>NC_086450.1:142066393-142690059 GCF_028390025.1 Pseudophryne corroboree
GGCATTACTGTGTGTGGCATACTATATCACGGGCATTGTGGTATGTGGTATAATGTCTCAAGGGCATTGCAGTGTGTGACATAATGTTTAATGGGCATTGCGGTGTGTGGCATAGATTATAATGGGCATTGCTGTATATGTCACAGGCATTACGGTGTGTGGCATACTATATCACGGGCATTGTGGTATGTGGTATAAGGGCATTGCAGAGTGTGACATAATGCATAATGTATAATGGGCATTGCGGTGTGTGGCATAGATTATAATGGGCATTGTTGTATGTGTCACAGGCATTAGTGTGTGTGGTATACTATATCACGGACATTGTGGTATGTGGTATAATGTCTCAGGGGCATTGCAGTGTGTGGCATAATGTATAACGGGCATTGCGGTGTGTGGCATAGGGTATAACGGGCATTGTGATATGTGTCACAGGCATTACGGTGTGTGGTATACTATATCACGGGCATTGTGGTATGTGGTATAATGTCTTATGGTCATTGCAGTGTGTGGCATAATGTATCACGAACATTGCAGTGTGTGTCATAATGTGTCACAGGCATTGTATGTGCTGTAATGTATCAGGGGCATTGCAGTGTGTAGCATAATGTATAACGGGCATTGCGATTCCTGTCATATGTGTCACAGGCATTACGGTGTGTGGCATAATGTGTCGGGGGCATTATGGTGTGTGGCATATTGTGTCATGGGCATTATTGTATGTGGCATAATGTCTAAGGGCCACTGCAGTATGTGGCATAATGTATATTGGGCATTACTATAAGGAGAAAAAATGACAAATAATGTAAGGGGCATGAATCAGGATTTTTTTTTTCTTGTGGTGGCCAACGTCTGGGCGAGCAGTTTGCAAAACTGGGGTATAAGGTAGTCTTTGCCTGCAATGCCACGGTCCTTTATGCAAAGCCACGCCCATTTAAGCAAAGCCACGCCCTTTTGCGTGCAGATTCATCGCTTCACTAGTGCCAATATTGGGGGTGGAGGCGCCAGAGAATTTTTTGGCTTGGGGGAGAAAAATTTCTAGTTACGCCACTGACTTAAACCTGGTAGCTGTATGTGTATGCATGCAGGCATGCGCAGAGCAGTTTTATCTCAGTTATATAATGCAAACTGCCATACTGTAGGTCTCAATCTTAAGCAGTCCCTACCCCCTATACTGTATGTGTTTCATTTATTACCAATAGAAATTATTAATATTAAATATTTAAAAAGTAACATAAATTTCTCATAGATTACAAGAAGATAGAATACAGAATAAAATACAGATGATTTACATTAAAATGGTTAGCCACGGTGCTAACAGTGTTTTTTGTTGTTGTTTTGGGTTTTTTTTTAGCTTGAATTATTATTTAATTCCAACAATGTAAACCCTTTTATTTCAATTCCAGCAATGTTACCCTTACATATGAGAGTATTTATGTTACCTAATCAAACAATATATACCGCTATACAGTGGAACTCTGTTGAAATAAGTTAAACATTTTAACTACATTATGTGTGTTTTATGACATGCATGCTTAGACAGCTCATCTGCTCTGGTAATTAATTTTATATTAAATTATTATTATTATTATTATTATTATTATTAATAATAAAATTATTATATTTTACTTATATGGTGCCACAGAGTTATGTACTGTCATACATACAGTAGTGGATGTAATATGTATATGTGTGTAGTTATATGTACTTTAAACATATACATTTATATACTGTGGGTCTGATTCAGAGTTAGTACTAAATAAAAAACAGAAATAAAAAGGAACAATTTACTCTTGGAACAATCCATGTTGCAATGCAGGGGGTGCAAATGCAATTATTTATTTATTTTTGGCATGCTGGGTAAATACTGTCTGCTTTTGTATGTAGTAAGCACATACAGCCCATTTTTTCTACTGAAATTTATCAGAGCTATATATCAGGGCCATCTTAGCAACATGTTTGGTCTTGGGCTGAGCAATGCACCGTGGTCCTACCCACACTTTTCATGGGCATAAAAGGGCATAAAAAAAAATATAACATGTCCCTCATGGTGGATAGCGCTAGCCATGCAGCATGCTGACAGCCATTCACTGGCTGGCTGCAGGCTGGTAGACAGGCAGAGAATGCTGCTAGGTCGCTCTAAATGTGTGTCATTTACAATCAGAGTGGCAAAGCAGCATTCTCTGCCTGTCTCCCAAGAAGTCCCATAGGTAACAGCCCTGCTGAAAGGCCCCCAGAATTGTAGGCCCCTGGGCATGCTTCCCAGTGAGCCCATACGTTAAAATGGCCCTGCCAACTATAAATATCTACACATTTGAAATCTGCACGGCCCATCGGGTGTGGTATGGTATGCCGGCGGCCAGTCTCCCGGCGACCAGCATACCGGCGCCGGAAGCCCGACCGCCGGCATACCGACAGCGTGGCAAGCGCAAATGAGCCCCTTGCGGGCACGGTCGCGCTATGCGCGCCACGCTATTTATTCTCCCTCCAGAGGGAGAAAAACTGTTGGTATGCCGGCTGTCGGGATTCCGGCGCTGGTATACTGTGTGCCGGGATCCCGACAGTCGGCAACCTGAGGACCACCCCGGCCCATCCACATGTCCCTTTACATGCCATCTGCTCCATTGGTTTTGGATCTGTATCTCCTTCATGTTTTGGATCTGTATTTGGTTTTGCCAAAACTGCCCTTGTGGGTTTTTATTTTGGGTCTATTTGTTTTTTATCAAAAATCATAAAAACAGCTAAAATCATAAAATGTGGGCCTGTTTTTTGTTCCTATAGTATTATTACCCTCAATAACATTAATTCATTTTCAAAAAACAACCTACTTAGGCACTAGTATATATAAAAATATGTATATAGAGAAACTTTCCAGAGTATAACAAGCAGCAATTAAGTCCAGTTGTGTCTGTGTATACACAACTATGATTGGTGGCAACTAACTGCTCACCAAACACAATGCAGCTCTATACAAGAAAATGTAGACTTTTTGCGCTATAAACTTCTCATGACTGAACACACACATTCAATTAATATTTATGTTCCTTTATATCAACGCTCAAAATAAATTAACAAACATTTAATATCGAATAGAACATTATCTCATAAGCAATTAACATGTGGCATCCAATGTTATTTATAAAAATTTGTCACGTGACTATAAGCTGTGCCCACCAAAGGCACAGTAAGATTGTATTGTGAACAATAAAATGTATGAAAAAATGAGTCTTTAATTGTAACACTGTTTGATTAATGTTAGATATTATGGGGTATATGCAATTTTGGCCGAATTGCAGCTTTTTTTCGGCCGTTTTAAAATTCGACACAATTCGACCGTCGAATTCCAGCCGACGGGTGCCGGAATTCGACATATTCAATAAAAAACGGATTCGACAGTCCCGCTGTCGAAAAACGGACGAATTGACAGATAGTGTGCGTCCTGGATTCGACTTTTCCGACGGCGCAAAAATGGTTAAAAAACACAGTAAAAAATTGCGTGGGGTCCCCCCTCCAAAGCATAACCAGCCTCGGGCTCTTTGAGCCGGTCCTGGTTGTAAAAATACAGGGGGAAAAACGGACAGGGGATCCCCCGTATTTTTAGAACCAGCACCGGGCTCTGCGTCCGGTCCTGGTGCAAAAAATACGGGGGACAAAAAGCATAGGGGTCCCCCGTATTTTTTGTACCAGCACCGGGCTCCACTAGCTGGGGAGATAATGCCACAGCCGGGGGACACTTTTATACCGGTCCCTGCGGCCGTGGCATTAAAACCGCAACTAGTCACCCCTGGCCGGGGTACCCTGGAGGAGTGGGGACCCCTTAAATCAAGGGGTCCCCCCCACCAGCCACCCAAGGGCCAGGGGTGAAGCCCGAGGCTGTCCCCCCCATCCAAGGGCTGCGGATGGGGGGCTGATAGCCTTGAGTAAAATGAAAGAATATTGTTTTTTTGCAGAAGAACTACAAGTCCCAGCAAGCCTCCCCCGCAAGCTGGTACTTGGAGAACCACAAGTACCAGCATGCGGGGGGAAATGGGCCTGCTGGTAGCTGTAGTTCTTCTGCAAAAAAAATACCCAAATAAAAACAGGACACGCACACCTTGACAAGTACAACTTTATTACACACATGCCGACACACACATACTTACCTATGTTCACACGCCGACCTCTGTCCACTTGTCCAAGTAGAATCTGGGGTACCTGAAAATAAAATTATACTCACCTAAATCCAGTGTCCTGTTATTATTTGTAATCCTCGTATTTGGCAAAAACAAACAAACGCATACCCGATCCACACGGACTGAAAGGGGTCCCATGTTTACACATGGGACCCCTTTCCCCGAATGCTGTGACCCCCCGTGACTCCTGTCACTGAGGGTCCCTTCAGGCAATCAGGGAGCGCCACGTCGTGGCACTCTCCTGATTGCCTATGCGCATCTGAGCTGGCAGACAGCGCATCGCACAGCCCCTCCATTATATTCAATGGTGGGAACTTTGCGGTCAACGGTGAGGTTAATCGGGGTCAGCGGCTGACCGCGGGTGACCTCACCGTTGACCGTAAAGTTCCCACCATTGAATATAATGGAGGGGCTGTGCGATGCGCTGTCTGCCAGCTCAGACGCGCATATGCAATCAGGAGAGTACCACGACATGGCGCTCCCTGATTGCCTGAAGGGACCCTCAGTGACAGGAGTCACGGGGGGTCACAGCATTCGGGGAAAGGGGTCCCATGTGTAAACATGGGACCCCTTTTAGTCCGTGTGGATCGGGTTTGCGTTTTTTTTTTTTTGCCAAGCACGAGGATTACAAATAATAACAGGACACTGGATTTAGATGAGTATAATTTTATTTTCAGGTACCCCGGATTCTACTTGGACAAGTGGACAGAGGTCGGCGTGCGAACATAGGTAAGTATGTGTGTGTTGACAAAGTTGTACTTTCACGGTGTGCGTGTCCTGTTTTTATTTGGGTATTTTTTTGCAGAAGAACTACAGGTACCAGCGGGCCCATTTCCCCCCGCATGCTGGTACTTGTGGTTCTCCAAGTACCAGCTTGCGGGGGAGGCTTGCTGGGACTTGCAGTTCTTCTGTAAAAAACAATATTCTTTCATTTTACTCAAGGCTATCAGCCCTCCATCTGCAGCCCTTGGATGGGGGGGACAGCCTCAGGCTTCACCCCTGGCCCTTCGGTGGCTGGTGGGGGGGGACCCCTTGATTTAAGGGGTCCCCACTCCTCCAGGGTACCCCGGGCAGGGGTGACTAGTTGGGGTTTTAATGCCACGACCGCAGGGACCGGTATAAAAGTGTCCCCCGGCTGTGGCATTATCTCCCCAGCTAGTGGAGCCCGGTGCTGGTACAAAAAATACGGGGGACCCCTACGCTTTTTGTCTCCCGTATTTTTTGCACCAGGACCGGACGCAGAGCCCGGTGCTGGTTCTAAAAATACGGGGGATCCCCTGTCCGTTTTCCCCCCGTATTTTTACAACCAGGACCGGCTCAAAGAGCCCGAGGCTGGTTATGCTTTGGAGGGGGGACCCCACGCATTTTTTTCTTGATTTTAACCAATTCCCACCCCTTCCCACTAAAAACCATGCTCTCTCTATTTTAGTCAGTTAAAAAAAATATTATTTTAAAAAATATATAAATAATACTTGTGTCCCTCTAATAGACAAACCAAGTACATAATCCCTTCTAATATAAATAGATATTCCATTAGCAATAAAAAAAAAACACAAAAAAACATGTTTTAATTTTTTTTATTAGATTCCGCCAGCAAAGTGAGGCGGAAGGAAATTGACGATATTACTGTCGAAAAGCACTAAAGTCGAATCGACATTCTTCAATTGAATATACTTTTGTCGAATTGCCGCATTTTTACCAATGCAGACATGTCGAATTTTCAAAATGCCGAATTGCAAAAAGTCGAATCTGAAAAGTCAGTTTTTTTGTCGAAAAGTACTGTATTGCATTGTCGATTTTTTTTGTGTCGAAAATGCCCCATTTTTCAACATTTTCAGGAGTTCGACCGCAATTGCATATACCCCTATGTTTCTCAATTGTGTTCCAATAGTATTAGAACTGTGCAATAAACATAACTTGTAGCAGTGATTTAGCAGTATCTCCACTGCCTGTAAGCTCACCTGCCGCTGTCCACATATAGCAATGTAGCGGCCCTCTGCTTACAAAGATCCAATATCCAAGCTGCGGAAGTTAATAATGATGTGCTGCCTCAATATAGGATTCTCCAGCTTTCGGCAGAGATGTCTCTGTATTATGGTGAGAGAGACCACTTGAGGTTCCGCTCTGCCACTGTCTCAGCTGAACAACCCTCGCGGTAGCGTACGCCTGCCACTGGGGGTGTCCCTGTATCAGAACCACATTCTCCTTCCTGAGTGTTGCTGTCTAGAATCTCCGGGACTAGGTGTGTGAGTCACAGTGGGCGCTTCTAGCATGTAGCGCCTGTCAAAGTCGAAAAATATTGCAGTACATACATTACATACAAACTACACACAGATGGCCTCCGTGCGCGTACTTGCTCTGCCGTGCGTGTGCATATTCGCAATTTGCGTATGGTCGCTCCCGGTGACCTGCGTATCAGCACGTGGTATGAGTATTTACGGTAGAGTATGTGAACGCATGGAAGAGCCATCAAAACACATTACATATTTAATCCAAATAGTGCACATTTTATACATAGCCTCCCTGCATCACAGCAGCAAGTTACAGCAGTTTAAATGGTTTCAGAACAAAGGGATTCACCTTTACAGGATAGGAGGGGACAGAACAAGGTTATAAGGTGGTGTTTGGTATCCAGCTGTAGGGTATTTTAAGGGTAATATTCCGGTGTTGGTTTGAGGAAGATTGCATGTTCCTGCGGACAGTTATGTGCTGGAGCCGAATACAGATATAAACTGTATTTACTGTACATTATGTATGCGGCGGGAATCCAGAGGAGACCACCCACAAGAGCAGCTGTAACAGACATCGCCCACCTATTCAAACCGACCTATGACCTCTCCTGTACTGTAAATGACCATCCCTGTGTCCAATGGACAAAGAGATTACAGTATCCATTGTGTTAAGTTTTGGAAGAATTGTATAAAGAGAGCCTGCTGCAGGCCTGGTCTGACACAAGACTCACAAAGTTATCTATCAGATGACCGAGGACCAGATCTGGGTAGCGCAGCGAATCCACTCACGTATGAACCATTGATTGTAGCCATTATTCTGTTGTATTGTATTGTTTGTATTGTAACCCCCTCTCAGCAATAATACGCTGTGGTGTCGGAACCAAGTGGTTTACCTACAGACTGGTGTCGTGTCTTCCTTTCCCTGCTACAGTTTAAAGTGCATTAGTATCGCATTGCATTGCTGTATAAGGTTTAAAGTGTATTCATTGAGTGTGTACGTGCTGTGTGTACTTTGTACCATCAGCGCGGCGTTTGTACGCAAAGTCCGTACACGGTACGGGACTCTTTACGCTAACAGCGTAAAAGGTGCGTAGAGTGTGTATTAAGTTTAGCGGCCGCAGCGGCTCCATGGTAAAGTGTATTTAAAGTGTGTATAAGGTATAGCTTTTCATTCCTGTTGATAAATCAGCATTATCAATTGGGGGCGTCGTCCGGTTTTCCACATACCCACAGCCTAACAGGTCACAGCAGACTTAATCTATCAGCAAAAGGGCAAACAGAAAGTATCCTACGTAACCTTTTCTTGGTCGGTGGATGCACTGAAAACCCTACTTGTTTGCTGATTAGATGACGTCTGCTCTGCATGGTTTGTAGGGATGCTGGTAGAACCCGTAAAGTAAACAGGAAAAAAGCTATTTAAAAGTCTGTGAATTTTTTTTCTGGCACCAAAAGCGTACATAACAAAGGCACCCATACTTTGTGTACACCCTCTTACATTGTTGCCATAACACTCAGATTGCTAGATTTATTTTGATCTGTGTGAAACCGAATACATTTGTTGCTTTATAGTTAAAAATAAAAGTATTTTAGGAAGTAAGAGTAAAATCACAAAACGCAGTTCTGGCCCAGTAGTAAGAGGGTTAAAACGGAACAAGTGTGGGTTGTGTTTAGTGGGCAATAGTAGTTTTATTGCTCACATTTTTAGAAGTTGTGTGATCTGTTTTATTGCGTACGCACATTGGTACACGTGGTACGGAACGTGAGGACAGCATACAAAAAAAACGTGCACGTGGCACAAGGCCGCACACGTGGCATAAAGGTACGCACGGTTGCGTAATTACGCAAGCTTGCGTAGGGTTGTGTGTGCATAATAAAACCACACAATAGTTCGTTTAGTTTAAAGGTGGGACAGTAGCCACGCTACAATAGCACAAAACTGCTCGGTTTCCAAAGATTAGTATAAAACTTATTGTTTAAACTGTATTGCCGCTGGGGGAAAGCTGCTTATCTGAATGAATGAAAATTTTCTGTACAGAAAAACAAAGTATACCTGAGTGAGCGAACGTAGGAGTGAGTGAAATTCGAACCCCGGAATTCGGAATCCCGTCGTTTGGTGCATCAAGTGAGTGGAGGCTTGGTGGCGTGAGAAGGCTGAGTCACGTTGGTATAAGGTTTAATACGCAAATCGTGAGGTGATTTGTAGAGGAGCGTGATAGTGCATTGTATTGCGAAGTATTGAATTAAAAAATTTTTTTGGTATTACGCTCCGGACTGAGGGCCCGAGTTTGTACAACGACCCGTGGTCGTACAGCAAATAAGTGACAAGTACCTATACGCTGTGCGATTGGACGCGCGTTTGTGGGTGCGATACATAGTGCAACGTGATATCCTTTTACGAGCTTTTGCGTAAAATAGCTGTATCATTAGCGCTATATAGAGCATACGCAAGCGTGATTTGTGTATAATAAAGTGCATAGGGAGTTTTCGCTGGTCTCTCTCAGGAAAATCTCCAACGACCGATACTTTACTGGAAAGGGTAAGTTATTCCTAAAAACTTCCAGTAAATATAGGTCAGATAGGGCCCTAGGTTTGGTACATTGCCTTCGCTATCGACAGTGTATGGTAGTACTGGCCAACGTGGGCATGAGTGGGTGAAAGCGCTCTGAGAACTTTCACCGTCTATTCGTATTGTGCATTGGGGATTGCGTAAAAGGAAAAAGTCCGTGATAGGATCCAATTGCACAAGTGGTGGACGTTTTGTAACCAGGGTTCAGGTTGAAGAGCCGCGGCCCAAGGGGTCAGCGAGGTTTGTTATGTTTGGAAAATATGGTTCACACACGAAGACTTTTTGTCTGAATGGGTACGTATGACTGACAAAGATAGGGTACCATTCCCTAAAGTGGGCAGCTTTGAACCAGAGGCACTGCAGAATGTAAGCAGTAAAATATGTCTTCTTAAATCCAGAAAACAAAGGATTAGACATAATGATTGTTTAAATTTATGGCAACAAGAGGGGGATATGCAAAGGGAACAAATTCGCAAAACAGATTCAAAACCTAGCGGGAATGAGAACACAAACACACCATTGTCGACACAGGTCGAAGGGGAAGAGATGGCTACAGTCAATTGTATATCAGTAAATGATAATAGTATGCAAAAACAATGTATTAACCCTAATATTTGCAAGATGTATCCTGTTTTGAAGTCTTTTCAAGGTAATAGGTCACAAGAAGATGAAGGATCCAGCCAAATTGCAGCTCTCCTCCAAGCAGTCACTTTGCAGGGAACTCAGGTGGGGCCTGTCCAACCAGGTAGAGCAGTAACAATATTCCCCAAATGAAAGAACTGGTGAGGTCACAGCTACCGGTAAGTGTGAGACAGTTCATTGCACAGAGACAACAACACCTCACAGTAAACAGATTAGGAACGGAATGGTAGAATTACACCCTGTCTTGGAAATAGTAACTCCCAATGGGGGAACCGATAGTCAGGGAGTAGTCCTCACCAGGAATAATGCAATGTATTGCCCGTGGCCCAGAGATGAGCTGCGATCAATCATTTCAGAATTTCCCGACCCTCGGAAGCATTTAGCCAGATGTCAGAAATTTATCAGAGATCTGGGTAATGCGTATGAACCGACAAACAAACACTGGCGGATATTATTGAAAGCATGCCTACCCCCTAATATTGACAACAAAAAAATGTATCACTGATTGTAGATTAGAGTCGGATAGTCTTATGACTGACAAACACAATCAGGAGAACTTAGAGCGAATTAACATGCAACTAGAGTTTTATTTCCCCACAACTGTTAAGTGGAGAAAAATTTTCTCCATAAAACAGAGGGAAAATGAAATGACATCTGAATATTTCCATCGGGCCCTGCAAATAATGGATAGATACAAAGGGGTATCAGATACAGGGAACGATGCGAATTACAGGGAGGTGGCTGTCTCTGTGCTAATGGACGGACTCAATAAGACAGTAAGGGACAGGGTACAAACATTTTTGCCTGATTGGAGAGGGGCCACAGTAGCTTGTCTTAGAGATTGCGCGATTGAACACCATGAGAATATTGCTAGGCGTAGAGAACTACAGGAGGAGAGGCTGAGGATTGAAAGAATACAGGCTCTTACATCAAAGTCTCATCAACCTAAACCCCAAAACCCGGATAGTAAGAAAAAACCTAGGATATGTTACACTTGTAGGAAGGAAGGGCATTTTGACAGAGATTGTAGGTATAGTAGAACACATAGTCAAGATAGACCCCTAGACAGAGAAAACAAGCCACGTTATTAAACACATAGACGGGATCAAGGGGCATATAGTAAGGAATCACGAACCATATAGAAAACACAGATTCGGTTAATGGGAAGAACAGAATAAATGCAACTTTACCCTTTTGACAGAACTTGCTGGGGTTAGGAGGAGGCCTCTAAACTTTTGCTTCTCTCTCTAGCAGAAGTGACCTCTAATTAACTTAGCAGGAGTTTTGTTAGAGATGGTATACATATTGAGTGCTCCCGCCCAGGAAGTACAAAGTATGTTGGATACCCACGAAGACTAATGTTGCATTTCACTGTTTTAGATGCATGTCCATCACAGGTAGAGGAAATTATCTCAAAGATACCGGGTTCCCTATGAACTTAGAATGGACAGGGCACTGGATTGATGGCTGGGATAGTCCCAGTAGAGATATAACACACATAGGATTTTTTTTTAGGGGAGCAGACCGAGTAGAGAATCATTCCCCCATAGTGCCCAATCCAGATGTCAAATTTTGCAAAATCTTCTTTGCCTCTACAAATTTATCTGTTACTAAACTCTATGTGATTTGTCTTCAAAGGTTACTCTTCATCTCTTGCGTTCACCGACAGGATTACAGTTCAGACGCCACATGCCTACTCGGTCCTTCAGAGTTCTGCCCAAATCCAGTATATCTCACCAGCATAGGGACACCAGTATTAATGCAGTGTGCCTGGTCATGCACAAAGGGTGGAGAATGGGAATACTGGTGAAGAGAGACTGTGCATAGACACCAATATGCATGATGGTGTGACAGCCTGATGGTGAACGCAAATCTGACAAATTTTCTTTTTATTATTTCCCCTCTGTTTTCACTTTCCACAGACGGTTTACTTCACACAACTGATAATACACAACAGTTAAACACATTGAAATGCAAGATTTGTGTTCCCTGCAGAAAAAGGCGGTCTGGAGGTCAAAGGGGTATGACCAGGAGTCCTCAGGACTGTGGACAGGTGGACAAGGTAAGCCAGTGGCCCCCAGAGCATATCTTCCAAGTCTAGCTGAGGCGGCACACGGTCTGACTCATCTGGGCAAAGAGGGTATGTGTAAGCTGGTGAGAGCCTACTGGTGTGCACCAGGATTCTCTTCTCATGCAGGTAAAAGAGCAATGACATGTTTTACTTGCTTGAGGAAGAATATTGGTAAGTCAATACCAACAGAGCCATCCCATATCCCCACGACAGACGGACCTTTTCAGGTAATACAAATCGATTTCATGCAGTTACCACCCTGTAGGAATTTAAAATATGTGTTAGTTTGTATTGATGTATTTTCCAACTGGGTAGAAGCGTTCCCTGCTGCCACAAATACTGCTACGTTCACTGCAAAGAAAATTGTGCAGGAATTTGTGTGTAGATATGGTATCCCTAGAATAATTGAAAGCGATAGGGGTACCCATTTTACAGGTGAAGTCTTTCAGGTCATGTGCAAACTGATGGGAATTGATAGCAAGCTGCATACTCCGTACCGACCACAGGCGAGTGCGAAGGTGGAGAGAATGAACAGCACTATTAAGAATAAGCTGAGCAGAGTAATGGCTGAAACTGGATTGTTGTGGCCAGATGCTTTGCCACTAGTGTTGTACAGCATCAGAACCACTCCCAAGTCTCCCCTTAACCTATCACCCTTTGAAATTCTTTTTGGTCGACAACCTCATGTAATGATAGACCCCCAGGATGATCTGAAATGTAATAATGAAGTGACTGTGAAATATTTGGTTGGGATGAGCCAGCAGCTGAGAAATCAACAAAGAAATTTAAAGCTGGTGATTCCTGACCTACCGAACAGTAATTGTCATGACATTGAACCTGGGGATTATGTAATGATTCAAAATTTCTTACGCTCAGGTTGCCTCATAGATAGGTGGGAAGGACCATACCAAGTCTTGCTAACAAGCACGACCGCATTGAAGGTTGCCGAGAGAGAGACTTGGGTCCACTCGTCCCACTGCAAGAAGATTGCTGACCCGGAGAGAACTCGTGACAAAGAGCAGAGTGTAGAGAACCTCGTATCACTGGAGTGTCTGTTCCGGGAAAGTTGAGAGGCAGGACTGTTGAAGGGCATCTGAGCACAGAGAGTAACAAGATCTAGAACGGTTGTCGTACCATTTTCTTTTTTCACCTCCCCCTGCATTTTCCTTTCTTTTCTCCATCTTATTTTCCTCCTTTCCCCTAACGAAATGGATCGATTACAAGAGACTGCGTTTCGGGTTCTGTTAATAATTCTGGTTTTAATCAGGACAGTTTGTTTTGGTGAGGGACCCAGAGAGGTCGAGCAGGGATCTAGAATGGGTTCTGATGGCGAGTATGAATTTGTAGGATCTCAGGAGCAGCACATCACTTTAGTACAGGCTGGCATCAGTAAGCGCTCTGGTAGTCAGGGAGCTCGGAGGTACTGTGAGGGGTTATTGTCTGATGAATATTGTATTTGTAAGAATTGTGAGAATATAGTTGAGGATGGGGGCATCCAGAGATGTCAGTCCAACCTTAATATCGACATGGACCGTCATCCGTTGAGTGATTACCACTCACTAGTGGGTAAGGTCTTAAACCAGACAGAATGCTGGGTGTGCTCACAAGTACCTCAAGGTCAGAGCAAGACAGGATTGGTACCATACCCTTTAGCAATAGATGAGGTACTCGAATTACAGGGTGGGAGACCGGTGGACAAGAAATTCAATATTTCTAGGCCCCCTAGTTTGAAGCTCCACCAGTATCATGTAGACAGGTCCTTATTGTGCTTTAATATTTCCAATTACCTAAAACCAGGAAATTGGGAAGTGACGTGGAACAACCAGACAATGACCGTTTCACACAGAGCTGATAGGATACCCATAGACTCTGAACTTGTACGCCAAATAGCCAAAAGTGGTAGGTATTATCGGTATAGGTATACTCGTGGAAGCAAGACCATGTGGGTTGGAAAAGTATCGCCAGGGTTTTGTGCCCATATCATCCAGCCTGATACTTGTACTGAGCAGATGGGAGAACTAGGGATTGGTTTCTTTACTTGGAAAGTTTGTAATGTGGTGATGTCATACTTTGTCCCCTATGTTCTCCCAGATGATGCCTATTTCATATGTGGGAGGAAGGCGTACAAGTGGCTTGCCCCGAGCCCAGAGGGATTGTGTTATATTGGGAGAGTACTGACAGAGGTCATGACCATAACCCATGATAAGATGAAAGATGTTCACCGCAGTGCTCAGGCTCCTTATACTCATACTCACTATGAACACATCATCAAGAGACACCTCATAGATAGGGCAGAGCACGCAGCCTCTTATTTGATCCACGAATCCACCGGGATTCAGTTCCTTCTGCATTAGACATCACCCATACTGCCAGAGGAACTATAAATTATAGGTATATCCACGCGCTAGCGAACTTGATAGACAATATCACTGAGATGTATGATGACACCTTCAGGTATACGGGAAGGGAGTTACAAGCCTACAAGAAGGAACTGATTCAGCACAGGATGGTCCTTAATTATGTCACAGCCATGACAGGTGGGTACTGTGTTACTCTAGCAACTCAATATGGTGTGAAGTGCTGTACATATATCACGAACAGCACTGACGACCCCACGGAGATCATCGATCAAAAGATGGATGATATCTTGCAGTTGAAGTGGGAGTTCAGGAGGAAGCACAACCTTACCTTAGCGACTGTGAGTAATGAACTGAACGGCTGGGTCTCATGGTTGAACCCACGCAATTGGTTCTCAGGTTTAGGAGAGTGGGCTCAAAATGTCATCATGAGTGTAGGGAAGTTTCTCCTTTGTATCCTGGGAGTCATCATAATTATTGGTTCTATATTTAGGTGTGTTCGAATTCTGACGCGGCGCAAGCACAGCACAAAGTTGATGAGTCTAAGGAGCGAGGACGCTGTTATAGCAGCAGATTTGATTTATGACCCATCCATAGAGACAATGTTATGATAAGGATTGCAAATGAATTTCATGGCCTGTTTCTTTCACCCATTTTTCTTTTGTCCCCCCCTCTGCCCAGATACATCCATCCGGAAAAAGACATCAGCCTTACCCAAAATGTTTATGTAAATGTATTTTTATATATGTGTCTTATCTTCATCTCTACAACCTTCAGTTAATGGCACACATAGTCGACAGGTGATATCCACATGTACTAGCATTCACATGTTTCCCCCTCCATATATCATCAACTAAATGTGCACCCCATTTGTTGGAACAAGAAGCCGAAAAGAGCTCGGTAGTGTTTGTTGGCCCACTTACAGACTCTTAATACGGGATGAGAAGGATTTAATGTATACTTCGCAATACCTCGAAGCTTACTTAGAACATATACGGCACAATGATACATGCCCCTCAGACATTGATTCATACATACATGCTTTTTACTATCCCACTAGGTCATACATTTCCCACCTACAACTCTCCCCGATCATCCAAGCTTCTGTAGATATTGTATAGATATTTTTCTGTTTAGTGATTAGATAGTGGCAGTTATTGGTGACTGCCAAAGGGTGGACTATCAAAGTCGAAAAATATTGCAGTACATACATTACGTACAAACTACACACAGATGGCCTCCGTGCGCGTACTTGCTCTGCCGTGCGTGCGCATATTCGCAATTTGCTTATGGTCGCTCCCGCGGACCTGCGTATCAGCACGTGGTATGAGTATTTACGGTAGAGTTTGTGAACACATGGAAAAGCCATCAAAACACATTACATATTTAATCCAAATAGTGCACATTTTACACATAGCCTCCCTGCATCACAGCAGCAAGTTACAGCAGTTTAAATGGTTTCAGAACAAAGGGATTCACCTTTACAGGATAGGAGGGGACAGAACAAGGTTATAAGGTGGTGTTTGGTATCCAGCTGTAGGGTATTTTAAGGGTAATAATCCGGTGTAGGTTTGGGGAAGATCGCATGTTCCTGCGGATAGTTATGTGCAGGAGCAGAGTATAGATATAAACTGTATTTACTGTACATTATGTATGCGGCGGGAATCCAGAGGAGACCACCCACAAGAGCAGTTGGAACAGACATCGCCCACCTATTCAAACCGACCTATGACCTCTCCTGTACTGTAAATGACCATCCCTGTGTCCAATGGACAAAGAGATTACAGTATCCATTGTGTTAAGTTTTGGAAGAATTATATAAAGAGAGCCTGCTGCAGGCCTGGTCTGACACAAGACTCACAAAGTTATCTATCAGATGACCGAGGACCAGATCTGGGTAGCGCGGCGAATCCACTCACGTATGTACCATTGATTGTAGCCATTATTCTGTTGTATTGTATTGTTTGTATTGTAACCCCCTTTCAGCAATAATACGCTGTGGTGTCGGAACCCAGTGGTTTAACTACAGACTGGTGTCGTGTCTTCCTTTCCCTGCTACAGTTTAAAGAGTATTAGTATCGCATTGCATTGCTGTATAAGGTTTAAAGTGTATTCATGGGTGTGTACGCGCTGTGTGTACTTTGTACCGTCAGCGCGGCGTTTGTACGCAAAGTCCGTACACGGTACGGTAGTCTGTACGCTAACAGCGTAAAAGGTGCGTAGAGTGTGTAATAAGTTTAGCGGCCGCAGCGGCTCCATGGTAAAGTGTATTTAAAGTGTGTATAAGGTATAGCTTTTCATTCCTGTTGCTAAATCAGCATTATCACGCTGCAATGCTTCCGTTGTCACAAGGCAGCTGGTATCGGGTTCAGCAGGTATGATGATGATTCCAACAGATAAGTCATCCTTCCTGGGAAAAAGGGGAACATAAATATTAATTGAATGTGTGTGTTCAGTCATTTAAGCACCTGAGAAGTTTATAGTGCAAAAAGTCTAAGTTTTCTTGTATCAATTCTAAACACTACACAGCTCACAATATTGTTTTTATCCAGTATATGCCAAAAGGTTGCACCAAGGTAGCTGGATGACTAAGCTAAATGGCAGCTGTGGGCTCCACAAACATGTGGCACTTAAACTTCCAACATGGCACATCTAGGAAACAGAATAGCAATGCAGTGGCAGACAGGGTGGCAGTTAAAAAAATTATGAAAATGTTTGTCGTCTACACAAGAAGACAGTCAGCAATGCTCCAAACAGCACACAACGCAAAGGAAAGTGGTGCAAGATGAAATTGTCCTTGGTCCCTCCCACCCTTAGATTATATATATTAAATAGGACATGCACAGTTTAACAAACCAATAACTTCAGTGACAGGGATTGCCACCTATGACTTAAATGATTGGTTTGCTTGGGCCCCCACAAAACAAGCTGCCAATGGTCTCTACATGCACAAACTGGCTCTTCATAGGCAAGATGTCGATATCATCATCATCATCATCAACATCAACCAATTCCTTATCACCATCAGTGTGTACATCCTCTTCTTCACACACTATTAATTTGCCCCCGCTGGAATCCATCATTACAGATATCTATGTATTTTTTTATGTAATTGGCGGTAAAGGTCTACCTCATGGAATTGGTCATTCATTTTGATGAACATCATCTTTTCCACATTCTGGGGAAGTAACCTCGCATGACGATGGCTGACAAGGTTCCTGGATGCGCTGAAAACTCTTTCTGAATACACATTGGAGGGTGGGAAACTTAGGTAAACTTAGGTAAAGCAAAGACAGTTTGTGCAAGGGCCTAAAATTGCCTTTTTTAACTGCCAGTAGTGAAACAAACTGTCTGACATGACTATTTGGTGGCTATAACTAAAACAATCATTAATCATTCTTGGAATTGTGACTGTATGATATTCAGTTATGGTAGACATAGCACTAAATGTTGGCAGTTCCTATAGTCCGGAGTAGAGTTTTTGCTGACTGACCTGCATCGCCACCAGTGAGTCTCTTAAGAAAATTTAGTTTTTTTCTGGCAGCTGAAGTTGCAGGAGCAACTGAAAGAAAAGATATTGCCATGTCATGTTCCGCTTGAACTGACAATTAGCTCACCAACAGCTCTTTACATCGCTTCAGATATCTGTCCATTGGAAATACAGAAACAACGTATGACTTAAACCTAAGATCAAGTATGGTTGCCAAAATATAGTGGTCTGATCTACAAGACCGATATGCTTAGCAGAATCACTTAATTTCAGTTCCTCCTTCAGTTTCTCCAGCTACTTTTCTAAGAGTCTAATAAGAGGAATTACCTCACTCAAGCTGGCAGTGTCTGAACAAACTTCACATGTGGCAACTTCAAGGGGTTTGAGAAACTTGCACAACATGGAATTTTAGTAGAAAAAAAGGAAACACAGAAGGAAAGTGCTCCAACAAAACTCAATTCTACACTCAAACACCAATAAGGTGAAGAGTACCATTATTTAAGTATATCACATTAGATGACAATTTCCAGAACATTAATTGAAGTCCAGCGAAATCTTGCTAGAAACTGCAATAGATTGTAACCCCTTCATAATATGTGAGCACCAATGCTCATAAAGAGGTACAGCAGCAAAGTGCAATAGTGCGATTACCCTTTTTAAAAACACAAATTTATTTACAAATCGCACTTACAACAAAATGACTGATAAAAGCGTGTAAAAATCCCCATAGGCATAAGCAGCAAATGGTCACAGAGTTCTGGAGGCGCTCTGATGGATATGTGCACCCTAGGAAGACGGCTCCGGAAACTGCGGTCCAGCTCAGCAACTCAATACCAGGTAAACATACCAGCCTAAAATGGGATGATCAGACAGGGAGATTTTATGCCTAATGCATTTCAGACAAGTATAGTCCTTCCTCAGAAGCATCACAACATGGAATGTATTCTCCACTGCACTTAAGCAAGGTACATTCTCTCCCTCTTTCCCGTATGTCATAGGTCATTGTGTAGCCTCTGATGGCCTTTTGCTGCTCATCCATCCGCTGAAGCATATAAAGGGTAGAATTCAACCTAGTTTCTACTTTTTGCTTCAGCTGATGGCAGGGCAAATTAAACAGTACTTGCAGACACTGCAATCTTGCTGAATGTTGAAAATGTCCCAAAATTTTCTGAGCCACAGAGAGCATCTCCTACATGCACCTGTCATTTTTTAAAAGATTTTGTACCACCAAATAAATGGTGTGAGCTAAACAGTGGACATGCTGGAATTCACCCAGCTGTAATGCTCTCACAATGTTGGTGGCATTGTCCAAAATCACAAATCCGAAGTAGAGTCCAAGCGAAGTAAGCCATTTTTCAATGATTTCCCTGAGTTTTTCTAAGAGGTTGTCAGCAGTATGCCTCTTAGGGAAGCTGGTGATACACAATGTAGCCTGCCTCTGCATGAGCTGGCATTTGTTAGTGCTGCTGAAGGCAATACACATACCCAGTGCGCTGTTACAGTCAAGTAATCTTTAGTTTGCCCTGTTCCACTTGTCCACATACTGTATCTCTGGTTAAGTGGACAGTGGGTACAATGGCAGTGGGACACTAATTATATATTTTTTTAGCATCCTTGTACATACTAGGAATTGCTTTTCTGGTGAAGCGGAATCTAGATGGGATTTGGTAGCAGGGACACAGGACCTAAATTAACTGTCTAAATCCTACTGCATTAATGGCGGAGACTGGATGCACATCTAAAACCAGCATAGTTGTTAGGACATCAGTAATCCGCTGTGCAACTGGGTTACTGCTGTCATACTTGCTCCCCCTTGAAAATGATTAACAGTCAATTGTTTTGTTAAACTATTACAAGTAGTCTTCCTGGTCCTCTTCTGGGATGAAGATGCACTTACAGCAGCAGCAGCAGCAACAATAATAGGTGTAGCAGTCAAGGATCCTTTTGAGGAAGCCTGAATAGCCCGAATAGCAGAGGATTCAGTCATGCATATGATATTGGATGCAGGACTACTTCTGACCATGATTGAGGCTATTGATGCTGAAGGTGTTGGTGGTAGAGATTGCAGGCGTTTGGATCTAACAGAGAGTAGGGAGCTAGGTGACACTGGACTGGTTGTTGTTACATTTTTATCCAAAGTTTCTGAATTAAAAAAAAACTTGGATGAATGCGCTGCAAGTGATGTAATAGGGAGGAGGTTCCTGGATGGTTAAGGTCCATACCTCTCCTTTCTATGGCTTTACAAAGGGTACAGAGGGCTTGACAGTTATTGTTTGAATTTGGATAGAAATAATTCCATACATAAGAGGTGGATTTTGTTGTTTTTGTGCCCAGGCATGACAGTAAGCTTTTTCATATCATGGGCAAACAACTGTTTCCACTGTTGCCTGATTTACACAAACAACATCCTCATCAACATCCACATTTACAGGGGGTGTAAAAATGGTGGAAGGAGCCTCCTCTTTGAGTACAGTATTTGGAAGGTCATGCTCACACATGGCACTCGCTAACACACTCAGGGGGACATGTACTAAGTAGTGATAAAAGTGGAGAAGTGAGCCAGTGGAGAAGTTGACCATGGCAACCAATCAGCATTGACAACATTTATATTTGCATACTATAAAAGTATTCAGTGCAGCTGATTGGTTGCCATGGGCAACTTCTCCACTTTTATCACTGCTTAGTACATGTCCCCCTTAGATTCTCCTCAGGGATTTTTTTCTCAGCACACAGTTGATTCCTGTGCCTTAACGTTAAGTTTCATTTTTTGGGCACTTCTACAGGTAGAAAAGCTTACATCATCATTAGATGTAGAACCACAAGTCATAAATAAGGGACAAGGTCTTAGCCTTACCTTGCCACTTTGGGTGGTGAATGGTATATTGCAAATTTTATGTTTCTCTGTAGCTAACTTTATTTATGATGGCTTTTTTTACCACTGTAAAACTCTATTGCTTCTTTGATTTTACATGCCCTGACTTAAGCCCTCTATGCCCTTGGGTATTGGCCTTAATAAATTGCATTGACAGACTTGTATCGTCATGACTGGTGGCAGCAGCTGCAGCACTAGTACGTGCTTCCTGTTCTCCTCTCAATTGTTCATCCTCCATATCGATCAACAAACACGAACGAAGTTGGGTACAGCACACACCACAATTTGTACAAAAAATGTACCACCTGCAGTGTAAAAATATGTATCTGAGTCAGAAATAATACTATAACACTACGGATCACTTCCACCTACAGTGTCACACAATATGTGTATGACTCAGAAATAATTATATAACACTGTGGTTCACTTCCACCTACAGTGTCACACAATACGTCTATAAGAAATTATATTACACTGCGGCCTGACTTGTAGTGTCACAGTACTTATGGAAAAAATTGTATAGTACACTGGGGTACAGCTTTCATTATTTTAACTTTACACTGGGGCAAATCCCCTGGATGGATAGACACTGCAGCCCCTTGATGGACAGACACAGCAGTCCCTTGTCAGACACAGCATTTCATTAGTGGACAACACAGCACCCCTTTATGTGAAGAAAAGCACCCCTGGGGACAGACCATCTACAGTTGGAGTACCATCTGCACTGTCACAATATGTGTATGATTTTAGACTGCGGTCCGACCAGCAGTGTCATAGAAAAATACTAGTGTAGTACATTGGTGTATAGCTAAAAAAAAAAAATATATATATATATATATATATATTACAGTATATGTTTTGCCTTATTTTTTTTTACACAGGGGCATAGCATCCCTAGGATGACAGAGCACTCCTGGAAGACACAGCAGCCCCTGTATGTGTGGCACCCCAGAACTATGTGTGTGTGTGTGTGTGCCCCTTTAAGAGACCTTTGTTGGAACTCCGCAGCAGCAGCAGAAGTGCTGGTGCAGGCGGAGTTAACTGCAGCCCTGTGTCCGGCCATGTGACCTCAGGAGAGAAAGCTGATTGGGATAGGCAAGGAGTGCTGGAAAGAAGAAGGTGGAAAGCATAGTGTGTGCTGGCAGATGGAGGAATGCGAGGCAGAATGGGAGCTGTAAGCTGGAGAGAGAGAGCTGCACAATGCTGGGCGGAGAGAGCAGCGCTGTTAAGGAGAGCAGTGAAGTGTTGCCGGGGAGTGTTTTCCAGAGAGCGGGTGCTGAGATGCCACAGCTAGAGGACCTGACACCGCCAGGCCTGGTAATAGGTGTGGATGTCGCGGCCACTTTGAGTGAGAGAGTGAGGAGCCATTACAGCAGGAACAGCCAGTTTGTCATTCCATTCCCTGGGTCTGAGTGAGTATTGCTTGAAACTAGAGATGAGCGGGTTCAGATTTACTCCGTTCTTTACATCAGAATTATCGCCATTTCTTATTTTCTGGATTTTTCTTATTGGCTATCCAAAACACGTGACGTCCGATAGCCAATAATGAGATTTGGGTAAATCCAAGTAAATCCGAGTAAAACCAAAACCGCTCATCTGTACTTGAAACTGGCAGCCAGCCACAGAAAAGTATACTTGTCAGCCTCTGCCACCTGTGTTACAAAGTAGACAGTGATTGAGAAGGGTGCAGCCAGCATGGCCATATTGTACCAGCTAATACCCATAGAATCCAGTTTATTACAAGTTCAAGAGAAATTTTTGTGTACCAGAGCAAAGTTTAAACGCAAGGATAAGAGACATATCTGTGCTAAAGGACTGAGGGGATGATTCAGATCTGCTCATAGATGTGCTAAAAATAGCACATCTATGATCAGTTTCTCTGAAATGCGATGGGATGCCCAGCACAGGGCTTGTCCGCCCCGCATTTCAGGCTTTTCCTCCCCGCACAGGTGTGAAAGCATTGCACATTGGTGATGCTTTCACATCCACAAAGTAGCTCCCTACCTGCGCCACCTAGCTGCACTGGCAGGTTGCTATCCAACATATTCTGGGTTGTAGTGGCTGCAAGTGACATCACGCAGCCACAGCGGCCCGCCCCTGCAAAGATCTGGACATGCCTGCGTTGTCTGGACCTCGCCCCCCAAACAGCATTCTAATGCCGTTGTCAAGTTCCATCCCACCCCACGACTGTCTCTGCCTGTCAATCAGGCAGAGGTTAACGCACCAGTGAGATACTTTTGCTTCTCACTGGGTGCGCACATGTGCAGTGTGGCCACTGTGCGTGCGCACAATGCTTAGGGCTTCAGAGTTTGATCGCTGATGGTGCAGCGATTGGCTCTGAATTAGGCCCTGAGTTTGTGCAATGCCAACAGATAGTTATTGCTGGAAGGACTGAGTTTGCCCCTTATTGTGACATGAGTGCCGTTGGCAAGAAACACTGAGTGCTGTTGGCAAGAGACACTGCTATTCCTGTACTAGGTACATCCGCTTTGAAATAAAGGACTGAGTTATTGACATTTTCTATCCCAGGATCCCCCTCAGTAACTGTGCCCATATCCCCTATTGATACACTGTAGTGCAGCAAACTTAACAAGAGCTCCAACGATAATTGCCTGTGAAGATACTTATTACCTTAGCTATGGAAATTTATAAAGTCAGTAGTTAGGATTACTGAAATGTATTGTGTTTATTCTTCTTATGATCACATTACAGAATGGTATACACTGTGTCTGATTTGATTTTCCTGATTCCAATGATTTTGTTAATTTTGTGATTACAGTTGTTTCTCATCCTGATTCTAATTCTTCTTCTTCATGATTTTAATAACTTGTATTTTGCAAATTGGATGACCTTTTGTGGTGTGAACTGTAGAAAAATTGCATATTTCTGTTTTTCTTGTATGACAAAGTCTTCTTTTTTGTGATTTACCACCCAAATAATGTTCCTTAATCAACCAAAAATTCCAAATTCAGAGTTAATTGCAGATTATTAAAAAAGACTTTCTGTTGGAATTGCTGACTCACTTCTAATTCATATAAATCTTTCCTACCCCTCTAAGCACGGTACTACGAGACAAGGTACAGGGAAGAACATTTCAGGGGAAAGGTCCGTCACATATCCACCCAACACCTGTGATACCTCTCTCAACCACTTAGACATACCCTGCAAATCCCAGTGGTGTTACATATTGATGGACACATCATGGATAGAGCACCCCTGGAGGACACAGTGGCCCCCTGTATGGATGGACACAATGGCCCCCTGTATGGATGGACACAACATGGACACAGACCCTCTGGAGGACACAGCAGCCCCTGTATGGATGGACACAGCATTGACAAAGCACCCAAGGAGGATAAATCAGCCCCAGCCCCTTGATGGACAACACAGCAGCACCCCTGGATGGACAACACAGCATCCCTGGATAGACACAACACAAACACGTCTGACCACTTCAAGTAAAGAAGGCGTGAAGATCACTGGTGACCTTTATAGAATACAAAACCGATGAGAATCCAACAGCAGGAAGATGACATTATGCCTCGTTTTGGGATCCAAGTCAAGCGGGAAACCCTAAGTCAGATTTTGATACCGGCACCGGATCGAGGAGGATAGGGTGGGTCTCGCTGAACCGGATCCACTCACCTGCAATATATATCTATCAGTGACGTGCGGTGGGGTGAGGCAGGTGAGGCAGAGCCTTTCCTGTCATACTAACGTTTGCACCAGAGTTTTTACTGTACAAAGTATATGTAAAATACAAAGAATATGTTTGAAATATCTTTTTTGTATTATTCTAATCATTTTTATAGCCAAAACTCTGCAGGAAAAAGTCTATGGCAGGTGAGGCAGTGCCTCACCTTGCAATCTTTTCCGCACCTCTCAGATCAAAACTCACAAAATTTCCAGGGGTTTATACTGCTGCACATGTGTATAATGCCCAGATGTACCCTTTGGCTCATATACAGTATTGTGTGTAAATCTGGCTCTGGTGCTAGCTAGTGCCTCTTGAGCCATTTAGCTCACTGCACGTCCCTGATATCTATATATATAATATATGTATGTATATATATATATATATTTTTTTTTTTTTACAGTATATATTTTATATATATATATATATATATATATATATATATTTACTGCATGCATATATATATATATATATATATATATAAATGTTAGTAAAAAGCTGCGCATTAAACACACTTTCCTTTTGACGTATTAGTCCATTAATAATGTCCTGTGTCCCGTTCTTTGTGATGTACGCTGCCGCTTCCTCCGTTTAGGAATTAGAGCCACTAATTCCAATGTACATGTAACGAAAGAAGAGTGGAGGGCGCAGATATAAATAGAAAGGTTTACAATTCCATTTATTAAAAACAAATGCTCACATACATCTCAGTTTAATTCATCATTTTAAACTGAGATGTATGTGAGCATTTGTTTTTAATAAATGGAATTGTAAACCTTTCTATTTATATCTGCGCCCTCCACTCTTCTTTCGTTATATATATATATATTTATATATATATATTTGGAAAGATATAAGACCTTTATCGCGCTAGAGATGTGAAAGCTTCACCTTAGGGAAGATACCCCCTGTTAGATGGGGTATAGAGTAGTGATGAGCGGATTCGGTTTTACTCGGTTTTACTCGGTTTTACTCGGTTCTCAAAACGGCATCTTATTGGCTCACGGATGTCACGTGTTTTGGATAGCCAATAAGATGCCGTTTTGAGAACCGAGTAAAACCGAGTAAAACCGAACCTCGCTCATCTCTAGTATAGAGTAACAGATAGTATAGAAAGAGATTTCCCCAGGGAGCTGATATCGTACTTTGGTATGTTCAAGTTTTGTATAATAAAACAATCTTTGAAAAAGAATTTGTTTATTTTTAAAATACAATGAATAAAACTGTTTACAATTTGCCCAGAATAACAATAAATGATGTTTGTACAGACGATAGTTGTGTTGGTAATTCAAACAACATCAAAAATGATCTTCCTTGAAGAAATGTCAGAGAACAATGTGTACACCCAATGCGTTTCATCCTACAGACTTCATCAGCGGTGTATTATAATCTAAATAATACAAAAACATTCATAAACAACTTATCTTATCTAGTTACAATACAATTATCTCTCTTCAAAAACTTATTGAATACATACCAAAGAATCACAATATGGACATACATCTTATCGTGTCTTCAAAAAGGCAAATATACAATACTTAAAATAGTATCGGACCAAATTTCGCCATATGGAGTATCTGTAAAATTATGACATATATTACCAAAAATGTATTACCAGAAATGTATATAGACAGGATATGTTGTGTGAGGAGGAACAGGAGAGGAGGACTGATTCACAAGGAATTTTAATGGGCTTATTATTAGCCTTACTGCTTCACAGAAAATTGTCAAACAACTTATTCGTTTGATCATATTTGAATGCTAAACATACTTCTACATTCAATTTTCAATAAATATGGGAGCAAAAATATATATATATAACTCTAAAGTGGTGTGTTAATGATATTCACTTAATATTCACCAAATGGGAGTTTAAATAAGGTGTGTGCATACACATGTATGATATTTTTATTTACATTGGCACAAAATATACATACCAATTTGAATTTAATTAGAAGTGACCCATTTTACTGATTTTCCACTGGGCAAAACCCTTTTTGAAATTTAGAGTAATTCTGAATCTATAATGGAAAAGAGATTCTATTCAACTATTGGGTGTGGTGTTTATGGTGTGATCGCCCATGCTATGTTCATCATACATACCAATTAAATTCAACTAAGCCCATAAAGCAGCTGGTCACTGGATATCATCCAAGTGTCAATTTGGACAAAGCAGACCACTGTGATAGTGCCTGTGATTAAACAAAATGTATAGATGGGTATAATATTCGTGATATAATCCCCCTTATAGTATATCACCCTTATTATAGTAATCATACATACTAATTAAATCACATCAAGCCCATAAAGCAACTGATCACTGGATATCGTCCAAGTGTCAATTTGAACAAGGCAGATCACTGCAATAGTGCCTGTGATTGAACAGCATGTATAAATGGGTGTAATGTTTGTAATATAATTCCCCTTGTGGAATATCACCCTTATTATATTTGTCATACATACCGATTAAATTAAATAAAGCCAAATGGAGCAGCTAATCACTGGATATCGTCCAGGTATCAATTTGAACAAAGCAAACCACTGCAATAGTGCCTATGATTAAACAAAATGTGTAAGTAGTATAGCACTAATCTAAACCAATAGTTTTAGTGGATATCACATATATCAGTATTATCAGATACCAATACAAATTAATGGAAATTACCATCTTATGGCGTGTTGCTCAAAAAATCATAGTCTGTACTACTTAATCAAGGATTGTTATACCAAAAAACATGACATAACTGGAGCTGATGAAAAAACTCCAAAGCACTTTTCTTCAATAGTGACATATCAAATTTCAAGAAAAGATGTGACATAAAGAAAGGTAATAGTGCATTCCACCAATTTTTTCTTAGTGATAACATGTTCAGATAGCATGGAGAACCATGAAGTTAACATGCTTACCTGTCATCAGAAAGTAACACTCCTAGCTGCTGCATGATCTGAGGGCTGTAAATCCAGGGGTTATAGAGCCCTTAATTACCTACATCACTTCCTATCTGATGATTAACTAATAATGTATCTAAAACTCCATATTTTCCTGTTATTGGTGTATTATAAACTTATGCTAACCCTAAAAACCACCCAAATACCAGTTCTTACATTATTTGGAAGGGCATAATACTGAGCCTTCAAGGGAGGGAGATTTAATTTAATAATTGCGCTCCAATTGCCACCATGGCTTGCGTTCCACCAGTCAAATAGAGTTTCCTGTTACCACTCTATTACCTAGGTAACTGTTGCTACCAGGGTGCGCCTCCGTCTCCCGACATCTCGCGGTAACAGAGGCGCCATAGCAACGTGCCTATCTCTGCTAAAGCGCATCTCTGTCTACCGACATCTCGCGGTAACAGGGGCGCCATGGCAACGTGCTGAACACTATTATGATGCGCCTCCTCTACCCGGCGCGTCATGGGTTCCACTACTCTATGACTTCCTGTGTCTGACCAGGAGGCTGCGTTCCATTTGCTAGCTCTGTTAACTTAGTTGACAAGGACGGCCAAATCGATCTTAAATCAAAGGATATAGTAATACTGTGCACGGATTTTTATATATTAATACTAATTGGGCTGGTCCTTTTATTATTACAATAATTATTTAGTGAATAGATTAATTTCGATTTTAATATTATTAAATGTGAGTAAATTAATTATTACTATAAGTGACAAGTGAATTCTAATCCTTAATGGGTGTGATAAATGGATTCCCATATTCCCAATTATTAATTAATTACCCCGACCAACCTTTAGTGCCAATATTTAGTAATTAATTAGCAATTTATTCCCAACACCAAACAGCCCTTACTGTCAATATTTAATATTTGTTAATTAGTCTGCAATTTAACTGTGCATAAAATGTGTAGTTTTACTTATATCCACAGGTATAAGCAATTCTGTACTTGTATTCTTTTCTTAAAAGTGATAATTTCTTAATTTACCCAATTCATACTTGATAAACCCTTAATGTGATATAAATCTTATAGCCATCCTTATGGTATCACTACTGTCATCATTCAGACTTCAATTTAGTGCAATTTCTTATATACAAATATACTAACATATACTATGTTGGGAGTACCTGGCTTAATTAACTTCATGATTCTCCATTTACATCGCAACATACTGCTCTTATTCAAATGATTAATACAGATTGATAATTCAAATGGAACATATAGTAGCCCTATATTATCAGTATACATCAAAGATACAGATGAAAAGAAAACGAGAGGGGAAAAAAGGCAATAAAGAGGAATTTTGAGAGAAAGATGATCTTAATGATTGACCTTCATTCAAATAATCACTAATTTTAAAAGGGACTATAGGAAAGAAACAATATCAATGCCCTCATTGTGGCCTTTCGGGGCTTGAGTATTTAAAGTGTAGATCCAGAACGTTTCTCGTTTGGACAATGTGAGTTCTCGACTGCTACCTCTTATATCAACCGGTATCAATTCCAAAATTGTGAATGTAAAATTTTCCCTATTGATTAGGGAATTGTGTTTCTCTCCATAATGTCTGGACAAACTATGAGTAGCTACCTTATTCCTTATATTCCTCCTATGCTCTTGTATTCTGATTTTGGCTGCTCTTTTAGTCTTCCCTACATATGACATATTGCAACTACAGGTAATTCTGTATACTACAAACTCTGTGTTGCAATTCACCAGATTATATAATTTGAAGGTTCTACCCGTATCAAGCTTATGTTCCAACTGTTTACGCTCCATATGCTTAAAGCATATACACCTGGAGCATGGAAAACACCCTTTGGTGGGGATAATAGGACTGGACTGGGGCTGTTCCTCCTCACACAACATATCCTCTCTATATACATTTCTGGTAATACATTTTTGGTAATATATGTCATAATTTTACAGATACTCCATATGGCGAAATTTGGTCCGATACTATTTTAAGTATTGTATATTTGCCTTTTTGAAGACACGATGAGATGTATGTCCATATTGTGATTCTTTGGTATGTATTCAATAAGTTTTTGAAGAGAGATAATTGTATTGTAACTAGATAAGATAAGTTGTTTATGAATGTTTTTGTATTATTTAGATTATAATACACCCCTGATGAAGTCTGTAGGACGAAACGCATTGGGTTAACACATTGTTCTCTGACATTTCTTCAAGGAAGATCATTTTTGATGTTGTTTGAATTACCAACACAACTATCGTCTGTACAAACATCATTTATTGTTATTCTGGGCAAATTGTAAACAGCTTTATTCATTGTATTTTAAAAATAAACAAATTATTTTTTAAGATTGTTTTATTATACAAAACTTGTACATACCAAAGTACGATATCAGCTCCCTGGGGAAATCTCTTTCTATAATATATATATATATATATATATATATATATATATATATATATATGTATGTAAAGTGACTACTGATGAGTGTTTAAAGTCTGAAAATGTTACAAAAACCATCTAATGAAAGAAACAAGCACTAAATTAACAAACTAACTGTTTAAGGTTATGCTGATTACAATTGAACATAATGGCCTAGCCACAGGAATATTATAACTGCATTTTCCTAACTGGTAAAATACAAGTTAAACTGTAATACAGTTCTGGAAAATATAAATGGTTTGAGGGGAAATCTAAGGCGATACAAATTAATCAGAACAAGATAGAGAAAATATACATCACATGAGATCTCGACGAGCTGATGATGATTTGAATTTCTCTGGTATCCGATATAGGCAATAGTTCTTTTTCAATTCAAATCAATCTCCAACATGAAATTCATAGGAAACAAGAAATAAAAAGAGGCATGCAATGTGTAGTATTGTTTGTCATCAGACAATATAAGTAAGTCCTGTGACTTCTCCAAAGGGAAAAGAGCCCTATATGGTGAAATTCTTGATAGTTGAGAAAGGGAAAGTTCCTCACCACCTTTTCATTCAGAGATGAACGTACCAAAACTCACTTGAAATAGTGTAGACTCATGCATATCAAGGTATCTTTAAAAATAGAGAACAATAATATAAAATTTGTTCAATTAGAACGTACCACACTCACTTTCTTGGAGTGTGGGTATCCTCACATAACGGTTTCTTTATAATGGATGTGAATGCAGCCGTTTATTTCCAAAAAGAAATTAGTTTATTGTCGCACAGTTAATAAAAAATTAATTAAAAATATTTCTCCTTATATATTGCCATCACAGGGTATGTACAAACAAGGTGGGTCAGATGAAATGAGACTGACTTAGGTGAATTCCGGACTAACACCTAGGTAACACCCGTGTACTATACCTTAACAATATAGATGGTAACAGGAGGATGCTGTAAAAACACGTATAAATCACTGTCTGGGAGCACCGCACCAACGCCGTTTCGACCCAATGGTCTTTTTCAAGGTATGTGCCCAGACAGTGATAGACAGGATATTTATACCATAAAACAGGAAGCAGTAAAGGAACATGGGTAATGGCTTCTATTACCATAATAAACTTACATTAACATCAGTGGTTCTTATCTTTAAACCAGATTCATATAGTCCAAATCTTCTATATATATATTTCCAGTTAGAATAGCCAGTTTAATAAACGTACACTAGCTTATATGTCAGACGAGATCGCGGATTATCCACTTCCGCGTTCCAACATGCGTTCCACGGGAACCGGAAGTAGGCTGTGATCGAGTTTAATTAGGAATCAACCATTGTGTGCTAGAACTAATCTATAAGTACATGCATTCCCTCTATATATTAAGAGGACATCATGTTCCCAAAAGGGATAAGAGAGCTGTGCTGCTCGGAAAAAGACGATCGCGGGACCTTCTATTTCCGCGTCCCGGCATGCGTTCCACGGGACCGGAAGTGACCCGCGATCAAGTCTAAGTGGAAAATATATGCAGTGTCTAAATGCGTTCCACCAGAATGGAGATAATAGTCGATCTTTGTTTATGGGGTGAATTTTATGGTTTATATAACACTTCTACGGACTAACTTGAAGTATATAAGATGTGAACACTTTATTTTGGGATTAAATTGATTCCCTCATAAGTGTTCCATTTATGGAAACCGCACTTCCGCGTTCCAGTGTGCGTTCCATTTAACCAGAAGCAACCTGCATATATATCTATATCACTTTAGCACAAAGTTATATGTCTAACAGAATGTAATTAAAACAAATATCCTTATATCAACTATCGTTTAAAAATAAAGATAAAATAAGTAATAATAAATATAAACATAAACATAAACTTAATGAAGAAGACCCCATAATAATAATACACAGTTTACCATATACTGGAAAGATTAACCACCTTAGATAGCATGAATGGTTCACATAAACCATTTTAATTCGAAATCCAAATTTAAGCCATAAGGAAACAAAGTGTTTAATTTAAAGATCCAGCGCATTTCCGCTTTGGCGAGATTGGTCTCAATATCTCTATCTCTCCAATTCGATCTAATTTGCTGGATACCCAAAAAGTATGTTATTTTGGAGGTAGAACAATTATGTTCTTTAGAAAAATGTTCGGAAAGTGAGTGTGTTTGCAGGCCTTTCTTTATATTACGTATATGTTCTGATATCCTTGTTTTTAGGGCTCTGCTTGTTCTGCCCACATAGAATAGTCCACACTCACATTTCACCAAATACACAACATTTGTTGTGTGACAAGTGATGAAAGTATTGATTTTGTATTCTATATTGTTGACCATAAAACTGATGATTTTTGAAGTATCTGACTGTATTGTGCGGCATGCTATGCATGTGCCGCATCTGTGAAATCCCTTCGTACGTATAGGATTAATGGGATCTACTGTAAGAGCACTTTTCACCAGAGTATTTTTAAGATTTTTTCCTTTCCTATAGATGAATTTTGGTTGAGTCGGAATAATTTCTTTCAACACTGGATCTCTTAAGAGGAGATGCCAGTGTTGTCGGATAATTCGCTCCTGTTTTTTATAGTTTGCTCCAAATTCTGAAATGAATGCCCATTCTGCCTGATTTACTCTAGAATTGCTATTTTGTTTAGTCAAGATGTCTGTCCTATCTATATTTTCGACTTCTTCTTCAGCTTTTTTCAGAAGTTGCGGATTGTAACCCTTTTTCAAGAATTTTTTCTTCATGGTATTCTTTTGGGTCTCATAATGATGATTCTCACTGCAATTTCTCTTTAATCTGAGAAATTGTCCTTTTGGAATACCATTCAACCAATGTGGATGATGTTGACTTGAGAAAGGGATAAAGCTGTTGGAATCTGTAGGCTTCGTATATCCTTTGGTGTGTATGATGTTATCTTTAATGTAGACTGTCAAGTCTAAGAAATTGATTTCTTCTTTGCTGATATTATATGTTAATTTTATGTTTTTATCATTCGAATTTAGATAAGAGCAAAATTCTTCTAAATGTTGTTGATCTCCTTTCCACAGGAAGATGATGTCATCTATATACCTGTACCATGACACCAAGTCCGCACCGGCTGATGTACTAATCCACACATGTTCTTCCTCCCATCTTGCCATAAACAAGTTGGCGTAGCTCGGTGCAAACTTGGTGCCCATGGCCGTGCCAATCCTTTGTAGAAAATAATTCCCATTGAAATAGAAAAAATTACTTTCAAGTATGAATTCAATACTTTCTAAAATAAATTCCATCATCTCCTTCTTCAAATTCGATTTTTCTAGGTGCCATTTTACCGCACTGAGGCCATCTTCATGCTTGATAATAGTGTACAGTGATGTAACATCAGCTGTAACTAATGATGCTCCTTCCGGCCATTCAATTTCTGCCAGCTTTTTAATAGTTTCTGCGGTATCTTTCAAATGAGATTTTCCTTTGATTACCAGTGGTTGTAAATAAAAATCGATCATTTCGGAGAGATTGCTGGTTAAACTGTCTACCCCTGAAATGATGGGGCGTCCTGGTGGTTGTTTCGGGTTTTTGTGAACCTTTGGTAAGGTGTAAATTGTTGGGGTTTTAGGGTGTTCGATATTCAAAAAATCAAATTCTTTTTTTGTTAGAGTACCTTTTTCAAGATGTTTGGTAATGAGTTTAAGGTAATTGCTCTTTATTTTTACTGTAGGATCTGATTTTAATTTTTGATAGGTGCCGTTTGCACTTAGTTGTGCATTGATTCCTTTAATATACTCTCCCTTATCTTGAATTGTTATTCCTCCACCTTTATCACAAGGTTTTATCACTATATTTTCATCACTTTTAAGATTTTTTAAGGCGGTTCTTTCTTTTCTTGTCATATTACCATTCTGATGGAATTTCTTTACTATTGCTCCCAAAGGCTTGATCTTTTTAAAATCTTCTGACACAGATTTTATGAAACTCTCTACCATACATCCTTTCATATGAGCTGGAAAAAACGTAGATTTTTTCTTAAAGGGAGTAGTTTCTGACATATCTGTTTCCGGAGTTTTTATTGTAGTATTTGTGGCAAAGAATTTTTTCAAGGTAAGTTTCCTTGAAAACTTTTGCACATCAATGTGAGCATTAAAGCGGTCATTATCCATTGTGGGGGCAAATTTGAGTCCCTTCTGCAGAACACCTTCTTCGTCTTGTGTTAGTACACGTGAACTTAAATTAAATATTTGTATCTCATTACCTTCACTTTTTTCATCTTCCTCACTTGATATTTTTTGTTGTTTTTTCTTTCTTTTTCGTCTCTTTTTTTGTCCCCCTCTTTTTCCCCGACTTTTAGACTTTAATATCTGGTGTTCCACCTGTTGTCCTGTCTCCCTAAAAAAGACCCCCGCTCTCCTCTGAAATTGTCCAGGGGTTCAAATCTGTTGTAAGTATTAACCTGAGGTCTTCTATTCCATCTGTTATATCCAAAATCTCTTTTGGCGAATCTTCTCGGGTAATTCCAACCATTTTGTTGGTAATGTTCCTCATTCCTATTTCTTGGTGGATATCTACTTCTCTGGTCTCTTTGATAATCTTCATATACCTGCATATTTTCCTCCTGATATTCATTGTCGTCCCTTGTAAAGGTAACTCTTTTGTTTTTACGTTCAATGTGATCATCTGAATTTCCTGGACTCTGGTCTGGTGTCTTCTTATTTTTCTTTTTGTTCTTTTTCTTACCATTTTCCCCACCATTTCTATAAAACTCATGATCTCTTTTTAATTTTTTTTGTTTTTTCTCTACTAGATCTTTGGTATGTTTATTAATATTAATCTCTAATTCTTTATCCAGTATGACAAATTCAGGTAACTGTTGATATGGTTGGACCATAGTTTGTAGAGTCTTAATTTTTTCATTTAGATCCATTAGTCTATCTCGCCTTTCCTTTATTATTAATTTTATTAAAGAAAAGGAACATGCCTCTATAATCTTTTCCCAATCTCTCTTAAATTGTTCACTTGAGTCAGAAAAACTGGGAGTTTTTTTTATTCTTAAACCTTTGGGGATAATATCATCAGCTTGATATTTTTCTAATGTTGCTACCTCCCACCACAGGGCATTTTCTTTTAATAATAATGAACCTAATTTGTTCATTGCTGTCTCTAGATCGTCGTCTGACATTTCTTCATTTTCTACACAGCAATCTAACTTAAAAACCTCTTTCAGAGACTCTTGTCTTTCTTTGAGATGTTTAAACATTACTGCTGCCTGAATTCACACAAAAAGGGAAATGAGAAGTACTGAAAAAAATATATGATGTGTGTATTCTGGCGCAAAAAGTGTCAGCCCAATTTCACTCCTCTTGTGGTCTACCCAATCTTAGACTACATACAATAATGGAAAATATAAATGGTTTGAGGGGAAATCTAGGGCGATACAAATTAATCAGAACAAGATAGAGAAAATATACATCACATGAGATCTCGACGAGCTGATGATGATTTGAATTTCTCTGGTATCCGATATAGGCAATAGTTCTTTTTCAATTCAAATCAATCTCCAACATGAAATTCATAGGAAACAAGAAATAAAAAGAGGCATGCAATGTGTAGTATTGTTTGTCATCAGACAATATAAGTAAGTCCTGTGACTTCTCCAAAGGGAAAAGAGCCCTATATGGTGAAATTCTTGATAGTTGAGAAAGGGAAAGTTCCTCACCACCTTTTCATTCAGAGATGAACGTACCAAAACTCACTTGAAATAGTGTAGACTCATGCATATCAAGGTATCTTTAAAAATAGAGAACAATAATATAAAATTTGTTCAATTAGAACGTACCACACTCACTTTCTTGGAGTGTGGGTATCCTCACATAACGGTTTCTTTATAATGGATGTGAATGCAGCCGTTTATTTCCAAAAAGAAATTAGTTTATTGTCGCACAGTTAATAAAAAATTAATTAAAAATATTTCTCCTTATATATTGCCATCACAGGGTATGTACAAACAAGGTGGGTCAGATGAAATGAGACTGACTTAGGTGAATTCCGGACTAACACCTAGGTAACACCCGTGTACTATACCTTAACAATATAGATGGTAACAGGAGGATGCTGTAAAAACACGTATAAATCACTGTCTGGGAGCACCGCACCAACGCCGTTTCGACCCAATGGTCTTTTTCAAGGTATGTGCCCAGACAGTGATAGACAGGATATTTATACCATAAAACAGGAAGCAGTAAAGGAACATGGGTAATGGCTTCTATTACCATAATAAACTTACATTAACATCAGTGGTTCTTATCTTTAAACCAGATTCATATAGTCCAAATCTTCTATATATATATTTCCAGTTAGAATAGCCAGTTTAATAAACGTACACTAGCTTATATGTCAGACGAGATCGCGGATTATCCACTTCCGCGTTCCAACATGCGTTCCACGGGAACCGGAAGTAGGCTGTGATCGAGTTTAATTAGGAATCAACCATTGTGTGCTAGAACTAATCTATAAGTACATGCATTCCCTCTATATATTAAGAGGACATCATGTTCCCAAAAGGGATAAGAGAGCTGTGCTGCTCGGAAAAAGACGATCGCGGGACCTTCTATTTCCGCGTCCCGGCATGCGTTCCACGGGACCGGAAGTGACCCGCGATCAAGTCTAAGTGGAAAATATATGCAGTGTCTAAATGCGTTCCACCAGAATGGAGATAATAGTCGATCTTTGTTTATGGGGTGAATTTTATGGTTTATATAACACTTCTACGGACTAACTTGAAGTATATAAGATGTGAACACTTTATTTTGGGATTAAATTGATTCCCTCATAAGTGTTCCATTTATGGAAACCGCACTTCCGCGTTCCAGTGTGCGTTCCATTTAACCAGAAGCAACCTGCATATATATCTATATCACTTTAGCACAAAGTTATATGTCTAACAGAATGTAATTAAAACAAATATCCTTATATCAACTATCGTTTAAAAATAAAGATAAAATAAGTAATAATAAATATAAACATAAACATAAACTTAATGAAGAAGACCCCATAATAATAATACACAGTTTACCATATACTGGAAAGATTAACCACCTTAGATAGCATGAATGGTTCACATAAACCATTTTAATTCGAAATCCAAATTTAAGCCATAAGGAAACAAAGTGTTTAATTTAAAGATCCAGCGCATTTCCGCTTTGGCGAGATTGGTCTCAATATCTCTATCTCTCCAATTCGATCTAATTTGCTGGATACCCAAAAAGTATGTTATTTTGGAGGTAGAACAATTATGTTCTTTAGAAAAATGTTCGGAAAGTGAGTGTGTTTGCAGGCCTTTCTTTATATTACGTATATGTTCTGATATCCTTGTTTTTAGGGCTCTGCTTGTTCTGCCCACATAGAATAGTCCACACTCACATTTCACCAAATACACAACATTTGTTGTGTGACAAGTGATGAAAGTATTGATTTTGTATTCTATATTGTTGACCATAAAACTGATGATTTTTGAAGTATCTGACTGTATTGTGCGGCATGCTATGCATGTGCCGCATCTGTGAAATCCCTTCGTACGTATAGGATTAATGGGATCTACTGTAAGAGCACTTTTCACCAGAGTATTTTTAAGATTTTTTCCTTTCCTATAGATGAATTTTGGTTGAGTCGGAATAATTTCTTTCAACACTGGATCTCTTAAGAGGAGATGCCAGTGTTGTCGGATAATTCGCTCCTGTTTTTTATAGTTTGCTCCAAATTCTGAAATGAATGCCCATTCTGCCTGATTTACTCTAGAATTGCTATTTTGTTTAGTCAAGATGTCTGTCCTATCTATATTTTCGACTTCTTCTTCAGCTTTTTTCAGAAGTTGCGGATTGTAACCCTTTTTCAAGAATTTTTTCTTCATGGTATTCTTTTGGGTCTCATAATGATGATTCTCACTGCAATTTCTCTTTAATCTGAGAAATTGTCCTTTTGGAATACCATTCAACCAATGTGGATGATGTTGACTTGAGAAAGGGATAAAGCTGTTGGAATCTGTAGGCTTCGTATATCCTTTGGTGTGTATGATGTTATCTTTAATGTAGACTGTCAAGTCTAAGAAATTGATTTCTTCTTTGCTGATATTATATGTTAATTTTATGTTTTTATCATTCGAATTTAGATAAGAGCAAAATTCTTCTAAATGTTGTTGATCTCCTTTCCACAGGAAGATGATGTCATCTATATACCTGTACCATGACACCAAGTCCGCACCGGCTGATGTACTAATCCACACATGTTCTTCCTCCCATCTTGCCATAAACAAGTTGGCGTAGCTCGGTGCAAACTTGGTGCCCATGGCCGTGCCAATCCTTTGTAGAAAATAATCCCCATTGAAATAGAAAAAATTATTTTCAAGTATGAATTCAATACTTTCTAAAATAAATTCCATCATCTCCTTCTTCAAATTCGATTTTTCTAGGTGCCATTTTACCGCACTGAGGCCATCTTCATGCTTGATAATAGTGTACAGTGATGTAACATCAGCTGTAACTAATGATGCTCCTTCCGGCCATTCAATTTCTGCCAGCTGTACACTATTATCAAGCATGAAGATGGCCTCAGTGCGGTAAAATGGCACCTAGAAAAATCGAATTTGAAGAAGGAGATGATGGAATTTATTTTAGAAAGTATTGAATTCATACTTGAAAATAATTTTTTCTATTTCAATGGGAATTATTTTCTACAAAGGATTGGCACGGCCATGGGCACCAAGTTTGCACCGAGCTACGCCAACTTGTTTATGGCAAGATGGGAGGAAGAACATGTGTGGATTAGTACATCAGCCGGTGCGGACTTGGTGTCATGGTACAGGTATATAGATGACATCATCTTCCTGTGGAAAGGAGATCAACAACATTTAGAAGAATTTTGCTCTTATCTAAATTCGAATGATAAAAACATAAAATTAACATATAATATCAGCAAAGAAGAAATCAATTTCTTAGACTTGACAGTCTACATTAAAGATAACATCATACACACCAAAGGATATACGAAGCCTACAGATTCCAACAGCTTTATCCCTTTCTCAAGTCAACATCATCCACATTGGTTGAATGGTATTCCAAAAGGACAATTTCTCAGATTAAAGAGAAATTGCAGTGAGAATCATCATTATGAGACCCAAAAGAATACCATGAAGAAAAAATTCTTGAAAAAGGGTTACAATCCGCAACTTCTGAAAAAAGCTGAAGAAGAAGTCGAAAATATAGATAGGACAGACATCTTGACTAAACAAAATAGCAATTCTAGAGTAAATCAGGCAGAATGGGCATTCATTTCAGAATTTGGAGCAAACTATAAAAAACAGGAGCGAATTATCCGACAACACTGGCATCTCCTCTTAAGAGATCCAGTGTTGAAAGAAATTATTCCGACTCAACCAAAATTCATCTATAGGAAAGGAAAAAATCTTAAAAATACTCTGGTGAAAAGTGCTCTTACAGTAGATCCCATTAATCCTATACGTACGAAGGGATTTCACAGATGCGGCACATGCATAGCATGCCGCACAATACAGTCAGATACTTCAAAAATCATCAGTTTTATGGTCAACAATATAGAATACAAAATCAATACTTTCATCACTTGTCACACAACAAATGTTGTGTATTTGGTGAAATGTGAGTGTGGACTATTCTATGTGGGCAGAACAAGCAGAGCCCTAAAAACAAGGATATCAGAACATATACGTAATATAAAGAAAGGCCTGCAAACACACTCACTTTCCGAACATTTTTCTAAAGAACATAATTGTTCTACCTCCAAAATAACATACTTTTTGGGTATCCAGCAAATTAGATCGAATTGGAGAGATAGAGATATTGAGACCAATCTCGCCAAAGCGGAAATGCGCTGGATCTTTAAATTAAACACTTTGTTTCCTTATGGCTTAAATTTGGATTTCGAATTAAAATGGTTTATGTGAACCATTCATGCTATCTAAGGTGGTTAATCTTTCCAGTATATGGTAAACTGTGTATTATTATTATGGGGTCTTCTTCATTAAGTTTATGTTTATGTTTATATTTATTATTACTTATTTTATCTTTATTTTTAAACGATAGTTGATATAAGGATATTTGTTTTAATTACATTCTGTTAGACATATAACTTTGTGCTAAAGTGATATAGATATATATGCAGGTTGCTTCTGGTTAAATGGAACGCACACTGGAACGCGGAAGTGCGGTTTCCATAAATGGAACACTTATGAGGGAATCAATTTAATCCCAAAATAAAGTGTTCACATCTTATATACTTCAAGTTAGTCCGTAGAAGTGTTATATAAACCATAAAATTCACCCCATAAACAAAGATCGACTATTATCTCCATTCTGGTGGAACGCATTTAGACACTGCATATATTTTCCACTTAGACTTGATCGCGGGTCACTTCCGGTCCCGTGGAACGCATGCCGGGACGCGGAAATAGAAGGTCCCGCGATCGTCTTTTTCCGAGCAGCACAGCTCTCTTATCCCTTTTGGGAACATGATGTCCTCTTAATATATAGAGGGAATGCATGTACTTATAGATTAGTTCTAGCACACAATGGTTGATTCCTAATTAAACTCGATCACAGCCTACTTCCGGTTCCCGTGGAACGCATGTTGGAACGCGGAAGTGGATAATCCGCGATCTCGTCTGACATATAAGCTAGTGTACGTTTATTAAACTGGCTATTCTAACTGGAAATATATATATAGAAGATTTGGACTATATGAATCTGGTTTAAAGATAAGAACCACTGATGTTAATGTAAGTTTATTATGGTAATAGAAGCCATTACCCATGTTCCTTTACTGCTTCCTGTTTTATGGTATAAATATCCTGTCTATCACTGTCTGGGCACATACCTTGAAAAAGACCATTGGGTCGAAACGGCGTTGGTGCGGTGCTCCCAGACAGTGATTTATACGTGTTTTTACAGCATCCTCCTGTTACCATCTATATTGTTAAGGTATAGTACACGGGTGTTACCTAGGTGTTAGTCCGGAATTCACCTAAGTCAGTCTCATTTCATCTGACCCACCTTGTTTGTACATACCCTGTGATGGCAATATATAAGGAGAAATATTTTTAATTAATTTTTTATTAACTGTGCGACAATAAACTAATTTCTTTTTGGAAATAAACGGCTGCATTCACATCCATTATAAAGAAACCGTTATGTGAGGATACCCACACTCCAAGAAAGTGAGTGTGGTACGTTCTAATTGAACAAATTTTATATTATTGTTCTCTATTTTTAAAGATACCTTGATATGCATGAGTCTACACTATTTCAAGTGAGTTTTGGTACGTTCATCTCTGAATGAAAAGGTGGTGAGGAACTTTCCCTTTCTCAACTATCAAGAATTTCACCATATAGGGCTCTTTTCCCTTTGGAGAAGTCACAGGACTTACTTATATTGTCTGATGACAAACAATACTACACATTGCATGCCTCTTTTTATTTCTTGTTTCCTATGAATTTCATGTTGGAGATTGATTTGAATTGAAAAAGAACTATTGCCTATATCGGATACCAGAGAAATTCAAATCATCATCAGCTCGTCGAGATCTCATGTGATGTATATTTTCTCTATCTTGTTCTGATTAATTTGTATCGCCTTAGATTTCCCCTCAAACCATTTATATTTTCCATTATTGTATGTAGTCTAAGATTGGGTAGACCACAAGAGGAGTGAAATTGGGCTGACACTTTTTGCGCCAGAATACACACATCATATATTTTTTTCAGTACTTCTCATTTCCCTTTTTGTGTGAATTCAGGCAGCAGTAATGTTTAAACATCTCAAAGAAAGACAAGAGTCTCTGAAAGAGGTTTTTAAGTTAGATTGCTGTGTAGAAAATGAAGAAATGTCAGACGACGATCTAGAGACAGCAATGAACAAATTAGGTTCATTATTATTAAAAGAAAATGCCCTGTGGTGGGAGGTAGCAACATTAGAAAAATATCAAGCTGATGATATTATCCCCAAAGGTTTAAGAATAAAAAAAACTCCCAGTTTTTCTGACTCAAGTGAACAATTTAAGAGAGATTGGGAAAAGATTATAGAGGCATGTTCCTTTTCTTTAATAAAATTAATAATAAAGGAAAGGCGAGATAGACTAATGGATCTAAATGAAAAAATTAAGACTCTACAAACTATGGTCCAACCATATCAACAGTTACCTGAATTTGTCATACTGGATAAAGAATTAGAGATTAATATTAATAAACATACCAAAGATCTAGTAGAGAAAAAACAAAAAAAATTAAAAAGAGATCATGAGTTTTATAGAAATGGTGGGGAAAATGGTAAGAAAAAGAACAAAAAGAAAAATAAGAAGACACCAGACCAGAGTCCAGGAAATTCAGATGATCACATTGAACGTAAAAACAAAAGAGTTACCTTTACAAGGGACGACAATGAATATCAGGAGGAAAATATGCAGGTATATGAAGATTATCAAAGAGACCAGAGAAGTAGATATCCACCAAGAAATAGGAATGAGGAACATTACCAACAAAATGGTTGGAATTACCCGAGAAGATTCGCCAAAAGAGATTTTGGATATAACAGATGGAATAGAAGACCTCAGGTTAATACTTACAACAGATTTGAACCCCTGGACAATTTCAGAGGAGAGCGGGGGTCTTTTTTAGGGAGACAGGACAACAGGTGGAACACCAGATATTAAAGTCTAAAAGTCGGGGAAAAAGAGGGGGACAAAAAAAGAGACAAAAAAGAAAGAAAAAACAACAAAAAATATCAAGTGAGGAAGATGAAAAAAGTGAAGGTAATGAGATACAAATATTTAATTTAAGTTCACGTGTACTAACACAAGACGAAGAAGGTGTTCTGCAGAAGGGACTCAAATTTGCCCCCACAATGGATAATGACCGCTTTAATGCTCACATTGATGTGCAAAAGTTTTCAAGGAAACTTACCTTGAAAAAATTCTTTGCCACAAATACTACAATAAAAACTCCGGAAACAGATATGTCAGAAACTACTCCCTTTAAGAAAAAATCTACGTTTTTTCCAGCTCATATGAAAGGATGTATGGTAGAGAGTTTCATAAAATCTGTGTCAGAAGATTTTAAAAAGATCAAGCCTTTGGGAGCAATAGTAAAGAAATTCCATCAGAATGGTAATATGACAAGAAAAGAAAGAACCGCCTTAAAAAATCTTAAAAGTGATGAAAATATAGTGATAAAACCTTGTGATAAAGGTGGAGGAATAACAATTCAAGATAAGGGAGAGTATATTAAAGGAATCAATGCACAACTAAGTGCAAACGGCACCTATCAAAAATTAAAATCAGATCCTACAGTAAAAATAAAGAGCAATTACCTTAAACTCATTACCAAACATCTTGAAAAAGGTACTCTAACAAAAAAAGAATTTGATTTTTTGAATATCGAACACCCTAAAACCCCAACAATTTACACCTTACCAAAGGTTCACAAAAACCCGAAACAACCACCAGGACGCCCCATCATTTCAGGGGTAGACAGTTTAACCAGCAATCTCTCCGAAATGATCGATTTTTATTTACAACCACTGGTAATCAAAGGAAAATCTCATTTGAAAGATACCGCAGAAACTATTAAAAAGCTGGCAGAAATTGAATGGCCGGAAGGAGCATCATTAGTTACAGCTGATGTTACATCACTGTACACTATTATCAAGCATGAAGATGGCCTCAGTGCGGTAAAATGGCACCTAGAAAAATCGAATTTGAAGAAGGAGATGATGGAATTTATTTTAGAAAGTATTGAATTCATACTTGAAAATAATTTTTTCTATTTCAATGGGGATTATTTTCTACAAAGGATTGGCACGGCCATGGGCACCAAGTTTGCACCGAGCTACGCCAACTTGTTTATGGCAAGATGGGAGGAAGAACATGTGTGGATTAGTACATCAGCCGGTGCGGACTTGGTGTCATGGTACAGGTATATAGATGACATCATCTTCCTGTGGAAAGGAGATCAACAACATTTAGAAGAATTTTGCTCTTATCTAAATTCGAATGATAAAAACATAAAATTAACATATAATATCAGCAAAGAAGAAATCAATTTCTTAGACTTGACAGTCTACATTAAAGATAACATCATACACACCAAAGGATATACGAAGCCTACAGATTCCAACAGCTTTATCCCTTTCTCAAGTCAACATCATCCACATTGGTTGAATGGTATTCCAAAAGGACAATTTCTCAGATTAAAGAGAAATTGCAGTGAGAATCATCATTATGAGACCCAAAAGAATACCATGAAGAAAAAATTCTTGAAAAAGGGTTACAATCCGCAACTTCTGAAAAAAGCTGAAGAAGAAGTCGAAAATATAGATAGGACAGACATCTTGACTAAACAAAATAGCAATTCTAGAGTAAATCAGGCAGAATGGGCATTCATTTCAGAATTTGGAGCAAACTATAAAAAACAGGAGCGAATTATCCGACAACACTGGCATCTCCTCTTAAGAGATCCAGTGTTGAAAGAAATTATTCCGACTCAACCAAAATTCATCTATAGGAAAGGAAAAAATCTTAAAAATACTCTGGTGAAAAGTGCTCTTACAGTAGATCCCATTAATCCTATACGTACGAAGGGATTTCACAGATGCGGCACATGCATAGCATGCCGCACAATACAGTCAGATACTTCAAAAATCATCAGTTTTATGGTCAACAATATAGAATACAAAATCAATACTTTCATCACTTGTCACACAACAAATGTTGTGTATTTGGTGAAATGTGAGTGTGGACTATTCTATGTGGGCAGAACAAGCAGAGCCCTAAAAACAAGGATATCAGAACATATACGTAATATAAAGAAAGGCCTGCAAACACACTCACTTTCCGAACATTTTTCTAAAGAACATAATTGTTCTACCTCCAAAATAACATACTTTTTGGGTATCCAGCAAATTAGATCGAATTGGAGAGATAGAGATATTGAGACCAATCTCGCCAAAGCGGAAATGCGCTGGATCTTTAAATTAAACACTTTGTTTCCTTATGGCTTAAATTTGGATTTCGAATTAAAATGGTTTATGTGAACCATTCATGCTATCTAAGGTGGTTAATCTTTCCAGTATATGGTAAACTGTGTATTATTATTATGGGGTCTTCTTCATTAAGTTTATGTTTATGTTTATATTTATTATTACTTATTTTATCTTTATTTTTAAACGATAGTTGATATAAGGATATTTGTTTTAATTACATTCTGTTAGACATATAACTTTGTGCTAAAGTGATATAGATATATATGCAGGTTGCTTCTGGTTAAATGGAACGCACACTGGAACGCGGAAGTGCGGTTTCCATAAATGGAACACTTATGAGGGAATCAATTTAATCCCAAAATAAAGTGTTCACATCTTATATACTTCAAGTTAGTCCGTAGAAGTGTTATATAAACCATAAAATTCACCCCATAAACAAAGATCGACTATTATCTCCATTCTGGTGGAACGCATTTAGACACTGCATATATTTTCCACTTAGACTTGATCGCGGGTCACTTCCGGTCCTGTGGAACGCATGCCGGGACGCGGAAATAGAAGGTCCCGCGATCGTCTTTTTCCGAGCAGCACAGCTCTCTTATCCCTTTTGGGAACATGATGTCCTCTTAATATATAGAGGGAATGCATGTACTTATAGATTAGTTCTAGCACACAATGGTTGATTCCTAATTAAACTCGATCACAGCCTACTTCCGGTTCCCGTGGAACGCATGTTGGAACGCGGAAGTGGATAATCCGCGATCTCGTCTGACATATAAGCTAGTGTACGTTTATTAAACTGGCTATTCTAACTGGAAATATATATATAGAAGATTTGGACTATATGAATCTGGTTTAAAGATAAGAACCACTGATGTTAATGTAAGTTTATTATGGTAATAGAAGCCATTACCCATGTTCCTTTACTGCTTCCTGTTTTATGGTATAAATATCCTGTCTATCACTGTCTGGGCACATACCTTGAAAAAGACCATTGGGTCGAAACGGCGTTGGTGCGGTGCTCCCAGACAGTGATTTATACGTGTTTTTACAGCATCCTCCTGTTACCATCTATATTGTTAAGGTATAGTACACGGGTGTTACCTAGGTGTTAGTCCGGAATTCACCTAAGTCAGTCTCATTTCATCTGACCCACCTTGTTTGTACATACCCTGTGATGGCAATATATAAGGAGAAATATTTTTAATTAATTTTTTATTAACTGTGCGACAATAAACTAATTTCTTTTTGGAAATAAACGGCTGCATTCACATCCATTATAAAGAAACCGTTATGTGAGGATACCCACACTCCAAGAAAGTGAGTGTGGTACGTTCTAATTGAACAAATTTTATATTATTGTTCTCTATTTTTAAAGATACCTTGATATGCATGAGTCTACACTATTTCAAGTGAGTTTTGGTACGTTCATCTCTGAATGAAAAGGTGGTGAGGAACTTTCCCTTTCTCAACTATCAAGAATTTCACCATATAGGGCTCTTTTCCCTTTGGAGAAGTCACAGGACTTACTTATATTGTCTGATGACAAACAATACTACACATTGCATGCCTCTTTTTATTTCTTGTTTCCTATGAATTTCATGTTGGAGATTGATTTGAATTGAAAAAGAACTATTGCCTATATCGGATACCAGAGAAATTCAAATCATCATCAGCTCGTCGAGATCTCATGTGATGTATATTTTCTCTATCTTGTTCTGATTAATTTGTATCGCCTTAGATTTCCCCTCAAACCATTTATATTTTCCATTATTGTATGTAGTCTAAGATTGGGTAGACCACAAGAGGAGTGAAATTGGGCTGACACTTTTTGCGCCAGAATACACACATCATATATTTTTTTCTGTAATACAGTTCTGTTCTTACCTCCAATTCATTAAATAATTGATTTCCTTCTTAATATCTCCTGTAGACTTATTACAGAAGTACATTATAATGCTGGACAAAGAGAAAGCCAATTACTCTTATGCTATCACATTTCAGGTATACTTTCCCAGACTGTCTACGGGTGAGGGGGCACAAAAGAAATGCACCAACACATGAATGGCTTGAAGTCAGACAGTTTCTGTATTGTATAAATTAGAAAATGTGTATGACTCTCCTGTAGCGAGGCTGATCTTAAATATTTCATTGTGGGTTCAAAGTGTTTTAAGAAAAAATCCAGAAACGTTAAATCAGACTGGGAATATTCTGCCAATAAACTTCCAATATCTCTGACCAGGCCAACCAAGGCTAGTGTATGTGAATTTCTTATACACTGTACTGTACTGTATGTATGTACTTGTAAATGCATTAGTGCTTGTGATCAGGGGTGCATTTAGGTTGGGGGAGCCAAGATATAATCTAATTTTTGCGCCCCTGGGTGCAGAGCCACCAGGGAGGAGGAGGCGGCACCACAGCAAGGAGGTGGCACCATGGAGAAGTAGGCTGGCAGTTAAAGTCCCACCTGCATCTCTCAGCCACACCATCATCTACTCCCTGCGTCTCACTGCAACGTCGTCATCTCCTATTTGCATCTTTCACCATCCCCCTCATTCTGTGTCTCTCAGTCTCCCCCTGTAAACTGTATGCCTCTCAGCCTCCCACACTTCACTCTGTGTCTCTCAGCCTCCCACCCTTCATTCTGTGTCTTTCAGCATCCACCTTCCCTCTGTGTCTCTCAGCCTACCCCCTTCACTATGTGTCTTTCATCCTCTTCCTCCTTTCATTCTGTGTTTTTCAGTCTCTCAACACTCCCCCCCATTCACTGGCATCTGCCCTCACCTGTATGTGTGTGTGTGTGTGTGTGTGTGTGTGTGTGTGTGTGTGTGTGTGTGTGTGTGAGAGTCGGTGAACAGTGAGGACAGGCAGGCACTGCAAGAAGAACAGCGAAGGTTCTTCTTCGTGACAGGAGTCAGACAGGCGTGATTTAATGTCATTGTTGCACTCTCACCTCCTTACAGCCTCCTCCACTCCTCCTCCATTGGCGCCTCGCTCATATTTTTTTTTTATAGGGGGGGCAGCACCTCTCTCATGCTTGGGGGGGATGACTGCTCCCCCCTGTCCCCTTTCTGGTGCCACTGTTTGTGATATGAATAAAGGACTCTAGTGCATCATAGGAGGCTGGAGCATGCCATCAAGTTGTAGAATTAGCAATTTAGGGGCATATTTACTAATTATTGGGCTTTAAACCTTATTGTTGCAATAAGAAATTATGTATTGCTGGGATTTACCATTAAACACATACAGGGGCAGTGGCTCCTTCTTTATGTTAATGCATGCCAATAAAATATTACAACTTTTTAATAACAAAAATATACAGATGCAACCTAAATATTTTTTCAAGCGTGGCCCCAAAAAGCATATGCTCTTTGTTTTTGTTTTTGCACCTTGCAAAAACTTTCCTTTTTTCCTTTTTTATAATTCCTCCAGTGCTGTTTCAGGGGGCATGACCTCATTATGTCACACAGAGGGGGCGGGGCTCACAGCATTGTACAGTAAGTGCAGCGCTGACCTCAGCATCCTGAGGACACTCCAATCGTCTGCATAGATTGCAGGGTGCCTGTCTGAAGCAACCAAAGGACACTACGGCATTCTGGCAGCAGGGGGCCTTTCCAGGCACACTAATAGCCAGAAGCAAGGGCTGTAGAATGGTTCCGCACACAGAGCCCTGCGCTGTGTGTGGAGACACTGGTCTCACATCCCTAGTTACTACCCTGTTCCTCAGCACTCTGAAGGTTTCAGGGGTGTAGTACTGTATGTTATGCCGGCGGTCGAGATTCCAGCGCCCAGCATACAGGCGCCGGGATCCCAACCGCTGGCATGGAGGCAGCTGGGCGAGCACAAATTAGTTCCTTGCGGGCTCACTACGCTCGTCATGCTGCGGGCACGGTGGTGCGCTACGCGCGCGGCACTATTTATTCTCTCTCCAGGAGGGTCGAGGACCCCCAAGAAGGAGAATAGTTGTTGGTATGCCAGGTGTCTGGATTCCGACGCTGGTATACTGAGCGCCGGGATCCCAACAGCCGGCATACAGAATACCACCTGGTTTCAGCTGCCCTGACAGCTACATCATTACTGTGATGATACAGTGGCACAGTGGTTAACCTCCACCAGCTTCACAGCATTGGAGTCATGGAATCAGTTATTACAACCCATATGTGTGGTGATTGTATGTTCTCCCCGTGCTTGCATGGGTTTTTGACCTACATAGATAAACGATAAAAGTAATACTGTAATGTAAGTCTGTGATTTAAGGGGATATAAATTGCCAGCACTAGTAGGGATTCATGCTGGTAGTCACATCATTGGATGATATATTATATATGCACCTCTACAGTATAAGTGCATGTGCATTTATAACTATCAATATGAAACCTGGAAAGTATACAGGAGTTAAGTGGAGGGGGGTTATTAACCAGAAAGTTAGGTTATGAGATCTATTGTCTTTACATTTCTCCAAAAAAAGTGGTATTAATCAGACTAAGTAAATGACAACAAATTGCAATGATTTCTTTTCTTTTTCTTTTTCTTTTTTTGCTACTTTTGTTTTTTATGCTTCTAACTATAACTATGAATCAGACCCTTACTAGCTTCAACTCAATCTAAGCATGATTGTCTGAGCCGGGCTCTAAACAAATAAAAAAAGAACTGGACTTGCCAGCCCATGATACAATAGGTCACATTATTTTAGTGCAAAATGGACTTTATGGTATGTTAAAGATTGCAGAACATAACGGCAGTTGCCCAATGGTGCTAACTGAGGTTCATACAGTAAAAGGTCTAAAAAGACCTTGAGTGTGCAGGTAATACCTCACTGGTCATATGTCTTGAGTGTTACTTGTGATGTGAATGTACTGTACTGTATGTCTGTATACTGTACCTGTTATATTTTACAGTTGACTACATGTTGATAGTGACTGGCTACTCAACCCATTCCAAGCCTCCTCCCCTCCCAGTCCTGTTTAGTTCCTGATTACCTGTTTGAAAAAAATCATCTGCTAAAAATAATCAAAAACAAATCAGATAAGGTAGAGTGAGCCTTTGAATAAACATTAGTTATCTCTTTGTATATGTATTTTTTTATCTTTCTATATTTAAATGATTTTGAATTCCTTAATCATGCATAACTGTGTTTACAGGTGTTTCGCTTTATATAAAGAAACCCTTTACCTAGTCCTTGGTAACTTTTTGTAATTTATAAACAAACGTAAGCAGAGTCTTCTAAACTGTGACCGATTTAATGAACACTTAATTAAAGTTAAATTTTGCCTTAACAAGTGAAACCAGAGAGCTGTCCAGACTACAAAAATATTGATTTTATTTCTCTCTGGTAAGTGACAACAATGGTATCTTTCCATTGCCTTCTAAATAATTATGTCTTGTTTTGATTAAACATATTGATTGTATTAATATTTGATGTAGGACAGCCCTATTCAGACCCAGTGACAGTTCAGTGAAACCTTGAACAAGTGAGGCAGCAAATTAGATTGCATAGTCCCTAAGGAATAGGTTCATTGTTGATGTTAAAGAACTGTCTCTTATCAACATTGTGTAAAAATAACACTTTCCTGTTATACCTTCTGTATGGTACATTAGAAATACATTTTATTTGTTTGTTTTTAAATAATATGTACTAATAGCATGGTTAATTAAAAGTATGACAGTTTTAAACACAGTGATTGATATGGTCAATTATTTATATTTTCATGCATACTTTTTAGTAACATAAACATTTTACAATTATTCTTAAATAGAACAATAATATTAAGTGTTTGTGATATTATAACAAATTATTATTATTATTATTATTATTATTACTCATAGTAGTACCGCTTAAGTAAAAGCACAATTTCAATGTAAAGTTATTATCAGGCATGCCAGTTTTGAGTAAGTGACTCCTCTTTGTCTAGTACTACTTGCTATAGGGCCTAATTCATACCTGATCGCTGTGCTGCAAATTTGCAGTGGTCTGCGATCAGATAGTCGCCGCCCAGGGAGAGTAAAAACGCGCCCCGTGCAAGTGTGTGAATGCATGTGTACGCCGTGCGCAAACTACACCAGATAGCGGACATCCGCAAATCCATTCGCAACTCACTCACCCTCCATTAATTTTTCTATACTGTGCAGTCTGTGCGCAGACCAGGATTTACTTCTAAAGTGCGATAGAAACAGACTGATGGGGGCCGGAGTTGACGTCACATGCCCTCCCAGAAAATGCTTGGGAACGCCTGCGTTTTTCCTGACACTCCCAGAAAATGGCCAGTTACCACCCCCAAACCTCCTCTTACTGTCAATCACCTTGTGAATGCCTTGCGATCTAAATTTTCATACCATCCTGTCGCTGTTTGGCATTGTGCCGCTGTACGATTTTGCACAACAGTGATAAGGTCTGAATCAGGCCCATAATGCCTTGGGCATATTTTACATTTGTTGGTGATCGATCATGTGATCATTGATCATTGTGCTAAAACCTGTGACAGTTTTTAAAGAATGTTGATACCACTAACAGTTTCTTAGGAGTTGTTGCCACTACCTGAGATGTCATTACTGACATAACATACAGTAGCACATGTTTTTGTATGTACTGTCTTTTCAAAACCATGTTTGGTAGGTAACAGATCCCACTTAAAAGAGATTTGGTTTGTCACTTATTGACTACAACTCAATATCAGAGTGGTTGTCAGAGCCCAGCGCCAACGAAATCAAACAAATCATGAAACAACTGGTCTCACCAACCAATGATAAGGCGGACTATATTAGGGCAACATGGGCTTCTACCCAACTACTCGCCATACTTTTTTACTCAACTTGAGGTTTAAGAACTTTAGAATCAGTTCAAAGATCATTTTATTAATGAGGTCACACCTCTGAACCTTCAGGAGTACTCCTGTCCCCTTCTTAAAGTGAGGTCCACAAAACTGTTCACCATATTCAATAAATGGTCTACCTAGTGACTTATAAAATGTAATACTACAGAATAAATTATGCATCCTGCTTTTGATGTATTTCAGGATACACCTGCTGTACTATCTGACACTGTGCTGCTACACAGTTTCCTGTTCATGAGTATCTCTAAGTTCTTTTCCATCACAGATATTCCCATTTGTTTCCTAGACCATATGAAAGGTCATTAACATAAACATTAAGAGGTACCCTATAGCTTATCACTAACACCAATGGTTCCCAATCTTTTTCGAATCACGGCGCCCTAGAGAATCAGAATTTTTTCAAAGCACCCGTAGGTCAAAAGTTTCTTATTGAGAAATTTAGAAAGAAATATTGAATTAAGTAAATTGTGTTTATATGTCATCCTTAGAGTCACTTGTGTGGTCAGGGACAAGATTTGCTTCTGTTCTACCACACATTTTATGACTGGCAGCCACCAGCACTGGTTTTCTCTGTTACAGTTATCATAAATAATTTGAACTGGTTCTGGACTACCAACCCAGGGCACTACGGCAAGGGCCTAGGCACACAGTTTGAGAACCAATGACTAACACTGACAAGCCCAGTTTGATTATATACCATTACCACTTTTGGGTAAATTTACTAAGAAACATATTTTAAACCGGTGCACAGCACCATCGGATTACAGTAAAAAAAAGTATTTACTAATCATTGGATTTAAGCACCTATAGAACTCAGACTGTGATGCCCATTGTATATTTTCTATGTAAAATAATTATTATTAACAGTTTCTTATATAGCGCAGCATATTCCGTTGCGCTTTACAATTAGAACAACAGTAAAAGAACAAACTGGGCAAAATAGACAGACATAGAGGTAGGAAGGCCCTGCTCGCAAGCTTACAATCTATAGGGAAATAGGCATTGATACACAAGGATAGATGCTACCTGTTACATAATGGTCCACCAGATTGCTAGGTTCTTAATGGGTTGTATGATATGATCACCCAGCAATGTTGGAAGACAAAATATGTGAGGTTATGTGGACTATACAGAGAGGATGTAATTAGATAGGGAAGCATTGAAGGTTATGTGGGTGTGTTTGGAATTTAATAGGCTTATCTGAAGAGGCGAGTTTTCAGGGAACGTTTAAAGGTTTGAAGACTAGAGGCGAGTCTTATTGTGCGTGGGAGGGCATTCCACAGAGTGGCTGAAGCCCGGATAAAGTCCTGTAATTTTGAGTGGGAACAAGTAATACGTGTGGATGAGAGATGCAGATCTTGTGCACAGCGGAGAGGTCTGGTCATTTATAGTCGTTCCGATGGTCTAATGCAATCTGAAGTCTGTTTTTTTCTGCACATTTCAATCAGATTTGCCTTTAGTAAAATGTGCCATCCAACGGAAAACAGCAGAAAACCCTAAAATCAATGCTTAGTAAATGAACCCCTTTGTCTTCTATCTTTCATCCAGTGTTCTGTTTTTACTCTGTACATATGGGACTCGTTTAAAGCTTGAGCTATGCAGGTTATTTTAATTACTGTAAAATGCACATTTCTTTAAACTTCCTTTTGCATGCAACTACATGAAAAAGCTGCATTAAATTACAAATGAGCGGGTTCGGTTCCCTGAGAACCGAACCCTACCGCACTTCACTGCCCAAGCCCGGATATGAGTCAGGCTCTGGCTTTCCCGCCTGACCCGGAAACCAGAACGAGGCAAAACGTCATCATCCCACTTTCGGATTCTCGTGGGGTTTGGATTCCATATAAGGAGCCGCGCGTCGCCGCCATTTTCACTCCGGCATTGGAGAGTGTAGAGAGAGGACGTGTCTCCATCCTCAGTGTCCTGCATCAGTTAAGTTTAGTGTCTTGTGCTGCATCAGTCCAGTCAAAGTGGTTGTGTCCTCTGCTGCCATATGTCTAGTGCTGCTGTATAAGTCCAGTCCAGTGGTGCTGTGTTGTGCTGCATCAGTTCAATTGTGGTGTATTGTGCTGCATCAGTCCAGTCACAGTGGTGGTGTCCTCTGCTACCATATGTCCAGTGCTGTTGTATAAGTCCAGTCCAGTGGTGCTGTGTTGTGCTGCATCATTTCAATGGTGGTGTATTGTGCTGCATCAGTCCAGTCACAGTTCTGGTGTCCTCTGCCGCCATATGTCCAGTGTTGCTGTATAAGTCCAGTCTATTGCGGTGGTGCTGTGTTGTCCTGCATCAGTCCAATGGTGGTGTCCCTGTGCTGCCGTATATGTCCAGTGGTACTGCTGTATATGTCCAGTAATACTGCCGTATATGTCCAGCGGTACTGCCGTATAAATCCAGTGATCCTGCCGTATAATTCCAGTGATCCTGCCGTATAATTCCAGTGGTACTGGCGCATAAGTCCAGTCCAGTGATACTGTCGTATATGTCCAGTGATACTGCCATATATGTCCATTGATACTGCGGTATATGTCCAGCGGTACTGCCGTTTAAATCCAGTGATCCTGCCGTATAATTCCAGTGATCCTGCTGTATAATTCTTTTAAGTGCCATCCTGTCTGACACTGCCATGCCACTCTTAGATGGGTCAATTGTTTGTGTCGCTTAGCTTAGTCATACAGCTACCTCATTGCACATCTTTTTCATCTTTGCATGATGTGCTGTTTGGGGCCTTTTTTATATCTGCCCTCCTGTCTGACACTGCAGTGTCACTCCTAGATGGGCCAATTGTTTTTGTCGCTAAGCTTAGTCATACAGCTACCTCATTGCACCTCTTTTTCTTCTTTGCATGATGTGCTGTTTGGGGACTAGTTTTTTTAAGTGCCATCCTGTCTGCCACTGCAGTGCCACTCTTAGATGGGTCAATTGTTTGTGTCGCTTAGCTTAGTCATACAGCTACCTCATTGCACATCTTTTTCATCTTTGCATGATGTGCTGTTTGGGGCCTTTTTTATATCTGCCCTCCTGGTTGACACTGCAGTGCCACTCTTAGATGGGTCAATTGTTTGTGTCGCTTAGCTTAGTCATACAGCTGCCTCATTGCACCTCTTTTTCTTCTTTGCATGATGTGCTGTTTGAGGACTAGTTTTTTTTAAGTGCCATCCTGTCTGCCACTGCATTGCCACTCCTGGATGGGCCAGTTGTTTGTGCCGCATACTTGTGTTGCTTAGCTTAGTCATAAAGCAACCTTGGTGCACCTCTTTTTCATCTTTGCATCATGTGCTGTTTGGGGCATGTTTTATTAAAGTGACATCCTGTCTGACACTGCAGTGCCACTCCTAGATGGGCCAATTGTTTGTTTCGCTTAGCTTAGTTATACAGCTACCTCATTGCACCTCTTTTACATCTTTGCATGATGTGCTGTTTGTGGCCTTTTTTTTAAATCTGCTATCCTGTCTGCCACTACAGTGCCACTCCTAGATGGACCAGGTGTTTGTGCCGCACACTTGTGTTGCTTAGCTTAGTCATACTGCCACCTCGGTGCAACCTTTTGGCCTAAAAACAATATTGTGAGGTGTGAGGTGTTCAGAATAGACTGGAAATGAGTGGAAATGAATGTTATTGTGGTTAATAATACCGTAGGATCAAAATTACCCCCAAATTCTGTGATTTTAGCTATTTTTATGTTTTTTTTTTTTAAATCATCCAGATCCAAAACCAAAACACGAAAGGGTGGTTTTGGCAAAACCAATCAAAAACCAAAACACGAAAGGGGAATTAGAACTAGAACCAAAACACAAAACACGAAAAGTGCCCGCCGCACATGTCTAAATGCATCTCACGAATGTGGAAACCCATAGATTCCAGCACTATGCATGAAATGCACAGGTTAGCGCACGTTATCCCAGCACGTACCTCACATGCCAGATAACTGAATAGGCATGAAAAACCCATAGCTTTTACCACATGGCAAAACCCGTGCCTGAGTTCACCACTAAATGTATTGCGCTAGAAGTTTGAACCTTAATTATTTCTGTAATTTACGATCAGTTCATGCTGCTTCTTCGTTATTAAACTGTTTTCTCCTCTATATTTCCCATTCTTCAGAATTTCTCTATTACTAAAGCCATTGTATTGTATTAGTGCAATGATACTAGTGGCAGCAGCACAAAACATTACAGGTATAAAAAACAAAACAAAAACTAAAACAGCATAGCATAGCCCCCACCAAAGTAACTGCGGAAATGCTTGGTTACATATCTAGGTGGCATGAACAGAGTAGGGCACATAACAGGAAGACCCACTTTGCAAAGTCCTCCTAAAATATTGGGGCTCAGTCTTAGCCTGTTCAGTCCAGAACTGAATTCACTAAGGCCCACAAAAATAATGTGGGCCCGTAGTACAAAGCAGCTGATTGCACTGGGGTTCCTCCCAACCCCCCTGGGTGGCGAGGGTTATGGCAATAAAATAGAATGACAAAATAGCAATTTAGGTTATGGATTTGTAAGCCCCAGCAAACACTGGCAAACAATTACTCATTGGCTTGTAGAACTACAATGGACAATATTAATACCTCCTGCCTAATCTGTAGGTCCCCCCACATAATGTAAAAGAAAACATGATTCATCAAACTGGCGACCATCTTCCATCACTCCACGGTCCAGTTCTGATGCTCACATCGCCATTGTAGGAAGTTTCGGCAGTGGACATGGGTGAGTATGGGCACTGTGACTAGTCTGTGGCTACACAGCCCTATACACAGCAAGCTAAGATGCTCTGTGCGCTCTGACACCTTTCTATCACAGCCAGCATTAAGTTTTTCAGCAATTTATACTGCAGTAGCTCTTCTCTGGGATGGGACCAGCCTTTTCTTCCCACATGCATCAATGTGCCTTGGGTGCCCATGACCCTGTTTCCAGTTCACCGACTGTATTTCCTTGGACCACTTATAATAAGTACCAGGGCTGGATTAAGGTTTGTGGGGGCTCTGGACAACAAACTTGTGGGGGCCCCTATCAATAAAAATTATATAATGGCGATGTTATAAAAATAAAGTATGATTTATCAATCAGCATTGTGATTGTGTTCAATTCCTTAAGAAAGAAGATATAGTATTTTTTGGAGAACCAAAATGCAAATCACATTTTAGAAAACCCTAATGCTCCAAATGTCTTGTGTAGGCACTATCTTGTTTGCCCGGGATCTCAAGGGGCAACAGTGACGATATCGCTCTTGGAGCGTATCATCTAGTGTGTACCCAGCATAAGTGTGCCTGTGTTTGTAACTTTATTTAACTACGAGGGCAGTACGGATGGTGTAATGGTTAGCATTACTGCCTCACAGCACTGAGGTCATGGATTCGATTCCCACCATCCCACCATGGCCATAACTGTGTGGAGTTTGTATATTCTCCCCGTGCTTGCGTGGGTTTCCTCTGGGTACTCCGGTTAATTGGCTCCCAACAAAAATGAACCCTAATGTGTATGTATGTGCATATACATGTGGTAGGGAATATAGGCCATCATTCCGAGTTGATCGTTCGCTAGCTAGTTTTTGCAGCCATGTAAATGTACTGTCGCCGCCCACGGGGGAGTGTATTTTCACTTTGCAAGTGTGCGATCACATGTGCAGCCGAGCGGGACGGAAAGGTTTTGTGCAGTTTCTGAGTAGGTCTGAACTTACTCAGCCCTTGCGATCACTTCAGCCTGTTCGGTCCCGGAATTGATGTCAGACATCCGCCCTGCAAATGGCTGGACACACCTGCATTTTCCCTACCACTCCCAAAAAACGGTCATTTGACACCCATAAACGCTCTCTTTCTGTCAAACTCCTTGCGAACGGCTGTGCGAATGGAATCGTCGCTAGAAGCATTGCACAGCAACAGTGCTGTTTGTACCCATACAACATGCCTGAACATTGTGGTGCATACGCATGCGCAGTAGTAACCTGATCGCTGCGCTGCGAAAACCGGCAGCGTTCGATCAACTCGGAATGAGGCCCATAGATTGTAAGCTATATAAATGATACTAAATAAATACTAATAATGGTTGTATATATGTATATATATATATATATATACACACACATACAATAGTGTCCGACACTCCATTAACCAAGATGTATGGCTGTGGTGAAGATCCCCCAATATTGCAGCTGCGTCTTGGTACCTTCCAATCCCATAAGGGATAAGTAATATGAATTCCAGCAGTGGCACTCAGCGGGCAACCTGACAAAAGGGTCGAAATTATGCTGAAACTGTGAAAAACCTTATTCGTCGCTGAGTGCCGCTGCTGGAATTAATATATATATATATATATGACTTGATGACTTAAAGACTTACGTGTCTGTCTTCATTTGCGCCGAGAGTGCCGCCCGCAACCATACTCTATGTATATATATATGTATATATATACAATATGCGGCACTCCGTAGGAATAAGCAGACGCTGAGGCAGGGCTGTTATCAAATTTCTGCCTCAGCGTCTGCTTATTCCTCCGGAGTGCCGCACTATTGCATATGTAAAACAACAATAATAAAAAAGGTCACTATTGACCTATAAAAACGCTCCCTTCATTTTTTTAGGGTGTCAGCTATCCCCTAAGTTTTAGGCATAGGTAAAGTGCCCATAAAAAGGAATATGCATTAAGGAATAGGGGTAACAGCAACTTACAGTGTTAAAAAATGTTGTTTTGTTAGGACCCTTGATGAAGTCAGATAGACGAAACGCGTTGGGTGTACCTCATTGACTCTTCACACTAAGATAAGCTCCATGTTCTCATTTTAAATTGTTTTATGTTTTGTATCCTTTTTTATCTTTATTTCAGTCTGTATTCTATTTTTATCTTCATATAGAATTCCCAATCTATATTTGTGTCCCTTGAATTGTTTTTATATCTCCTTTTATATATGATTTTTGGTCTCTACCTCTATTTTTAGAATAAAAATTATTGTCATATATATTTTTTTAAAAAGTGGACTTGCTTTAATTATTATAAAGTATTAAGAGATTTTTTATACATTCTAGCTGTATAATCACTCTACATACTTTTAAGCCTTCTTTCTAACTAAACAACATTTATTAACACTGTAAGTCGCTGTTACCCCTATTCCTACATGTATTATATATATATATATATATATATATGGAGAAGAAAGGCGGCACTCGGAGACTGGCAAATTCGGTGAAACAAAACCATCAAGTGTTTAATCACATCTACGTTTCGGGGGACGTACCTCCTTCCTCAGGACAAACCAAACACAAGTGCAAACAGTGTAAGAATAACATTAAAAACCTTACCATACCAAGAGGCGCCAACCCCCGTCGCGGCGACGCCGGCCGGAGCTCCGGACCCCGCACTTCCGGACGCGTCACCCTGTCTAACCCGGAAGTGTCATCGTCCTGCCCCCGGACGTCATCCCGCAACGGCTGTGGACGTGCACACGTTCTGTAACCATGGAAACCATAGAGACAGTCTTAATTAATAAACCACCGGAAAAACATAAAATAAACATATATAAATAAATACTACACAACAGTGCTATCTATAACAGTGCAAATCACTGATAGTGATAATCAATAAAAATTATTAAAAAACAAGTGACCATTAAAAATTGATCCATAAGACACATTCGGGTATTAACCCTTATGTGATATGTGAACATAACAAATACACCCTCACAGTCATTAAAATGCATCATAGTGTTAAAATATAATGTCGTGAATGTTCAAAATCTGTGAAAAAAAATTACTATAAGACACCGCTCTTTATACTGTCAGTGACACATCTTTTCAGCAGCTGGGTACTATACTAATACCTCTAGTAAACTACGATACAATTATATTTATCTTAATAGTGTAAACAAATGTAAAAATCCAAAGCTAGTAATAGTATACCCAAGGAATTGGTATTCGGGTATACACTGATCTTCTACATTGTAAAAAAGTTATTTCATAAAAAGCAGCTTAGACCTAAATTTTCATTAAGACCCCTAGGGTGAATGGTATCAAGCCTGTAGATCCACCGCGATTCAAGTTGTAGCAATTTTTTGGTCTGTTACCTCCACGCTGCGATAATGGGACCTGGTCCACGATTTTATAACGCAGCGAGGTGAGGCTGTGTCTATTCTGCGCAAAATGCCGTGCAACCGGTTGCTCACTAGTGCCAGAGTGGAGGGCTGCCCTGATGGCCGACATGTGCTGGGCCATTCTTTCTTTGAATTGGCATTGGGTCTTGCCAATGTAGTACAGACTGCAAGGACATACCAGTACATATACTACAAAGGTCGAGCTGCAGGTGAGAGGCCATCTTATTGGGATCTTCTTACCAGTATGCGGGTGTAGTATGTAATCACCTGTCTGCATATAGATGCAGGTGGTACACCCCAGGCATCTGTAACATCCCGGTCTACGGGTAAGAAAATGTGTACTTGTTGAGGGATTATTAAAAGTTGTCACATCACTCTTAACTAGTAAATCCCTTAAGTTTGCACTTCTAGTGTAGCAGGGCATAATTTTACTATTGCGTAAAGATGGTAAGTTTGGATCGGAAGTGACCATAGGCCACATCTGCCAAACCTTTTTACATGTACTCATGCTTGCTGTATTAAATTCGTTAACCCATGGTAATCTTGCAGTTTTAGATTTGGGGGGATTGCCCTGCAATAGTTCCTCTCTGGTTTTCACCGATGCTTTAGACCTGGCTGATTTCAGGAGGTCACGGGTATACCCCCTCTCTAAAAAATTTGTTGGTCATGATATCCAACTGTATCTCCCGTTCTTCCATTTCACTGGTGGTTCTGCACACCCTCAAATACTGTGAATATGGTAATCCTTTAACGGTAGCTGGTGGATGGAAACTGTCATGCCTTAACAATGTGTTGCGGTCTGTGGGTTTGCTATAAAGCGCAGTCTGGATCCTCCCCTCCTTGATCATGATCTTGATGTCTAAGAAACAGATCTCACATGCATTGGTGGTGAGGGTTATTTTGACCGGACTAAGTGAGGTGTTATGTTCCTCAATTAATGTGGTGAGAGGGTCCAGTGCCCCCTCCCAAAACAACAGTAGATCATCTATGTATCTATAATACAAGCTGATCTGACCTGTAATGACTGGGTCTTCAAAAAACAGTTGCCTCTCTACCTCCCACATGTATGCATTGGCTAGAGACGGGGCCACAGCGGACCCCATCGCACACCCAGTTTCCTGTATGTAATATTTACCATTAAAGAGGAAATAATTATGTGTGAGAGTGAACGTCAGTAGTTGAAGAAAGAGATCTATATCAGGGCCCTCATATAGATCATTGTGCGTAATCAGTCGCTTTACCGCTGCGACACCCGCCTTGTGCGGAATGCACGTATATAAGCTGGTGACGTCTAGAGTCGCCAAAATCAAATTACTAGACACCCGCTCAATGGTCACTAACTTTTTCAATAACATGGTTGAATCTTTCAAATGTGTGAATGTTGCCTGGATGCAAGGTTGAAGGAAAGCATCCAAAAAAATGGAAATAGATTCGCAGAGAGAACCCCTGGCTGATATAATCGGCCGGCCAGGGGGGCTCCTTGCATCTTTATGAATTTTGGGTATTGTGTAAAATACCGGAACTACCGGATATGGATTAATTAATTTATTGTACACATCAAGGGTAATGAGTCCATCTTTTTTAGCATCCATCATGATGGAATCCAATTCAGCTTTAAAGCTATTGGTGGGATCACCCTCTAATAAACTGTAGGTATGTCTGTCTGATAACAGGCGGTCACACTCCATGATGTAATTCGTGGTATCCTGGACCACAATGGCCCCCCCTTTGTCCGCTCCCCGAATAATAATGTCCTTTCTATCACGGAGGGACTTCAGGGCCAGGTTCTCTTCTTTAGTCAAATTTTTGAAAATTTGTGGAGGTGGGATATCCTGCAAAGAGTCCATCATTCTTGTGAAAGTCCTTATAGAGGCATTATTTGATATAGGATCGAATTTGGAACTCGGTCCCAATTTTCTGATCTGAGGCTTCAGCTGGCAGACATTGGCATTCTCCGGATGTTTCCCAAAATGCTCACGTAATTTGAGTGTTCTATTAAATTTATATGTCTCTATTTTCCAACCAAACTTATTGGGCAAATTGGTTGGTATGTATGAAAGACCCTTATCCAAAACTGCCGTCTCAGCTGGAGAAAGGAAGGGGGTACGTCTTCACGTCCTGAGGAAGGGGGTACGTCCCCCGAAACGTAGATGTGATTAAACACTTGATGGTTTTGTTTCACCGAATTTGCCAGTCTCCGAGTGCCGCCTTTCTTCTCCGTATACATTGAGGTAGCAACAACCTCTAAGGAGGGCACCGGAGCAAGTAACCTGTCGGGAGCAGTGAGTGCCGGACCACACAGAGGATTGGATATATGGGGTCCACCGCAGATTGACCAGTGGACCCTCATAGGTCAAGGCACCTCCATTAATTTTCCGCCTATCTTGGCATCTCAGGAGTATAGCCAGCCCAGCAGCATTGGGATTTTGGCACGTTGCACAGCACAGCACTGCACAGCACCTGGTCACTTTGATATTATTCACCGCTCTTTTGTGACTGCACTAAGCACTTTCCAGCATTTAGTAAACAGCATGGCTACTTCGGTCCCGGACCCAGGTGATGCCCTGTCCTACATATTACAATGTGAGAACTATGAAACTTTAAGTTTCTCGGATATAGAGGCAGAGAACATTCTGGTGAAGGAAACTGTGTTTGTCGACAGCACCACACCGACTAATGAGGATTTATTTCGTGAGATGTACAAGCTGAAAAAACGGGAAATTGATTTCATTTATCACGGCAGGACCTTGTCCGACTACTTCAGGAATAAGCAAATCCCACGAGGATGTCGGGTCCAGAACACCCCGACAATTGGGCGCCATAACGCCACATTTTGTAAGCGTTGGATATCAGTGTTGAATAAATGTGCAATGGACCTCATGTTGCTCCTAATAGAGGAATCCACCAAAGAGGTCAATTTGACCAGAGAAAAATTACAGAAATTTGAGGAACAACATTTGCAAACCCTGACTGACGATAAAACGACTAATTGGCTTGACAAATTAAAATCTCAGGTCACTGGATGCATACAGATTAGATTTGGTAAAATATAAAAAAGAAAAACTGCGCAAAGTGCAGTCTGATTATGAACAACACCGGGTATATACCTGGCTTACCAACAATTCCTCTAATCCTGCGAAGGGCCGTCCAGTGGGATTCCGCCGGCGCAGACCTTACAGGCAACAATACAGTACATCAGCCAGCGAAACAGATGATACACTGCATTCTGACACAGCCGTATTTACACAAGGTGCCCCTTTAGGGGTTACCACCCGGGCCATCGCATCTGGAAAGAGAAAAAACCCACCAGAAGGGGCGGGCAGTCGAGGAGGCAGACGAGGAGGGAGGCCACCAAGGTCGAAACGGACCTGATTTTCAACCTGTCCTCCACCCCCCTTTCTCCAGCTGAGACAGCAGTTTTGGATAAGGGTCTTTCGTACATACCAACCAATTTGCCCAATAAGTTTGGTTGGAAAATAGAGACATATAAATTTAATAGAACACTCAAATTACGTGAGCATTTTGGGAAACATCCGGAGAATGCCAATGTCTGCCAGCTGAAGCCTCAGATCAGAAAATTGGGACCGAGTTCCAAATTCGATCCTATATCAAATAATGCCTCTATAAGGACTTTCACAAGAATGATGGACTCTTTGCTAGAGATGAGCGGGTTCGGTTCCTCGGAATCCGAACCCGCCCGAACTTCAGCTTTTTTTACACGGATCCGAGCGACTCGGATCTTCCCGCCTTGCTCGGTTAACCCGAGCGCGACCGAACGTCATCATGACGCTGTCGGATTCTCGCGAGGCTCGGATTCTATCGCGAGACTCGGATTCTATATAAGGAGCCGCGCGTCGCCGCCATTTTCACACGTGCATTGAGATTGATAGGGAGAGGACGTGGCTGGCGTCCTCTCCATTTAGATTATAAGAGAGAGAGATTTACTGGAGCTTAGGACTAGGAGGAGTACTGTAGAAGTGTAGAGAGTGCAGAGAGTTTACTAGTGAGTGACCACCAGACAGTGCAGTTTATTCAATATATCCGTTCTCTGCCTGAAAAAAGCGATACACACAGTGACTCAGTCACATACCATATCTGTGTGCACTGCTCAGGCTCAGCCCAGTGTGCTGCATCATCTATATATATTATATATCTGTCTGACTGCTCAGCTCACACAGCTTATAATTGTGGGGGAGACTGGGGAGCACTGCAGTGCCAGTTATAGGTTATAGCAGGAGCCAGGAGTACATAATATTATATAGTGAGTGACCACCAGACAGTGCAGTTTATTTAATATATCCGTTCTCTGCCTGAAAAAAGCGATACACACAGTGACTCAGTCACATACCATATCTGTGTGCACTGCTCAGGCTCAGCCCAGTGTGCTGCATCATCTATATATATTATATATCTGTCTGACTGCTCAGCTCACACAGCTTATAATTGTGGGGGAGACTGGGGAGCACTGCAGTGCCAGTTATAGGTTATAGCAGGAGCCAGGAGTACATAATATTATATTAAAATTAAACAGTGCACACTTTTGCTGCAGGAGTGCCACTGCCAGTGTGACTGACCAGTGACCTGACCACACTGACCACCAGTATAGTTAGTAGTATACTTATATTGTGATTGCCTGAAAAAGTTAAACACTCGTCGTGTGACTTCACTTGTGTGTTGTTGTTTTTTTTATTCTATAAAAATAAAACTCATTCTGCTGACAGACAGTGTCCAGCAGGTCCGTCATTATATAATATATAATATATACCTGTCCGGCTGCAGTAGTGATATATATATATTTTTTATATCATTTATCATCCAGTCGCAGCAGACACAGTACGGTAGTTCACGGCTGTGGCTACCTCTGTGTCTGCACTCGGCAGGCAGTCCGTCCATAATTGTATACCACCTAACCGTGGTTTTTTTTTCTTCTTTATACATACATACTACTACGACATCTCTTTATCAACCAGTCTATATTAGCAGCAGACACAGTACAGTACGGTAGTTCACGGCTGTGGCTACCTCTGTGTCTGCACTCGGCAGGCAGTCCGTCCATAATTGTATACCACCTAACCGTGGTTTTTTTTTCTTTCTTCTTTATGCATACATAGTTACATAGACATCTCTTTATCAACCAGTCTATATTAGCAGCAGACACAGTACAGTACGGTAGTTCACGGCTGTGGCTACCTCTGTGTCTGCACTCGGCAGGCAGTCCGTCCATAATTGTATACCACCTAACCGTGGTTTTTTTTTCTTTCTTCTTTATACATACATAGTTACATAGACATCTCTTTATCAACCAGTCTATATTAGCAGCAGACACAGTACAGTACGGTAGTTCACGGCTGTGGCTACCTCTGTGTCTGCACTCGGCAGGCAGTCCGTCCATAATTGTATACCACCTAACCGTGGTTTTTTTTTCTTTCTTCTTTATACATACATAGTTACATAGACATCTCTTTATCAACCAGTCTATATTAGCAGCAGACACAGTACAGTACGGTAGTTCACGGCTGTGGCTACCTCTGTGTCTGCACTCGGCAGGCAGTCCGTCCATAATTGTATACCACCTAACCGTGGTTTTTTTTTCTTTCTTCTTTATGCATACATAGTTACATAGACATCTCTTTATCAACCAGTCTATATTAGCAGCAGACACAGTACAGTACGGTAGTTCACGGCTGTGGCTACCTCTGTGTCTGCACTCGGCAGGCAGTCCATCCATAATTGTATACCACCTAACCGTGGTTTTTTTTTCTTTCTTCTTTATACATACATAGTTACATAGACATCTCTTTATCAACCAGTCTATATTAGCAGCAGACACAGTACAGTACGGTAGTTCACGGCTGTGGCTACCTCTGTGTCTGCACTCGGCAGGCAGTCCATCCATAATTGTATACCACCTAACCGTGGTTTTTTTTTCTTTCTTCTTTATACATACATAGTTACATAGACATCTCTTTATCAACCAGTCTATATTAGCAGCAGACACAGTACAGTACGGTAGTTCACGGCTGTGGCTACCTCTGTGTCTGCACTCGGCAGGCAGTCCGTCCATAATTGTATACCACCTAACCGTGGTTTTTTTTTCTTTCTTCTTTATACATACATACTACTACGACATCTCTTTATCAACCAGTCTATATTATTAGCAGCAGACACAGTACAGTACGGTAGTTCACGGCTGTGGCTACCTCTGTGTCTGCACTCGGCAGGCAGTCCGTCCATAATTGTATACCACCTAACCGTGGTTTTTTTTTCTTTCTTCTTTATACATACATAGTTACATAGACATCTCTTTATCAACCAGTCTATATTAGCAGCAGACACAGTACAGTACGGTAGTTCACGGCTGTGGCTACCTCTGTGTCTGCACTCGGCAGGCAGTCCATAATTGTATACTAGTATCCATCTCCATTGTTTACCTGAGGTGCCTTTTAGTTGTGCCTATTAAAATATGGAGAACAAAAATGTTGAGGTTCCAAAATTAGGGAAAGATCAAGATCCACTTCCACCTCGTGCTGAAGCTGCTGCCACTAGTCATGGCCGAGACGATGAAATGCCAGCAACGTCGTCTGCCAAGGCCGATGCCCAATGTCATAGTACAGAGCATGTCAAATCCAAAACACCAAATATCAGAAAAAAAAGGACTCCAAAACCTAAAATAAAATTGTCGGAGGAGAAGCGTAAACTTGCCAATATGCCATTTACGACACGGAGTGGCAAGGAACGGCTGAGGCCCTGGCCTATGTTCATGGCTAGTGGTTCAGCTTCACATGAGGATGGAAGCACTCAGCCTCTCGCTAGAAAAATGAAAAGACTCAAGCTGGCAAAAGCAGCACAGCAAAGAACTGTGCATTCTTCGAAATCCCAAATCCACAAGGAGAGTCCAATTGTGTCGGTTGCGATGCCTGACCTTCCCAACACTGGACGTGAAGAGCATGTGCCTTCCACCATTTGCACGCCCCCTGCAAGTGCTGGAAGGAGCACCCGCAGTCCAGTTCCTGATAGTCAGATTGAAGATGTCAGTGTTGAAGTACACCAGGATGAGGAGGATATGGGTGTTGCTGGCGCTGGGGAGGAAATTGACCAGGAGGATTCTGATGGTGAGGTGGTTTGTTTAAGTCAGGCACCCGGGGAGACACCTGTTGTCCGTGGGAGGAATATGGCCGTTGACATGCCAGGTGAAAATACCAAAAAAATCAGCTCTTCGGTGTGGAGGTATTTCACCAGAAATGCGGACAACAGGTGTCAAGCCGTGTGTTCCCTTTGTCAAGCTGTAATAAGTAGGGGTAAGGACGTTAACCACCTCGGAACATCCTCCCTTATACGTCACCTGCAGCGCATTCATAATAAGTCAGTGACAAGTTCAAAAACTTTGGGTGACAGCGGAAGCAGTCCACTGACCAGTAAATCCCTTCCTCTTGTAACCAAGCTCACGCAAACCACCCCACCAACTCCCTCAGTGTCAATTTCCTCCTTCCCCAGGAATGCCAATAGTCCTGCAGGCCATGTCACTGGCAATTCTGACGATTCCTCTCCTGCCTGGGATTCCTCCGATGCATCCTTGCGTGTAACGCCTACTGCTGCTGGCGCTGCTGTTGTTGCTGCTGGGAGTCGATGGTCATCCCAGAGGGGAAGTCGTAAGACCACTTTTACTACTTCCACCAAGCAATTGACTGTCCAACAGTCCTTTGCGAGGAAGATGAAATATCACAGCAGTCATCCTACTGCAAAGCGGATAACTGAGGCCTTGGCATCCTGGGTGGTGAGAAACGTGGTTCCGGTATCCATCATTACTGCAGAGCCAACTAGAGACTTGTTGGAGGTACTGTGTCCCCGGTACCAAATACCATCTAGGTTCCATTTCTCTAGGCAGGCGATACCGAAAATGTACACAGACCTCAGAAAAAGAGTCACCAGTGTCCTAAAAAATGCAGCTGTACCCAATGTCCACTTAACCACGGACATGTGGACAAGTGGAGCAGGGCAGGGTCAGGACTATATGACTGTGACAGCCCACTGGGTAGATGTATGGACTCCCGCCGCAAGAACAGCAGCGGCGGCACCAGTAGCAGCATCTCGCAAACGCCAACTCTTTCCTAGGCAGGCTACGCTTTGTATCACCGCTTTCCAGAATACGCACACAGCTGAAAACCTCTTACGGCAACTGAGGAAGATCATCGCGGAATGGCTTACCCCAATTGGACTCTCCTGTGGATTTGTGGCATCGGACAACGCCAGCAATATTGTGTGTGCATTAAATATGGGCAAATTCCAGCACGTCCCATGTTTTGCACATACCTTGAATTTGGTGGTGCAGAATTTTTTAAAAAACGACAGGGGCGTGCAAGAGATGCTGTCGGTGGCCAGAAGAATTGCGGGACACTTTCGGCGTACAGGCACCACGTACAGAAGACTGGAGCACCACCAAAAACTACTGAACCTGCCCTGCCATCATCTGAAGCAAGAAGTGGTAACGAGGTGGAATTCAACCCTCTATATGCTTCAGAGGTTGGAGGAGCAGCAAAAGGCCATTCAAGCCTATACAATTGAGCACGATATAGTAGGTGGAATGCACCTGTCTCAAGCGCAGTGGAGAATGATTTCAACGTTGTGCAAGGTTCTGATGCCCTTTGAACTTGCCACACGTGAAGTCAGTTCAGACACTGCCAGCCTGAGTCAGGTCATTCCCCTCATCAGGCTTTTGCAGAAGAAGCTGGAGACATTGAAGGAGGAGCTAACACGGAGCGATTCCGCTAGGCATGTGGGACTTGTGGATGGAGCCCTTAATTCGCTTAACAAGGATTCACGGGTGGTCAATCTGTTGAAATCAGAGCACTACATTTTGGCCACCGTGCTCGATCCTAGATTTAAAGCCTACCTTGGATCTCTCTTTCCGGCAGACACAAGTCTGCTGGGGTTGAAAGACCTGCTGGTGACAAAATTGTCAAGTCAAGCGGAACGCGACCTGTCAACATCTCCTCCTTCACATTCTCCCGCAACTGGGGGTGCGAGGAAAAGGCTCAGAATTCCGAGCCCACCCGCTGGCGGTGATGCAGGGCAGTCTGGAGCGACTGCTGATGCTGACATCTGGTCCGGACTGAAGGACCTGACAACGATTACGGACATGTCGTCTACTGTCACTGCATATGATTCTCTCAACATTGATAGAATGGTGGAGGATTATATGAGTGACCGCATCCAAGTAGGCACGTCACACAGTCCGTACTTATACTGGCAGGAAAAAGAGGCAATTTGGAGGCCCTTGCACAAACTGGCTTTATTCTACCTAAGTTGCCCTCCCACAAGTGTGTACTCCGAAAGAGTGTTTAGTGCCGCCGCTCACCTTGTCAGCAATCGGCGTACGAGGTTACATCCAGAAAATGTGGAGAAGATGATGTTCATTAAAATGAATTATAATCAATTCCTCCGCGGAGACATTGACCAGCAGCAATTGCCTCCACAAAGTACACAGGGAGCTGAGATGGTGGATTCCAGTGGGGACGAATTGATAATCTGTGAGGAGGGGGATGTACACGGTGATATATCGGAGGGTGATGATGAGGTGGACATCTTGCCTCTGTAGAGCCAGTTTGTGCAAGGAGAGATTAATTGCTTCTTTTTTGGGGGGGGTCCAAACCAACCCGTCATATCAGTCACAGTCGTGTGGCAGACCCTGTCACTGAAATGATGGGTTGGTTAAAGTGTGCATGTCCTGTTTTGTTTATACAACATAAGGGTGGGTGGGAGGGCCCAAGGACAATTCCATCTTGCACCTCTTTTTTCTTTTCTTTTTCTTTGCATCATGTGCTGATTGGGGAGGGTTTTTTGGAAGGGACATCCTGCGTGACACTGCAGTGCCACTCCTAAATGGGCCCGGTGTTTGTGTCGGCCACTAGGGTCGCTAATCTTACTCACACAGTCAGCTACCTCATTGCGCCTCTTTTTTTCTTTGCGTCATGTGCTGTTTGGGGAGGGTTTTTTGGAAGGGACATCCTGCGTGACACTGCAGTGCCACTCCTAGATGGGCCCGGTGTTTGTGTCGGCCACTAGGGTCGCTAATCTTACTCACACAGCTACCTCATTGCGCCTCTTTTTTTCTTTGCGTCATGTGCTGTTTGGGGAGGGTTTTTTGGAAGGGACATCCTGCGTGACACTGCAGTGCCACTCCTAGATGGGCCCGGTGTTTGTGTCGGCCACTAGGGTCGCTTATCTTACTCACACAGCGACCTCGGTGCAAATTTTAGGACTAAAAATAATATTGTGAGGTGTGAGGTATTCAGAATAGACTGAAAATGAGTGTAAATTATGGTTTTTGAGGTTAATAATACTTTGGGATCAAAATGACCCCCAAATTCTATGATTTAAGCTGTTTTTTAGTGTTTTTTGAAAAAAACACCCGAATCCAAAACACACCCGAATCCGACAAAAAAAATTCGGTGAGGTTTTGCCAAAACGCGTTCGAACCCAAAACACGGCCGCGGAACCGAACCCAAAACCAAAACACAAAACCCGAAAAATTTCAAGCGCTCATCTCTACTCTTTGCAGGATATCCCACCTCCACAAATTTTCAAAAATTTGACTAAAGAAGAGAACCTGGCCCTGAAGTCCCTCCGTGATAGAAAGGACATTATTATTCGGGGAGCGGACAAAGGGGGGGCCATTGTGGTCCAGGATACCATGAATTACATCATGGAGTGTGACCACCTGTTATCAGACAGACATACCTACAGTTTATTAGAGGGTGATCCCACCAATAGCTTTAAAGCTGAATTGGATTCCATCCTGATGGATGCTAAACAAGATGGACTCATTACCCTTGATGTGTACAATAAATTAATGAATCCATATCCGGTAGTTCCGGTATTTTACACAATACCCAAAATTCATAAAGATGCAAGGAGCCCCCCTTGCCGGCCGATTATATCAGCCAGGGGTTCTCTCTGCGAATCTATTTCCATTTTTTTGGATGCTTTCCTTCAACCTTGCATCCAGGCAACATTCACACATTTGAAAGATTCCACCATGTTATTGAAAAAGTTAGTGACCATTGAGCGGGTGTCTAGTAATTTGATTTTGGCGACTCTAGACGTCACCAGCTTATGTACGTGCATTCCGCACAAGGCGGGTGTCGCAGCGGTAAAGCGACTGATTACGCATAATGATCTATATGAGGGCCCTGATATAGATCTCTTTCTTCAACTACTGACGTTCACTCTCACACATAATTATTTCCTCTTTAATGGTTAATATTACATACAGGAAACTGGGTGTGCGATGGGGTCCGCCGTGGCCCCGTCTCTAGCCAATGCATACATGTTGGAGGTAGAGAGGCAACTGTTTTTTGAAGACCCAGTCATTATAGGTCAGATCAGCTTGTATTATAGATACATAGATGATCTACTGTTGTTTTGGGAGGGGGCACTGGACCCTCTCACCACATTAATTGAGGAACATAACACCTCACTTAGTCCGGTCAAATTAACCCTCACCACCAATGCATGTGAGATCTGTTTCTTAGACATCAAGATCATGATCAAGGAGGGGAGGATCCAGACTGCGCTTTATAGCAAACCCACAGACCGCAACACATTGTTAAGGCATGACAGTTTCCATCCACCAGCTACCGTTAAAGGATTACCATATTCACAATATTTGAGGGTGTGCAGAACCACCAGTGAAATGGAAGAACGGGAGATACAGTTGGATATCATGACCAACAAATTTTTTAGAGAGGGGGTATCCCCGTGACCTCCTGAAATCAGCCAGGTCTAAAGCATCGGTGAAAACCAGAGAGGAACTATTGCAGGGCAATCCCCCCAAATCTAAAACTGCAAGATTACCATGGGTTAACGAATTTAATACAGCAAGCATGAGTACATGTAAAAAGGTTTGGCAGATGTGGCCTATGGTCACTTCCGATCCAAATTTACCATCTTTACGCAATAGTAAAATTATGCCCTGCTACACTAGAAGTGCAAACTTAAGGGATTTACTAGTTAAGAGTGATGTGACAACTTTTAATAATCCCTCAACAAGTACACATTTTCTTTCCCGTAGACCGGGATGTTACAGATGCCTGGGGTGTACCACCTGCATCTATATGCAGACAGGTGATTACATACTACACCCGCATACTGGTAAGAAGATCCCAATAAGATGGCCTCTCACCTGCAGCTTGACCTTTGTAGTATATGTACTGGTATGTCCTTGCAGTCTGTACTACATTGGCAAGACCCAATGCCAATTCAAAGAAAGTATGGCCCAGCACATGTCGGCCATCAGGGCAGCCCTCCACTCTGGCACTAGTGAGCAACTGGTTGCACGGCATTTCGCGCAGAATAGACACAGCCTCACCTCGCTGCGTTATAAAATCGTGGACCAGGTCCCATTATCGCAGCGTGGAGGTAACAGACCAAAAAATTGCTACAACTTGAATCGCGGTGGATCTACAGGCTTGATACCATTCACCCTAGGGGTCTTAATGAAAATTTAGGTCTAAGCTGCTTTTTATGAAATAACTTTTTTACAATGTAGAAGATCAGTGTATACCCGAATACCAATTCCTTGGGTATACTATTTCTAGCTTTGGATTTTTACATTTTTTTTTACACTATTAAGATAAATATCATTGTATCGTAGTTTACTAGAGGTATTAGTATAGTACCCAGCTGCTGAAAAGATGTGTCACTGACAGTATAAAGAGCGGTGTCTTATAGTAATTTTTTTTCACAGATTTTGAACATTCACGACATTATATTTTAACACTATGATGCATTTTAATGAATGTGAGGGTGTATTTGTTATGTTAACATATCACATAAGGGTTAATACCCGAATGTGTCTTATGGATCAATTTTTAATGGTCACTTGTTTTTTAATAAGTTTTATTGATTATCACTATCAGTGATTTGCACTGTTATAGATAGCACTGTTGTGTAGTATTTATATATGTTTATTTTATGTTTTTCCGGTGGTTTATTAATTAAGACTGTCTCTATGGTTTCCATGGTTACAGAACGTGTGCACGTCCACAGCCGTTGCGGGATGACGTCCGGGGGCAGGACGATGACACTTCCGGTTAGACAGGGTGACGCGTCCGGAAGTGCGGGGTCCGGAGCTCCGGCCGGCGTCGCCGCGACGGGGGTTGGCGCCTCTTGGTATGGTAAGGTATTTAATGTTATTCTTACACTGTTTGCACTTGTGTTTGGTTTGTCCTGAGGAAGGGGGTACGTCCCCCGAAACGTAGATGTGATTAAACACTTGATGGTTTTGTTTCACCGAATTTGCCAGTCTCCGAGTGCCGCCTTTCTTCTCTGTATACATTGAGGTAGCAACAACCTCTAAGGAGGGCACCGGAGCAAGTAACCTGTCGGGAGCGGTGAGTGCCGGACCACACAGAGAATTGTATATATATATATATATATATATATATGTATATTGCTATACAGTATACAAACTCAGTGTCTGGTTGCTGTGTTCTGCAGATGATACTGTCACCTCACCTGCAGCACAGCAGTTAGACACAGTTCAGTGTATGTATAATATATATATATATATATATATATATATATATATATATAAAGAAGTCCAAACAGGGATGGCACTCACGGAGACTCGCAAACTTTCAGAAAAAAACACGCTGACAGCGTCTTAATGATCGATGTTTCGGAGCTATGCGCCTTTATCAAGATTAAAGGAGCATAGCTCCGAAACGTCGATCATTAAGACGCTGTCAGCGTGTTTTTTTCTGAAAGTTTGCGAGTCTCCGTGAGTGCCATCCCTGTCTGGACTTATTTACATATTTAAGGAGGAGGGGCACCGGAGCAAGTTGTGGATACAGACATATTGAGTGCCTGACTATTTTCTGCTGTATATATATATATATATATGTATATATATAATTAATGTGCTATATAATAATTAGTATGTCCAGCCAGGCACCTCAATACATCGCTGCCCGCAGCTGCTGGGGGTAGTAGCGGTAGGTACATCCGGGTAGCGCCACACTTTGCAGAGCTGCCAGCTGCCAGCCAGAGACTCACTCACTGCTGCGGCACCACTGAGGAAGGAGCTGAAAAATGGCGCGGCCTTACTCTCAGCTCCTGCACGTCACAGACATCCCAGCGGCTGTGGCGGTGAGAAAACATGTGAAATCCCGCGAGAGTCCCTGACTGCAGGAACTCCTCGGCAGGGAAGCGCTGGTTGACCGTGAATATGTACTTGTGAAATCGGAGACAGCGCTGCGGAATCAAGCTGTGCTCCGATTTCACTAGTGATGGTACATGCGCAATTAGTGGAAGAGTGTACGGGCCCCTGATGTGTGGGGCCCTGGGACAACCGCCCCTGTTGCCCCTTGTTGGATCCGGCCCTGATAAGTACTAACCACTGCATACGGGAACACCCCATAAGATCTGTTGTTTTGGAGATGCTCTGACATGTAGCCACCACAATTTGTTATTGTCAGAGTTCCTCAGATTCTTGCACCTGCCCATTTTCCTGCTTTCAGCACATGAACTTGAACTGAGTGTTCACTTGCTGCCTAATATATCCCACCTCTTGCCAGGTGCCATTGTAATGAGATAATCAATGTCAGTCTCTTAACTTGCCAGTGGTGTAAATGTACATTGCCACTCTGGATACGTAGTGCCACATACTGTATAAAACTGATAGTAAATAAAGACACAAAAACCACAATGATAATATTGTATTATGTTTACTATTACATCATTGGTATCTTTGTTCCATGCCTAAATCCTTAGGAATTGTCTCTTTACCTGTTTTCAAGTATCCATGTGTCAAACATTAAAACCCTGTAGTGCTAAGAAAGATTAGCTCAGCTAGGAGCAGCAATGTAAATGACCTGCTAGAGTCTATAATGACAGTGGATAGTAAGTGCAGTTTAGTAGGATTTGCTAGAAAGTAACTCTGATTGTATACTCTGACACATCATGGGAGCAGGGTAGTGTACATTGTGGCACATCACATGATCTGCATTGGAATCCCCAGATAAGGATTGCATATTTACAAACAATACAGTATCTATTATATGGGAGGGGGTAAGGTCTTCAACTGAGGTGGGGAATAATAATTTGGAGAAGTACTAACTAAACTATTATTCAATTTACCAATTAAATAATAATAGTATAAAGTTTCATTTTGTCTAAACTCAGTCTTGCTAGCTCATTGAAATGCTACAATTTTATCCAATTATGTGTTTTATCTTACAAATTACTACACCCCCCCCCCCCCCATTAAAACTGTTATCTTTAAAATAAGACCATGAGATGATTAATGCATCACTTAGACAACTCTTTGTTGTACAGGAGAGGAGAGGCAAATTGTGCATCAGTTTAATCCTTTCACTGATTTCACATGGTTTAAGCTGCTAATAGGGTTTCTTATTGCTAGTATGTTGTTTTGTGATATGGACATGTGTCTAGTGGAAGCTCTGCGGCTAAGACAAGGAGGAGAATTGACAGAGACAAGCAGCCAGCTGTCAGGTAGTAATGACTTTCAGTCACAATGGACCAAAATCATTTGAACTGTCGACCTTCAGGCATAAGCTAAGTGACCTAACTATTTAGAAACGTAACCTTGCAACGCGTTTGCCAATAGGCATTCCTAATTTTGCAGCATAAAAATATTTTGTAAGATGTTAAAAATCACAATCCCCCAAATATATGTTCATGTGATTACATGTAATTACATGTACAGCAAAAAGAGACGGACAGCCTAAATGTTTTTTTTTTTTTCTGAGTATTTCTGGTAACAACATTTGTCATTGGGAACATACAGACCAATGGTAGAAAAAATTGAGTGAATGCATAAAATGATACCCAGGAGTAAAGGCTTGGCCTTATCATAGACAAACACTACAAATCCCAAGGTACTTATGCTCTGGGTTAACTTGTCAAATAAGCAGCCCCAAACCATCACACGTTCTCTGTAATATTTCAATACTTTGGGCAAAAATATAAAATGTTAGACATAAAAACTTAAAGAATTTTTACAGTAGGAACATTGTTTGAGACAGTTCTAAACATTCTTAAAGAGATTGAAAAAAAAGTAAATTAATGTGGATTTTGTCATGCAGATATTGGCATAAAATATAACAACTGTGTCATGAATCATTTAGTCAGTCATTGAATCAGTTTGCTAATCAGAAGCAAGAATGATATGTTGCTTAAAAAAGGTGTACAAAGGCATCTTTCAATTGCAAACTTTGCCACTTCTACTCTTTAGTACAGCTCAAATGTCCACTTTCTTGGCATCTCCGTGTTTCTACTTATGTGAATGCCAAGCCACTTTTCTGACATCACTCGACACATGATTGGAAAGGGTTGTTGCCATCTATGGTGGACTGCATTGTTGTTATAGCTTGGCATTTACTAATGTTACACAAGCGGCCTCATTCAGAGTAAGACGCAAGGCAAAAAGGTACAGATTTGCATCTTAGGAAAACCACATTGGCACTGCAGGATGAACAAATGCGCAACGAAATATGCTGCGCTATATAAGAAACTGGTACTAAATAAATAACTAAATGTGAAATATTCCGATTGGGATAGGGTCAATAAGCTACGTGTCCTAGGTCAACCCTGACTGCAATGTAAAAATAAAGTTGCCCAGCATTTTTGTGCTACATGTAAAGGTGAGGCACGGGTCAGCGGTAGATCTGAGAGGGCAATGGGGTGACTATTTATAGATGATATCTCTGATATAAGATAGAGTGGCATTGAAGGGGACTTTGTGGATAATTTTGCAGAATTTTAAGTGGATTAGGCAAGGGGAACCAGTGTAGGATTTTCGGAGTAGTGTGGCAGATGTTTTGCGGGAATAGAGCAAGAGTAGACTTGCATTTAATATGGGCTGTGGAGAAGGGCCCTCATTCCGAGTTGTTCGCTCGCAAGGCGATTTTAGCAGAGTTACACACGCTAAGCCGCCGCCTACTGGGAGTGAATCTTAGCTTCTTAAAATTGCGAACGATGTATTCGCAATATTGCGATTACAAACTACTTAGCAGTTTCAGAGTAGCTTCAGACTTACTCGGCATCTGCGATCAGTTCAGTGCTTGTCGTTCCTGGTTTGACGTCACAAACACACCCAGCGTTCGCCCAGACACTCCTCCGTTTCTCCAGCCACTCCCGCGTTTTTTCCGGAAACGGTAGCGTTTTTATCCACACGCCCATAAAACGCAGTGTTTCCGCCCAGTAACACCCATTTCCTGTCAATCACACTACGATCGCCGGAGCGAAGAAAAAGCCGTGAGTAAAAATACTATCTTCATAGCAAAATTACTTGGCGCAGTCGCAGTGCGAACATTGCGCATGCGTACTAAGCAGAAAAACGCTGCGATGCGAAGAAAATTACCGAGCGAACGACTCGGAATGAGGGCCAATGCCAAACAGGAGGAGGTTGCAGGGAGGTTGCAGAGACACAGTTGGGGGAGAGGGGTGGGTTCAGTTGCCTAGAATCTTACCCTTATCTCTGACGGAAGAAACTATAACTGGAACAAAAGAGGCATACAGAGAAGTTGGGTAAGATTTATCAAGCCTTGGAGAGTGAGAGAAGTTGCCCATGCAGACTGTGCTAGAAAAATGATAGTTAGAAGATGATTTGTTGCTTTGGTCAACTTCTCCACTTTTCAAATATCCAAGATTTGATACATCTCCCCCATAGTATGATAGAGGAGATAAATTACAGAAAGTAAGAAGAGCACCTTCCACCACACCATGCCAAGTGCTGTATTTGTATTAGAGAAGGCAGAGTGAGGATATTTAGTTTAAACATTTATTACTTTTTAAACATTAATATGTTATCACCATCCAGAGATGACAGTTACAGTTACAAGTACCACCACAATATTTATTATATACTGTAGCTTTCCCCATGTAAACATTTGGAGACCCTGCTATAGTAATCCTGCATTTGCCCTGGAGACAGGAGCTGATGAGAGAATGTAGAAGAGTTCTGGTAGTATCTTGAGTAAAAAAAATGGTGGGAAGGGTGTGCAGGACAAAAAGGTGACCAACAGTGTTCAATGTTGCAGACAGATCCAGGAGCACAATTATGGAGGTATGATCCTTAAACTTTTATGTAAGTATATCATTGATCATGTTTGTGGGTGCAGTCTGGATTGAAAGTGAGAAGAGAGAAAATTAGATAGACTGTTTTACACAAGCCACTCAAGTAGTTTGGAAACACATGGGAGATGAGAAATACACTAGGGCTATAACCAAAGAGAGGGGTAGGAGTCGGACCACTACATTTTTTTTTTTTGTGAGATAAGGAACTGTTTAGAGGAGGACAGAAATGCGTTCGTGGATACAGACAGGTATGAGTCAGAGGTGAGCTTTCAGTAAGGGAAGGGAAACTTAAAAGTTTAAATGGAATAAAGTTGAGGAGCACATTGTAGGTAGAGATGAGAGCAGATGTTTCCTCCGCCTTGGATATACTGTGTGTGGTGACTTTAATACTACATTGCAGCACACTTGCAAATAGTGCATATCTCAGTTTTGAAGCAGATCGGAACTAACAGTCTTCCAGTGCAGAGTGCTTTACTGTATGTCTTACTACTGTAAATTATCTACAGTACAAAATGTATTCTAAAATATAGGTTATAAGGGTAATTACCATGAAATCATAACCTTTTATTGTTGGCTGTAAGTTTTTACAACAAAAACTGGCTTTCATGTGAAACATACATAATGTATATTTTGGGAAACCACCTAAAAAAGAGTACAATGATTGCAGGTCACCATCTCAAATACAGTAAAACTGCACAGCATGCAGCCATCATGGTTAGTGATATGCTGCACTTATTATTGCACTGGTAGATATTAGAGATGTTCGGCGGACACTTTTTTGTGTTTTGTGTTTTGGTTTTGGTTCTGGTTCCATGCTCGTGTTTTGGATCTGGATTGGTTTTGCCAAAACCACCCTTTCGTTGTTTTGGTTTTAGATCTGGATGATTTTTGAAAAAAACATAAAACATAAAAACAGCTAAAATCACATAATTTGGGGGCAATTTTGATCCTATGGTATTATTAACCTCAATAACATTAATTTCCACTCATTTCCAGTCTATTATGAATACCTCACACCTAACAATATTGTTTTTAGGCCAAAAGGTTTCACAGAGGTGACTGTATGACTAAGCTGGCTCATCTAGGAGTGGCACTGCAATGGCAGACAGGATGGCACTTTAAAAAAACTAGGCCCCAAACAGCACATCATGCAAAGAAGAAAAAGAGGTGCAATGAGGTAGCTATATGACTAAGCTAAGCGACACAGGTGTGCGGCACAAACAACATGGGACGTGCTGGAATTTGCCCAGATGTAATACACGCACAATATTGGTGGCACAGGAGAGCGTACCCCTAAACCTCACACACACACACACACACACACACACACACACACACACACACACACACACACACACACACAGCAAAGCCTATAAAATTAATTTGGATAATAGTAACCCTTTTAGTTTGAGCTATTATAATAATATGCAGCACAGGTGAGCACACCCCTACACCACACAGGGCAAACCATGTAAAAAATATTTGGATAATAATATAAGTAATGTATACTGTATAACCCTTTTATTTTGAGTAAATAATATACAGCACAGGACACCAGCACTGGATTTATGGCAGCACAAGACACCACCAATGGACTGATGCAGCACAAGACAGCACCACTGGACTTATACAGCAGTACCCCTGGACTTATATGGCAGTACCCCTGGACTTGTACGGCAGTGTCAGACAGGATGGAACTTAAAAAACTAGTCCCCAAACAGCACATGATGCAAAGAAGAAAAAGAGGTGCAATGTGGTAGCTGTATGACTAAGCTAAGCAACAAAAGTGTGCGGCACAAACACCTGGCCTATCTAGGAGTGGCACTGCAGTTGCAGAAAGGATGGCACTTAAAAAAAAGTAGGCCTCAAACAGCACATCATGCAAAGAAGAAAAAGAGGTGCAATGAGGTAGCTGTATGACTAAGCTAAGGAACACAAGTGCGCGTCACAAACACCTGGCCTATCTAGGAGTGGCACTGCAGTTGCAGACAGGATGGCACTTTAAAAAAACTAAGCCCCAAACAGCACATCATCCAAAGAAGAAAAAGTGGTGCAATGAGGTATCTGTATAACTAAGCTAAGCGACACAAGTGTGCGGCACAAACAACATGGGACGTGCTGGAATTTGCCCAGATATAATACATGCACAATATTTGTGGCACAGGAGAGCGTGCCCCTAAACCACACACACGGCAAAGCCTGTAAAATTTATTTGGATAATAGTAACCCTTTTATTTGGAGCTATTATAATAATATGCAGCACAGGCGAGTGTACCCCTACACCACACAGGGCAAACCCTGTAAAAATTATTTGGATAATAATATAAGTAATGTATATAATCCTTTTATTTGGAGTAAATAATATACAGCACAGGACACCACCACTGGACTGATGCAGCATAAGACAACACCACTGGACTGGATTTATTGACGGGTCACGTTCCGCTTGAGTTGACAATTTTCTCACCAGTAGGTGTTTGGACCTCTGCAGACTTGTGTCTGCTAGAAAGAGAGATACAACGTAGGCTTTAAACCTAGGATCGAGCACGGTGGCCAAAATGTAGTGCTCTGATTTCAACAAATAGACAACCCTTGAATCCTGGCAAAACGAATGAAGGGCTCCATCCACAAGTCCCACATACTTAGCGGAATCGCTCTGTCTTAGCTTCTCCTTCAATTTCTCCAGCTGCTTCTGCAAAAGCCTGATGAAGGGAATGACCTGACTCAAGCTGGCAGTGTCTGAACTGACTTCACGTGTGGCAAGTTCGAAGGGTTGGAGAACCTTGCACAAGACGGAAATCATTCTCCACTGCGCTTGAGTCAGGTCCATTCCCCCTCCTTTGCCTATATCGTAGGTGGATGTATAGGCTTGAATGGCCTTTTGTTGCTCCTCCATCCTCTGAAGCATATAAAGTGTTGAATTCCACCTCGTTACCACCTCTTGCTTCAGGTGATGGCAGGGCAGCTTCAGGAGTGTTTGCTTGCGCTCCAGTCTTCGGCACGCAGTGGCTGAATGTCGAAAGTGGCCCGCAATTTTTCGGGCCACCAACAGCATCTCCTGCACGCCCCTGTCATTTTCCAAAAAATTCTGCACCACCAAATTAATTGTATGTGCAAAACATGGGATGTTCTGGAATTTGCCCAGATGTAATGCATGCACAATATTGGTGGCGTTGTCCGAACTCACAAATCCCCAGGAGAGTATAATTGGGGTAAGCCATTGTGCGATGATGTCCCACAGCTTCCATAAGAGATTGTCAGTGGTGTGCCTCTTACGGAAAGCGGTGATACATAGCATAGCCTGCCTAGGAACGAGTTGGCATTTGCGTGATGCTGGTACTGGTGCTGCTGCTGTTGAAGCTGCGGGAGGCAATACATCTACCCAGTGGGCTGTCGCAGTCATATAGTCCTTAGTCTGCCCTGTTCCACTTGTCCACATGTCCGTGGTTAAGTGGACATTGGGTACAACTGCATTTTTTAGGACACTGAGGACAATTTTTCTGATGTATCGTACATTCTTGGTATATACCGGACGCACGTCTAACACCAACATAGCTGTCAAGGCCTCAGATATCTGCTTTGCAACAGGATGACTGCTGTCATATTTCATCTTCCTCACAAAGGACTGTTGGACAGTCAATTGCTTAATTGAAATAGTACAAGTGGTCTTCCGACTTCCCCTCTGGGGTGACGATCGACTCCCAGCAGCAACAACAGCAGCAGCAGCAGCAACAGCAGCAGAAGGCATACCACTCAAAGATCCTCCAGAGGAATCCCGGTTAGGAGAGGACTCCTCAGTCTTGCGAGTGACATGGACTGTGGGACTACTGACGTTCCTGACTGAGGAGGAAGTTGATGTTGAGGGAGTTGGTGGTGTGGCTTGCAGGAGCTTGGGTACAAGAGGGAGAAGGGATTTATGTGTCAGTGGACTGCTTACACTCTTATTAAAAGTTTTACAACTTGACACTGACTTCTGATGAATGCGCAGCAGGTGATGTATAAGGGAGGATGTCCCTAGGTGGTTAATGCCCTTACCCCTACTTATTACAGATTGACAGAGGCAACACACGGCTTGACACCTGTTGTCCGGATTTATGGAGAAATAATTCCACACTGAAGAGGTGGCTTTTTTGGTATTTTTCCCAGGCATCACAATGGGCTTATTCATCCCACGGACAACAGGTGTCTTCCCTGGTGCCTGATTTAAACAAACCACATCACCATCAGAATCCTCATCGTCGACTGTCCTCATCCTGGTGTACTTCAACAGTGACATCTTCAATTTGAATATCAGAAACTGGACTGTGGGTGCTACTTCCAGCTCTTGCAGAGGGCGTGCAAATGGTGGAAGGAGTCACCTCTTCCCGTCCAGTGTTGGGAAGGTCAGGCATCGCAACCGCTTACACATATGGACTCTCCTTGGGGATTTGTGATACCATCTTTGAACGCACAGTTCTTTGCTGTGCTTTTGCCAGCTTAACTCTTATCATTTTTCTAGCGGGTGGATAAGGGCTTCCATCGTCATGTGAAACTGAACCACTAGTCATGAACATAGGCCAGGGCCTTAGCCGTTCCTTGCCACACCGTGTCGTGGCAAGTTTACGTTTCTCCTCAGACCTTTTCAATTAATTATTTTTGGGTCTTTTTACTGAACTTTGGCTTTTGGGATTTTGCATGCCCTCTACTATCACATTGGGCATTGGCCTTGGCAGACGACGTTGATGGCATTTAGTTGTCTATGTCATGACTAGTGGCAGCAGCTTCAACACTAGGAGGAAGTGGTTCTTGATCTTTCCCTATATTATCCTCCAAATTTTTGTTCTCCATTATTTTTCTGGAGTTATATAACAATATGCGTTACAGGAGTACATTGGAGAGTGTAGCGAGATGACGTGTCTCCGTCCTCAGTGTCCTGCATCAGTACAGTGGTAGTGTCTTCTGCTGCAGCAGTACAGTCACAGTGGTGGTGTCCTCTGCTGCCATGTGTCCAGTGCTGCTGTATAAGTCCAGTCCATGGCAGTGGTGTTGTGTTGTCCTGCATCAGTACAGTGGTAGTGTCTTGTGCTGCATCAGTCCAGTCACAGTGGTGGATTCCTCTGCTGCCATATGTCCAGTGCTGCTGTATAAGTCCAGTCCATTGCAGTGGTGCTGTGTTGTCCTGCATCAGTCCAGTGGTGGTGTCCCTGTGCTGCTGTATAAGTCCAGTGGTACTGCCGTATATGTCCAGTGATACTGCCTTATATGTCCAGCGGTACTGCCGTATATGTCCAGCGGTACTGCCATATAATTCCAGTGATACTGCCGTATATATCCAGTGGTACTGCCATATAATTCCAGTGATACTGCCGTATATGTCCAGTGGTACAGTCGTATAAATCCAGTGATTCTGCCATATATGTCCAGTGGTACTGCTGTATAATTCCAGTGGTACTAGCGTATAAGACCAGTTATACTGCCATATAAATCCAGTCCAATGGTACTGCCGTATAAGTCCAGTGGTGCTGCCGTATAATTCCAGTGATACTACCGTATAATTCCAGTGCTACTGGCGTATAAGTCCAGTGATACTGCCATATAAATCCAGTCCAGTGGTACTGCTGTATAAGTCCAGTGGTACTGCCATATAATTCCAGTGATACTGCCGTATAATTCCAGTGATACTGCCATATAATTCCAGTGGTACTGGCATATAACTACAGTGATACTGACGTATAAATCCAGTCCAGTGGTACTGCTGTATAAGTCCAGTGATACTGGCATATAATTCTAGTGATACTGCCGTATAAATCCAGTCCAGTGGTGCTGCCATATAATTTCAGTGGTGCTGTCCTTTGCTGTATATTATTAACTCCAAATAAAGGGGTTATTAATAATTAAGCTAAATAATTTTTACAGGGTTTGCCCTGTGTGGTGTAGAGGTACGCTCTCCTGTGCTGCATTTTGTTATATAACGCCAGAAAAATAATGGAGAACAAAAATTTGGAGGATAAAATAGGGAAAGATCGAGAACCACTTCCTCCTACTGCTGCTGTTGCCACTACTGTTGTTGCTGTTGGGAGTCGATCGTCATCCCAGAGGGGAAGTCAGAAAACCACTTGTACTACTTCAACTAAGGAAATGACTGTCCAACAGACATTGGCGTTTCTATAATGGGTGAAGTGTGTGTGAGGCACATGGGCCCCTGGGTCCAGGGGGGCCCACCCTGTACACACTGCACCCATTTGCTTAATACTTACCTCTCTGAAGTCCCCCGTCGAAGCCATCTCTTTTCGGCAACGCAATAGAGTTTCAGCACTAGGGGGAACAAACTCTATTGCGCCTGCTGAAAACTCCAGGAAAGATGGCATGGCGGCCATTTTTCTGGAGTTTCGCGCATGCGCATTAGCAAAATCTTCGGGAAAATGGCCGCCGCGTCGTGTTTCCGGAGGTTTGCGCATGCGCAATAGGGTCTGTTCTCAGACTCTATTGCCACTACCGCAGAGAAGGATGGCACCGCCGGGGGAGTCCGTTGAGGTAAGTATTAAATCCTGTGCATCAGTCAAGCAGAAAGCTGCACACGGGCCTCCTCCTCTCTTAAAACGCCACTGCCAACAGTCCTTTGCGAGGAAGATGAAAAATGACAGCAGTCATCCTGTTTCAAAGTGGATAACTGAGGCCTTGACAGCTATGTTAGTGTTAGACGTGCGTCCGATATCCGCCATTAGTTCAGTGGGACTGCAGTGCCAACCCTAGATTGGCCAGGTCTTTGTGCTGCACACTTGTGTCGCTTAGCTTAGTCATACAGCTAACTCATTGACCTCTTTTACTTCTTTGCATGATGTGCTGTTTGGGGACTTGCTTTTTAAGTGCCATCCTGTCTCCCACTGCAGTGCCACTCCTAGATGGGCCAGGTGTTTGTGCCGCACACTTGTTTCGCTTAGCTTATTCATACAGCTACCTCATTGAACCTCTTTTACTTCTTTGCATGATGTGCTGTTTGGGGACTAGTTTTTTTTTAAGTGACATCATGTCTGCCACTGCAGTGCCACTCCTAGATGGGCCAGGTGTTTGTTCAGCACACTTGTGTCGCTTAGCTTAGTCATACAGCTACCTCGGTTCAACTTTTAGGCCTAAAAACAATATTGTGAGGTGTGAGATGTTCCGAACAGACTGGAAATGAATGTTATTGAGGTTACTAATACAGTATGATCAAAATTACCCCCAAATTCTGTGATTTTAGCTATTTTTATGTTTTGTTTTGTTTTCCAAAAATCATCCAGATCCAAAACCAAAACCAAAACCCGAAAGGGTGTTTTTGGCAAAACCAATCCAGATCCAAAACACGAGCGAGGATCCAGATCCAAAACCAAAACACAAAACACGAAAAGTGACTGCCGCTCATCTCTAATCTCTATACATACAATATACATACACAATTATGTTAAAACCAGCATAAAGGACACTATGGGAAATGCACTTGTAATAAAATCAAAATACAACATTAAGGGGACAATTTATTACTTATTGAGTTTAGGGGTGAGGGTGGAGTGTTTGGAACCAAGAGGGTGTGGGGGGATGAAGGGGGAACTGAGAGGGAGGAGTAAAGAAACATATGAACTGGGATGTGAGAAGAGCGCAGGGCTGGTCCCTGATTCCCTTAGGAAATTAAGCCTTGTTCTTATCAGGTTGGGATGACGGTAGGTCAAATTATGACAGGAGGACTCCACATTGCAGATCCCAGTTTTGTAGTGCCATAGCATGGGACTGGTTACTAATTTTGGGACTCTCCCACCTAAATTGGGACAGTTGGGAGTTATAATGTACTTGTAGTTACCCATTGTGTGGAGGCAGTAACTAGTACAATACCTGTCAACACCAAACACCAGAGTCAAGAACTAGTGGTGTGCCTACAATTACCAACTGCTTAGAGCAAAGGACGAGCTCAATGACTATAATTACCAATTCATGAAAACTAGCGCTCAGACTGTGGTTTCTGTCTGCCAAGGGCAGTAAACTTGCACAGTATATTATCTGTATCCATCAACTGCCTGTAGCCAAGCATCAGCACAAAGGTTGTATCCATGAGATTATATCCCCGCTAACAGGCTATCCCCACTATTTCGCTACCCTAAGTATAAAGTTTTCCCCACCCTCACTGTAGATTTTAAGTTTGCTTGAGCAGAGCCATCTTTGGGGGTCATTCCGAGTTGTTCGCTCGCAAGTGAATTTTAGCAGATTTGCTCATGCTAAGCCGCCGCCTACTGGGAGTGAATCTTAGCATCTTAAAATTGCGAACGATGTATTCGCAATATTGCGATTACACACCTCGTAGCAGTTTCTGAGTAGCTTCAGACTTACTCGGCATCTGCGATCATTTCAGTGCTTGTCGTTCCTGGTTTGACGTCACAAACACACCCAGCGTTCGCCCAGACACTCCCCCGTTTCTCCAGCCACTCCTGCGTTTTTTCCGGAAACGGTAGCGTTTTTTCCCACACGCCCATAAAACGGCCTGTTTCCGCCCAGTAACACCCATTTCCTGTCAATCACATTACGATCGCCAGAACGATGAAAATGCCGTGAGTAAAATTCCTAAGTGCATAGCAAATTTACTTGGCGCAGTCGCAGTGCGGACATTGCGCATGCGCATTAAGCGGAAAATCGCTGCGATGCGAAGATTTTTACCGAGCGAACAACTCGGAATTACCCCCTTTACCTTCTTGTTTCATGCCATTGTATGCTATCTATGTCAATCACAATCCTCAATGTACAGCACTGAGTACAATGGTAACATTTTATATTTAAGCAAAATAATACAGAAAATGAATTAATGAAAAACATTTGCAGTGGTACACTATAACAGATGGGAACGTAGGATGTCCCATTGCTCTGGCTCCATACACCTTGTGCAAATCAGGAACATACAAAATTGGGCTGATGGCAGCCCTGAGTCCACGCATCTGCCAAGGGGCCTAATTCAGAACTGATCGCATAAGCAAAATCTTTCTCCAATTGTCAGAACCATGTGCAGTGCAGGTAGGGCAGATATAATATGTACAGAGAGAGTTAGGTTTGGGTGGGTTATTTTGTTTCTATGCAGGGTAAATACTGGCAGCTTTATTTTTACACTGCAATTGAGATTTTAGTGTGAACAGTGCCAGATTAAGGTCCACATGGGCCTGGAGCTGAAATTTATGAAGGGCCTATTTTGTGCTTGGCAGAGTGTGTGACAAGCGCTGTGGCGATATAACTAGTGATGTGGGGGTGTGACCAGTGTGGCGTGGGTGTGATCTACATAAGGCTATCAATGACTAACATAGCTAGTGCTTGCCTTCAACCACTTAATAATGCAGCTATAAAATGAAGATGTTTGTGACTACCATATAATACAGAGAGTCAGTGACCATCATAAGATACAAAGAGCATCGCAGTGACCACCATATAATGCAAAGCCCATCACAGTGATTGCCATGTGACAGAGATCATTGTAGTGAATGTCATATAATACAGAGATCATCACAGTCACTGCCACATAAAGAAAAGAGTAACAGTGACCAAATGATAATACAGAGAGCATCACAGTGACTGCCACAGAAAGAAGCGAGAGTTACAGTGACCAAATTATAATACAGAGAGCATTGCATTGACTGCCATACAATACACCTATCATTACAGTAACTTCCATTGCAGTGAATGCCTTATGATATATAGAACTCCTACAACCACCATAACATGCAGAGGACATCACAGCCAGGGGGTGACACAGGTCAGTTTGGGGTAAGACTGAGGCACATGCAGTCTAGGAGATTGCTAGACTGGGTGCTACTATGGGTGTGAGCAGGTCTCTGGATGAAGGGACCCTCTGTTGGGTTGAGGGCCTCTGGAAAGGTCAGCATGTAGGGATGATGGTATCTGGATGCATGCATGGACAGGGTGTAATGGTGACAGTCCCTGGATGCAGGGACAGGGTGTAGGGGTGAGGATGCTTGGATGCAAGAACAGGTTGTAGAGGTAAGGGTATCCAGATGCAAAATATAAATACATTTGGCTGTAACACATGCGTCTCATTTGTACATTGAGGTGACTGTATCAACATACAAAGCAGGTAAAAATGGGAGCAACAATTGTGCAAACAAAGCAGATGTGGAAAGATCAGAAAAGATGGGGGCGCTACAGATCAAATGAGGAAAGGGGAGCAGAGATGTGTTGACACTTAGTAGAGTTCCCCTTTTTTAAACAGCGTCCCCTTTTTACACATTACGGCAGCAGAGTCGTCCTTTTTACACATTACGGCAGCAGAGTCCCCTTCGTACACATTATGGCAAACAGCGTCCCCTTTTTACACATTACAGCAGCAGAGTCACCCTTTTTACACATTACAGCAGCAGAGTCACCCTTTTTACACATTACGGCAGCAGAGTCCCCCTTTTTACACATTACGGCAGCAGAGTCCCCTTTTTACACATTACGGCAGGAGAGTCGCCCCTTTTTACACATTACGGCAGGAGAGTCGCACTTTTTACACATAACGGCAGGAGAGTCGCCCTTTTTACACATTACGGCAGCAGAGTCGCCCTTTTTACACATTACGGCAGCAGAGTCGCCCTTTTTACACATTACGGCAGCAGAGTCCCCTTTTTACACATTACGGTAGCAGAGTCGCCCCTTTTACACATTACTGCTGCTGAGTCCCCTTTTTACACATTATGGCAGGAGAGTCGCCCTTTTTACACATAACGGCAGGAGAGTCACTCTTTTTACACATTACGGCAGGAGAGTCACTCTTTTTACACATTACGGCAGCAGAGTGACCCATTTTACACATTACGGCAGCAGAGTCGCCCTTTTTACACATTACGGCAGCAGAGTGACCCTTTTTACACATTACGGCAGGAGAGTCGCTCTTTTTACACATTACGGCAGCAGAGTGACCCTTTTTACACATTACGGCAGCAGAGTGACCCTTTTTACACATTACGGCAGCAGAGTCGCCTTACTGACACACACCACATACTGACATGACACTAACTGACTGACAGTATTTACTGACACACACCACATACTGACATGACACTAACTGACTGACAGTATTTACTGACACACACAACAGATCACTACTAACACAGATCACTTACTGGCAGACAGCCCTTACTGGCACACAGAGACAGATACACTTAGTGACACAAAGAACTTACAGAAATAGGGGGAAAGGGAAGACTTCTGGGCCGGTGTGCTCTGCACCTCACCACGTGTAGCATGACCGCGCTCTGCTGTGAAATTCACGACATCCAGCTCTCCTCAGAAATAGAAGCCGATTTCTCCAGTGAAGGTCCTTCCCCTTTTTCATCAGTAATTACTGATATTCACGGGAAGCAGAGGAAATAGTGAGCAGCAATTGCAGACAGGCCAGCGGAGCTTCGGTTGGTATAAGGTTGAAGCTTCGGACTGGCCTGGGAAAGGAGCTTCGGCGAGTTGGGGGTGGAGCTTCAGCGGGTCGGGGGCGGAGCTTCAGCGGGTCAGGGACGGAGCTTTAGCGGCCGGAGGCGGAGCTTCAGCGGACAGGGGGCGGAGCTTCAGCGGTCGGGAGCGGAGCTTCATGGACGAAGCTTAAAACTAGTCGGGGTGGCTGGCTGGGCTTCAGCTGCTGTGTGGACGTAGCTTTACACTGGTAAGGCGGCGGAGCTTTGGCATGTCCGGAGGCTGAGAGTGGGTGGGTCCTGGGCAGCAGAGTGTCAGACCGACAATAGGGTGTTCGGCAGGTCGGCTGGAGCTACCTTTGGCAGCCAGGAGATGAGGGAGCCAAGCTGCTGGTGCTGACAGGAATTATTTTTCCTGTCAACACTGGCTGTACTGCATTGGATCCTGTGGGCCTATTTTCAATGAGAGGCCTGGAGCTGCAGCTCCATCCGCCCCATTGTTAATCCGGCCCTGAGTGTGAACACACCCCACCCAAATCCAACTCTCTCTGCACGTTATATCTGCCCCCAAGCCCCCCCCCCCCCCCCAACCCCTCCTTGCAGTGCACATGGTTTTGCCTATTAGAGGCAAATTTTGCTGCTGCAATCAGGTCTGAATTAGGCCCAAGATTCATTCCCGGATTTCAAGAACTTTATTTCTAAATGTTTTTGAGGGTTTGATAAATGTAATGCTCAGTCTGTTTCTATGCTGTCTGTTGGAACCACTGCACAGTTCCACTTCTCATGTTTTAAATGCAGAGTGCTTTGTGAATGGTAGGACCCCACATTTTGCCTAAGGCCCTTGCTAACTTGGCATTGGACACACATGAAATAACGATAGCAGCCTCAGAAAGATGGTAATATGGTGACAGTTTAAGAAAAGGTACAGAAACAGGCAACTTACAGTGTTGTTCAATAATAACTAATATAGAGAAGAATGCATTGTCCCTCCCACCCGCCAGTCACACTTGCCACTCTTCCTGCCTATTTATGTAAAACGTGAAATTTTATATATACAGCTGGATGATACATGTAAATAACAATTATAATGACCATTACATAAAGGACTGAGTGGAGGGATTTTATTTTTATTTCAATACATGAATAATATATTGTACAAGAACTAGTAACATATGTTCCCTTGTCAGTAGTTTGCTCAGAAATTATGTAAATAGCAGCAAAACTTTGTTACATGGAACAAAAGCAAAAACATATCAAGTTTCCCGAAAACACATTTCTCCCATGTTTATAGATTACAAGTGAGGCAATATAAAACTGTGATTAAACATTACATTGCATCTCCTGTGACCTTTTCTTTATGGTTGTATTTGGAGTTGTCTTAATTTTAGCTGTATGTGTTTTACATAAACTTTTAATGTGTACACACAGTGCGAGCTTTTCTTTTGGCAGTAGTTAAATAAAATTGTAAAAGTGACAATGATAACATATATATATATATATATATATATATATATATATATATATGTATATATACGATACAGCAGGTAGGTGCGGCACTCGTGGCTAATGAATAAAGAAATGAATCAGATGACCACCACAGTCAGTTTAAAAATTTCAATCACGTAAGATTGTCATCAGGATACAAACAATCAAGCAGGTAACTCACCTTATATCCCCCCCATCACCACGTGTAGTAGCCCCCGGTCCGGGGGCTCCCGCGACTCTGGCGCTACCTAATGACTTCATCGCGCCCCCCACGCAACGCACGTCTACCCTGACAGTGACAGCATAACCAGGGTAACCAGTAAACAAATATACAACATCTAGATGCGGTCAGATAAGCATGACTAATGCATGGATCCAGTCCTATATGCACATAAGCACATTATATTGCATCCGTGCACATAAAAAGTTTAGACAAAAATGAATAATAATTGTCCAACACTCTATAATATTATGATCAATGCAATAATATAATTTGCTGATAATGATTAAAGACCAAAATACTGACTTGCCATTATTACAACTGACCGCTACTATACATGTGACCATACAAAAATGCACATACTGTTGACAACCCTTCATCGAGTTGTCATCAAATAGAATTAAAAACACATTTTTTGATGACACTATCTGCAGGAATAATAAGCTTGCTAACGCAGGTAGAACCAGTCCAACCTGAATATGTATTGCATGAGGATTTCTATCATAATAAAGATGCAAAGGAGAGTTTATAATTTAATCCTCTTGGTCAAATAACATCAAGTCGGATAATCCACTCCGTTTCTCTCTTTATAAGCAAACTGTTCCTATCACCACCCCTTTTTAAAGAGGGGATATGGTCTATCATGCGGTATCCCAAACTTGATAAATAATGTCGAGCCTCCAAGAAATGGCGTGCCACTGGTTGCTCACTGTGGCCAGTTTCTAATGCTAATTTTATAGGCGATCAGTGTGCTGCCATGGGCGCTCCTTAAATTTACACTGTGCTTTTCCTATGTATGAAAGTCCACTCGAACATATCATTTGATAAATGACAAACACGCTCTCACATGTCAAATGGTGTTGAATGACATATTAGTTTTCACTATGTGGGTGATGAAAAGTGTCCCCACTAATAAGGTACCTGCAAGTGATGCATGAACACCTGGTGCATCCTCTGATATTCCATGGAACAATTTGTTTTTGACTGCTCGTCTCGATGCGTGATATGTCATTTTTTATGAGAATGTCCTTCAAGTTTCTTGAACGCGTGTAGCATGGCATAAGTTGAATCTCCTTGAGCTGTAGCTCTTTGTCTGAACTCACCAAAAGCCAGAGTTTTTTAAGATGTAATTTATCACTGTTAAACATATATGATATCTGTTTACCCAAGGCATTTTGTTAATTCTTCTATGTCTCTGCGACAGTTGTAATAACTTCTTTCTGTCTAATGCCAATACTTTTTTTTAGTTGCCATTAGGGTAGTTCTGCTATATCCCCTGGATACAAATTTCTCATTAAATTCATCCATCTGCTTTTCTTCTTGGATTGCATTACTGTTACTGCTTCTCATTCTCAGCATTTGAGAGTATGGTAACCCCAATTTCAATCTTCTTAGGTGACAGCTTGCATAGTGAATCAATGTGTTCCTATTGGTGCTCTTAATATACACCGTAGTGGTCACATGTCCATCCTCTACTCCAATATTCACATCCAAAAAGGGTAGAGAATCTCTGCTCATATTCATAGTCAGTTTGACCGCTGACTGTGACAAATTGTGGGTTTCAATCAGATCACACAGCTCATCCTTCGTACCTGTCCATATGAGCATCAGATCGTTGATAAATCTGGTGTAAAACATAATCTTTGAAGAAATTTCAAAGTTCCTAAAAAACAACTGTTCCTCCACAATAAACATATAAAGATTTACCGTAGGCTGGTGCCACCGAAGACCCCATGGCACAGCCCCCAATTTGTAAATAATACACGTTATCAAACAAAAAATAGTTTTTTGTGAGCATAAATTCTAACAGATTGCATAACATCTCCACTTGTTCCTTAGTATAATTACCATCCTCATTGAGGAATATATATATATATATATATATATATATATAAAAATAAGAGATGGGGGGTCATTTTTTTGTAAACCGTATCCACTTGAATTTGGCATAGTCGAGTAGTTCCGAACCCAGACTCAGGTTTTCCTGCCAGGCTCGGATTCCAAGCTGAGGCAAAACGTCAACTTCCTGGCGTTGGATCTCATGTGTTTTTGATTTCCTAAAAGTCTGCAGCACTAAGACTCTGTCAGTGAAGGGCTGTGGGGTGCCCACTGTGGCTGTGTCAGACTGTGGCTGTGGAGAGCTGTGGGCTGTAGCCCTAAGTGGGGAATTTAATTGCATCATTCACAGGACACCTTCCACACTTTACAGTGATGGAATCTCGCTCAAAGGTGTTCGCTACCCCATAGGGTAGTGAGCACTATTGAGAAAAAGGGGTATGAATCGATTGGGTAAAAGGCAATTCACCCGCTTCACCCACAATTGGATTACTTCCTAGACTGTGTCACTGAAGGGCTGTGGGGACCAGGGGTACAAACACTAATGTGGCACTACTGCTGTTGCTGTGCCAGACTGTGAAGGACTGTGGGGTGCAGTAGTAAGGACTTTGTCAGTGATGGGGTGTGATGTGCAAGCACTACAGTGGCACTACTGCTGTGGCTTTGTCAGACTGTGAAGGACTGTGGGGTGCAGTACTAAGGACTGTGTCAGTGAAGGGGTGTAAGGTGTAAGCACTACTGTCATTGTGGCACTACTGCTGTGGCTTTGGCAGACTGTGAAGGACTGTGGGGTGCAGTAGTAAGGACTTTGTCAGTGAAGGGCTGTGGGGTGCAAGCACTACTGTGGCACAACTGCTATGGCTGTGTCAAACTGTGAAGGCCTGTGGGGTGCAGTACTAAGGACTGTGTCAGTGAAGGCCTGTGGGGTGCCAGCACTACTGTGGCACTACTGCTGTGGCAGGCTGAAGGGCTGTGGGTTGCAGCGCTAAGCACTGTGTCAGTGAAAGGTTTTGGGCTGCAAGCACTACTGTAGCACTACGGCTTTGGCTGTGCAGGCACTGTGTTAAAAATAATGTAAATAAAATTGACATAAAATAATGTTTATTAAGTGCCAGTGTGCCACCATTACTATGAGTGCAGTGAGTCGCAGCAGTGTGTAAAGAAAACAAAAACTTGTCAGTGTTGTTTGTGTTCAGTCGTTGTGTTGTAAAATAATAACGTTCATTACTGTAGATGTCAGTGTGCCACCATTAATATAAGCGCAGTGAGTCGCAGCAGTGTGTAAAATAAATAAAAAATAAGAAAATTGTGTGTGTTGTTCTAATAACGTTCATTAGGTGCCAGAGTGCCACCATTACTATAAGTGCAGTGAGTTGCAGGTGTGTTGTTCTAATAACGTTCATTAGGTGCCAGTGTGCCCCCATTACTATAAGCGCAGTGAGTTGCTGCAGTGTGTAAAAAAATTAACCAGAAAAAAACTTGTGTGTGTTGTTTGGGTACATGCATTGTGTTGTAAAATGATTGTGTTGTAAAATTAATTCATTACTTTAGGTGACTGCCAGTAAACCACCATGACTACACACATAGTGAGTCTCAGCAGTGCGTAAAAAAGAAAAAGCTTGTGTGTGTTGTTCAGGTCAAGGCATTGTGTAAAATAATAACGTTCATTAGTTGCCAGTGTGCCACTAGTACTATAAGTGCAGTAAGTCACAGCACTGTGTAAAAAAACTTTCAAAAAAACTTGTATGTGTTGTTCAGGTATTGTGTTGTAAAATAATAACATGCATTAAGTGCCAGTGTGCCACCATTACCAGAAGTCAGGGCTCACCAGGAAGATTCTTGGTGGGCCGACGTGTCAGTGGGGGCTGTTTTGTGTCCCCCCCACATGACAGGCAGCCCGCTGCACTCAGTGTACTGCATTGTCCCCATTCATTGTTATTCCATATCTACAGTGCAGCAACTCTGACATCCGGTGATGCTGCCATGGCAACAAAGTATGTTATACCTCTTGTGCTGCCCATGTCGGGCCACTTCTACAAAATTTTACAGTGCCACTTTTAGTTCCCAATCAAACCCCTCAGACACAACTGCAGTAAAAGACGCAAGGAATGCCGCAAATTGCATTCAATCAGGCCCTGTGAGAAGGTATCCCGCCCTTTTCAACAGATCCCACCCCCTCATCAGACCGCACCCCCATTAGGGCTGCTTCTATAAATTTCCCGGGCTAGTTTTCAATCCTAATCCGCTTCTGCCAGAAGTGCTGCGAGATGCAGCAGTGTGTAAAAAAATAAGGGCGGGATGTACTAAGGGAAAAATGCGGTAAAACCTCCATTTTTGGGGTTTTACCGCATTTTCAAATGTACTAAGACCCGGCCGCCCACATATCAGCACAGAGGGTATCACCATCTTTTTTATGGCGATACCCTATAGAAGCATATGGGCTTAATTCCACAACCCGCCGCACTCACTGCTCACACCGACCCCTCTCTCACCAGTGTGTCCTGGCAGCGTGGGGTGCACACTGGTACGGCGTGGTCCTGCCCTGCACACAAGAACAGATGACAGGAGATGGGCAGGTGATGGCCAGGGGTCTCAGGGTGCTGCCATACTCCATGCTGCAGGAGGTCGGGGTGCGGTGGGCGCTGAGCTGCAGGGCTTCCCAGATGCATGCCACCAGGGAGTCCACCTCCTGTGAGCCCACAGTGACTGACTATTCCAGCAGCAGGAAGCTCTCCTTGTGGCGTGGCATGGCTGGCATTCCTCCTCCCTGCATCACAAACCCTCCCCTCCGGACTATCACTGATCGCAGGGCACCCCTGGCATTGCACTGCGATACTAATCGCATATGTTAGTACATATGCGATTAGCATCATTGCAATGACCGGCGATGACTCGCGATCAGTGATAGTATATCCCACCCCATATGTGGATAGGGATCAATCGATAGAAGAGGAGGAGCAGCAACTTAGTACTAGAGCTGCGGCTGCTGCCAGTCATGCCAGTCATGATAGTACTTCAACATCTACTAAAGGTGGTCCATGGAACACAAAGTTTAAGAAAGGGCACCTGAAATCTAAATATTTCACAATATTAAAGAAAACATCACCTCTACTAATAAAGGGAGCATTTACTGCTGAAAAACATAAAATTGCCAACATGCAATACACCACATGCATTGGCAAGGAAAGGCCTTTGTTTTATAGTGGTGATCCTGTTAGTGCTAAAAAGAAGGCCATTGTCATATGTGTGTATAAGATAAAAAAGGCACCTCTTGTGTGTGGAAATTTACCCAAATCCTGACACATTAGGCAAGCCATCTGTACTGTTTGTGAATCCAAAGTAAGTAGCGTTAGGGACATTAACTATTTAGGAACCTTCTCTCTGTTACATCATTTGCAACGAGTACATGCATGTTATTTATCAAAATCTGATTTTTTTTTTCAGTAAACTAATAACAAGCAGCCCAGTATCAGCTACCAGCAGTTTGGACCTGCGCATGCAATCAACACACCAACACCCTCATCATCAACCTCCTCATTAGTGACCGGAGGTAGTTCATTGAAAAAAATTGGTTTGCAGGGCCCCAAACAAACCAAGCACTTCAACCATAAAAGTGGCAGTCCCTGTTGCTGAAATGCTTGGTTTGTTAAACTGTGCATATCCTTTTTAATATATAACATAAAGGTGGGTGGGAGGACCCAAGGACATTTCCATCTTGCACCACTTGGTGATGGTCTTTTTTGCATAGACATTTTTATTAGTTATTGCTCTAACACACTACTAATTTGCAACACATTTTTAAACAGAAATAACTGCCATCTGTTTGTGCCGCTGTGCTGTACTTAGTTAGCCAGCCAGCCTTTGGCCAGTATTGGTGAAAAATATTGTGAACTGTGAGGTGGGCAAAATTGACTAGAAATGACTGGAAATTAGTGTAATTGAGTTAAATAATACTATACGTACAAAATACTCCCAACATTTTAGGGGTTTTTTGCATTTTTGGGGGCCACATGCAAAAAAGTTATCACCATAATATAATTTTATATACATAATGCATAGGAGAATATACAGATAGGGGAGAGAAATTGTTGCTAAGAGGTGGGAACTTGTTGAAAATGAGCAGACCTGAAGGCAAGATGATGTTTGATTGGTAAATAGCACACAGAGCACTTTACACATAACACACACATAAAGAATAACATTCCTACATCAGATATTCTGGTTCACTGAAGTCAGTTTAGAATTTGCAGTGATTACTCTGTACCAGGCTTAAAAAAAAATCCTTCAATCTTGTCTAGTACTTGTTACTCCTAATCATTTTTTATCAGAAAATTACTACCTGCTACAAATAATCTACAAATAATGTTGATTATATGCTTTCATATTGTTTTTAATAATCTACATCATGTTTGCAGAGAATCTGTGCAGCGATTTGCCTGCTTTTATATCTCCAAAGACTATCTTCAATGTTTGAATGAAAGGCACATAGTGACTATAGAGGAAAACTTGTGAATAATTTTACAAATCCTATAGAAACAAAACAGCATGTTCCTTTTTAATTAATATTTATAAAGTTTGATTAATTCCAACAGTATGCCTGATATTGTTCCATCTGCTCTAGCAATTTTGCCTATGAAATGTAATATGCACTTAAAAATACTTTACATCAAAGCTGTAAAAAAAATGGTGTTTTATATATAGGAAACACGAGGACCTTTTCTCCATTTACATTCATTACATATTATGAGTTTAATTGCCCTCCTCAAATAATACCAGTATGAAAGACTGATACTAAAAAAGGTATAGTATACTGGTGATTTTATTGATTGTGACTGATAAATGGCATCAACATTTCCAAGTGAAGAATCATGGTTTTGTTGCATCAGGAAAATTAAATAGGGAGAGTTATTTTCTTTCCCAGTGATAGTGGCAGTTAGAATATTTCACCTGTAATGAGATGGTGCGCTATGTGCCATACTGAACCACTGCTGAGCCATTAAATATATGTAAATGAAGAGAAACACAAGAGAGCTTGGCATAATAACGTGTGGAACAGAGAAATGGATCCTGGAAAGTGATTAATTTATTTGATGATGCCTCAAGTGAGGAATTTTAGGTCACAAATGAAGTGACAGAATGACAAATTACCATTTTAAAGAATTTACTGGGCATCATTACTGAACAATTGTCAGGTAGTTTATGGAGGCTGAGGAGATGGTATAAATATAGATCTTTTCTTTTCTCTTTTTTTTTTCTTCCGAGATGAATTATTAATCACCTTTTTAGAAAATCTTTGTGAATGATGGTCGGATGTTTGATTGGAAATAATGTGTTCTACAATTTTAACTAAACTCTAATATTATCTAGAACGGGGATCTTTACAATTAAAGTCTCAGTGGAATGCAGTCAGAACAGTGCAGACAATTGTAATTTTTATGTGACGGAATAGGATGACTTTTCCAGCACATTCCAAAAGGTTTTCCTAGTACAGGTTCCTCGCTGTTATCCACTGTTCTCTGCTGACATGTTTATTGTATACTAAACGGTGCAATTGTATATATCCAACAGTGTGTATACCATTGGCGTTTCTATAATGGGTGCAGTGTGTGCGGTCACACGGGCCCCTGAGTCCAAGGAGGGGGGGCCACACCGCACACACTGCACCCATTTCTCCTATACTTACCTTTCCGGAGTCCATCGTTGACCGTGTGTGGGCCCCCTCCTCTTCCGTAGCCGTTGCGCCGCTGCTAGCACACTGACCACTAGAGACTCTGGCACAGTGCCAGAGTATACAGCACATGTGCAGGACTCTGAAAAAATGGCGTGTCGGCTATTTTTCGGAGTCCTGCGCATGCGCTGTAGACTCTGACACTGTGCCAGAGTCTACAGTGCTCAGAGCGCTAGCAGCGGCGCGACGGCTACGGGAGAGGAGGGGGCCCACACACGGAGTCTGAACTAGAGATGAGCGCCTGAAATTTTTCGGGTTTTGTGTTTTGGTTTTGGGTTCGGTTCCGCGGCCGTGTTTTGGGTTCGACCGCGTTTTGGCAAAACCTCACCGAATTTTTTTTGTCGGATTCGGGTGTGTTTTGGATTCGGGTGTTTTTTTAAAAAAACACTAAAAAACAGCTTAAATCATAGAATTTGGGGGTCATTTTGATCCCATATTATTATTATCCTCAAAAACCATAATTTCCACTCATTTTCAGTCTATTCTGAATACCTCACACCTCACAATATTATTTTTAGTCCTAAAATTTGCACCAAGGTCGCTGGATGACTAAGCTAAGCGACACTAGTGGCCGACACAAACACCTGGCCCATCTAGGAGTGGCACTGCAGTGTCACGCAGGATGTCCCTTCCAAAAAACCCTCCCCAATCAGCACATGACGCAAAGAAAAAAAGAGGCGCAATGAGGTAGCTGACTGTGTGAGTAAGTTAAGCGACCCTAGTGGCCGACACAAACACCGGGCCCATTTAGGAGTGGCACTGCAGTGTCACGCAGGATGTCCCTTCCAAAAAACCCTCCCCAATCAGCACATGACGCAAAGAAAAAAAGAGGCGCAATGAGGTAGCTGACTGTGTGAGTAAGATTAGCGACCCTAGTGGCCGACACAAACACCGGGCCCATTTAGGAGTGGCACTGCAGTGTCACGCAGGATGTCCCTTCCAAAAAACCCTCCCCAATCAGCACATGACGCAAAGAAAAAAAGAGGCGCAATGAGGTAGCTGACTGTGTGAGTAAGATTAGCGACCCTAGTGGCCGACACAAACACCGGGCCCATTTAGGAGTGGCACTGCAGTGTCACGCAGGATGTCCCTTCCAAAAAACCCTCCCCAATCAGCACATGACGCAAAGAAAAAAAGAGGCGCAATGAGGTAGCTGACTGTGTGAGTAAGATTAGCGACCCTAGTGGCCGACACAAACACCGGGCCCATTTAGGAGTGGCACTGCAGTGTCACGCAGGATGTCCCTTCCAAAAAACCCTCCCCAATCAGCACATGACGCAAAGAAAAAAAGAGGCGCAATGAGGTAGCTGACTGTGTGAGTAAGATTAGCGACCCTAGTGGCCGACACAAACACCGGGCCCATTTAGGAGTGGCACTGCAGTGTCACGCAGGATGTCCCTTCCAAAAAACCCTCCCCAATCAGCACATGACGCAAAGAAAAAAAGAGGCGCAATGAGGTAGCTGACTGTGTGAGTAAGATTAGCGACCCTAGTGGCCGACACAAACACCGGGCCCATTTAGGAGTGGCACTGCAGTGTCACGCAGGATGTCCCTTACAAAAAACCCTCCCCAATCAGCACATGACGCAAAGAAAAAAAGAGGCGCAATGAGGTAGCTGACTGTGTGAGTAAGATTAGCGACCCTAGTGGCCGACACAAACATCGGGCCCATTTAGGAGTGGCACTGCAGTGTCACGCAGGATGTCCCTTCCAAAAAACCCTCCCCAATCAGCACATGACGCAAAGAAAAAAAGAGGCGCAATGAGGTAGCTGACTGTGTGAGTAAGATAAGCGACCCTAGTGGCCGACACAAACACCGGGCCCATTTAGGAGTGGCACTGCAGTGTCACGCAGGATGTCCCTTCCAAAAAACCCTCCCCAATCAGCACATGACGCAAAGAAAAAAAGAGGCGCAATGAGGTAGCTGACTGTGTGAGTAAGATTAGCGACCCTAGTGGCCGACACAAACACCGGGCCCATTTAGGAGTGGCACTGCAGTGTCACGCAGGATGTCCCTTCCAAAAAACCCTCCCCAAACAGCACATGACGCAAAGAAAAATAAAAGAAAAAAGAGGTGCAAGATGGAATTGTCCTTGGGCCCTCCCACCCACCCTTATGTTGTATAAACAAAACAGGACATGCACACTTTAACCAACCCATCATTTCAGTGACAGGGTCTGCCACACGACTGTGACTGATATGACGGGTTGGTTTGGACCCCCCCCAAAAAAGAAGCAATTAATCTCTCCTTGCACAAACTGGCTCTACAGAGGCAAGATGTCCACCTCATCATCACCCTCCGATATATCACCGTGTACATCCCCCTCCTCACAGATTATCAATTCGTCCCCACTGGAATCCACCATCTCAGCTCCCTGTGTACTTTGTGGAGGCAATTGCTGCTGGTCAATGTCTCCGCGGAGGAATTGATTATAATTCATTTTAATGAACATCATCTTCTCCACATTTTCTGGATGTAACCTCGTACGCCGATTGCTGACAAGGTGAGCGGCGGCACTAAACACTCTTTCGGAGTACACACTTGTGGGAGGGCAACTTAGGTAGAATAAAGCCAGTTTGTGCAATGGCCTCCAAATTGCCTCTTTTTCCTGCCAGTATAAGTATGGACTGTGTGACGTGCCTACTTGGATGCGGTCACTCATATAATCCTCCACCATTCTTTCAATGGTGAGAGAATCATATGCAGTGACAGTAGACGACATGTCCGTAATCGTTGTCAGGTCCTTCAGTCCGGACCAGATGTCAGCATCAGCAGTCGCTCCAGACTGCCCTGCATCACCGCCAGCGGGTGGGCTCGGAATTCTGAGCCTTTTCCTCGCACCCCCAGTTGCGGGAGAATGTGAAGGAGGAGATGGTGACAGGTCGCGTTCCGCTTGACTTGACAATTTTCTCACCAGCAGGTCTTTCAACCCCAGCAGACTTGTGTCTGCCGGAAAGAGAGATCCAAGGTAGGCTTTAAATCTAGGATCGAGCACGGTGGCCAAAATGTAGTGCTCTGATTTCAACAGATTGACCACCCGTGAATCCTTGTTAAGCGAATTAAGGGCTCCATCCACAAGTCCCACATGCCTAGCGGAATCGCTCCGTGTTAGCTCCTCCTTCAATGTCTCCAGCTTCTTCTGCAAAAGCCTGATGAGGGGAATGACCTGACTCAGGCTGGCAGTGTCTGAACTGACTTCACGTGTGGCAAGTTCAAAGGGCATCAGAACCTTGCACAACGTTGAAATCATTCTCCACTGCGCTTGAGACAGGTGCATTCCACCTCCTATATCGTGCTCAATTGTATAGGCTTGAATGGCCTTTTGCTGCTCCTCCAACCTCTGAAGCATATAGAGGGTTGAATTCCACCTCGTTACCACTTCTTGCTTCAGATGATGGCAGGGCAGGTTCAGTAGTTTTTGGTGGTGCTCCAGTCTTCTGTACGTGGTGCCTGTACGCCGAAAGTGTCCCGCAATTTTTCTGGCCACCGACAGCATCTCTTGCACGCCCCTGTCGTTTTTTAAATAATTCTGCACCACCAAATTCAAGGTATGTGCAAAACATGGGACGTGCTGGAATTTGCCCATATTTAATGCACACACAATATTGCTGGCATTGTCCGATGCCACAAATCCACAGGAGAGTCCAATTGGGGTAAGCCATTCCGCGATGATCTTCCTCAGTTGCCGTAAGAGGTTTTCAGCTGTGTGCGTATTCTGGAAACCGGTGATACAAAGCGTAGCCTGCCTAGGAAAGAGTTGGCGTTTGCGAGATGCTGCTACTGGTGCCGCCGCTGCTGTTCTTGCGGCGGGAGTCCATACATCTACCCAGTGGGCTGTCACAGTCATATAGTCCTGACCCTGCCCTGCTCCACTTGTCCACATGTCCGTGGTTAAGTGGACATTGGATACAACTGCATTTTTTAGGACACTGGTGAGTCTTTTTCTGACGTCCGTGTACATTCTCGGTATCGCCTGCCTAGAGAAGTGGAACCTAGATGGTATTTGGTAACGGGGGCACACTGCCTCAATAAATTGTCTAGTTCCCTGTGAACTAACGGCGGATACCGGACGCACGTCTAACACCAACATAGTTGTCAAGGCCTCAGTTATCCGCTTTGCAGCAGGATGACTGCTGTGATATTTCATCTTCCTCGCAAAGGACTGTTGAACAGTCAATTGCTTACTGGAAGTAGTACAAGTGGGCTTACGACTTCCCCTCTGGGATGACCATCGACTCCCAGCAGCAACAACAGCAGCGCCAGCAGCAGTAGGCGTTACACGCAAGGATGCATCGGAGGAATCCCAGGCAGGAGAGGACTCGTCAGAATTGCCAGTGACATTGCCTGCAGGACTATTGGCATTCCTGGGGAAGGAGGAAATTGACACTGAGGGAGTTGGTGGGGTGGTTTGCGTGAGCTTGGTTACAAGAGGAAGGGATTTACTGGTCAGTGGACTGCTTCCGCTGTCACCCAAAGTTTTTGAACTTGTCACTGACTTATTATGAATGCGCTGCAGGTGACGTATAAGGGAGGATGTTCCGAGGTGGTTAACGTCCTTACCCCTACTTATTACAGCTTGACAAAGGGAACACACGGCTTGACACCTGTTGTCCGCATTTCTGTTGAAATAGTTCCACACCGAAGAGCTGATTTTTTTGGTATTTTCACCAGGCATGTCAACGGCCATATTCCTCCCATGGACAACAGGTGTCTCCCCGGGTGCCTGACTTAAACAAACCACCTCACCATCAGAATCCTCCTGGTCAATTTCCTCCCCAGCGCCAGCAACACCCATATCCTCCTCATCCTGGTGTACTTCAACACTGACATCTTCAATCTGACTATCAGGAACTGGACTGCGGGTGCTCCTTCCAGCACTTGCAGGGGGTGTGCAAATGGTGGAAGGCGCATGCTCTTCACGTCCAGTGTTGGGAAGGTCAGGCATCGCAACCGACACAATTGGACTCTCCTTGTGGATTTGGGATTTCGAAGAACGCACAGTTCTTTGCGGTGCTACTGCTTTTGCCAGCTTGAGTCTTTTCATTTTTCTAGCGAGAGGCTGAGTGCCTCCATCCTCATGTGAAGCTGAACCACTAGCCATGAACATAGGCCAGGGCCTCAGCCGTTCCTTGCCACTCCGTGTGGTAAATGGCATATTGGCAAGTTTACGCTTCTCCTCCGACAATTTTATTTTAGGTTTTGAAGTCCTTTTTTTACTGATATTTGGTGTTTTGGATTTGACATGCTCTGTACTATGACATTGGGCATCGGCCTTGGCAGACGACGTTGCTGGCATTTCATCGTCTCGGCCATGACTAGTGGCAGCAGCTTCAGCACGAGGTGGAAGTGGATCTTGATCTTTCCCTAATTTTGGAACCTCAACATTTTTGTTCTCCATATTTTAATAGGCACAACTAAAAGGCACCTCAGGTAAACAATGGAGATGGATGGATACTAGTATACAATTATGGACTGCCTGCCGAGTGCCGACACAGAGGTAGCTACAGCCGTGAACTACCGTACTGTGTCTGCTGCTAATATAGACTGGTTGATAAAGAGATGTCGTAGTATGTATGTATGAAGAAGAAAGAAAAAAAAACCACGGTTAGGTGGTATACAATTATGGACGGACTGCCGAGTGCCGACACAGAGGTAGCCACAGCCGTGAACTACCGTACTGTACTGTGTCTGCTGCTAATATAGACTGGTTGATAAAGAGATGTCGTAGTATGTATGTATGAAGAAGAAAGAAAAAAAAAACACGGGTAGGTGGTATACAATTATGGACGGACTGCCGAGTGCCGACACAGAGGTAGCCACAGCCGTGAACTACCGTACTGTACTGTGTCTGCTGCTAATATAGACTGGTTGATAAAGAGATGTAGTAGTATGTATGTATAAAGAAGAAAGAAAAAAAAAACACGGGTAGGTGGTATACAATTATGGACGGACTGCCGAGTGCCGACACAGAGGTAGCCACAGCCGTGAACTACCGTACTGTACTGTGTCTGCTGCTAATATAGACTGGTTGATAAAGAGATGTCGTAGTATGTATGTATGAAGAAGAAAGAAAAAAAAACCACGGTTAGGTGGTATACAATTATGGACGGACTGCCGAGTGCCGACACAGAGGTAGCCACAGCCGTGAACTACCGTACTGTACTGTGTCTGCTGCTAATATAGACTGGTTGATAAAGAGATGTCGTAGTATGTATGTATAAAGAAGAAAGAAAAAAAAACCACGGTTAGGTGGTATACAATTATGGACGGACTGCCGAGTGCCGACACAGAGGTAGCCACAGCCGTGAACTACCGTACTGTACTGTGTCTGCTGCTAATATAGACTGGTTGATAAAGAGATGTTGTAGTATGTATGTATGAAGAAGAAAGAAAAAAAAACCACGGTTAGGTGGTATACAATTATGGACGGACTGCCGAGTGCCGACACAGAGGTAGCCACAGCCGTGAACTACCGTACTGTACTGTGTCTGCTGCTAATATAGACTGGTTGATAAAGAGATGTCGTAGTATGTATGTATAAAGAAGAAAGAAAAAAAAACCACGGTTAGGTGGTATACAATTATGGACGGACTGCCGAGTGCCGACACAGAGGTAGCCACAGCCGTGAACTACCGTACTGTACTGTGTCTGCTGCTAATATAGACTGGTTGATAAAGAGATGTAGTAGTATGTATGTATAAAGAAGAAAGAAAAAAAAACCACGGGTAGGTGGTATACAATTATGGATGGACTGCCGAGTGCCGACACAGAGGTAGCTACAGCCGTGAACTACCGTACTGTGTCTGCTGCGACTGGATGATAAATAATGATATAAAAAATATATATATATCACTACTGCAGCCGGACAGGTATATATATTATATAATGACGGACCTGCTGGACACTGTCTGTCAGCAGAATGAGTTTTTTATAGAATAAAAAAAAAAACACCACACAAGTGAAGTCACACGACGAGTGTTTAACTTTTTCAGGCAATCACAATATAGTATACTACTAACTATACTGGTGGTCAGTGTGGTCAGGTCACTGGTCAGTCACACTGGCAGTGGCACTCCTGCAGCAAAAGTGTGCACTGTTTAATTTTAATATAATATGTACTCCTGGCTCCTGCTATAACCTATAACTGGCACTGCAGTGCTCCCCAGTCTCCCCCACAATTATAAGCTGTGTGAGCTGAGCACAGTCAGATATATAATATATACATAGATGATGCAGCACACTGGGCTGAGCAGTGCACACAGATATGGTATGTGACTGTCTTGTACTCCTGGCTCCTGCTATAACCTATAACTGGCACTGCAGTGCTCCCCAGTCTCCCCCACAATTATAAGCTGTGTGAGCTGAGCACAGTCAGATATATAATATATACATAGATGATGCAGGCATGCAGCACACTGGGCTGAGCAGTGCACACAGATATGGTATGTGACTGAGTCACTGTGTGTACCGTTTTTTTCAGGCAGAGAACGGATATATTAAATAAAACAACTGCACTGCTGGTGGTCACTGTGGTCAGTCACTAAACTCTGCACTCTCTTCTACAGTATCAGCCTCAGGTCAATCTCTCTCTCTCTCTCTCCTAATCTAAATGGAGAGGACGCCAGCCACGTCCTCTCCCTATCAATCTCAATGCACGTGTGAAAATGGCGGCGACGCGCGGCTCCTTATATAGAATCCGAGTCTCGCGAGAATCCGACAGCGTCATGATGACGTTCGGGCACGCTCGGGTTAACCGAGCAAGGCGGGAAGATCCGAGTCGCTCGGACCCGTGAAAAAAAACATGAAGGTCGTGCGGGTTCGGATTCAGAGAAACCGAACCCGCTCATCTCTAGTCTGAACACGGGTCCCCTCCTCTCTAGAGACACCCCTGGTGTATACTTTATACATTATACTTTACACACACACACACACACACACACACACACACACACACATATATTATATATACCAGTATTTACCCTGCACAGAAACAAAATAACCCACACAAATCTAACTCTCTCTGCAAATGTTATATCTGCCACACCTGCAGTGCACATGGTTTTGCCCAACTGCTAACAAATTTGCTGCTACGACCAGGTCCGAATTACCCCCTTTATTTCCACCTTAGGCAGGATACAACTTCACAGCAGTATAACATTCCAAGCTCTGGTAATCACAAACAGTACATATTACAAATGGCTCCTAATCAGTGGCGTAAGTTCGTCCCAGTCGCCCGGAGGCATGATAAATATTGATGCCCCCCCTACACATACACACACATACCATATGTAACTATCCGGCACCCAGGGTGAACAGTAGTAGCGTGCTCAGGTACCTTTCCCAATAGTAATATACATACACATACAAAGTGGACGCACTCCAAGTCCAAATAAAACAGATACCAGCATACCTTTATAGTACACCTACAGTGTTCCCTCACCCGCCAGCAGGTCTCGATGGAGATGCTTTGGCGCAGTGGTGTGCCGATATATAGAAAAAAAAAACACACAAACACCTCATTCACTTAAAAACACACACACGCCTCTTTCACTTAAACATACACACACGCCTCTTTCACTTAAACACACACATGCTTCTTTCACTTAAAAACACACACATGCCTCTCACTTACACATGCCTCTTTCACTCACACATACACGCCTCCTTCACTTAAAAACACACACACACACACACACACACACACACACACACACACACACACAGAAACACACCGCTTTCGCTTAAACACACACATGCCTCTCACTTATACACACATGCCTCTCACACACACACGCCTCTCACACACACATTCAGCGGCAGTGGCGGAACTAGAGATTAGTGGGCCCAGGTGCAACAATATGCATTGGGCCCCTCTCCCATATTATAAATAGGTGAAGCGCATCATCCAGAAAATGGTGTTTTGTCTCACTGAGAAGGGTGTCGCCATACAATAGTAGTCTAAAGTCACGTTGCGCCACACAGTAGAGATCCTTATACATTGTACATCACACAGTAGTGATCCTTATACACGGTACATCACACAGTAGAAGCCTTATACATGTTATGTCACACAGTAGAGGGCCTTATACATGGTACATCACACAGTAGTGATCCTTATACACGGTACATCACACAGTAGAAGCCTTATACATGTTATGTCACACAGTAGAAGCCTTATATATGGTACACCACACAGAAAAGGGCATTATAAATGTTACGTCACACAGTAGAGAGCCTATAACATGTTAGAGAGTCTTACACACGTTATATCACACAGTAGAGAGCATTATAGACATTACATCACACAGTAGAGACACACAGTAGAGAGTCTTATACACGGTACGCCACACAGTAGAGAGTCTTATACACGTTATGCCACACAGTAGAGATCCGTATACACGTTAGGTCACACAGTAGAGAGCCTTATACATGTTACGCCACACAGTAGAGAGCCTTATACACGTTACATCACACAGTAGAGAGCCTTATACACGTTACACCACACAGTAGAGATCCTTATACACGTTACGCCACACAGTAGAGAGCCTTATACACGTTATGTCACACAGTAGAGATCCTTATACATGTTACACCACACAGTAGAGATCCGTATACACGTTACGTCAGACAGCAGAGAGCCTTATACACGTTATGCCAGTGTCTACCTGATGTGCACGCCAACATTAACTACGAGGAATGTGACCTTGATAGAAACAGATGTAGCCAGCCTAATTTTTGCAGTGATGCGTTGGTATGGGCGTACGCATTGCGAAAAGCTTCAGTGAACACTGTGCTGCGCTAAGTCGCAGCCGACGTTCTCTCTATAGCGCACGCACACTTCATAGACATGGGAACACTAGTCGAGAGTGTGGCTACATCTGTAGATATGGATATGGATATACAGTATACTGTATATACACACATAGTAAACACACACACACACACAGCAAAATACATATACACACACATCCATAGCAAAAACGTGCAAACACACACACACACACACACACACACACACACACACTACTAAACACACATAGCAAAACACATATATACATACACAAACACACACCCATAGCAAAAAAATACAGTATACACACACATACACCAATAGCAAAATACATACACACCCCATAGCAAAACCACACACATACATCACTAGCAAAACACATACACCCATAGCAAAACACACACACAGCTAAATACATACACACACACAGCCAGCATTTGCATGTGTGTACAACATACTTTGCACCTCCTGGCTCCTGTAAGGCTCCTCACTGCGACGTCTCCCAGTCCTCACTCTCCACACACACTGCTGCCGTGACTGTCCCTCCTCCCCCTTCCCCCAGCATGCAGTGGGGGCAGAGACCAGGAGCCTGGAGGAAGCTGCAGCAGCGCGGTGCCGAGATGAAGGGTGATGAGCTCACCCTTCTCACTTGCTGGCGCTGTGCGCTCACGTCCGTGGCGGCTTCCTCCTGTGTTAAGGCCTGCAGCGGCGGCAGCGTGTAATGAGTCAGTGTGATTCATTACACTGCTGCCGGCTGTGGGCCCCTTCTTAGCGCTGGGCCTCGGTGCATTGCACCGCTTGCACAGGCGCAAGTTCCGCCGCTGACAGCGGCGATCATCAGGCAGCGGGAGACAGTGGAGGAGATGTGCCCCCTGCAGGTCAGGAGCCCGGAGGCAGCCGACTCCACTGCCTCCCACAGTTCCGCCACTGCATATAATGTTACCTATACCTCCCAACATGACCCTCTCCAGGAGGGACAAAATGCTCTGCTTCTGGACTTTTCTCTTACTTTATGATTGCCGACACCTGTTTAGAGCTGGTTAATGTAGAAGAAAGGTGTTTCAGCACAGGTGATGGCAATCATAAATTAAGATGGAAGCCCAGGAGCAGAGCATTCTGTCCCTGCTGAGAGGGTCATGTCAGGAGGTATGGTTACCCCAGACTCCCATCTGTTGCCTGGCCACTTGCTGGCATCAGGAGCAATGACCTACTGGCCAAAACACATTTTTAAAGACAGCAGATAAGGTGAATTGATCAGTCCAGCTTTGGTTACCACAGACAAGGGTATAGCTACCATTGGTGCACGTAGTGCAGCTGCTATGGGGCCCAGACCTGAGAGGGCCCCACCTTCCCTGTCAAAATTAAATGTGTTGTACAGTTTACATTTTTCACCATTGGTAGATACATAGGGGCACTTACAAACTTTTACCTTTGGGGCTACAATATATCTATTTATATTGGTCCCCTGGACCTGCTCATTGTAATGTGATATAAAATGAACTGGAAGGCATTATACCGTTACATAATATAAACTAAAGCACTGTAATGTGGCACAAAATAAAGTGGAGGCACAATAGTGTGGCATAATATGAACTGTATCATAACGTGAATTGCATAATGTGTACAGGCAGCCCATCAATGTGACAAAATGTGAATTAGAGCACTACTGTGGTTCATAAAATATACTAGCACAATACTATGGGACATAACATTTAACTAAGGCACTACTGTGATTCAGAAAATGAACTAGAGCACTATTATGGGGCATAAAATTAACAGGACAGGTTAATAGTTAAAAGATAGACAGTCATTAGGTAGACACCATATGGTCGACAGTCAAAAGTCAGACAGGGTCAAAAGTCAGAAAGTCAAAAGTCCGATACGGTCAAAAGTCAAACATTGAAAAGTTAGCCAGGGTCATAAGTCAGAAACAAATTTTTTTTTTAATTTTTTTTTATTGTGTTTTTAAACATTTTTAACCCACATTTGTGAAATTCGTTCCTTTGCGGGCTCTTTTTGCTCACCACGCTTCAGGTTCGGTGTCTCGCTTCGCTCGCCACAGCTTTGCTAAAAGGTAATAGTTTGTGACATGGATAGTAGGAAAAGGTTGTGTCTGACTTATGACCCTGTCGGGACTTTTGATCCTGTCGGACTTTTGACCCTATCGGACTTTTGACCGTGTCTGACTTTTGACTGTCGACCATATGGTGTCTACCTAATGACTATCTATCTTTTAACTGTCTATCTATAGACTGGAACCCATCAGGTAAAACCTGTACTGGATTCCATAAGACCTGTTGCTGCTGTTCCAATCCCGCAAAAGCCTGCCATTCCACATTAATCGCAAGTGGAATCATGCTGTCACTGCCACACTATAAATATATAAATATATATATTCACGCCTTGACAAAGGGGCTACGGGCCCCAAAACGTTGGTCGTATGTGACCTTTTTCTTTGCTTCATCACTAAAGCTGCTTGTTTATTATTTACCGGAGTGCCGCTGCTAAGCTAAGCGACACAAGTGGCCGACACAAACACCTGGCCCATCTAGGAGTGGCACTGCAGTGTCAGACAGGATGGCACTTTAAAAAAATAGTCCCCAAACAGCACATGATGCAAAGAAAAAAAGAGGCGCACCAAGGTCGCTGTGTGACTAAGCTAAGCGACACAAGTGGCCGAAACAAACACCTGGCCCATCTAGGAGTGGCACTGCAGTGTCAGGCAGGATGGCACTTCAAAAAAATAGTCCCCAAACAGCACATGATGCAAAGAAAAAAAGAGGCGCACCAAGGTCGCTGTGTGACTAAGCTAAGCGACACAAGTGGCCGACACAAACACCTGGCCCATCTAGGAGTGGCACTGCAGTGTCAGGCAGGATGGCACTTCAAAAAAATAGTCCCCAAACAGCACATGATGCAAAGAAAAATGAAAGAAAAAAGAGGTGCAAGATGGAATTGTCCTTGGGCTCTCCCACCCACCCTTATGTTGTATAAACAGGACATGCACACTTTAACGAACCCATCATTTCAGCGACAGGGTCTGCCACACAACTGTGGCTGAAATGACTGGTTGGTTTGGGCCCCCACCAAAAAAAGAAGCAATCAATCTCTCCTTGCACAAACTGGCTCTACAGAGGCAAGATGTCCACCTCATCATCATCCTTCGATTCCTCACCCCTTTCACTGTGTACATCCCCCACCTCACAGATTATTAATTCGTCCCCACTGGAATCCACCATCTCAGGTCCCTGTGTACTTTCTGGAGGCAATTGCTGCTGGTGAATGTCTCCACAGAGGAATTGATTATAATTCATTTTGCTGAACATCATCTTCTCCACATTTTCTGGAAGTAACCTCGTACGCCGATTGCTGACAAGGTGAGCGGCTGCACTAAACACTCTTTCGGAGTACACACTGGAGGGAGGGCAACTTAGGTAGAATAAAGCCAGTTTGTGCAAGGGCCTCCAAATTGCCTCTTTTCCCTGCCAGTATACGTACGGACTGTCTGACGTGCCTACTTGGATGCGGTCACTCATATAATCCTCCACCATTCTTTCAATGGGGAAAGAATCATATGCAGTGACAGTAGATGACATGTCAGTAATCGTTGGCAGATCCTTCAGTCCGGACCAGATGTCAGCACTCGCTCCAGACTGCCCTGCATCACCACCAGCGGGTGGGCTCGGAATTCTTAGCCTTTTCCTCGCACCCCCAGTTGCGGGAGAATGTGAAGGAGGAGATGTTGACGGGTCACGTTCCGCTTGACTTGACAATTTTCTCACCAGCAGATCTTTGAACCTCTGCAGACTTGTGTCTGCCGGAAAGAGAGATACAACGTAGGTTTTAAATCTAGGATCGAGCACGGTGGCCAAAATGTAGTGCTCTGATTTCAACAGATTGACCACCCGTGAATCCTGGTTAAGCGAATTAAGAGCTCCATCCACAAGTCCCACATGCTTAGCGGAATCGCTCTGTTTTAGCTCCTCCTTCAATGTCTCCAGCTTCTTCTGCAAAAGCCTGATGAGGGGAATGACCTGACTCAGGCTGGCAGTGTCTGAACTGACTTCACGTGTGGCAAGTTCAAAGGGTTGCAGAACCTTGCACAACATTGAAATCATTCTCCACTGCGCTTGAGTCAGGTGCATTCCCCCTCCTTTGCCTATATCGTGGGCAGATGTATAGGCTTGAATGGCCTTTTGCTGCTCCTCCATCCTCTGAAGCATATAGAGGGTTGAATTCCACCTCGTTACCACCTCTTGCTTCAGATGATGGCAGGGCAGGTACAGGAATGTTTGGTGGTGCTCCTGTCTTCGGCACGCGGTGGCTGAATGCCGAAAGTGGCCCGCAATTCTTCGGGCCACCGACAGCATCTCTTGCACGCCCCTGTCGTTTTTTTAAATAATTCTGCACCACCAAATTCAATGTATGTGCAAAACATGGGACGTGCTGAAATTTGCCCAGATGTAATGCACGCACAATATTGGTGGCGTTGTCCGATGTCACAAATCCCCAGGAGAGTCCAATTGGGGTAAGCCATTCTGCGATGATGTTCCTCAGTTTCCGTAAGAGGTTGTAAGCTGTGTGCCTCTTCTGGAAAGCAGTGAAACAAAGCGTAGCCTGCCTAGGAACGAGTTGGCATTTGCGAGATGCTGCTACTGGTGCCGCCGCTGCTGTTCTTGCTGCGGGAGGCAATACATCTACCCAGTGGGCTGTCACAGTCATATAGTCCTGAGTCTGCCCTGCTCCACTTGTCCACATGTCCGTGGTTAAGTGGAAATTGGGTACAACTGCATTTTTTAGGACACTGGTGACTCTTTTTCTGAGGTCTGTGTACATTTTCGGTATCGCCTGCCTAGAGAAATGGAACCTAGATGGTATTTGGTACCGGGGACACAGTACCTCAATCAAGTCTCTAGTTGCCTCTGCATTAACGGTGGATACCGGAACCACGTTTCTCACCGCCCAGGCTGCCAAGGCCTGAGTTATCCGCTTTGCAGCAGGATGACTGCTGTGATATTTCATCTTCCTCGCAAAGGACTGTTGGACAGTCAATTGCTTACTGGAAGTAGTACAAGTGGTCTTCCGACTTCCCCTCTGGGTTGACGATCGACTCCCAGCAGCAGCAACAACAGCAGCAGCGCCAGCAGCAGTAGACGTTACACTCAAGGATACATCGGAGGAATCCCAGGCAGGAGAGGACTCGTCAGACTTGCCAATGACATGGCCTGCAGGACTATTGGCTTTCCTGTGTAAGGAGGAAATTAACACTGAGGGAGTTGGTGGTGTGGTTTGCAGGAGCTTGGTTACAAGAGGAAGGGATTTAGTTGTCAGTGGACTCCTTCCGCTGTCACCCAAAGTTTTTGAACTTGTCACTGACTTCTGATGAATGCGGTCCAGGTGACGTATAAGGGAGGATGTTCCTAGGTGGTTAACGTCCTTACCCCTACTTATTACTGCTTGACAAAGGCAACACTCGGCTTGACACCTGTTGTCCGCATTTGTGTTGAAATAATTCCACACCGAAGAGCAGATTTTTTTTGTATTTTGACTAGGCATGTCAATGGCCATATTCGTCCCACGGACAACAGGTGTCTCCCCGGGTGCCTGACTTAAACAAACCACCTCACCATCAGAATCCTCCTTTACAATTTCCTCCCCAGCACCAGCAACACCCATATCCTCATCCTGGTGTACTACAACAGTGACATCTTCAATTTGACTATCAGGAACTGGACTGCGGGTGCTCCTTCCAGCACTTGCAGGGGGCGTGCAAATGGTGGAAGGCGCAAGCTCTTCCCGTCCAGTGTTGGGAAGGTCAGCCATCGCAACCAACACAATTGGACTCTCCTTGGAGATTTGTGATTTAGAAGAACGCACAGTTCTTTGCTGTGCTTTTGCCAGCTTAAGTCTTTTCATTTTTCTAGCGAGAGGATGAGTGCTTCCATCCTCATGTGAATCTGAACCACTAGCCATGAATATAGGCCAGGGCCTCAGCCGTTCCTTGCCACTCCGTGTCGTAAATGGCATATTGGCAAGTTTACGCTTCTCATCAGACGCTTTCAATTTTGATTTTTGGGTCATTTTACTGAACTTTTGTTTTTTGGATCTTACATGCTCTCTACTATGACATTGGGCATCGGCCTTGGCAGACGAAGTTGATGGCATTTCATCATCTCGGCCATGACTAGTGGCAGCAGCTTCAGCAAGAGGTGGAAGTGGATCTTGATCTTTCCCTATTTTAACCTCCACATTTTTGTTCTCCATTTTTTAATGTGTGAAATCATATGCCAGTATCAATAGCAATGGCCTACTACTATATATACTGCGCACAACTGAAATGCACCACAGGTATGGATGGATAGTATACTTGATGACACAGAGGTAGGTACAGCAGTGGCCTACTGTACCGTACTGCTATATATTATATACTGGTAGTCAGCAAACTGTGCAAAACTGAAATGCACCACAGGTATGGATGGAGAGTATACTTGACGACACAGAGGTAGGTACAGCAGTGGCCTACTGTACCGTACTGCTATATATTATATACTGGTGGTCAGCAAACTGTGCAAAACTGAAATGCACCTGAGAGTATGGATGGATAGTATACTTGACGACACAGAGGTAGGTACAGCAGTAGCCTACTGTACCGTAATGCTATATATTATATACTGGTGGTCAGCAAACTGTGCAAAACTGAAATGCACCACAGGTATGGATGGATAGTATTCTTGACGACACAGAGGTAGGTACAGCAGTGGCCTACTGTACCGTAATGCTATATATTATAAACTGGTGGTCAGCAAACTGTGGAAAACTGAAATGCACCACAGGTATGGAAAGATAGTATACTTGACGACACAGAGGTAGGTACAGCAGTGGCCTACTGTACCGTACTGCTATATATTATATACTGGTGGTCAGCAAACTGTGCAAAACTGAAATGCACCACAGGTATGAATGGATAGTATACTTGACGACACAGAGGTAGGTACAGCAGTGGCCTACTGTACCGTACTGCTATATATTATATACTGGTGGTCAGCAAACTGTGCAAAACTGAAATGCACCACATGTATGGATGGATAGTATACTTGACGACACAGAGGTAGGTACAGCAGTGGCCTACTGTACCGTACTGCTATATATTATACACTGGTGGTCAGCAAACTGTGCAAAACTGAAATGCACCACAGGTATGGATGGATAGTATACTTGACGACACAGAGGTAGGTACAGCAGTGGCATACTGTACCGTACTGCTATATATTATATACTGGTGGTCAGCAAACTGTGCAAAACTGAAATGCACCACAGGTATGGATGGATAGTATACTTGACGACACAGAGGTAGGTACAGCAGTGACCTTCTGTACCGTACTCCTATATATTATATACTGGTGGTCAGCAAAATTATGCACTGTACTCCTACTATATACTACAATGCAGCACAGATATGGAGCGTTCTTCAGGCAGAGAACGTATAATACTGGTGGTCACTGGTCAGCAAAACTCTGCACTGTACTCCTCCTATATAATATTATACTGGTGGTCCCCAGTACCCACAATAAAGCAGCACACTGAGCACAGATATGGAGTGTTTTTCAGGCAGACAACGTATACTGGTGGTCACTGTCAGCAAAACTCTGCACTGTACTCCTGCTATATAATACAGCTGCTCCCCACTCCCCACAATTAAGCAGTGTGCGCACAGATATATGCAGCACACTGAGCACAGATAAGGAGCGTTTTTTTCAGGCAGAGAACGGATAAAACTGGTGGTCACTGATCAGCAAAACTCTGCACTGTACTCCTCCTATATTAATATACAGCTGCTCCCCAGTCCCCACAATTAAGATATAACTAAGCAAGCACAAATATTGCATCAACAATGAATAAACGGAGAGGACGCCAGCCACGTCCTCTCCCTAACATTTCCAATGCACAAGTGAAAATGGCGGCGACGCGTGGCTGCTTATATAGAATCCGAATCTCACGAGAATCCGACAGCGGGATGATGACGTTCGGGCACGCTCGGGTTAACCGAGCCATACGGGAGAATCGGAGTATGCCTCGGACCCATGTAAAAAGGGTGAAGTTCGGGGGGGTTCGGTTTCCGAGAAACCGAACCCACTCATCACTACTATACACCTATACATATTGCGGAGCGCACCCGGCACTTTGACCAGACGGGGAGTGCCGGGCACTATACTATACTATACTATATATATATATATATATATATATATATATATATTTATTTATTTATATATATATATATATATATATATATATATATATAATGAAAAAAGGGAGCTGGCACTCGTTCACAAACAATATGTAGTTGCCTGGTTAGTGTTTATGTTATATATATATATATATATATATGTATATATACATAAAACACTAATGCATACTGTGTTTGTGCGTATCCTGATCATGATCTACCTTTTATTACAATACAATTACGACTTGCCATAAGTGGATTGTTGTATAATGTGTTACAGAATGTGCTGTATATTGTACAGTCTTTTCAATTTGGTAAGTCTTTAATCACTTAACAGAAGTTATTTGTGCATACACCTACAGTAACTAGTAACAATGATAATGATGCTAATGCCAATCAAGTTTAAGGAAGGGAATTGGGCTCAGTCATGTCACTGTGAAGTTGTACAAAGGGATGAAGGAAATGTTTCTATAAACTATGGGGTTGGTGTGGACCAGTGGGGAAGTTTCCCTAGCAACCATCAGCTTCTAAAACTAAAAAAATAAATAAAAATATTACAGAATTTGTAGCATTATGGTAAGTGTATGGGACTCAGCATTCAGAATTCTCTTATTTTGCGCTGAGATCCACAACAATTAATTAAATCGGTGATACTGTGAGATTGAACCTGGAATTTAGAATTTATTAAGCCACTGATTTTTCCACACAATGCTGTGGAACACGTGCATTTCCACCACCATCAGGTTTACATACAAATCTGAATCAGGCCCAGAGACCAATATATGGGAGTGTGTGATCTGTTCCATAGGTAAACGCAGGGGGGGTTTCCGGTTACCCAGAAACCACCCTCCTCTGTGCAAGTGGCTCAAATTATGGCAACAATAGCAATGGTATATAATGTGATCACTAGAACTGCAGCCACATCATGCAGTTTACGGGACAGAGTGGAGCTGCTGCACATACCCAGTGGTAGTCGGGGTCGGACTAGCCCACAGGGGCTCCAGGAAAACCACCTGTAGGCCCCACTGCCTGAGGGCCCACTCCTTCCTCTAGGGATCAGGTTCCAGACTGTGCACTGGTATTATACATGGTACATATGTTGCATTACACTGCACTAAACTATTGTGTATTTCAAGCATATGTGGAGGCTGGCCACACCCCCTTTATAGGCTGGCCACACCCCTAAGTATGGGCCCCTATAACTGCATTCCCCCGGTAGGCCCTTCATGCCCCAGTCCTACACTGGTGGTAGTAGCTACTTCTACCAAGTTTGCTGTGTGTGTGGGTCTGAGCACTCAATCAGTGCACTGGACCAGAGAGTAGCTGCCAGGAAGAAGAAACTGGAGCCTTCCCATGAAGTGGGAGAATGTGTGCACAGAAAGTGCAGTACTGGTTCTATTATGTTTGTAACTTTATCATAGTATGTTCACATCTTTCCCATACCATATGTTTGTTACAGCCTATACTATAGACCACAGGTTCTCAAACTCGGTCCTCAGGACCCCACACAGTGCATGTTTTGCAGGTCTCCTCACAGTTCACAAGTGAAGTAATTAGCTCCACCTGTGGACCTTTTAAAATGTGTCAGTGAGTAATTAATACACCTGTGCACCTGCTGGGTTACCTGCAAAACATGCACTGTGTGGGGTCCTGAGGACCGAGTTTGAGAACCACTGCTATAGACCATTTATAGCAGGCCTGGCCAACCTGTGGCTCTCCAGCTGTTGTGAAACTATAAGTCCCACTAGTTTTTCTATTAGGGAATGCTAAAACAGTCACAGGGCATGCTGGGGTGTGTAGTTTCACAACAGCTGGAGAGCCTCAGGTTGGCCGGGCCTGATCTATAGTGTTAAATGTTAATACTGTATTCCATGTTCTGCAGAGTAGGAGATTGTGGATTGCATTTGGAAAAACCCCCTCTAGAAATCCTGTGTTTGCCACTGTGTCAAAGGAAAATGATCTCTATTACCTGATGTGAGAGGGTGGGGTGGAGGGTACTGCCGCTGAGAGGGTGGGGTAGCGGGTATTAATTACCAAGGCCCAGGACTGATGGAGGGGCCTGGGTCTGCCGTAGCCCCCCCCCCCCACTCCAGTTATCAGTACCAGCTGTGTCCTCAAGCCAGCACACGCTGCTATGTACCTGCTAGGCTATGGTGTGTGCAGGGTGGCTGCGAGCGATAACACTGATCATGCCCCCCTCTGGTTTTGTCCCTGGCTGACTATCTCCCCCCCCCCCCCCCCCTAAAAAAAAAATCTGCTTTGCAGTGCTGAAAATACTTTTTCAGTTTATTAGAAGTAGAACATGCCGAATAAAAGTACCTGGACCCCCATAGCTCTCTACACCCAGAGAAACTAGCCCTATCACCTTACTGCTTGCCCGTTATGCCATGTGAAAAACCACCTTGGGGGCAAATTACATCATCGGAGTCTCACAGTTCTCTGAGGTGACTGTTTTGTCTTGGGAATGGTTAATGAAAACTGCAGCCTCCGAGTTTTCTCCTTTCACCTCATGCTATTTAAGCAGTCTGAGGCACAAGGTCCATACCTCAACATTTGTACCCAGCCCTTGCTTGCAGCTGTGTCCTGTGTTTGACCACTGGTTAATAGGTAAGGAGCTGTTCTCCCTCCTCTGTTGCGGTAGGCCTGGATTAGTGTATGTTGTTCAGTGACATAGCCATATATAGTATAGTAATATAGATTCACATTGCATTTTAAATACTTCTTTTTAATCACACAAGTTTGAGAGTAATTACCAAACATAATTTTCAAAACTTTCAAAGTTTTTTTTCCCCTTTAATATGTCCTTTTTATATGTGCACCTTTGTGCCCCCTGCAGGATAATAGCTATTGTACTGAATTCAAAGAACATTTAACTTTTGAAAAGGGCATAGAACTCTGATTTGCCATATTTTTTCCAGGCCAATGTCTTATTTTACCATTGATAGGTGTCATTAGAAAAATAGGATCAAAAAAAATAAAAATCACAGAACCCTTTGTGGTGAAGTGGAATTAATTAATTGTTCAAATTTGTGCTTGTCATTTTATGTAGAACCATGGAATTTAAATTTGATTTATCAAAGCTTGGAGAGAGATAAAGTACCAACCAACCTGCTCCTGACATTTTTCAAACAAAGGGGGACATTTACTAAGCAGTGATAAGTTCGGAGAAGTGAGCCAGTGGAGAAGTTGCCCCATCAACCAATCAGCAGCTCTGTATAATTTTATAGTATGCAAATTATAGATGTTACTTCAGTGCTGATTGGTTGCCATGGGCAACTTCTCCACTGGCTCATTTCTCCGCTCTTATCACTGCTTAGTAAATGTCCCCAAAGTCTGTAAAATGATAGAGGCTGATTAGTTAGTACTTTATCTCTCTCCACTTTACTTCTCTTCAAACTTTGATAAATCTCCCCCGTAGTCCATTTTCAGTCTCCACACAGGATTGAAACAGGAATGGTTGCCCCTAAAACGTAAGACAGTATGAAGTGAAGGAACATACCCAGGCTGAGTTATAGCATTAAAATATGTATTTCCATACGCAGCTCAAGCCTACATTAATTGGTGGCTAAAGTTTTTGAGGTAAACCAAATTATTCTAGCTGTCAAATCACTTAAGTTATACTTTTAAAAAATGATCCATTAATGAAAATTAAAAAGGGATGTTTTCTGAAGTAGCATTCTTCAATAGTAAGATTCATGCTTGTTTGATTATTTTAGCCATGTGGTATGTTATATACATTTTATAAACAATGTAAGTGTATAAATGTACTCAGGTTTTTGACAAGGGTTGAATACTTACTCTGACATTAGATTATGAAACTCTGAATACATTTTCTCCATCTGAGTATTTTGAAGTGTCACCTTTTCTAAAGAGTTTATAAATGCAAATATTTCCACACAAAATCAGAGCATAAAAAAGCAATAGCTCATCCATATCATATAGAGACATTAGTGAGAGTGTTTGCAGAAGGTGGTAAGGACACTGGATAAAGATGTGGTATTTTGAAGGAAAACATAGAAAATATTCTTATACATTTCAATAAAATGTTGTGAAATATTTTTTACAGATGATTTTGAAGCAGCATTTTTTTACTGACAAATTATTAGAGATGTGCGGCGGGCACTTTTCGTGTTTTGTATTTTGGTTTTGGTTCCGGTTCCATGCTCGTGTTTTAGATCTGGTTTGGTTATGCCAAAATCACCCTTTCGTGTTTTGGTTTTGGTTTTGGATCTGGATGATTTTTGAAAAAAACAAAAACAGCTAAAATCACAGAATTTGGGGGTAATTTTGTTCCTATGGTATTATTAACCTCGATAACATTCATTTCCAGTCTATTCTGAACACCTCACACCTCACAATATTGTTTTTAGGTCAAAAGGTTGCACCAAGGTGGCTGTATGACAAAGCTAAGCGACACAAGTTTGCAGCACAAACACCTGGCCCATCTAGTAGTGGCACTGCAGTGGCAGACAGGATGGCAAATTAAAAAAATCGTCCCCAAACAGCACATCATGCAAATAAGAAAAAGAGGTGCAATGAGGTAGCTGTATGACTAAGCTAAGCGACACAAGTGTGCGGCACAAACACGTGGCCCATCTAGGAGTGGCACTGCAGTAGCAAACAGGATGGCACTTAAAAAAAATAGTCCCCAAACAGCACATCATGCAAAGAAGTAAAAGAGGTGGAATGAGGTAGCTGTATGACTAAACTAAGCGACACAAGTGTGCGGCACAAACACCTGGCCCATCTAGGAGTGGCACTGCAGTTGCAGACAGGATGGCACTTAAAAAAAAAATAGTCCCCAAACAGCACATCATGCAAAGAAGTAAAAGAGGTGCAATGAGGTAGCTGTATGAACTCCTTTGGCCTTCAATACCACCTCTATGCTGATGACACACAACTCTACCTTTCCTCTCCTGATCTCTCCCCCTCTGTCCTCTCTCAGGTCTCCAGCTGCCTCTCTGCCATCTCCTCCTGGATGTCTGAGTGCTCTCTGAAGCTCAACATGGACAAAACTGAACTCATTATCTTTCCCCCAGCCAGAGCAACACCCCCTACTAATATCTCTATCACTGTTGACAACACTATCATCTCCCCCGTTCCCCAACTCCGCTGCCTGGGCATCACTCTTGACTCCTCCCTCTCCTTTGCACCCTACATCCAAGCTCTGGCACAATCTCGTTGGTTCCAGCTATGCAACATTGCTCGCATCAGGCCATTTCTGTCCCAGAGTGCAACTATCTTATAACTAACTTATCATCCACTCACTGGTCATCTCACGTCTCGACTACTGCAATGTTCTCCTCACTGGCCTCACTTGCTCCCCTCCAATCTGTCCTCAACTCCGCAGCTAGGCTCATCTTCCTTTCCCGCTGCTCCACTTCTGCCACTCCCCTTCGACAAAATCTAAACTGGCTCCCATACCCTACAGAATCCTGTTCAAACTCCACACCCTCACATACAAGGCCATCTCTAATTCCACTGCTCCCTACATCTCCAACCTCCTCTCCCTTCATACTCCCTCCCGCCCACTGCGGTTGGCTGATGACAGTCGCCTCTCCTCTGCCTTGGTCACTGCTTCCCATGCACGAGTTCAGGATTTTGCCCGTGCTGCACCCCTTCAGTTTAACGCGCTCTCCCGCTCCATTAGACTCTCCCCAACCTTGCAAAGCTTCAAACAGGCACTGAAAACCCACCTGTTTATCAAAGCGTACCCCTCCAAATCATAACCTAGTCCTTAGGCTGCTCCTCCATCCCCCTGCCCCATGCCTTGAACATCTGCTTTGCTTGCATACCGCCATCAGGCTTCCTCCTGCTTGCTTACACCTCATGTCATCTGTCTGTCGCCCCTCCCCACTAGATTGTTAGCTCTTCAGAGCAGGGCCATCTTTCCTCTTGTTGTCTAAGCCCTCTTCTCGACACATTCCACTCAGTGACTATCTTTACCTGCTTTTTCTCCTACTGGTAAAGGCTCCTCTCTCTCTATGGCCGCCAGCCCCAAGTAGTACAATGATTACTCCCTATTATTATGAGAATTGTGGTGCTCTGTTACCTGTACTCTATTTTTGTTATTTATTTACTGTTATGCTAAGTTTTGTCTCCCTGTACTGTCCTTTGTACGGTGCTGCGAAACACTTGTGGCACCCTATAAATAAAATGTAATAATAATAATAATAATAATAATAATAATAATAATATGACTAAGCTAAGCGACACAAGTGTGCGGCACAAACACCTGGTCCATCTAGAAGTGACACTGCAGTGGCAGACAGGATGGCACTTAAAAAAGAAATAGTCCCCAAACAGCACATCATGCAAAGAAGTAAAAGAGGTGCAATGAGGTAGCTGTATGACTAAGCTAAGCAGCACAAACACCTGGCCCATTTAGGGTTGGCACTGCAGTGGCAGACAGGATGGCACTTAAAAAAAATAGTCCCAAAACAGCACATCATGCAAAGAAGTAATAGAGGTGCAATGAGGTAGCTGTATGATTAAGCTAAGCGAGACAAGTGTGTGGTACAAACACCTGGCCCATCTAGGAGTGGCACTGCAGTGGCAGACAGAATGGCATTTAAAAAAAAAAACTAGGCCCCAAACAGCACATCATGCAAAGAAGTAAAAGAGGTGCAATGAGGCAGCTGTATGGCTAAGCTAAGCGACACAAGTGTGTGGCACAAACACCTGGCCCATCTTGGGTTAGCACTGCAGTCCCACTGCACTAATGGCGGATACCGGACGCACGTCTAACACCAACATAGCTATCCAAGCCTCAGTAATCCGCTTTGTAACAGGATGACTGTCATATTTCATCTTCCTCGCAAAGGACTGTTGGACAGCCATTTGCTTAGTTGAAGTAGTACAAGTGGTTTCTGACTTCCCCTCTGGGATGACGATTGACTCCCAGCAGCAACAACAGCAGCGGCAGCAGTAGGAGGAAGTAGTTCTTGATCTTTCCCTATTTTATCCTCCAAATTTTTGTTCTTCATTATATTTCTGGAGTTATATAACAAAATGCAGCACAGGAGAACATACCTCTACACCACACAGGGCAAACGCTGTACAAATTATTTGGATTAAATATTAATAACCTCTTTATTTGGAGTTAATAATATACAGCACAGGACAGCACCACTGAACTTATATGGCAGCACCACTGGACTGGACATATATACGGCAGTATCACTGGACTGGATTTATACGTCAGTACCACTGGATTTACATGACAGTACCATTGGACATATATGGCAGTATCACTGGAATTATATGGCTGTACCACTGGACATATATATGGCAGTTTCACTGGATTTATACTGCAGTATCACTGGACTTATACGGCAGTATCACCGGACTGGATTTATATGCCAGTATCACTGTTTTTTTACGCCAGTACCACTGGACATATACAGCAGTATCTCTGGAAATATATGGCACTACCAATGGACATACACAGCAGTTTCACTGGGCTGGATGTATACTCCAGTACCACTGGATTTATATGGCAGTACCACTGGACATATATGGCAGTATCACTGGATTTATATGGCAGTATCACTGGATTTATACAGAAGTATCACTGGACTGGATTTATACGGCAGTACCACTGGATTTATACAGCAGTACCACTGGACATATACAGCAATATCACTGGAATTATAAGGTAGTACCACTGGACAAATACGGCAGTATCACTGGATTTATACGGCCTTATCACTGGACTTATACTGCAGTATCACTGGACAGGATTTATAAGCCAGTACCACTAGATTTATACAGCAATACCACTGGACATATACAGCAGTATCACTGTAATTATATGGCAGTACCACTGGACATTTATTGCACTATCACTGGACTGGATTTATACGCTAGTTCCACTGGATTTATATGGCAGTACCATTGGACATATACGGCAGTATCACTGGAATTATATGGCAGTACCACTGGACATATACGGCAGTATTACTTGACTGAATTTATATGCCAGTACCACTAGATTTATATGGCAGTACCACTGGTCATATGCGGCAGTATCACTGGATTTTATATGGCAGTACCAGTGGACATATACGGCAGTATACCTGGACATATATGGCAGTACCACTGGACTGGATTTATACGGCAGTATCACTGGACTTATACGGCAGTATGACTTGGCATATACGGCAGTTTCACTGGACTTATATGGCAGTTTCACTGGACTTATATGGCAGTACCACTGGACTCATACAGCAGCACAGGGACACCCCCACTGGACTGATGCAGCACAATCCAGCACCACTGGACTGGACTTTTACAGCAGCACTGGACATATGGCAGCAGAGGACACCACCACAGTGACTGGACTGATTCAGCAAAAGACACCACCACTGGACTGATGCAGCACAACACAGCACCACTGGACTGGATTTATACAGCAGCTCTGAACATATGGCAGCAGAGGACACCACCACTGTGACTGGACTGATGCAGCACAAGACACTACCACTGCACTGATGCAGGACAACACAGCACCACTGCACTGGACTTATACAGCTACACTGGACATATGGCAGCAGAGGACACCACCACTGTGACTGGACTGATGCAGCATAAGACACTACACTGGACTGAGCAGCACAAGACAGTACTGGAATCTCCATTCCACTTTCCCTCCTGCACAGACACTGAGGACGGAGACACGTCCTCTCGCTACACTCTCCAATTCCGGAGTAAAAATGGCGGCGACGCGCAGCTCCTTATATGGAATCCAAAACCCGTGAGAATCCGACAGTGGGATGATGACGTTTTGCCTCGTTCTGGTTTCCAAGTCAGGCGGGATAACTCGAGCCGGGCTCGGGTAGTGAAGTCCGGTAGGGTTCGGTTCTCAGGGAACCGAACCCGCTCATCTCTACAAATTATTTGTATGACAACAGGCATAGTAACTGGATTGGCACGTCATGTGAAGGTCAGTAGTGTTGGTATGTAGCCAAAAGATCGACACTAACAACGTTAACATTCATAATGTTATGATGACAACATTTTAAAAATGTCGACAGGTAATGTGTTGGCATTCTCAGAATGTTGAAAGGTGAAAGTTCAACATTATGGTTAGATGATGAGTGGGCTGGTTAGGGTTAGGCGGCAAGGGAAGGTTAGGCTCGGGGGGAGGCTAAGATTAGGCTCCAAGGGTAGGTTAGGGTTAGTTAGCGGGTGAGAAGGTTAGGCTGCAAGGAGATGCTAGGGTTAGGTTGCAGGGAGGGTAGGGTCAGGCAGCAGGGGGAGGTTAGGGTTAGTCTGTGAAGGGAGGATAAAGTAAGGCTGTGAGGGGAGGTTAGAGTTAGGAAGCGGGTAAGAAGATTAGGGTTAGGCTGCAAGGGGATGTTAGGGTTAGGCTGTGGACAGTTAGGGTTAGGCTGTGGGGGGTGATAATGTCGATATTATCTTAAACCATAAAGCTATACCTCTGAACACACTTTTACCATGGAGCCGCTGCGGCCGTTAGACTTAATATGCACTCTACGTACTTTGTACGCTATTTGCGTACAGAGTCCCGTACCTTGTACGGATATAGCGTACAAACGCCACGCTGGGGGTACAAAGTACACACAGCGCGCACACACTCTAGATATACTTTAAACCTTATTCGTAATGCAATGCAATGATATTATTACACTCTAAACCTTATGCAGCAAAGCACTGCAATGATGTTACACCTTAAACCTTATGCAGCGCTGACGGTACAAAGTACCCGCAGCGCGTACACACCTTATCAATACACTCTTAAACCTTATACAGTTTGGTAATGTAATATGTTTTAAACCCTAGCAGGGAAAATAGGACACAACACCAATTTGTAGTTTAAACACTGGGCTCCGACACCTCAGCGTATATATCTGAAAGGGGATAACAATACAATTTATACACTACAAAATACAACAGAGTAAAATGGCTACAGTCAATGTACATACGTGAGAATGTTCGCTTGCGCAACCTGGTCCAGTCCTCCGTTAATCAGGTAGATAGCGTTCAGAGTGTGCTGACCGGCCAGGCAGCAACAGGCTTTTTATACATTACTTCCAAAAGCAATACAATGGATACTGTAATCCCTTTGTCCATTGGACACAGAGATGCATCTTTACATTACAGGAGAGGTCATAGGTTGATTTGAAAAGGTGGGCGATGTCTTTCTCAACTGCTCTTGTGGGTGGTCTCCTCTGGATTCCCGCCGCATACATAATATACAGTAAATACAGTTTATATCTATTTTCTACTTCTGCACATAACTATACGCAGGAACATGCGATCTTCCTCTAACCAACACCGGAATGTTACCCTTAAAATACCCTACAGCTGGATACTAGACATCACCTTATAACCTTAGTCTGTCCCTTCCTATCATGCAAAGGCGAATCCCTTAGTCCTGGAATCATTTAAACTGTTGATACTTGCTGATGTGGTGCAGGGGGCCTATGTGTACAATGTGCACTATTTGGATTAAATATGTAATGTGTTGATAACCCTCTATGCGCTCACAAACTCTGCCGTAAATACCCATACCACGCGCAGGACCGCGGGAGCGACCATACGCAAATTGCGGATATGTGAACGCACAGCGGGCATGGGTGTGTTGTTAGTACGTGGTGTATGTACTGGAATATTTTTCGACTTTGACAGTCCACCCTTTGGCAGTCAACAATAACTGCCACTATCTAAACATTAAACAGAAAAATATACAATACAATATCTACAGATGATTGGATGGTAGGAGGAGAGGTGTAGGTGGGAAATGTATGACCTAGTGGGATAGTAAAAGCATGTATTTATGAATCCATGTCTGAGGGGCATGTATCATCGTGCCGTATATGTTCTAGATATGCTTCGAGGTATTGCGAAGTATACATTAAATCCTTCTTATCCCGTATTAAGGGTCTGTAAGTGGGCCAACAAACACTACCGAGCTCTTTTCGGCTTCTTGTTCCAACAAATGGGGTGCACATTTAGTTGATGATACATGGAGAGGGAACATATGTGAGTGCTAGCATATGTGGATATCACCTGTCGACTATGTGTGTCACTAACTGAAGGTTGTAGAGATGAAGATAAGACACATATCTAAAATACATTCACATAACATTTTCATAATCGTTCTTGGGTAGGGTCGATGTCTTTTCCGGATCGGTGCATCTGGGCAAAGGGGGAGACAAAGGAAAAATGGGTGATAGAAATGGGCCATGGAATTCATTTGTAATCCTTATCATAACATTGTCTCTATGGATGGGTCGTAAATTAAATCTGCTGCTGTAACAATGCCCCCGCTCCTTAAACTCATCAATTGCGTGTCGTGCTTGTGCCGCGTTAAAATTCGAACACACCTAAATATCAAGCCAATAGTTACGACGACTCCCAGGATACAAAGGAGAAACTTCCCTACACTCATAATAACATTTTGAGCCAACTCTCCTAATCCTGAGAACCAATTTCGTGGGTTCAACCACGAGACCCAGCTGGTCAGTTCATTACTCACAGCAGTCAAGGTATGGTTGTGTCTCCTTCGGAACTCCCACTTCAACTGCAATATATCATCCATCTTTTGATCGATAATCTCTGTGGGGTCGTCAGTGCTGTTTGTAATATACGTGCAGCACTTCACACCATATTGAGTTGCCAAAGTGACACAGTACCCACCCGTCACAGCTGTGATATAATTAAGGACCATCCTGTGCTGGATCAGTTCCGTTTTGTAAGCTTGCAACTCCCTACCCGTATACCTGAAGGTGTCGTCATACATCTCAGTGATATTATCTATCAAGTTCGCTAGCGCATGGATATACCTATAATTTATAGTTCCTCTGGCCGTACGGGTGACGTCTAATGCGATAAGGAACTGAATCCCGGTGGATTCGTGGATCAAATCAGAGGCTACGTGCTCTGTCCTCTCTATGAGGTGTCTCTTGACGATGTGTTAATAATGAGTGTGAGTATAAGGAGCCTGAGCACTGCGGTGAACGTCTTTCATCTTATCATGGGTTATGGTCATGACCTCTGGCAACACTCTTCCAACATAACACAATGCCTCTGAGCTCGGGGCAAAACACTTGTACGCTTTCCTCCCACATATGAAATAGGCATCATCGGGGAGAACATATGGGACAGAATATGACATTACCATATTGCAAACTTTCCAAGTGAAAAATCCCATCCCTAACTCTCCCATCTGCTCAGTACAAGTATCAGGCTGGATGATATGCGCACAGTACCCTGGTGATACTTCTCCAACCCGCATCGTCTTGCTTCCTTGAGTATACCTATACCGAAAATACCTTCCACTGTTGGCTATTTGGCGTATAAGTTCAGCGTCTACGGGTATCCTATCAGCTCTGTGCGAAAATGCCATGGTTTGGTTATTCCATGTCACCTCCCAATTTCCTGGTTTTCGAAAATTGGAAATGTTGAAGCATAACAAGGATCTATCTACATGATACTGGTGGAGCTTCAAACTAGGGGGCCTAGAAATATTAAATTTCTTGTCCACCGGTCTCCCACCCCGTAATTCGAGTACCTCATCTATTGCTAAAGGGTACGGTACTAATCCTGACTTGCTCTGACCTTGAGGTACTTGTGAACACACCCAGCATTCTGTCTGGTTTAAAACCTTACCCACTAGTGAGTGGTAATCACTCAATGGATGACGGTCCATGTTGATATTAAGGCTGGACTGACATCTCTGGATGCACCCATCCTCAACTATGTTCTCACAATTCTTACAAATGCAATTTTCCTCAGCCAATAAACCTTCACAGTGCTTCCTAGCTCCCTGACTACCAGATCGTTTTCTGATACTCGCCTTTGATCGAGTGATGTGTTGCTCTTGGAATTCTACAAATCCGTCCTCGCCATCAGAACCCATTCCAGATCCTTTCTCGACCTCTCTGGTACTTTCAGACTGTTCTGGTCAACAACAGGGTTAACAGGAAAACCCGGAATGCAGTCTCTTGGGGTAAGTCCATCTTGTTAAGGGGAGAGAAAAGAAACAAGAAGGGGGAGGAAAAGGGAAGGAGTGAAGGAGGGTAGTGGGAGATGGAGAAAATAATAAAAAAGAAAAACTGGTGCAACAACCGCCTCTTGGTCTTGTTGTTCTCCGCGCTTAGGTGCCGTGACAACAGTCCTGCCTCTCAACCTTCCTGGAACAGACACTCCAGTGATACGATGTTCTCTCCGGGTCAGCGACCTTTCTGTAGGAAACATAAATCTGTTTAACTGTTGTGTATTATCAGTTGTGTGATCTTTGGGAAGTGAGAAGAGAGGGGAAATAATAAAAAGAAAATTTGTCAGATTTTGCGTTCACCATCAGGCTGTCACACCATCATGCATATCGGTATCTATGCACAGTCTATCTTCACCAGTATTCCCATTCTCCACCCTTTGTGCATGACCAGGCACACTGATACTGGTGTCCCTATGCTGGTGAGATATACTGGATTTAGGCAGAGCTCTGACAGACCGAGTAGGCGTGTGGCATTTGAACTATAATCCTGTCAGTGAACGTAAGAGGATGAAGAGGAAACTTTGAAGACAAATCACAGAGTTTAGTAATAGATAAGATAGTAGAGGCAAAAAAAAGATTTTACAAAGTTTGACATCTGGATTGGGCACTACGGGGAATGATTCCCTAATCGGTCTGTTCCCCTAAAAAAAATTCTATGTGTGTTATATCTCTACTGGGACTATCCCAGCCATCAATCCAGTGTCTTGTCCATTCTAAGTTCATAGGGAACCCGGTATCTTTGAGATAATTTCCTCTACCTGTGATGGACATTCATCTAAAACAGTGAAATGCAATATTAGTCTTTGTGGGGTTTTTTTTTACATATTTTGTGCTTCCTGGGTGGGAGCACTCTATATGTATACCATCTCTAACAAAACTCCTGTTAAATTACTTAGAGGTCACTTCTGCGAAAGAGAGAAGCAGAAGTTTAGAGGCCTCCTCCTAACCTCCGTAAATTCTGTCAAAAGGGTAAAGTTGCATTTATTCTGTTCTTCCCATTTAACCGAATCTGTGTTTTTCTATACTCTATCATGATTCCTTACTATATGTCCCTTGATCCCGTCTATGTGTTTAATAACATGGCTTATTTATTCTGTCTAGGGGTCTATATTGGCTATGTGCTCTACTACTCCTACAATTTCTAGCAAAATGTCCTTTATTTTTACAAATGTAACATATTCTCGGTCTTTGGTTACTACTAGGGTTTTGGGGCTTGGGCTTATGAGACTTTGGTGTAAGAGCCTGCATACTTTCAATCCTCAGCCTCTCCTCTTGTAGTTTTCTATGCCTAGCAATATTCCTATGGTGTTCAATTGCGCACTCTCTAAGGCAAGCTACTGTGACCCCTCTCCAACCAGGCAAAGAGGTTTGTACTCTGTCCCTCACTGTCTTATCGAGTCCGTCCATCAGCGCAGAGACAGCCACCTCTCTGTAATTTTCATCGTTCCCTGCATCCGATACCCCTATGTATCTATCCATTATGTGCAGGGCCCGATGGAAATATTCAGATGCCATTTCATTTTTCCTCTGCTTTATGGAGAAAATTTTCCTCCACTTAGCAGTTGTGGGGAAATACAACTCTAGTTGTCTGTTAATTAGTTCTATATTTTCCTGATTGTTTCTGTCAGTCATAGGACTATCCGACTCTAATCTACAATCAGTGATGAATTTTTGGGTGTCAATATTTGGGGGTAGGCACGCTTTCAAATATATCCGCCAGTGTTTGTTTGTCGGTTCATACGCATTACCCAGATCTCTGATAAATTTCTGACATCTTGCTAAATGCTTCCCAGGGTCGGGAATTCTGAAATGATTGATCGCAGCTCATCTCTGGGCCACGGGCAATACATTGCATTATTCCTGGTGAGGATTACTTCCTGACTATCGGTTCCCCCATTGAGAGTTACTATTTCCAAGACAGGGTGTAATCCTACCATTTCGTTCCTAATCTGTTTACTATGTGGTGTTGTTGTTTCTGTGCAATGAACTGTCTCATACTTACCGGTAGCTGTGACCTCACCTGTTCTTTCATTGGGGAATATTGTTACTGCACTACCTGGTTGGACAGGTCCCACCTGAGTTTCCTGCAAGGTGACTGCTTGGAGGAGAGCTGCGATTTGGCTGAATCCTTCATCTCCCTGTGACCTAAAACCTTGGAGAGACTTCAAAACAGGATACATTTTGCAAACGTTAGGGTTAATACATTGCTCTTTCATATTACTATCATTTACGGATGTATCATTGATTGTAGCCTTCTGTTCCCCTTCGACCTGTGTCGACCATGGTGTGTTTTTATGTTCTCATTCCCGCTAGGTTTGGAATCTGCTGCATATGTTAATTTCCCTTGCATATCGCCCTCTTGTTGCCATAAGTTTAAACAGTTTGTGTGTCTGACCCTTTGCTTTCGGGATTTTATCAGACATATCCTAATCCTTAAATTCTGCAACACCTCTGGTTCAAAACTGCCTACCTTAGGGAATGGTTCCCTATCTTCCGCAGTCATACGTTCCCATTCATTGCACAAAATTTCTGCGTGTGGTCCATGCTTCTCACACATTATGAACCTCGCTGACCCTTTGGGTTGCGGTATGTCAACCTGAACCCTGGTTGCACATCCCTTACTTCAGCAACTGGCCCCCCATATTTTGCAGGTATTGCCGTCCCGGCTAATAACTGCAAAAAAACAAAATACTCAATATAAGGCAACAGTGAAAGTTCTCCGAGTGCTTTCACCCACTCACGCCACCGTTGGCCAGTACTACCATACACTGTAGATAGCGCAGGCAATGTACCCAACCTAGGGCCCCTACGTAACCTCTATTTACTGGAAGTATCTGGGAGTTACTTACCCTTTCCAGTAAATATTGGTTGTTGGAGATTTCCTGAGAGAGACCAGCGAAACCTCCCTTAACCTTTATTATACACAAATCACGCTTGCGTATGCTATATCCAGCGCTAATGATCCCGCGATTTTACGCAAAGCTCGTAAAAAGGGTATCACGTTGCGCTAAGTATTGCACCCACGAACGCACGGTCCAATCGCACAGCGTATAGGTAACTGTTACTTATCCGCCGTACGACCAATGGAATCGATTTTTTCAGGCTGCGAAACCTCAGCCGGAGCGTATCAATCAAAAACTAAATGGGTATCTTCGCTAACCCCCTGGGCTGCGGTACTCGAAAACCTCGCTGACCTTTGGTCTGCGGTACTCTAAACCTTCGCTGACCTTCTGGCCTGCAGTACTCTGCTACCTTGCTCCTTTGTACTTCAATTTATATTAACATGAGTCAGCTGCCTCACGCCACCGAGCCTCCACTCACTCGGTGTACCACCTCTACGGGATCCCGAATTCCCTGGGTCCACAAAACCTTTATTATGTTTGCACACTCACGTTCGTTCACTCAAATACACTTTGGTTTTTCTGTACAGAAAATTAACTTTCATTCAGATAAACAGCCTTAGTACCAGAGGTAATACAGTAAAAAAGGTTTTATTTAAACTAAATCTTGGAAACTGAGCAATTTGTGCTATTGTCGCGTGGCTACCATTCCGCGCCTAAACTAAACAATGCTATTGTGTAATTTGTACTTAGCGGCCGTACCCTTGCGCAAGTTACGTAAACACGCGACCGTGCGTATGTCTTTACGTTGCGTACGCAGTCCCGTACTTTGTCCGAGACACGTGTACAAAGACCGTACGTCCGCAATAGAACAAATCCCACACTTCTATAAATGTAAGCGATATTACCTATAATCGTTTACTTAACATAACACAGTATCTTTCTGTATAAACCTGTTTAACTAGGCCAGACTGTATTTGTGTTTTACGTTTACTTCCTTAATATTTAGTCTATGTTTTAACTAAATAGCAACAAATTTCTCAGCACAGGTCAAAATGAATCTAATAATCAATACTTATGGCAACAATGCGAGCAGGTATACAAAGTACAGGTGTACGCTTGTGTTGTGTGCGCATTTGGCGCCAAACAGAAATTCACAAACTTTTAAAATAGCTTTGCGTATTTACCTTACGGATCCCACCAGCATCCCTACAAACCATGCAGAGCAGACGCCATCTTATCAGCAATGAGATAGGGTTTACCAGTGTATCAGCCAACCAGGAGAAGGCTTACGTGGGATACCTGTCCGCCCTTTGCTGATAGATAAAGTCTGCTTTAACCTGCTAGGTTGCGGGTATGTGGAAAAACCGGACGATGCCCCCAATTGATAATGTCGATATTATCTTAAACCATAAAGCTATACCTCTAAACACACTTTTACCATGGAGCCGCTGTGGCCGTTAGACTTAATATGCACTCTACGTACTTTGTACGCTATTTGCGTACAGAGTCCCGTACCTTGTACGGACTTAGCGTACAAATGCCACGCTGGGGGTACAAAGTACACACAGCGCGCACACACTCTAGATATACTTTAAACCTTATTCGTAATGCAATGCAATGATATTATTACACTCTAAACCTTATGCAGCAAAGCACTGCAATGATGTTACACCTTAAAACTTATGCAGCGCTGACGGTACAAAGTACCCGCAGCGCGTACACACCTTATCAATACACTCTTAAACTTTGTACAGTTTGGTAATGTAATATGCTTTAAACCCTAGCAGGGAAAATAGGACACAACACCGATTTGTAGTTTAAACACTGGGCTCTGACACCTCAGCGTATATATCTGAAAGGGGATAACAATACAATTTATACACTACAAAATACAACAGAGTAAAATGGCTACAGTCAAGGGCCCTCATTCCGAGTTGTTCGCTCGTTCTTTTTCATCGCATCGCAGTGAAAATCCGCTTAGTACGCATGCGCAAAGTTCGCACTGAGACTGCGCCAAGTAACTTTACTATGAAGAAAGTATTTTTACTCACGGCTTTTTCTTCGCTCCGGCGATCGTAATGTGATTGACAGGAAATGGGTGTTACTGGGCGGAAACACGGCGTTTCAGGGGCGTGTGGCTGAAAACGCTACCGTTTCCGGAAAAAACGCAGGAGTGGCCGGGGAAACGGTGGGAGTGCCTGGGCGAACGCTGGGTGTGTTTGTGACGTCAACCAGGAACGACAAGCACTGAACTGATCGCACAGGCAGAGTAAGTCTGGAGCTACTCTGAAACTGCTAAGTAGTTAGTAATCGCAATATTGCGAATACATCGGTCGCAATTTTAAGAAGCTAAGATACACTCCCAGTAGGCGTAGGCTTAGCGTGTGTAACTCTGCTAAATTCGCCTTGCGACCGATCAACTCGGAATGAGGGCCAATGTACATACGTGAGAATGTTCGCTTGCGCAACCTGGTCCAGTCCTCCGCTAATCAGGTAGATAGCGTTCAGAGTCTTCTGACCGGCCAGGCCGCAACAGGCTTTTTATACATTACTTCCAAAAGCAATACAATGGATACTGTAATCCCTTTGTCCATTGGACACAGAGATGCATCTTTACATTACAGGAGAGGTCATAGGTTGATTTGAAAAGGTGGGCGATGTCTTTCTCAACTTCTCTTGTGGGTGGTCTCCTCTGGATTCCCGCCGCATACATAATATACAGTAAATACAGTTTATATCTATTTTCTACTTCTGCACATAACTATACGCAGGAACATGCGATCTTCCTCTAACCAACACCGGAATGTTACCCTTAAAATACCCTACAGCTGGATACTAGACATCACCTTAGAACCTTAGTATGTCCCTTCCTTTCATGCAAAGGCGAATCCCTTAGTCCTGGAATCATTTAAACTGTTGATACTTGCTGATGTGGTGCGGGGTGGCTATGTGTACAATGTGCACTATTTGGATTAAATATGTAATGTGTTGACAACCCTCTATGCGCTCACAAACTTCGCCGTAAATACCCATACCACGCGCAGGACCGCGGGAGCGACCATGCGCAAATTGCGGATATGTGCACGCACAGCGGAACAAGTGCACGCGCTGCGGGCATGTGTGTGTTGTTAGTACGTGGTGTATGTACTGGAATATTTTTCGACTTTGACAGGGGGGAGTTAGGGTTAAATACTAGAAGGAAGATTAGGGATTAGGGAAAGCAGAGAAATACTTACCAGACTGCTGCTGCATTAGAGGTCTGACCTAGAAGTGTCAGTCACATGACTGCCAGGATCCGTAAACTGCCGGGACAAGATAAGCCTCCAATGGGACACCAGGGACATTTTGTCATGTATTCTCATGTCGATAATATGAATGTTGAAAAAATGGAACCCAACTCAGTAGTGTTATGAGTTTTTGAACAACTATTTCAAAAGAGAAGTTTTCTTTCTAAAGAACATTTAAATTAATTTTGAGTTTCCTTATAGTTTGAAGTTTGGAAAAAGGTGTAGGCTGCTTGGGAAACACATGGGATGTTTTAGAAATGTAACTTTCAGTTTGCTGTATTTTTTTTTTTTTTTTTTTTTTGGTGGGGTGGTTGAGGGGGGTAGATTTTGCATGTGAGCATCAATGTGGTTATGTGTTGACCATACATGTATGACAGGTAATCATATATAGTGTATAGATAATCAATGTACAGTACTTGTGAGATTCTATAATTTAAAAATTATCTCTAGTGTTTGACATAATGTAATTATTATACGACAAGATAGATATGCCATTAGTTTGGGTACAGTAAGAATGAAAACTTTAATTTGGCCTGAATAGGAAATATATTTACAAATACTATAGGAGCCGTTTAGTCAAACTGACATTGTTCATGGAGTTTAATGTGCGGTTTTGATATAGGACAAACTACACATGAATTCACATACGCAATTAAAACTGTCTTATTCCAAATGATAATCAAAGTAAATGTATCAAGCAGCATATAATATATTTTAGACCTAATATGTAAAATTACTAGAGATGTGCACCGGACATTTTTCGGGTTTTGTGTTTTGCTTTTGGATTCGGTTCTGCGGCCGTGTTTTGGATTCGGACGCGTTTTGGCATAACCTCCCTGAATTTTTTTTGTCGGATTCGGGTGTGTTTTGGATTCGGGTGTTTTTTTCAAAAAACCCTCAAAAACAGCATAAATCATAGAATTTGGGGGTAATTTTGATCCCATTGTATTATTAACCTCAATAACCATAATTTCCACTCATTTCCAGTCTATTCTGAACACATCACACCTCACAATATTATTTTTAGTCCTAAAATTTGCACCAAGGTCGCTGGATGACTAAGCTAAGCGACCCAAGTGGCCGGCACAAACACCTGGCCCATCTAGGAGTGGCACTGCAGTGTCACACAGGATGGCACTTAAAAAAATTGGCCCCAAACATCACATGATGCAAAGATAAATTAAAGAAAAAAGAGGTGCAAGTTGGAATTGTCCTTGGGCCCTCCCACCCACCCTTATGTTGTTATAACAGGACATGCACACTTTAACAAACCCATTATTTCAGTGACAGGGTCTGCCACACGACTGTGGCTGAAATGACTGGTTGGTTTGGGCTACCACCAAAAAAGAAGCAATCAATCTCTCCTTGCCCAAACTGGCTCTACAGAGGCAAGATGTCCACCTCCTCCTCATTGTCCGATTCCTCACCCCTTTCACTGTGTACAACCCCCTCCTCACAGATTATTAATTCGTCCCCACTGGAATCCACCATCTCAGGTCCCTGTGTACTTTCTGGAGGCAATTGATGGTGAATGTCTCCACGGAGGAGTTGATTATAATTAATTCTGATGAACATCTTCTCCACATTTTCTGGAAGTAACCTCATACGTCGATTGCTGACAAGGTGACCGGCTGCACTAAACACTCTTTCGGAGTACACACTGGAGGGGGGGCAACTTAGGTAAAATAAAGCCAGTTTGTGCAAGGGCCTCCAAATTGCCTCTTTTCATGCCAGTATACGTACGGACTGTCTGACGTGCCTACTTGGATGCGGTCACTCATATAATCCTCCATCATTCTTTCAATGGTGATAGAATCATATGCAGTGACAGTAGACGACATGTCAGTAATCGTTGGCAGGTCCTTCTGCCAGGACCAGATGTCAGCACTCGCTCCAGACTGCCCTGCATCACCGCCAGTGGGTGGGCTCTGAATTCTTAGCCTTTTCCTCGCAGCCCCAGTTGCGGGTGAATGTGAAGGAGGAGCTGTTAACGGGTTACGTTCCGCTTGAGTTGACAAGTGTCTCACCAGCAGGTCTTTGAACATCTGCAGACTTGTGTCTGCAGGAAAGAGAGATACAATGTAGGCCTTAAACCTAGGATTGAGCACGGTGGCCAAAATGTAGTGCTCTGATTTCAACAGATTGACCACCCGTGAATCCTGGTTAAGCAAATTAAGGGCTCCATCCACAAGTCCCACATGCCTAGCAGAATCGCTCCATTTTAGCTCCTCCTTCAATCTCTCCAGCTTCTTCTGCAAAAGCCTGATGAGGGGAATGACCTGACTCAGGCTGGCAGTGTCTGAACTGACTTCACGTGTGGCAAGTTCAAATGGTTGCAGAACCTTGCACAATGTTGAAATCATTCTCCACTGTGCTTGAGTCAGGTGCATTCCCCCTCCTTTGCCTATATCGTGGGTAGATGTATAGGCATTTCTGTTAAAATAATTCCACACCGAAGAGGTGATTTTTTTTGTCATTTGACCAGGCATGTCAATGGCCATATTCGTCCCACGGACAACAGGTGTCTCCCCGGGTGCCTGACTTAAGCAAACCTGTCACAACTGAGGGCCTGAGCTGACGGGAGGCAGCCTCAGTTGTAGGGGCTGAGATGTACCGGAACCTGGGAGGTTTGTATCAGACCCCTGGACATGTAAGTAACATGAATAATAACTGCCCGAAGGCGTGACCACGACAACTTGGATAAAAGTCAATGATGTTTATTATGACAACTCCGCAACACAGCAGCAGTAAAAGAAAACGTAAAAGTCAGCAAAGAATAAATACAGTTCCTGGGTACTACAGGATGGCAGGAGCCACAGGGCACTGGTAGTGTGAGATAGTTCTTATGATCTTCTAGATGGAAAGTCCTTACCAGGCCCGACTGTAGCAATGGAGATAACCCAGGATTGTGCCAGCTGGTGTTCCAGGAAAAGCTGGGTTGCTGAAGATAAAACAGCTGCTGTGGATACTGGCTGGAACCAGACTGTTGTTAGCACGGAGTGGATACTGGCTGGAACCAGTTAAATAATAAATGAACTTGGGAGCGATGAAATATGAACTGAAATGTAGAACTTGAGAGCGGAGAAATAATAATACCGGTGGAGAGTGGTAAAGTGTAGAAAGGACACCGGCCCTTTAAGGGAAGCTGTACTCTGCTGGAAGCTGAGCTGGAAGCAGGTAATGTTGTAGCTGGAAACAGATGAATCCACAATGGATTGGAGAGTCAGGCTACACCGCAGGTGGAATGCTGGTGCGGGTCTCTATGGTGGAAGTCTTGAGACAGGAGCTGGAACCTGGAAGACAATCACAGGAGAGAGACAAACAGGAACTAGGTTTGACAACCAAAGCACTGACGCCTTCCTTGCTCAGGCACAGTGTATTTATACCTGCAGCAAGGAAGGGATTGGCTAGGCAATTATGCAGATTATCAATACTGAGAACAGATTGGTGGAAATGATCAGCTGACAGAATCCAAGATGGCTGCGCCCATGCAGACACTTGGAGGGAAGTTTGGTTTGTAATCCATGTGGTAATGAAAACAGTAATGGCGGCGCCGGCCACCGGAGACAGGAGGCGCCAGGCTGACAGATGCACATCCAACCACGCGGACACAGCGGAGGCCGCGGCTGACGTAATCGCCACTCAGACACTCTGCATGCAGAAGTTCAGGGACGGCGGCGGAGGCCGCGGGAGACGCCATGCCAGGTGTAATATGGCGTTTACTGTGACTGCGTCCCAGAGTGACAGGAGAGGATACAGGAATGTACACATCAGGATAACAGGTGGAATCCGGTCCTGGAGCGCTGAGCCAGCCTTAGGAGGCATCTGATGGGTAAGAAATGGCGTCCAGATACCCGGATCGTGACAGCACCCCCCCCTTTAGGAGTGGCCCCAGGACACTTCTTTGGCTTTTGAGGAAACTTGGAATGGAATCTCCGGACCAAGGCAGGAGCATGGACATCAGAAGCATTGGTCCATGAACGTTCCTCAGGACCATAACCTTTCCAGTCAATAAGATATTGTAGTTGACCGTAACGGTGACGTGAGTCCAGGATCTTGGCCACTTCATACTCAACGCCTCGTTGAGTTTGGACTTTCGGAGTTGGAGGAAGTGAGGAATGAAACCGATTCAAGATCAGCGGTTTCAACAGGGAAACATGGAATGTCCTGGGTATTTTTAAGAAGGGAGGCAACTGGAGTCTGTAAGCAACAGGATTGATGACTTGTTCAATCTTGAAAGGACCGATATAGCGAGGTGCAAACTTCATACTGGGAACTCTTAACCTCAAATTCTTCGTGGATAACCATACCCGATCACCCACCTTGAGAGCAGGAACTGCTCGACGCTTCTTATCCGCAAACTTCTTGTACCTGAACGATGCCTTGAGCAGATCTGATCGTTCGCTCTTCCAGATATTGGCAAACTGATGCAAGGTGATATCCACTGCGGGAACAGAAGTTGCTGGAAGCGGTTGGAACTCAGGGACTTTAGGGTGGAATCCAAAGTTAGTGAAGAATGGTGTTGAAGCAGATGAAGAATGATACTGGTTGTTATGACAGAACTCGGCCCAGGGAAGTAATTGAACCCAGTCATCTTGAGAGGAGGACACATAGATGCGGAGGAAGGCCTCCAAGTCCTGATTCACCCACTCGGTTTGACCATTGGTCTGAGGATGGTAAGCCGTGGAAAACTTTAGCTTGACTTGGAGGACTTGACATAAACTTCGCCAGAATTTGGCTGTGAATTGAACTCCTCGATCTGAGATAATTTCTTCAGGAAGACCGTGGAGTCGGAAGATCTCTTGTATGAATACTTGAGCCAACTTGGAAGCTGACGGAAGACCGGTGAGAGGAATGAAGTGTGCCATCTTGGTGAACCGGTCAACTACCACCCAGATGGTATTGAACTTGTTGCACATGGGTAAGTCTGTAATGAAATCCATCGACAAGTGGGTCCATGGTCGACGGGGAACGGATAGTGGAACCAGTTGCCCCGCAGGCGACTGGCGGGATACTTTATGTTGGGCACACTTTGGGCAAGATGCAATAAACTCCAAGACGTCCTTTTTCAGAGTTGGCCACCAATAGGACCTAGAGATAAACTCCAGGGTTTTTTGGATACCTGTATGTCCGGCAAAACGGGAAGCATGGGCCCAATGCATGAGCTTCTTCCTTAGCATCGGCTTCACAAAACTTTTCCCTGATGGGGGCGTAGAGTCCATCCCTACCGTGGAGAATGCCAACGGATTTATAATAGGATGCTTGTCTGAAGACTCTGACTCATTTTCTTGCTCCCATGAGCGGGAAAGGGCATCGGCCTTGCGATTCTGAGAGCCCGGACAGAACTGGAGTTTAAAGTCGAACCTGGAAAAGAAAAGTGCCCATCTAGCCTGACGAGGGTTGAGACATTGTGCGCCCTTCAGGTATAAAAGGTTCTTGTGGTCTGTAAGTATGGTGATTGAATGAGAAGCTCCCTCCAACAGATACCTCCACTCTTCTAGAGCGAGCTTGATGGCTAGCAACTCCTGGTCGCCAATGGCATAGTTGCGCTCAGCTGGGGAGAACTTCCGGGAGAAGAAACTGCAAGGGTGTAAATGGCCATCTTTAGCCCTCTGAGATAACACCGCTCCTACTCCAACGGAGGAGGCATCCACCTCTAAGATGAAAGGAGAGTCGATGTCAGGCTGTTTCAGAACAGGCGCAGAGATGAACCTTTGTTTTAAAAGATGAAATGCTTGCATGGCTTCTTCAGACCACTTGGACGGGTTAGCACCCTTCTTAGTGAAAGCAGTAATAGGCGCCACAATGGTGGAAAAGTCTCGTATAAACTTTCGGTAATAGTTGGCGAACCCTAAGAACCTCTGGACCCCTTTGAGGGTTAAGGGTACCGGCCAATTTTGGATTGCTTGTAGTTTCTCAGGATCCATCTCTAGTCCGGAACCGGACACAATGTACCCTAGAAACGGAATGGACTTGACTTCAAAGACGCATTTTTCTAATTTGCAATAGAGATGATTGACACGGAGACGGGACAGAACCTCTTTAACCCAAAAACGATGTTCCTCTAAATCGTTGGCAAAAATGAGGATATCGTCTAGATAGACCACGACATGACGGTATAGAATGTCTCTGAAGATCTCATTGACAAAATGCTGGAAGACAGCTGGAGCATTGCTCAATCCGAAGGGCATGACGAGGTACTCATAATGTCCGTCACGGGTGTTAAAGGCGGTCTTCCACTCGTCACCCTCACGGATCCGGATGAGATTGTATGCACCTCGCAAGTCCAGCTTTGTAAAGATGGTAGCTCCGCTAACTCTGTCAAAGAGCTCAGTAATCAGGGGTAAAGGATAACGGTTCTTGATGGTAATGTCGTTCAAACCTCTGTAGTCGATGCACGGCCGCAGACCACCATCTTTCTTTTTTACAAAAAAGAAGCCTGCGCCGGCTGGAGAAGAGGAAGGTCGAATGAACCCCTTTGCTAGGTTCTCTTTAATATATTCCTCCATAGAATGCGTCTCAGGCAGAGACAACGGATAAGTTCGGCCTCGAGGTGGAACCTTCCCTGGAACGAGATCAATCGGGCAGTCCCATTCTCTATGAGGAGGAAGGATATCAGCAGAAGCTTTACTGAACACATCCGTGAAATCTTGATATGGAGGAGGTGGAACATCAGACGACCTGGGGGAGGAAGAACAGACAGGCAATACTTTAAACAAACATGTCTCAGCACAGGAGGAACCCCATGCCAGGATTTGCGTAGTCGTCCAATCAATTGTAGGATTGTGAAGACGGAGCCATGGAAGGCCCAGGACCACAGGATGTGTGGCTCTTGGAATCACTAAAAAAGAAATAAGTTCGGAATGAAGAACTCCCACTCTCAGACGAACTGGTAGAGTCCTTAAAGAAATAACTGCATCAAAAATTTTGCTGCCATCCACGGCAGTTAAAGAAATGGACGAAGGAAGTCTCTCGTGGGTAGGGACCACCGTTTAACATAGGCTTCGGTAATAAAGTTCCCAGCTGCTCCGGAATCAAGGAGGGCAACGACGTTCCGATAACGTTGAGCAACTTGAAGCGAGACTGGGAGATTACAATCTTGAGGAGATGGAGAGGAGATCATTACTCCTAGCCGGCCCTCTCCTTGGCGAGCTAGGATTTGGAGTTTCCCGGACGTTTGGGACAGGCATTAATGGTGTGAGACGGAGCTGCACAATAGAGACAGAGAGACTCGGAGAGATATCTTCGGCGCTCAGCAGGAGTTAAACGGGAACGGCCAAGTTGCATGGGCTCATCTTTGGATGGTGACAGTTGACGAGGAGGAGGAGCAGAAGATTTTGGAGCAGATGATCTTCCACGCTCAGTTGCTCTCTCTCTGAAACGTAAATCAACTTTCGTGCAGAGTGAGATTAGCTCATCTAACTTAGAAGGTAAGTCTCTGGTAGCTAACTCATCTTTAATACGCTCAGATAAGCCATGCCAGAATGCAGCATACAGGGCCTCGTCGTTCCATGCCAGTTCGGATGCCAGGATCTGGAACTGTATCAGATATTGTCCTACAGTACGTGACCCCTGGCGTAAACGGAGAATCTCGGATGAAGCTGAGGTTACCCGGCCTGGCTCGTCGAAGATGCGCCTGAATGTTGACACGAAGGCAGTGTAGGAAGATAGCAGGGTGTCGGACCTCTCCCATAACGGTGATGCCCAATCAAGGGCTGAGCCACTGAGAAGAGAAATAATGTAGGCAATTTTTGTACGGTCACTGGGAAAATTGCCAGGTTGTAGCTCAAACTGAATCTCACACTGGTTGAGAAATCCCCTGCAGAATCTTGGAGATCCGTCAAATTTTGCTGGCGTTGGAAGATGAAGACGTGGAGCAGAAATGGGTAAGGTGGGTGGGGTTATAGCTGGAGTCACTGTGGTTGACGCACCAGACGCGCCTGATCCACGGAGAGTTGTCTGAATCCCATCCAGCCGAGTAGAGAGATCCTGGAGACAGCGGATGATGTGGCCCTGTGCAGCCTCCTGATGTTCTAGTCGGGCTGCCAGTTCTTGCATCGGCCTGGCCGCTTGATCCTGGTCTCCGGCTGGATTCATTAGGTCAGTGCTTACTGTCACAACTGAGGGCCTGAGCTGACGGGAGGCAGCCTCAGTTGTAGGGGCTGAGATGTACCGGAACCTGGGAGGTTTGTATCAGACCCCTGGACATGTAAGTAACATGAATAATAACTGCCCGAAGGCGTGACCACGACAACTTGGATAAAAGTCAATGATGTTTATTATGACAACTCCGCAACACAGCAGCAGTAAAAGAAAACGTAAAAGTCAGCAAAGAATAAATACAGTTCCTGGGTACTACAGGATGGCAGGAGCCACAGGGCACTGGTAGTGTGAGATAGTTCTTATGATCTTCTAGATGGAAAGTCCTTACCAGGCCCGACTGTAGCAACGGAGATAACCCAGGATTGTGCCAGCTGGTGTTCCAGGAAAAGCTGGGTTGCTGAAGATAAAACAGCTGCTGTGGATACTGGCTGGAACCAGACTGTTGTTAGCACGGAGTGGATACTGGCTGGAACCAGTTAAATAATAAATGAACTTGGGAGCGATGAAATATGAACTGAAATGTAGAACTTGAGAGCGGAGAAATAATAATACCGGTGGAGAGTGGTAAAGTGTAGAAAGGACACCGGCCCTTTAAGGGAAGCTGTACTCTGCTGGAAGCTGAGCTGGAAGCAGGTAATGTTGTAGCTGGAAACAGATGAATCCACAATGGATTGGAGAGTCAGGCTACACCGCAGGTGGAATGCTGGTGCGGGTCTCTATGGTGGAAGTCTTGAGACAGGAGCTGGAACCTGGAAGACAATCACAGGAGAGAGACAAACAGGAACTAGGTTTGACAACCAAAGCACTGACGCCTTCCTTGCTCAGGCACAGTGTATTTATACCTGCAGCAAGGAAGGGATTGGCTAGGCAATTATGCAGATTATCAATACTGAGAACAGATTGGTGGAAATGATCAGCTGACAGAATCCAAGATGGCTGCGCCCATGCAGACACTTGGAGGGAAGTTTGGTTTGTAATCCATGTGGTAATGAAAACAGTAATGGCGGCGCCGGCCACCGGAGACAGGAGGCGCCAGGCTGACAGATGCACATCCAACCACGCGGACACAGCGGAGGCCGCGGCTGACGTAATCGCCACTCAGACACTCTGCATGCAGAAGTTCAGGGACGGCGGCGGAGGCCGCGGGAGACGCCATGCCAGGTGTAATATGGCGTTTACTGTGACTGCGTCCCAGAGTGACAGGAGAGGATACAGGAATGTACACATCAGGATAACAGATGGAATCCGGTCCTGGAGCGCTGAGCCAGCCTTAGGAGGCATCTGATGGGTAAGAAATGGCGTCCAGATACCCGGATCGTGACAAAACCACCTCACCTTCAGAATCCTCCTTGTCAATTTCCTCCTCAGCACCAGCAACACCCATATCCTCATCCTGGTGTACTTCAATGGTGACATCTTCAATTTGACTATCAGGAACTGGACTGCGGGTGCTCCTTCCAGCACTTGCAGGGGGCGTGCAAATGGTGGAAGGCGCCACCTCTTCCCGTCCAGTGTTGGGAAGGTCAGGCATCGCAACCAACACAATTGGACTCTCCTTGGGGATTTGTGATTTAGAAGAACGCACAGTTCTTTGCTGTGCTTTTGCCAGCTTAAGTCTTTTTATTTTTCTAGCGGAAGGATGAGTGCTTCCATCCTCATGTGAAGTTGAACCACTAGCAATGAACATAGGCCAGGGCCTCAGCCGTTCCTTGCCACTCCGTGTCGTAAATGGCATATTGGCAAGTTTCCGCTTCTCCTCAGACACTTTTAATTTAGATTTTTGGGTCATTTTACTGAACTTTTGTTTTTTGTATTTTACATGCTCTCTACTATGACATTGGGCATCGGCCTTGGCAGACGACGTTGATGGCATTTCATCGTCTCAGCCATGACTAGTGGCAGCAGCTTCAGCATGAGGTGGAAGTGGATCTTGATCTTTCCCTATTTTACCCTCCACATTTTTGTTCTCCATTTTTTAATGTGTGGAATTATATGTCAGTAATATATCAATAGCAATGGCCTACTGTACTGTACTATATCTGTATACTGTTGGTCACCAAAATGCTGCACTGTAATACTATATATACTGCTCACAAAAATTCTGCACAGATATGGAATGGATACGTGCAGTGACACAGAGCTGCAAGATACAGCAATGGCCTACTGTACACAACTATATACTGTTGGGTGACCAAAATGCTGCACTGTAATACTATATATACTGCTCACAAAAATGCCGCACAGATATGGAATGGATGCGTGCAGTGACACAGAGCTGCAAGATACAGCAATGGCCTACTGTACACAACTATATACTGTTGGGTCACCAAACTGCTGCACTGTAATACTATATATACTGCTCACAAAAATGCTGCACAGATATGGAATGGATACTTGCAGTGACACAGAGCTGCAAGATACAGCAATGGCCTACTGTACTGTACTACTATAATTATTATATACTGGTGGTCCCCAGTCCCCACAATGCAGCACACTGATCAGATATTTGCATCACACTGAGCACAGATATGGAGCGTTTTCAGGCAGAGAACGTAGATATTTTCAGCACACTGAGCACAGATTATTTGCAGCACACTGAGCCCAGATATTTGCAGCACACTGAGCACAGATTACGGAGCTTTTCAGGGAGAGAACGCTGCCATGTCCTCTCCATTCAATCTCCAATGCACGAGTGAAAATGGCGGCGACACACGGCTCCTTATATAGAATACGAAACTCGCGAGAATCCGACAGCGGGATGATGACGTTCGGGCACGTTCTGGTTAACCGAGCAAGGCGGGAAGATCCGAGGCTGCCTCGGAACCGTGTAAAATGGGTGAAGTTCGGGGGGGTTCGGATCTCGAGGAACCGACTCCGCTCATCTCTAAAAATTACCAAAACAACACTCATCTATGTGCCCTTAGAAAGGGTACAAATAAAAAAAGGAGCATAAAAACAGGCATAAAAATAAAATGCAGATGTGAAAATGGGTAGGAGCAGTAGAATAGGTCTTAGTAAAGATTTGGGATTTCAGAAGGTGTTATAAAATGTGAAGTGTTTGAGAGATTCTTTTAAGGCATGGTAGGGAATTCCACAGACGGGTGGATTTATAGACAGGAGTGACAGGCGGTCATCAGGGAGGAGACAACACACAATCAGAAGCCAATCTAAGAGGATATCAGGAAGAGTGTTTCGGGATGGGGGGGGATGTGATGTTCTGAGATTTATAGATGAGACTGAGGCCTGATTCAGAGGTGGATGCAGTGTCAGTGCCACATGCAGTTGGCCAGTGTTGTAAGTCTGTGCACACTGCATGCTTCCCGATTGTTCCTAGACTGCCGTTCACTATGGGGTATCCCCCAGTATTGGAACCAATGCAGTGCTGATATCATAAGAGCAGTGCGGACATCTACTCTTATTATGGGCAGTATGGCTGGTGTAATGGTTAGCATTACTGTCTCACTTTTGTGGGTTTCCTCCAGTTTCCTCCCACAATCCAAACATATACACCACCTCCACAAAAGAACTGCAATCAACATACTACAGTGAGTTACCTAAACCACTACCAGCAAAGCCTGCACAGCCTGGACACTGAACTACCTGTCTGATTAAGGAACAGCACTACTACTCTCACACATTGCTCACACTCCTCATTTACACAATCTACAACCACTGTGTATCCATCTCAGACTTTCCGTTCCTTCCATTATTTCTTAAAATCCTGTTTGCACTGTCTTTTTCTTTCACTACACCCCACCTTCTCCTTGTTCATTCTATATTACACCCACACCATTCTATTCCTCTGAACAACACTACTGTACTGAATTATGGCTCCTCGATCCTGTCACATACCAATCCTCACTGCCAGGTCTCACCCCCCAAATTCCAAATCACCCACATACACTCAGAACCTAGCCAACCTTATCCCTATCTCCCCTGTCCCCTCCCTTCCTTTCTCCTGTGCACTCTTGAATGCTAGATCAATCTGCAACAAGCTGCCAACTATTCACGACCTCTTCATCTCCCACTCTTTTAACCTTCTCGCCATCACTGAAACCTGGCTCTCCTCCTCTGACACTACCTCCCCTGCTGCCCTCTCCTTCACCCACACGGTCAGACCTGATGGCCGCCAGGGTGGAGGCGTGGGCATCCTTCTCTCCCCAAACTGCACCTTTCATGTCATCCCAACTGAGCCCTCCCTCACCTTTTCCACCTTTGAGGTCCACACTATCTGACTCTCCTACCCCATTCACCTCCTTGTGGCAGTGATCTACTGCCCCCCTGACCACTGTTCACCTTTCCTTGACAACTTTGCTGCCTGGCTTCCCCACTTTCTCTCCTCCGACCTCCCCTCTGTCATCCTCGGTGACTTTAACATCCCTATTGACATCACTAATGCTGCTACCACTAATCTTCTTGCCCTTTCCACCTCCTTTGGGCTTTCTCAACCCTGTCTTCACCCACCGATGTGATCTCTCTGATTTCTCAAACTCTTCCTTCCCTCTCTCTGACCACCATCTGCTTTCTTTCACCCTCTCATCCTCCTTCCTCCTCTCCACGCCCAGACCCACCACCACCAGATGCAATCTCGGGTCTCTCAACCCCAGGTTCATGTTCTCCCTCGAGACTTTCCTCTCTCCTCTTTCCACTATGACTTTTCCCAACCAGACAGCCTCCTTCTATAACTCTTCCCTAACCACTGCTCTCGACTCTGTGGCCCCCCTCTCCTCTGTCCCCCCTCCGTCGCTCCAAACCCCAACCCTTGCACATCAAACTAACACGTTTCTTACAAAAATGCTCATGCTCTGCTGAACGCTACTGGAGGAAATCTCACTCCCTGCCGGACTATCTCCATTTCAAGTTTATTCTCTCCTCCTACAGCTCTGCTCTTTCCCTCGCCAAGCAATCCTTTTTCCATGCACTCATCTCTTCTCAGTCCTCCTGTCCATGCCGTCTCTTTGAAACTTTTAATACTCTCCTTTGCCCCCTCCTACTCCCCTCCCATCCTCCCTCACTGCCGCTGACTTTGCCTCCTTCATCTCCAAAATTGAGGACATCCAACACGACATCTCCCGCCTTCACCCCTCTGCTACCCCCCTGCCCCCATCATCCCTCCCCTCCATCTATCCCAGCCTGTCCTTCTTCCATCCCACTTCAGAAAAGGAGGTCCACTCCCTCATCTTATCCTCCCCCCCCTCCACCTGCCCCCTGGACCCCCTTCCCTCCCATCTTCTCTGCTCCCTCTCCCCCACTGCCTGCTCCCACCTTGCTCACCTCTTTAACCTGTCCCTCTCTACCGGCATCTTCCCCTCACCATTCAAATATGCTCTGGTCTCACCTTTTCCCAAAAAACCCAACCTTGACTCCTCATCACCCACTAACTACCACCCCATCTCTTTTCTCCCTTTCACCTCCAAATTACTTGAATGACTGGTCTATAGCCATCTCACAAGCTACCTCTCTGACAACTCCATCCTTGATCCACTACAATCTGGCTTTCGCTCACTCCACTGAGACTGCCCTGGTGAAAGTCACCAATGACCTGCTTTCGGCCAAATCCAGGGGCCAATTCTCTCTGCTCATCCTTCTGGACCTCTCTGCTGCCTTTGATACCATAGATCATCCTCTCCTCCTCTGCACACTCCAAAACACTGGCCTCTCGAGCACTGTCCTTGACTGGTTTTCTTCTTACCTCACTAACCGCTCCTTCTCTGTGTCTGCCTCCAGCACCACCTCACACTGTTCCATCCTTCCTGTTGGTGTCCCTCAGGGTTCAGTCCTTGGCCCCCTTCTGTTCTCCCTGTGCACCTCTTCCCTGGGTGCGCTCATTAACTACTTTGGCCTTCAATACCACCTCTATGTTGATGACACACAGCTCTACCTCTCCTCTCCTGATCTGTCCCCCTCTGTCCTCTCTCAGGTTCCAGCTGCCTCTCCGCAATCTCCTCCTGGATGTCTGAGCGCTCTCTGAAGCTCAACATTGACAAAACTGAACTCATCATCTTCCCCACATCCAGAGCAACACCCCCGACCAATATCTCTATCATTGTTGACAACACCACCATCTCCCCCATTCCCCAACTCTGCTGCTTGGGCGTCACTGTTAACTCCTCCCTCTCCTTTGCACCCCACATCCAAGCTCTGGCACAATCCTGCCGGTTCCAGCTACGCAACATTGCTCGTATCAGGCCATATCTCTCCCAGAGTGCAACTAAACTTATCATCCACTCACTGGTCATCTCACGACTTGACTACTGCAATGTTCTCCTCACTGGCTTCGCTTGCTCCCATCTTGCTCCCCTCCAATCTGTCCTGAACTCCGCAGCTAGGCTTATCTTCCTCTCCCGCCGCACCACATCTGCCACTCCCCTTCAACAAAATCTACACTGGCTCCCATTCCCCTACAGAATCCTCTTCAAACTCCTCACCCTCACATACAAGGCCATCTCTAATTCCACTGCTCCCTACATCTTCAACCTCCTCTCCCTTCATACTCCCTCCCACCCCCTACAGTTGAGCAATGACCATCGCCTCTCCACCGCCCTGGTCACTGCTTCCCATGCTAATGTTCAAGACTATGCCCGTGCTGCACCCCTTCAGTGGAACGCACTCCCCTGCTCCATTAGACTCTCCCCGACCTTGCAAAGCTTCAAACAGGCACTGAAAACCCACCTATTCATCAAAGCATCCCCTCCGGATGCATAACCCAATCCGGAGGCCGCGCCTCCACCCTCCTGCCTCATGCCATGAACATCTCAGCTTTGCTTGCATACTTCCATCAGGCTACCTCCCACTTGCTTGCACCTCTTGTCATCTGTCTGTCACCCCTCCCCACTAGATTGTTAGCTCTTCAGAGCAGGGCCTTCTTTCCTCTTGTTATCTAAGCCCTCATCTCAACACATTTCACTTGTAGCTCTCCCCTACTCAGCAACCATCTTTAGCCACTTTCTCTCCTGCTAGTAAAGGCTCATCTCCATCTATGGCCACCAGCCTCTAGTAGTATGATGATCACTCCCTCAATACTTGCATCTTAGATGTATTATGTCTTGAGAAGGTGTGGTGCTCTTTGTTACCTGTACTCCTATTTCTGTTATTTATTTACTGTAATGCTAAGTTTTGTCTCCCTGTACTGTCCTTTGTACGGTGCTGTGAAACACTTGTGGCACCTTATAAATAAAATGTAATAATAATAATAATAATAATAATAATACTGGTAAGTTAATTGACTCCCAACAATCATTTTTTTAACCCTAGTGTGTAAGTGTGTGCATACGGTAGAAACAGTCATGCAGAGAGATGGGGGGTACTAATTGCCAGGGCCCAGGTCTGTTGGAGGGGCCCAGTGGGGGCCCAAGTCCCCCCATTACCTGGCAGCAGCAGCTGCAGCTTTTCTCCTCAGCCCAGCACACGCTGCTGTGTGTTTGGCTGCAGTGTGGCCAGAGAGGGAGATGCTTAAAGTAAAATTTTGACTCTATTTTTATCTATGGTCACGCCTACTGCGATTAGGGCACACCCCCTCAAAAGTACTTGGACCCAGTCAGGCTCTCTACTTCCCTGGGTAGAGAATATAGATTGTACGCTCCAATGGAGCAAGGACAGATGTGAATGGCCAAATATGCTCTGTAAAGTGCTGCGGAATATGTGTGTCTATATAAATAACTGGTAATAAATAAATGGATGGCTGTGGTGCCCCGGACCTAATTCTACATCTGCTAGATCTGTTGTGTGGGCAGAAGAGGACCCACTGCTCTTCTGAGGACTTGGGAGGCTGGAGTGGCTTCGCGGAACCCCCCTCCAAATACTGCTGTGGAGACCAGTGATGCCACTTGCCGCCCCTGTCTTGACGAGTCAGTGGAGTACAGTATATCATCAGTCTCACCTATTGCCAGCTCCAGTTACCTCAGAGTAGTATATATCTAATAGCACAACATATTACAGAAACACACCTTTTACGTATTTTATAACCTGACACAACAGCCTGGCTTCATGTACAATCCCACACAGCCCCATAATAATTTATTGCAAGGACAATTATCATGGTTACTGTATGTCATTATGTATCTTGCTACACTAAAACCGCATTTGTTTTTTGCTTTTTTTGCAAGATAGCTTCTATGTCAATATTAAAGCTGCTATCCTACTTTAAAACTTCCTAAACAGCAATATTTTTTATTTTTAATATAAAATCCATAGAGCAAGGCAAGAGTAAGTTCCAAGCATTTGATACATACCCCTCAAGGGAATATTTTACTGCAGCCCATCAATCCACAATATTTTATCTACACTCTCATTTTAAAAAATTCATGGTACGTGGCTTATAACATACTGTATTTTTTGAGGGTCTTAATTTAGGTAATTTAAACATTTATTAATTTCATGGCTGGATTGTTCTGATTGCCTACTCTTAATCTCTGCTCCAGGAAAGGTTCACTTCTCTCTTGGAGGACACTGGCACTTAGAATGACTTTGTTACTGTAGTTTAATTTACCCATTGTATATTTGTTTCTTGTCTGTAAGAACAGCCAATATTCCTTCTCTCCATGCTGTAAATTTACTGCTGAAAAGTCTTTTGTGATCTAGTTAACTTAACATTAGAATCCGTGTCCTCTGTTCTAATGATGTGACAGCTTAAAAAAGAAAGTAGACATAAGTGAATTTCCCACTGTTCGAATTTCATTGAAATGTTCTCTTGTTTTATTTCTGCTATGTACAGGCACCTTTATAAGAGTCTGCCATACAGTACATCAATCCAACGTAGTTGGCCAAAGATGACCTATATTATTAAAAGAGATGTGGGGGGGAGTCTTGTGTTTTGGTTTTGTGTAACCAGTCTCAAGTGATTTGAAATCCGAATCTTGGATTTGGACTTCTCGAAAATGAATAAAAACAGTTAAACTTATATAATATTTACAATTAAAAACCTGAAATTCATATTTAAAATCCGAGTTCCAAAACCGCAGTAAGACCCCAACCGTGACTTGGTTTGGTTCAGATTTCCTCACGAGATCTGAACTGGGACTTGGGAGTCTATTTACTAAGCCTTGGATGTAGGTAAAGTGGACGATAAAGTACCAACCAATCAGCTCCTAATTGCCATTTTCAAACCTTGTCTGTGACTTGGCAGTTAGGTGCTGATTGGCTTGTACTTTATCTTTGTCCACTTTATCTCCATCCTAGGCTTAGTAAATAGACCCCTTGGTTCGGTTCAAAGTCGCAAAATTCGGGTGGATTTGGATTACTAAAGAACCAAACCGCACATCTCTATTTATTAATAGTGCTGTTTGCAAACTCATCAAAATTAGCTTTAGTGGTAGATCAACTGAATAATAAGGTGCATCTACATACAGTATGTCAATTTCACCTCTCTTAAAAAAAACTCCTATTGCAGGTCATCATAACTTGTGTCCTCAGTTAAGGGTACACAGTCACCAAGTCGACAGTCAAAACCAGAATGTCAAATTTAACCATGTTGATGTGATTCAAATGTCAACATTTGACATATATACTGTATATAGTCATACCTGTAACTTGACAATACAAATCTCAGGGTTATCTTTAGCTTTAGGGTTAGTTACAATGTTGATAATAGGTTCCAGCATTGTGCAAATGTCGACTTTATGTCAAAGTCGACATGTTGCAAGTTGACATGCAGTACCTGTCGACCTAATGGATTCTACAGTACGATTGACTACATTAAGAACGTCGGCAAATCATACCGAACCCTATTAAAATTCAATTAGCTATTAAAATTATTCTAAATTCTAGTGTCAGAAGGACATTAAAATTATATTGATGATCTGTATGTGACAATTTCCTGCAATTGATTGAAGACTCTAATAGGTGACAAGTCTGTGGAATAAATGTTATAGGCTTTGATTTGCTGTGCTCGGCGCAATGTCGGCTATAAAGTCACTAGATCTAAAGCAGCAATTAGTTTTACATTCAAGTGCATACATTTGGAACCCAAACACTAACCCCCCCACCCCCTCCACCTTGTGATATCCTGTGTTTGCTCCTGGAGAGTGACAGTGTGGAGTGATTGAGGAGACCAAGAACAAGTGATAGTCACAGGAGAAACTGGTGGGACTGAGACTCTGAGCCAGGTACTTCTTGTTGTGGACTGTCATCCTGAATGATGATCCACAGAGGATTGAATCAGCAGGGAAATTCAACAACATACCAATTGAACACTGACCATATCAAGGCTGAATATAGTTATATAGCTTTATTTTATTCTTTCAAGCATCCTTATGTGTATTATTTTATGATATAGAAAGGGGTACGAGGGACCATTAAGACATATAAAGGAGCATAGAGGGTCACTGAGGCTGATATGTTGAAAGTATTGTCCTGAGATATGTTAATTTTTGGTAAGGAAGGGGAGAAGAAGGGGCATCAAAGGAAATGTTTGCCCCGGGCTCCACTTAGTCTGGAACTGGCTCTGCTCAGTGTAGTGTTACCAATGATATAATCAGCTCGTCAGAAGGTACTGGAAAGACCTCAGTCTTGACAAACAGAGGTCAATCACAGTAAATGATGAAAGTCCTTCTACTGTGTGAGCCTCCGTGTCTGTGTCTAGTCTAAGGCCATGGGGCTGATTCCGAGTCACGTGTGAAGTGGCTGTAGCTGCAGGCAGCTGCAGAAACCAGATTTACTAAATTGATCTAATGCAAGAATCCATAGGGTTAATGCTGGGGTCCATGTATTGTATCTGCAATTGGGAAGCCATGACGCCAATTTATTTAATACCAGCCTCTGCAATTGTCATCATTCATCACAATTATTGGTAATTTCACAATCTCGTGCTAGGTAAAAGGGATCCATAAGAAACAGGCTTCTCCTCTCTGTATGGATAACTCAGAACTGCACAGTGCTTGATGCATGGCCATGGTGCTTTCATGTTGATCCCATGACACTCCTACAAGAAAGGGTGGTTCCATGCGCTCACATTGTTGCCACACAGTTTTTGTCTTGAAATGCCTAATTTCATGGAAACGCAGAGGGATCTGTTCGGATCCTTCTTCTCACTCCATAAGTCCTTCCAATAGGAAGGAGAGGACTATTGGAATTAATGAATAATGGCAGATGGATAATGAAGATGGCATAAGCTCCTGCAAGCAAATTCCAAAAACTTTAAAAACTCTAATAATGAATGGACCCATTACTTAATACATACTGCAAGCTTCCCCGTTCCCACAGCACATGAGTGTTGGAAACACAACAACTTTTAGCAGATTATTATATAGATGTTAGACAGTGTAGGTTAAGTGAGCAGGAGATGGTCTTGTGACCCATTCCAACTGTAACAGTCTAGGGCAGAGGTTCTCAAACTTGGTCTTCAGGACCTCACACAGTTCACATTTTCCAGGTCATCTGGCAGGTGCACTGTAAATCGCTATTTTTCACATTTTAAAAATCCACAAGTGATCTGAAAAACACTAACTGTGTGTGGTCCTTACGACCAAGTTTGAGAACCTGTGGCCTAGCTCATGATATGCCCCAGACCGCTAGGGGAAGATGTACAGTATCAAAACTTCTAAAGGGGACAGTTGGAGAAGTTGCACATACAGTAGCAACCAATACACTTTTAGTTATAATTTTATAGAATGTATAAAAAGATAAAAGCTAGCTAGAATCTTATTGGTTGCTATGGATAACTCCAGTTATCCCCCTTAGATGGTTTGTTAATCCTTCCCTTAGAGGAAGTCTACACATGACAGACAAAGCCTTTTATGAAGAAGAGAAACAGGACTACATTTTCATAATGGGACTAACATCTCTCCATGCATCAGTAACCCTTGTTATGGCAAGAAAACATCCTCGGAATCATTGAAGAAACGTCTTGGGTTAATCTATTGAAAGACGGGTAAATGAGTGTTTTATTAGGTGACCAACTTTTTATAAAGCAAAACCGGGACACATTCTTACCAGACCAAAAATTTTAAATGCATGGCTGAAAAAGTGATTCACAAAAAAATTAGGGTTATTTACCCTGAGGTGACAGTTAACTACACTGACAAATTCTGTATTTCTGTATTTATGGAACTTGCTGAATAAGGAAATTAGTAGGTCCTCATACTAGTAGTATATAGGGACTCCATTCCGCAGGCTGCATTGCTTTACTTTATTAATTTATATTTAATTTATGTACTTAGACAATAACTTTGATTGTTACTTCAGTTTAAGTAAAACACACAGAAACTAAGATTTCCATGTCTTTAAATTAATGATGAATAGACCCTAAATACTGTTATCAGTCCAAGCCTATGATAGCATAATGCAACAGGGAATGATCTATTAACTTTGTGAATTATTCATTGTTGCAAGTAGTTTTGCCAGATTGTGGGATTTATCCCATTCCTTAGGAATTTTACGGAATATCCAATTGACACCAAAAACAGCATTACTTTCAGCCACTGCTGCCCGGGAGTTACTCCACAAATACAAAGGCATCGCCTCTGTGCGATGCTTTTGTATTTGTGCAGGGGGTCCGGCACTGACACATGGGGCGGGCTAGCCAAGTGCTGGGCATCCCCCGCATGTCTGAGTTTACGATCGTAGCTGTGCTAAATTTAGCACAGCTACGATCAACTCAAAATGACCCCCAATATGCTTGTAGCAATCTCTCGGGCTAGAGTCATTTTATGGTAAATTTCTGGTAAGTTTTGAGTGAGAATTTAGCTAATTTGCCCTTTCTCATCTGCCACAGATCACAAAAACTTATTGTCATACTAAGTGCGGTATCTTATTACAGGAGATAAAACATTGGGTCGCACTTTTTTCCAATGTTTCACCGATTATTTTTCTACAGGCTATCCAATTAGGACCGCCTGTAAAATAAATAGCATTCCTCCCAAAAACACACAGGTTCAGTGAAACTTGTGTGTTTTCATGAGTAACAGCCCTGTTTTCGCTTGAAAATGGGTCTGTTTCCTGGAATTTGGTTGCGTCTGACCAACGCAGCTGAAGCAAAATTCCAGATGACCGTGATGACTTGCAATGTCCCATGCCAGCCGCAGCAGACTAGGACTTCAATGAGGGTGCCACAGCCCGGGACCCGGCACCCAGCATTGTGACCCCCAGGAGGGAAGCCGGGACAGCATCATGACCCGCATCCCCTGTCTTACCCGGGCAGCAGGCACATGACAGAGGAGCGGTCATGTGACCGGGAGGAGCCGGAGGTGCAGTGTTGCACCAGGAGCTGTCAGAATACGTCACCTGGTGAGGTACAGAAAAACCTTAATTAGCCACAGCTTGTGCCAGCTTATGAGGGGCTAATAGGATAGCAATGGCCAATATCATTACCCATAGTCATGTACCGTGGGTAATTTGATATACCCCTAAGCCTCAAAATCACCTTCTATTATATCCTGCCAATTTGAGTGAGAAATTGCCGGAATATCATCGTAATTTGGGGTGACTCAAACGTAGCTGAAAATTAGCATCCTATTACATTCCTGTCTTGGTCTGCTATTGGAAACATTCTGATCTGCTAGCCATATATGATCATTTTTGATTGGTTGTGCCAATTTTGTATGTTTTATTTATAAAAATTTTGATGGATGGATGATATTGGATATTAATGTATCTCGCCTGTACTTAGTATTAATGTCTAAATTAATGTTGCAGGATATACCTATTGTATTATATATAGTACCTTACTATAAAATCACTAAACCATTACTACAATCAAATTAAAGGACAACTTTTTTATGTTGAGAACAACAGCTGTGAGTCTCCGTTATCTACATTAAAATCCACCATCAGTACCTCTTGTTTTATTGGAAATTTTAATTTGACGTTAATTGGCTTTTGTATACACAGTGTACTGTATATGTCCAAATAGTCATATATGCTGTGTCTGTGTTCCTAAACACTAAAATGCTGCAACAGCATTTTCAGGTTTAAATATCAAATTTAATAGGCATGGTATGCAGCACTAATAACAGCACATAGAGTAAAAAGAAAATGAAAGCATTAACTCTCTACATGCCAGATATATTTAGGACAATACAAAGAATTGTAGAATGGACTTTCCATGCCCTGGTATGTGCCATTGATGAGAGCAGGGCAGATGCAAAGGACCTGGAAGATGTTCCTCCCCACCTTTGCCCCAACATGGTCACCATCCAGCAACTGTTACCAGTACTGAGGTGCATAATTCAGCAACTTCCCAGGTAAGAGCTGATTAGTTGCTATAGTTGCTTTAGTTTGATACACTCCCCCTTGCCCTCAGGTTCCCTGACATTGACTCTGGGCGGAATGTATCAAGCATTGCATTTTGTATAAAAGACATTCTCCATTTGCATGGTGGCATTTATTAACACAATTTGCATAAATATCAAAGGATAGATTTCCGACAAAAGCTGTACTTTGCATTGTGAGGACTTTCGGGTTTGCATTGTGAGGACCCAGAAACCCTACTGCACATGCATGGCTGATGGTCTGATATGCCATGGCTGATATGTAAACAGAGTGCGGGGGAATCTTTTGGATCCCTCACAGGGGAACTCTGCATTAAGAACCCTATAAGCTTCTAGAGGTGGCTTTGCATATTGGGACCTTCTGGACCTTCATGTTGATATCAGGGGCAGATTAAAAGAGAAAGCAAGAGAGGAGGGCCCATATGCAGCATCCATTCGGGCCCCCTCCCACTGTTTTTTCCCCACAGTAGACTCCTGGCAAGTGCTTACTGTGCATGACACAAAAGTCTACTGCGCATGGCACAGGTGTACTTTTCATGACTTCTATTGTGTGTATGCATAGATCTCTGGAAACACGGTGTCTCTCAGCCACCCCCCCTTCACCTGTGTCTCTCAGCAACACCACCCTCCTGTGACCCTTAGCATTCCCCTGTGTCTCTCAGCTTCACCATCCCCCTGTGTCTCTCAGCCCCCAAACCCCAGTGTCTCACAGCCTCACCATTTCCCTGTGTCTCTCAGTCCCCATCCTACTGTGTCTCTCAGCCTCCCCACTGTGTCTCTAAGCCTTCCCTGTGTCTCTCTGCCACACCAACCCCTGTGTCCCTCAGCCTCCCCATGTGTCTCTCAGCCTCATCATCCCTCGATGTCTCTCATCCTCACCATCCTCATGTGTCTCTCAACCTTCTCCTGTGTTTGTTTCTCAGCCTTCCCCTGTGTCTCTCAGCCTCTCCCTGTAGCTCAGCTTTCTCCTGTGTCTCTCAGCGAATCCCCTGTGTCTCTCAGCCTCCCCCGTGTGTCTATCAGCCTCTACAAACCTCTGCCTGTGCCTTTCAGCCTTCTCCTGTGTCTCTCAAACTCCCCTGTGCCTCTCAGCCTCCCCCTCTCCCTGTGTCATGGGCAGATGGCCGGATCCAGCACAGGCAAGGGGGATACAGGAACTTGTCTCCCAAGATTCCTGAGGGTCCTGGGCTCCTTGGTATCTTAGGGCCTGGTACAAGGGTCTCCTTTGTCCTCCTTGTCACCAGGTCTATACATAGGTGTTCATTTATTATCATTCACGGAAACCTTGACCTTGATTTATTTTTCACAACCTCTGTTCATCATTAAACTGATCACTCCATCATCTGCCAGTTTTGTTCTGTGATTTCTGTTCTTGACACATGATTGTTGGCTTCCTTCCAGTGGTGGAAATTGTAAGTGGTGGGTCCAGGTGCAAACATATGCTTTGAGACCCCTTCCTCCACCCCACCCCAAAGTCATAATCTACCATACAGTAGTAGGTTAAAGGGAGTATTTGTTCCACCCATACGTGCATGCAGGGGGGTTTCCGAATACTTAGAAACCCCCCCTGCACGCCGATCCATTGTAACAGCTGACAATTTTTTTCTTATTTCAGAGCTGCAGAAAGACCGTGCGGCTGCCGGCAGCTGAGCTGCCTTCACTGACTGAGTGGGGACGGACTCGGAGGCAGGCTGGTTGAGTGTAGGGGGAGCTAGCTGCAGAGGAAGCAGCATCTCCTCCCAGGCAGTTCTCCCATGTGACCAGTCTGGCTGGCTGGGTGAGGCAGTAAATCTGTGCAGTGCACGGCAGCTGTGTATTTCATGTGCAGGGTGGGATTAGTTATGCTGGACAGGTGAGGCACTCACTGTCCTGGTGTTTGAGGGGGAGGGAGAGGAGTATGCTATGTGTTTATATTAGTGATGAGCGGGTTCGGTTCCTCGGAATCCGAACCACCCCGAACTTCACCCTTTTTACACAGGTCCGAGGCAGACTCGGATCCTCCCGCTTTGCTCGGTTAACCCGAGCGCGCCCATACGTCATCATCCCGCTGTCGGATTCTCGCGAGATTCGGATTCTATATAAGGAGCCGCGCATCGCCGCCATTTTTCACTCGTGCATTGGAAATGATACTGAGAGGACGTGGCTGGCGTACTCTCACTTTGTTTCAGGGGGCTGCAGTGCAAATATCTTTATTCTGGGGACCAGCAGTAATATAGGAGCAGTACAGTGCAGAGTTTTGCTGACCAGTGACCACCAGTATTGTACGTTGTCTGCCTGAAAAACGCTCCATATCTGTGCTCAGTGTGCTGCATATATCTGTGCTCACACTGCTTTATTGTGGGGACTGGGGACCAGCAGTATTATATAGGAGGAGTACAGTGCAGAGTTTTGCTGACCAGTGACCACCAGTATACGTTGTCTGCCTGAAAAACGCTCCATATCTGTGCTCAGTGTGCTGCATATATCTGTGCTCACACTGCTTTATTGTGGGGACTGGGGACCAGCAGTATTATATAGGAGGAGTACAGTGCAGAGTTTTGCTGACCAGTGACCACCAGTATACGTTGTCTGCCTGAAAAATGCTCCATATCTGTGCTCAGTGTGCTGCATATATCTGTGCTCACACTGCTTTATTGTGGGGACTGGGGACCAGCAGTATTATATAGGAGGAGTACAGTGCAGAGTTTTGCTGACCAGTGACCACCAGTATACGTTGTCTGCCTGAAAAACACTCCATATCTGTGCTCAGTGTGCTGCATATATCTGTGCTCACACTGCTTTATTGTGGGGACTGGGGACCAGCAGTATTATATAGGAGGAGTACAGTGCAGAGTTTGCTGACCAGTGACCACCAGTATTATACGTTCTCTGCCTGAAAAACGCTCCATATCTGTGCTCAGTGTGCTGCATATATCTGTGCTCAAACTGCTTTATTGTGGGTACTGGGGACCACCAGTATATTATATAGGAGGAGTACAGTGCAGAGTTTTGCTGACCAGTGACCACCAGTATTATACGTTCTCTGCCTGAAAAACGCTCCATATCTGTGCTGCATTGTAGTATATAGTAGGAGTACAGTGCATAATTTTGCTGACCACCAGTATATAATATATAGGAGTACGGTACAGAAGGCCACTGCTCTACCTACCTCTGTGTCGTCAAGTATACTATCCATCCATACCTGTGGTGCATTTCTGTTTTGCACAGTTTGCTGACCACCAGTATATAATATATAGCAGTACGGTACAGTAGGCCACTGCTCTACCTACCTCTGTGTCGTCAAGTATACTATCCATCCATACCTGTGGTGCATTTCTGTTTTGCACAGTTTGCTGACCACCAGTATATAATATATAGCAGTACGGTACAGTAGGCCACTGCTCTACCTACCTCTGTGTCGTCAAGTATACTATCCATCCATACCTGTGGTGCATTTCAGTTTTGCACAGTTTGCTGACCACCAGAATATAATATATAGCAGTACGGTACAGTAGGCCACTGATCTACCTACCTCTGTGTTGTCAAGTATACTATCCATCCATACCTGTGGTGCATTTCAGTTTTGCACAGTTTGCCGACCACCAGTATATAATATATAGAAGTACGGTACAGTAGGCCACTGCTCTACCTACCTCTGTGTCGTCAAGTATACTATCCATGTGGTGCATTTCAGTTTTGCACAGTTTTCTGACCACCAGTATATAATATATAGCAGTACGGTACAGTAGGCCACTGCTCTACCTACCTCTGTGTCGTCAAGTATACTATCCATCCATACCTGTGGTGCATTTCAGTTTTGCACAGTTTGCTGACCACCAGTATATAATATATAGCAGTACGGTACAGTAGGCCACTGCTCTACCTACCTCTGTGTCATCAAGTATACTATCCATCCATACCTGTGGTGTATTTCAGTTTTGCACAGTTTGCTGACCACCAGTATATAATATATAGCAGTACGGTACAGTAGGCCACTGCTCTACCTACCTCTGTGTCGTCAAGTATACTATCCATCCATACCTGTGGTGCATTTCAGTTTTGCACAGTTTGCTGACCACCAGTATATAATATATAGCAGTACGGTACAGTAGGCCACTGCTCTACCTACCTCTGTGTCGTCAAGTATACTATCCATCCATACCTGTGGTGCATTTCAGTTGTGCGCAGTATATATAGTAGTAGGCCATTGCTATTGATACTGGCATATAATTCCACACATTAAAAAATGGAGAACAAAAATGTGGAGGGTAAAATAGGGAAAGATCAAGATCCACTTCCACCTCGTGCTGAAGCTGCTGCCACTAGTCATGGCCGAGACGATGAAATGCCATCAACGTCGTCTGCCAAGGCCGATGCCCAATGTCATAGTAGAGAGCATGTAAAATCCAAAACACAAAAGTTCAGTAAAATTACCCAAAAATCAAAATTAAAAGTGTCTGAGGAGAAGCGTAAACTTGCCAATATGCCATTTACGACACGGAGTGGCAAGGAACGGCTGAGGCCCTAGCCTATGTTCATGGCTAGTGGTTCAGCTTCACATGAGGATGGAAGCATTCATCCTCTCGCTAGAAAAATGAAAAGACTTAAGCTGGCAAAAGCACAGCAAAGAACTGTGCGTTCTTCTAAATCACAAATCCCCAAGGAGAGTCCAATTGTTTCGGCTGCGATGCCTGACCTTCCCAACACTGGACGGGAAGAGGTGGCGCCTTCCACCATTTGCACGCCCTCTGCAAGTGCTGGAAGGAGCACCCGCAGTCCAGTTCCTGATAGTCAAATTGAAGATGTCACTGTTGAAGTACACCAGGATGAGGATATGGGTGTTGCTGGCGCTGAGGAGGAAATTGACAAGGAGGATTCTGATGGTGAGGTGGTTTGTTTAAGTCAGGCACCCGGGGAGACACCTGTTGTCCGTGGGACGAATATGGCCATTGACATGCCTGGTCAAATTACAAAAAAAATCACCTCTTCGGTGTGGAATTATTTTAACACAAATGCGGACAACAGGTGTCTAGCCGTGTGTTGCCTTTGTCAAGTTGTAATAAGTAGGGGTAAGGACGTTGACCACCTCGGAACATCCTCCCTTATACATCACCTGCAGCGCATTCATCATAAGTCAGTGACAAGTTCAAAAACTTTGGATGACAGCGGAAGCAGTCCACTGACCACTAAATCCCTTCCGCTTGTAACCAAGTTCCTGCAAACCACACCACCAACTCCCTCAGTGTCAATTTCCTCCTTACACAGGAAAGCCAATAGTCCTGCAGGCCATGTCACTGTCAAGTCTGATGAGTCCTCTCCTGCCTGGGTCTTCCTCCGATGCATACTTGAGTGTAACGCCTACTGCTGCTGGCGCTGCTGTTGTTGCTGCTGGGAGTCGATCGTCATCCCAGAGGGGAAGTCGGAAGACCACTTGTACTACTTCCAGTAAGCAATTGACTGTCCAACAGTCCTTTGCGAGGAAGATGAAATATCACAGCAGTCATCCTGCTGCAAAGCGGATAACTCAGGCCTTGGCAGCCTGGGCGGTGAGAAACGTGTTTCCGTTATCCACCGTTAATTCACAGGCAACTACAGACTTTATTGAGGTACTGTGTCCCCGGTACCAAATACCATCTAGGTTCCACTTCTCTAGGCAGGCGATACCGAGAATGTACACAGACGTCAGAAAAAGACTCATCAGTGTACTAAAAAATGCAGTTGTACCCAATGTCCACTTAACCATGGACATGTGGACAAGTGGAGCAGGGCAGACTCAGGACTATATGACTGTGACAGCCCACTGGGTAGATGTATTGCCTCCCGCAGCTAGAACAGCAGCAGCTGCACCAGTAGCAGCATCTCGCAAATGTCAACTTGTTCCTAGGCAGGCTACGCTTTGTATCACCGCTTTCCAGAAGAGGCACACAGCTGACAACCTCTTACGGAAACTGAGGAACATCATCGCAGAATGGCTTACACCAATTGGACTCTCCTGGGGATTTGTGACATCGGACAGCGCCAGCAATATTGTGCGCGCATTACATCTGGGCAAATTCCAGCACGTCCCATGTTTTGCACATACCTTGAATTTGGTGGTGCAGAATTATTTAAAAAATGACAGGGGCGTGCAAGAGATGCTGTCGGTGGCCCAAAGAATTGCGGGCCACTTTCGGCATTCAGCCACCGCGTGCCGAAGACTGGAGCACCAGCAAACACTCCTGAACCTGCCCTGCCATCATCTGAAGCAAGAGGTGGTAACGAGGTGGAATTCAACCCTCTATATGCTTCAGAGGATGGAGGAGCAGCAAAAGGCCATTCAAGCCTATACATCTGCCCACGATATAGGCAAAGGAGGGGGAATGCACCTGACTCAAGCGCAGTGGAGAATGATTTCAACGTTGTGCAAGGTTCTGCAACCATTTGAACTTGCCACACGTGAAGTCAGTTCAGACACTGCCAGCCTGAGTCAGGTCATTCCCCTCATCAGGCTTTTGCAGAAGAAGTTGGAGAGATTGAAGGAGGAGCTAAAACTGAGCGATTCCGCTAAGCATGTGGGACTTGTGGATGGAGCCCTTAATTCGCTTAACCAGGATTCACGGGTGGTCAATCTGTTGAAATCAGAGCACTACATTTTGGCCACCGTGCTCGATCCTAGATTTAAAACCTACGTTGTATCTCTCTTTCCGGCAGACACAAGTCTGCAGAGGTTCAAAGATCTGCTGGTGAGAAAATTATCAAGTCAAGCGGAACGTGACCCGTCAACATCTCCTCCTTCACATTCACCCGCAACTGGGGGTGCGAGGAAAAGGCTAAGAATTCCGAGCCCACCCGCTGGCGGTGATGCAGGGCAGTCTGGAGCGAGTGCTGACATCTGGTCCGGACTGAAGGACCTGCCAACGATTACTGACATGTCGTCTACTGTCACTGCATATGATTCTATCACCATTGAAAGAATGGTGGAGGATTATATGAGTGACCGCATCCAAGTAGGCACGTCAGATAGTCCGTACGTATACTGGCAGGAAAAAGAGGCAATTTGGAGGCCCTTGCAGAAACTGGCTTTATTTTACCTAAGTTGCCCCCCCTCCAGTGTGTACTCCGAAAGAGTGTTTAGTGCAGCCGCTCACCTTGTCAGCAATCGGCATATGAGGTTACTTCCAGAAAATGTGGAGAAGATGATGTTCATCAAAATGAATTATAATCAATTCCTCCGTGGAGACATTCACCAGCAATTGCCTCCAGAAAGTACACAGGGACCTGAGATGGTGGATTCCAGTGGGGACGAATTAATAATCTGTGAGGAGGGGGATGTACACAGTGAAAGGGGTGAGGAATCGGACGATGAGGAGGAGGTGGACATCTTGCCTCTGTAGAGCCAGTTTGTGCAAGGAGAGATTGATTGCTTCTTTTTTGGTGGGGGCCCAAACCAACCACTCATTTCAGTCACAGTTGTGTGGCAAACCCTGTCGCTGAAATGATGGGTTTGTTAAAGTGTACATGTCCTCTTTATACAACATAAGGGTGGGTGGGAGGGCCCGGGTGGGAGGGCCCAAGGACAATTCCATCTTGCACCTCTTTTTTCTTTCATTTTTCTTTGCATCATGTGCTGTTTGGGGACTATTGTTTTGAAGTGCCATCCTGCCTGACACTGCAGTGCCACTCCTAGATGGGCCAGGTGTTTGTGTCGGCCACTTGTGTCGCTTAGCTTAGCCATCCAGCGACCTTGGTGCACCTCTTTTTTTCTTTGCATCATGTGCTGTTTGGGGACTATTTTTTTGAAGTGCCATCCTGTCTGACACTGCAGTGCCACTCCTAGATGGGCCAGGTGTTTGTGTCGGCCACTTGGGTCGCTTAGCTTAGTCACACAGCTACCTCATTGCGCCTCTTTTTTTCTTTGCATCCTGTGCTGTTTGGGGACTATTTTTTTGAAGTGCCATCCTGTCTGACACTGCAGTGCCACTCCTAGATGGGCCAGGTGTTTGTGTCGGCCACTTGGGTCGCTTAGCTTAGTCATCCAGCGACCTCGGTGCAAATTTTAGGACTAAAAATAATATTGTGAGGTGTGAGGTGTTCAGAATAGACTGAAAATGAGTGGAAATTATGGTTATTGAGGTTAATAATACTATGGGATCAAAATGACCCCCAAATTCTATGATTTAAGATGTTTTTGAGGGGTTTTTGTAAAAAAACACCCGAATCCAAAACACACCCGAATCCGACCAAAAATTTTCAGGGAGGTTTTGCCAAAACGCGTCCGAATCCAAAACACGTCTGCGGTACCGAATCCAAAACCAAAACACAAAACCCGAAAGATGTCCGGTGCACATCACTAGTTTATATGCTGTTTGTGTGTATCCTATGTGTGTGTATATGCTGTATGTGTGTATCCTATATGTGTGTATATACTGTGTGTATCCTATGTGTGTGTATATGCTGTGTGTATGTATCCTATGTGTGTATATGCTGTGTGTATATATCCTATGTGTATGTATCCTATGTGTCTGTATATGCTGTGTGTATGTATCCTATGTGTCTGTATATGCTGTGTGTAGGTATCCTATGTGTCTGTATCCTTTGTGTCTGTATATGCTGTATGTTGGTATCCTATGTGTATGTATCCCATGTGTATGTATCCTATGTGTCTGTATATGTTGTATGTATCCTATGTATGTGTGTGTATATGCTGTGTGTATATATCCTATGTGTATGTATCCTATGTGTCTGTATATGCTGTATGTATGTATCCCATGTGTGTGCACATATCATGTGTGTGTGTATGTATCCTATGTGTATGTGTCCTATGTGTATGTGTCCTATGCGTATGTATCCTATGTGTGTGTATATGCTGTGTGTATATATCCTATGTGTATGTATCCCTTGTGTCTGTATATGCTGTACGTATGTATCCTATGTGTATGTATCCCATGTGTGTATATGCTGTGTGTATGTACCCTATGTGTCTATATATGCTGTATGTATGTATCCTATGTGTGTGTATATGTTGTGTGTATGTATCCTATGTGTATGTATCCTATGTGTCTGTATATGCTGTATGTATGTATCCTATGTGTGTGTATATGCTGTGTGTATGCCTCCTATGTGTATGTATCCTATGTGTCTGTATATGCTGTATGTAACCTATGTGTGTGTATGTATCCTATATGTGTGTGTATGCTGTGTGTATGTATCCTATGTGTATGTATCCGCTATATGTTTGTATGTATATATACTATGTGTGTATATGTATGCTGTGTGTGTATATGCTGTGTGTATCTATACTGTATGTGTATATGATGTGAGTATATATGCTGTGTGTATGGATACTATACTGTATGTGTATATGCTGTGTGTGTGTGTGTGTGTGTGTGTGTGTGTGTGTGTGTGTGTGTGTGTGTGTGTAAATGCTATGTGTGTATATGCTGTTTGTGTGCATGCTGTGTGTATTTATGCTCTCTTGGTGTATGCATGCATGTATGCTGTGTACGTGTGTGTGTGTGTGTGTGTGTGTGTGTGTGTGTGTGTACATGTGTGCTGTGTGTGTGTGTGTGTGTGTGTGTGTGTGCTCTGGGTGTGTGCCTGCAGTATGTATGTTTGATCTGTGTATTTATGTATATCTGTTTTTGTAAACATGCTATGCATGTATGTACACATGCATGCTGTGTATATGTATTTATATGTACAGAAGTGTGTGTGTGTGTGTGTGTGTGTGTGTGTGTGTGTGTGTGTGTATATATATAAATATATATATATATATATATCCTGTGTTTGCCCCTGCCACCCCGCGTTCATAATCTGCAATAGAGCAGTAACATAGAAACATAGAATTTGACGGCAGATAAGATCCACTTGGACCATCGAGTCTGCCCCTTTTTTTATCCTTTAGGTAATATCAACCCTTTTTGAACCTTAATTCTTTGTAAGGATATTCATATGCCTATCCCAAGCATGTTTAAATTGCTCTACAGTCTTAGCCTCTACCACATCTGATGGGAGGCTATTCCACTTGTCCACTACCCTTTCTGTGAAGTCATTTTTCCTTAAATTTCCCCTGAACCTGCCTCCCTCCAGTTTCAGTGTATGTCCTTGAGTTCTAATACTCATCTTCCATTGAAGAATGTTTCTCTCCTGAACTTGGTTGAAACCCCTTGGTATATTTGAAAGTTTCTATCATGTCCCCCCTTTCCCTTCTCTCCTCCAAACTATACATGTTAAGATATTTTACCCTTTCTGGGTAAGTTTTGTGATGTAGGCCATGCACCATTTTAGAAGTATATAAATACATTAGAGATTGTACAAAGAAGGGCATTCTTTGTACAATCTCTAATGTATTTATATACTTCTGGAGATATGGTCTCCAGAACTGGACACAGTATTCCAGATAAGGCCATACCAATGACCTATACAGTGGCATTATTACTTCTTTTTTCCTGCTACTGATTCCTCTTGCTATGCAACCAAGCATCTGACTTGCCTTTCTCATTGCTTTGTTGCATTGCTTTCCTGCCTTTAAGTCACTTGAAATAGTGACTCCTAAATCCCTTTCCTCCTCAGTAGTTTCCATTATAGTACCCTTGATACTATATTTAGCCTTTGGGTTTTTGAGACCCAAGTGCATGATTTTGCATATTTTAGCATTAAACTGTAGTGGCCATTTCTCAAGCCTAGCTAGGTCATCAATCATTTGATGTGTCTACCCTGTTGCAAATCTTTGTATCATCTGCAAAAAGGCATACTTTCCCTTCAATACCATTTGCAATGTCACCAAGAAAGATATTAAAGAGAACTGGTCCAAGTACAGATCCCTGGGGTACTCCACTGGTAACATTTCCCTCCATAGATTGTACTCCATTTACTACAACTGTGTGTTTCCTATCCTGCAACCAGGTTCTTATCCATTTAACTGTTTTATAATCCACCCCTACGCTTTCAAGTTTATTTAGCAGTCTGCGATGTGGGACAGTGTCAAATGCCTTACTAAAGTCTAGATATGCTACAACTACAGCTCCCCCTTGACCTATTATTTTCATCACAGAGTCAAAAAAGTCAATAAGATTTGTTTGGAATGATCTCCCACCAGTAAATTTATGCTGTTTTGGATCCTGTAATTTGTTTTATTTAAGATATTCCACAACGCTTTTTTTTAATAGTTTTTCCATTACTTTCCCTACTACTGATGTAAGGCTTACTGGTCTGTAGTTACTTGCGTCTTCCTTGTTTCCACTTTTGTACAGTGGAACTAAATTCGCTCTTTTCCAGTCTTCTGGAATGGCACCTGTATTTAGTGACTGGTTAAATAATTCTGTTAATGGTGCCACCAGCACATCTGTTAGCTCTTTTAGTATCCGTGGGTGTATACCATCTGTCCCCATTGATTTATCTACTTTTAGTTTTGAAAATTCTGTTAGGACCTTCTCCTCTGTAAATGTAGTTTCATCTACCTTATTTTTATGAATGTCCTTGCAACTTAACTATGGCCCCTTCCCTTCTCCTTCTGTAGTAAATACTGAGCAAAAATAATTATTTAGGTGATCTGCTATGGCCCTGTCTCCCTCCACCAAATTCTCACTCTCTGTCTTAAGTCTTATTATTCCTCTGGGCCATTTTCTCCTCAGCTTCTGCCATTGCTCATCAGATCCCTTTCTTAGCATCCTTCCGTCTGTCAAGATATATCTCTTTGTCGTTGATATTTTGAGTCTGTTTGTATTTCCTAAAAGCCATCTTTTTTGCTTTCACACTAGTTGATACAGTACTTCTTTTGTGAACCATACTGGCTTCCTTTTCCTGGTGCTCTTCCTAACCATTTTGATACAAAGGCCTGTTGCCCTTAGTATTGCACTTTTCATTTTTCCCCACCTCTCCTGCACTCCTTCCAAGTTCCACCAGTCCGCCAATGAATCACTTAAACATCTCCCCATTTTTGCAAAGTCAGCATTTCTAAAATCCAACACCTTTGTTTTTGTGTGACAGGAGTTGGATCCTGTCTTTATACTAAAACATACTGCTTGATGATCACTGGATTCCAGGTTATCACCCACATTAGGTGGCAGGTAGAAGCTGAGGGAGACAGGGAGAGACAGTGGGTAACAGGGAGAGGAAGAGGGTGACAGGGAGTGGCAGAGGTGACAGGGGTACAAGCACAAAGTCCCGCATGGTGTGGGGAACAGATAGGGGCTGGAACACATAGGCATCTACTCTGTTGTGAGAGGGGCCCTTCCTAATTGCTTTCCTTAGTTCACCGACCAAAAATTGGCTCTAATTCAGAATTAGAGGGAGTACGCAGCAGTGATCAGTGGCGGATCCAGGGGGGGGGCACCCAGGCACGTGCCCCCCCTGTCTTTTTTTTTTTTTTTTTTTTTACCGACGAGAAGCTTTTTAAGCTCCTTACACTGTCCGAGTGACAGTGTGAACCTGGCTGCTGCTGCTGCTGCTGCCGCTGGTGGCTGCCTGTAGGGGGAGCTGCAGCGGAAGCGCAGCTCCTCTCAGGCAGTTCAAGGGGCCATGAGACAGAGCTACGTGAGGCAGTGGCTGCTGTCTTCGGCTCCCACAGTAATGTAAGGTGAGGAGGGGGTTCAGTTTACTATTAATGAGTGTGTGTATTGCTGTGTAAATGTATAGAATGTGTGTGTAACTATGTATATATGCTGTATGCATGTGTACTGTGTGTGCATATATGCTGTGTGTGTGTGTGTGTGTGTGTGTGTGTGTGTGTGTATGTATGTACAGTATGCTGTGTGCATGTATAGTGTGTGTGCATGCTGTGTGCATATATACTGTGTATATGTATGTACAGTGTGTGTATGTATAATATGCTGTGTGCATGTATACTATGTATGTATGTTTGCATGTATACCGTGTTAGTATGTATGTATGTATGTATGTATGTATGTATGTATACTGTGTGCATGTATACTGTGTGTGTGTGTGTGTATGATGTGTGCATGTAAACTGTGTACGCATGTATGCTGTGTACAGTATGTGTGTGTATGTCGATGTACAGATGTTCTGTGTGCGTATATATATATATATATATATATATATATATATATACATACACACACACACACACCTTGTGCACGTACGGACCCCCCCCCCCCATGAAAATCCTGCGTTTGCCACTGATACCATACAGTAACAGGGTGCGTAGTCAGCTGTGTTAGCGTGCATTGCCTCCGTGTCCCTTACAGCAGCGCCAGTCCCGGCTCCCGGCAACGTCGCACATCTGCTGTAATTAGGATGCGACACTGCCACAGCCTGACAGGGGATCTGGGAGAAGAAAGCAGGCTTTTTTGCTGTGAGGTGGGTAGACGTAAGGGGACAGGTAGATGCTGGAAACAGGACGGGGGACAGAGGGCATAGGCGTAGGAACGGGGGGGGGGCAGCTTGACCCCCCCCACACACAAACATGATGCGTCGCCCCTTTCTGTACTAGCCGTCTGTCTCTCAATTGGTGATGTATTACTGGAGGAGGCATGGCTGTGGGCCACGCCTTCTCCCAGTAATGTATCACCATTGAGGAGACAGCTGGGTATTACAGAAGAGGGGACACCGCCCACGGGGATGCAGAGGTAAGCGCCCCCCCGCACTGAAGGAGAGCGACCAGCACCACAGCGGAAGCGGAGGGGAGGGAGGGGAGGGAGGGGGGGGGGGGGTGTTTGAAGGAGAGGAGATCGGCACCACAGCAGGGGCGCCAGAATGAAATTCAAACTTGCCCCCCCAGTGTGAAATCATTCTGACGCCCCTGACAGAGGGCACTATATTAAAAACACACTGGACCACTCCAACAAAAATGGGGACTATAAAAAAAATAATTACAGAAAGGGACGCTGTAACTAAAAACACACTTGCCCTGTCCCCTACCAGGCCTGTCCCCGCACACTTGCCCTGTCCCCGCACACTCACCCTGTCCCGTACCAGGCCTGTCCCCGCACACTTGCCCTATCCCCGCACACTCACCCTGTCCCCGCACATCGCCTTGTCCCCTACCAGGCCTGTCCCTGCTCACTTACCGTCCCCGCACTCTCATCCTGTCACCCACTGCCCTAGTACTCCATGCCCCCAGCGTGATGAAAACGAGGGCGTGACGCATGGGTATGGCATTCTCTGTGAGGCCAAACCCCTTGTTACAATGCCACACTCTTCACAGGAGCATGTGCCGAACCCCCCCCCCCTTCCTTCCCCTATTGTGGTGCCCCCCCTGTCATTTTGTTCTGGATCCGCCCCTGGCAGTGATCATCAGCTTAGATTACTGATGCGACTGCACACACACAAGGTCATCCCCGCCTCTCTAAAGTAGGGGGCAGGTCATTCCGGTGGTGGGTCCCACCCTTCTCCCAGTGCTGAGGCAGTCATCTGACATTGATGAAAATGTTTAGGCGTTGAGCCATTCCTGGTTTGGGCAGTAATGAGCACCTTAGTCCCCAGGGGGCCCAGTGCAGTTCACTTGCAGTACTACTCATAATTCCACCCCTGTTTCCTTCCTAAGCATTAGCCATTCTCTTATGCTGAGTGTAATCACCATTAACTATGTGCAAAAGTCTTGGTGGCAACATGCAAATGTCTGGAAACAGAGTACCAGTGAGCATACCCAATACTCAGGGGATAAGTATACTGATACTATCGGTGTTATGCTTGGATAAAGGTGCTGACAGAAGGGGTTATAGAAGGCTGACATTACTAAATGATGTGTTATTAAATATCTGTCATTTTTTACATTTTCTTCAAAAAATTTAAATGTCAAGTACCGAAACAGTATTATTTTTCAAACCAAGTTGAAGCATTGGCACATAACACTAAGAAAACAGCTTACATTTGAACTTTTTCCTCTGACCTTAATCAAATAGTCCACAATGGTCTGGATGCATATCTTGCAAGATATTGCATCAATAGTTATAATTGGTGTTCATTGGGTGTGTTAATCCAGGACATACATCCAAATATATGACAATAAAATTGGCAGATGTCTCACTGAACCTCTGAACTTGTGATTGCACACCTCCCCCTTTGCCAGCTGATATTGGCCCTCATTCCGAGTTGTTCGCTCGTTCTTTTTCATCGCATCGCAGTGAAAATCCGCTTAGTACGCATGCGCAAAGTTCGCACTGCGACTGCGCCAAGTAACTTTACTATGAAGAAAGTATTTTTACTCACGGCTTTTTCTTCGCTCCGGCGATCGTAATGTGATTGACAGGAAATGGGTGTTACTGGGCGGAAACACGGCGTTTCAGGGGCGTGTGGCTGAAAACGCTACCGTTTCCGGAAAAAACGCAGGAGTGGCCGGAGAAACGGTGGGAGTGCCTGGGCGAACGTTGGGTGTGTTTGTGACGTCAACCAGGAACGACAAGCACTGAACTGATCGCACAGGCAGAGTAAGTCTGGAGCTACTCTGAAACTGCTAAGTAGTTAGTAATCGCAATATTGCAAATACATCGGTCGCAATTTTAAGAAGCTAAGATTCACTCCCAGTAGGCGGCGGCTTAGCGTGTGTAACTCTGCTAAATTCGCCTTGCGACCGATCAACTCGGAATGAGGGCCATAGTTGGAGCATTTAAGAGCAATATTATCAAGGCCTGCAGTCATGACTTGGCCTGCTTGCATTTGTGAAGAATGCATCTGTTAAGAATGTGTTTTAAGAATGAAGTTAGAACCGGAACTGAAAACCATCTCTCCTCTCTTCACAGGTAAAAACATCATCCTCATGCTTGTATATCTGAGTCTCTCATCTCTCTCTGGCTACACTTTTCACACCCCAAGAAAGTTTGTCTGCAAATGTCTGTGATCCTTCTTCAATGCAAAATCCCCTCTGTTAATTAGCTGAACTTCTGATTGCACACCTCCCCCTTTGCCAGCTGGTATAGATGGAGCATTTAAGAGCAATATTATCAAGGCTTGCAGTCAGGACTTGGCCTGCTTGCATTTGTGAAGAATGCATCTGTTAAGAATGTGTTTTAAGAATGGAGTTAGAACCGGAGTTTGAACTGGATTTGGACTACGCTAAAATCTCTAATTAAACTAGTTCCCCAAACACTGCAACTCAGGACCATCATGTGGTCTCTCCTCACCTCTGCCATGAGAACACCAGGACCAATGCCTACTACTCCTCTGTCCAAGGACATCGTGACTGCCCCCGGGACTACCCCTCAAGCTGAGCAGGGAACTGATGGACGTGCGCACCAGGACCAGACTTTGCTGGGTCAGTTCCATTGGACATTAGTGTGCTCCCCACCAGTGCCGTAACTAGACATTTTAGCGCTGTGTGCAAGAAACAGCATCGGCGCCCCCCCATAGGGGCGTGGATTTGTGGGGAAGGGGCGTGGCTAGAAAATTATGCCAATTCATATTACGCTGCACAGTAGTCTCCATTATTCAAATTACACCGAACAGTAGCGCCACTTACACACATTACGCCAGGTAGAGCTCCTGTCAAACATTACAACAGGCAGAGTTCCCTTAGACACAGTACAGCAGGTAGAGTCAGCTTTTACACATTACGGCAGGTAGAGTCACCTTTTACACATTACCCTGGGGGAGAGAGAGATGGAGAGAGATATTGATTTTATGCTGACTTCCCTCCAGCCCAAACGCTGCAGACACAGGGGAAGACCAGCAGCGAAGCCTAGTGAGGGAAAGGAAGCTGCAGGCTGGGGTGCTGCTGCAGTGGTCAGTGTGAGCTCAGCTGGACTGAATGCCTCCTCCGTCCTCCCCTGACTGCCCGCCCGAACGCCACAGCAACTCGTGGCACGGGGCGCTGTGGGAGACAGTTGGGAAAGACGTCATCACGTCTCTCCCTAGACACTGCAGGGAGGAGGGAGGCAGAGCATCTGATTGGGCCCAGGGAGAAGGCGCTGCGTTGGTGCAGGTTGTGGGTGCGCTCAGCAGCAGAGGAGCTGAGTGCACACCACACACAGCAGGGGTAAACGCAGAATTTGTAAAGGGGGGTTTCCAGATTATATATTTATGAATCCATATCAGTAACGGCACTTGGAGTTGGCTTGAGGCAAAGAAGATTTGTACTAGACAAGCGTTTTCAGGGCATGCGAACTGTCATGAAAACAACATAAATAATAATTGTGTGATCTTGATTACAGGGCGCATGCCCTGAAAACGGTTGCCTAATACAAATCTTCTTTGCCTCATGCCAACTCCGAGTGCCGTTACTGATAAGGATTCATGTTGATTATGCTATCTGTGCGCCGGAGTGCCTTTAATAAAGCAGTAATTACCTTCTTTATATATATATATATATATATCTAAAAAGAGAGACAGGGGGGGCGCTCCATAGTGCAAAGTCAATTTTAATTTTAAAAGCACACAAACACTCCGGTCAAGACACAACGTTAATTGCCCGTACCAGAACAAAATCCGCTGTGGGCTTAATACCACATGATTTATACACATATGCCCCCGGCAATTCTCCAAACCTCCGGCAATCTCCTGAGACAGGACCACAACCCCGTACCGCTAGACCACTGGACACAGCCGCCGCACGTCGGTACACCGTCACTCGTCGATGGCAACCGAGGCAGGAGGGGGCACGACCACACACGTCAGCAAGCCACGCCCCTACGCGTTTCGTCACAGACTTCGTCAGAGGGCTGGCTTGTGTCACTTAGTCCTGCTCATGTTACAAAGTCCTAAACACCTGCAATAAATTCTCATGCACTTAAAATAATCATAAAATGCTGAATAACGCATGGTAAGTTATTCAGCATTTTATGATTATTTTAAGTGCATGAGAATTTATTGCAGGTGTTTAGGACTTTGTAACATGAGCAGGACTAAGTGATACAATGTAATGAAAACACTAGAAAATGTTTCCTCTATTCCTGTATAAATGATGTAAAGTGTATCCACACTAGACTGGCGAGTGTCGGGTGTAGTTTAAAGACTGTCTAAACATTGGAAGGAAATGCTTTGCATATGATTAAATTGAGTCGGGCGACTCAAATCCCTTGAGATCGGGACTGCTGCAGTGTAAATGGCTGCATAATAGTTTTTTGCATAGAGTGTTATAATTTAAGTGAATCTAAGTAAATCCAATGTGCTTCTAAACATACTGGCTAATTAATGGCTAACTGACTTAGGAGAGACGTATGTTTTAAACATGGACAGTCTACTGTGGACGCATTGTTTGTTTTAAAGTAAAATTAATTGTTGTAAGTAGCTGATTGGCGGGAGCCGTTTTTAAAAGGTAATGTGACACGTACAGCAAGCCAGCCCTCTGACGAAGTCTGTGATGAAACGCGTAGGGGCGTGGCTTGCTGACGTGTGTGGTCGTGCCCCCTCCTGCCTCGGTTGCCATCGACGAGTGATGGTGTCCCGACGTGCGGCGGCTGTGTCCAGCGGTCTAGCGGTACGGGGTTGTGGTCCTGTCTCAGGAGATTGCCGGAGGTTTGGAGAATTGCCGGGGGCATATGTGTATAAATCATGTGGTATTAAGCCCACAGCTGATTTTGTTCTGGTACGGGCAATTAACGTTGTGTCTTGACCGGAGTGTTTGTGTGCTTTTAAAATTAAAATTTACTTTGCACTATGGAGCGCCCCCCCTGTCTCTCTTTTTAGATACCTGTCTCCCGTGGAATTCAGGGTTATTTATGACGGCGGGGGAGCAGCGGTTCTGCTAAAAGAAGGTCACTGGTGCATCCACTCACCTTTGATTGCAGAGAAGTGACTTTTAAGCTGTACTGGCTAAAGACTTTTTGTTAGGGTATCTTTTCAACTATACTGATTATTCTAAATTGTGTATATATATATATATATATATATATATATATATATTACAGTATTTCCCACACAAGTGGGAATGATAGCACTCCCCAGACTGAATAAATTGCAGTAATAAAAAACATCATTTCATGAAGGAAAAATAGATCTCACAGTTCCAAAGGAAATCCACATAAACACCAACGTTTCCGTCCTCACTGGGACCTTTGTCAAGGCACATGCAGCACAGTCAAAAGGTTCAGCAGCAGTCAATTCAAAGTAAGGGAACTGGAACATGAGACTCAGTCTCCCAGGCCCCTGTTAAATACCTGGACTAATTAGTGAAAAAACACCACTCCAGTTCCTCACAGAGGAGGAAGTGAGTGTGGAGCGCGGTGGAACGCGCGGTGGAACGCGCGGTGGACCGCACGGGTCACTTCCGGTATTACCGGAAGTGACGTCGGCGCCGACGAACAGCATAATGCTAAACAAAAATAATGCTGGCAGTGATAAATGAGTAGAGCAGCGCCTATCAAATAGCGCTGTTAGAGCGCTGGATCATATGTAATAGCGCATTAAGGCTAGTGTATGTGCGTTCCAATGACCGGAAGTGAAACGTCACTTCCTGTCCGGCGGGACCAGCGGTTGTGATAACATAACAAAAGATACTAAAGGCTAAACAGGGGTACTGTAGGCTGAGCAAACAGGACAGCACTGCAGCGGCGGCCGGCGGGCAGCGGCCGTGCGGGTGGTCCTGCCAGATGGTGCGCCCACAGTGCAGTTGCGCTGTGTGCAATGCCCCTCTGGCACACACCTAATTACGGCTCTGCTCCCCACATTCTCACACCCACCCGCACTGCTCTCATGAGACCAGGTCATTTATCATTTTCACAAAATAATGTTACTACAGTTTTCCTGCAAATGTGTTTTTTTTCTCTTCTCTTTCTTCTTACAGGGTACTTCCACCCCACTGTCAAAGTCAAAAATATTACATAGAGAGACCATATAAACTGCACACATATAAGTCGCTATACTTGCAAATATGCGCAGCGAGCACAGCAATATATGGAAACACACGCATTTGCTCGGACATGGCACAGAGATGGATTCGGCACTTGTTTCATACAGTACATGGTTATAATAATGAACAGCACCAGACACCAAGGAGATTTAGAATTGGCTAATGAATTAATGTCATGGATGTGTATCATTCGAACCGAACCAGATAAACACATCATGTTTGGTATTGAAGCAAGCAGAATGAGGTGTGGGTTAGTTTGAGGCCTGTTGTGTTGTTGTGGGACATTGCAGCAGATAGATATGATTATATGTATAAAAGCTAAGATCATATTGTTAGAACAATGGATGCTCAAGACAACCTTTTACTAAGTTTTCAGGGCTGAACCTGATTAGCATATACAAAGAGAATGGTGACTCAATACAAAGGAGAAAGAAAGACCCCTCCCCCAGGTACTGGTCAAACAGGAAGGTAGTGGTCAGGTGTGGCCTCAGAGAACAGATGTAATGTAGCTACACTCACAGACACACACACAGCTACCTGGCACCAAGCAGCATGGCGGCTGAATCCCCAGGACATCCTCCAAACTAAAGGCTAAGTATTGAACCTCACATGGCTAGATAAGGAAACAGATAGATTGCTTTCTGGTTTAAATAGGATATTGTAACTTGGTTGTGTGATTGTTGGGTGTTTGTGGATACTCTGTGAAGTCCGTGATGAATTGGAACAGTATACAATCTGTAGCATAGTATTTGTGGTATTTGCTTGCCTATGGAGATTTAAAATAGATTGTGCTGGTTAGTTATAATATATATATCCTGTTAATCATAAATACCACCATGCAGTTACGTTTGTGTTAATTACATTGTGATCTGGTCTTGTGATGAATATGCTCTGGTTATTGAGATACTGAAGTTGTTTGGGATGTGAAATTATGAGATGGTTCTAGGAAGTTGGATTACATTGTGAAAGGTGATTTAGATGGTTTGGAATTGTAAAATCAGAACATATGCATTGTTTTGAGGCTTGGACATTTTGGAATAAAGTGCCATGTGTTTGGACCTGCAAATCTAAAATGGCTGCTGCTGGATGTCTTCCCCTCCCCCTTTCAGCCATGTGGTGTGGTCTTTGGAATCAAGTGGAGGTTTCTCAAAATGGAGTCTAGCTTCCATCCCATGCTGTATTCAGCATTGACTAACTGCGCAGCGATTGTCTCTCACATGTGTAGTTTTATCTGCAACCATGTTGTCTCTTATTTAATGTTATCATGAGCCATTTCTCTCTATCTCTCTCTTCTTCTCTTCCCCTTCCATTTTCCCATAAATAGTAATTGTATTGTATTGTATTTCTAGTGTAGCTATTTTGGTTAGGAAGTCTTTGTTATATTGTAGTGTATCATTTGTACTGTTATCCCCTTTTTACCAGTATATTAGATATAATACAGATAATAGGCTTTGGACCCTAAACCAGTATCTGTGTATTTCCTATAGTGTTAAGTGTTCACTTGAGCGTCGGTGACGCACAAGCAGCTTTGTAGTTAGTCAGGTTACACAAGGTTGCACTTACACCCTGTATTCACATTAAGGTATTCTGTGTATTTCATTGTTAAAAGGTTTTAACATAAAGGTATAGTGTTGTGAGCGTCTGCATCGCTGGTGACCTCCTCGTGGTCTCGAGCGTAGGCTACGCTACAGCGAATCATTCCCCTAGACATAACCAATAACGTGTCCTGTGATCACTGGGCCGTGAGCGAACGTGACGCTTGAGCGTCTCGCCTACGGCTTAGCGATCGTTACGCAGATAGCGTACCCATACGGTATTTCTTAAGCAAACAGCGTACAGTGTTCTTAGCTTCATAAAGGGTTTTTTATACGACAAGGGAATTTGGCATTGTCAATTGGGGACTCGTCCTATCCTTCACATATCTCTGCTAGGTAATATCAGCAGACATTATCCATCAGCAAAGGGCGGGATCATATTCCTTGCAGTGCTGATTGGATAAGCGTCTGTTTCGCTTAGTAAAGGGTGCTGAGGGAATCCGGGACCGGAGGTAAGAACAGTACGCTATTGTCTTTGAAAATCTGGTTTTTATTTCAATTTGGTGCCAACTACACACTCAGGCCTAGAATAACTTTAGGAGTTTTGAATGATGACTTTCTTTGTGACAAGAGGCCGCATGGTCTGTCCACCATTTTGTGTGACCCTCATGGAGGTGGAAGGGGGAGGAGCAGCGGCCATTTTGGGAAGGTCAAAAAAATTTTATTTTTTTTTCTGAGCGGCTGGTTTTCAGTTGACTCAGGAAACAATCAGCCATCCACTGTCAAAAAGAAATCATCATTTAATGAGTTTTTTTTTTAATGCATTTATTTAATCTATATCATAGTCAATCATAAGTAATAGTTATTGGTACTTATATGTAATTTCATATGCGTGTGCTTACATCAATGTATGTTATTAGATTAAATTTAGAATTGCATTTTCATCTGTGTAAGTTTCACATCTCACATTCCTGTTTGCCAATTTTATAGTTGATAGAAAGTGCTAAAAAGAGATTTGCTGTTATTTCATAGTAGAGGTAATAGTTAAAGTATAGAACAACACACGGTTTGTCTGAGATACAAGGCAGTCAGTGTGGATTGCGGTAGATGATCAGGGATCATTTACATTGATAAAAATATATTGTGTTACGGTGGATCCTTTGCATTGCGTACACGTGTCGCTAACAAAGACTAGCGTACGCAATCCAAAAGGCAGACGCACGCAGTGTACATTACGCAACGTAGCGTCCGGTTACGCCCACGTAGCTCAAGTTGTGATAAAGTGAAGTAACGCAAAGGCGATAATTAACGCACAGCGGTAGATAACGCGAAGCGGTAAATAACGCAAATCTATTTTTGGAAAATCTGAAATTTAGTTTAACAGATCCTGCTCCTAATTGGTAACACTTTTGGCCTAAAGACAATTTCTGCGCAGAAATAGATATAGAAACAAAGTGTACATGTGTTGAGTGAGTGTGGTTTTGAATACAACTTTAAGGTGGAACCAAAAGGAAAGCCGGGTACTCGTCAAGGGACATACGTGTAAGTGACATATACGGTGGCTAGGGAGGCATCCCTGGTTAAATAATATTTGAGCATTAGAGTATAGCGGACCATAAGGTAACAAGACCAGGAGGTCATAAGGTAACAGACCAGGAGGTCATAAGGTAACAGACCAGGAGGTCATAAGGTAACAGGTAAAATAGACAAAGAGGTCCGCTATAAAAGTCCAGTGGCACAACGCCTGGGGTGTTGGTGCAGAACCCATATAGGCCATACAAGCTCTTGCTGAAGGAATCGCGGCCGGAAACATCGATTCCATTGATCTTTCAGTACATGACAAGTAGTGCTCGTGTACTGAACGATTGGACCGCACGTAATTGTGTGCAGTAGTTAGTAATCTGACCTAATACCATTAGAGTAAAGTGGTCACAAACGCTATTTGTACATTCTGACGTGATTTGTGTAATTTTTTATTTTTGGAAGGGAAGTTCGCTGGTCACTCAGGAACTATCCAACAACCGATACTTGCTGGGGAACGCGCCCCAGTAAATAAAGGTTCACAGGGGCCCTGGGTTGGGTACAGCAGCTCTGGTTACAGTGATTGCAGCACAGGCCAACGTGGGCGAGAAGTAAGTGGGGTACTTGATAAACCACCACCGCCGGCCTGCCCAAGGACATCTTGGTTTGTTTGTAAGGGTTCGCTGAAAACCTTGAGATAAAGATCCAAGGAGGAATAAGCAACGCCTGCAGATTATGGGGGCCATTTGTTCAGGTAGGGGGCGATCAACCTCGGTTCGGGTTGATTCAGAGAACCGACCAGTTGGGTCGGCACGATATGTAATGTGTGAAAAATACGGTAGTCACACAGAGGTTTTATGTGATGAATGGGAGAGAATGACTGTACAAGACAGGGACAAATTCCCAAGAATAGGTAGCTTCAGTCCAGTAGTGTTACAAAATTTAAGGAGGAGGATAAGTCTCATTGAACCAACGAAGAGACAAAATAAACATGATGATTGTTTGCAGTTATGGCAACAGGAAAGTGAAATGCAAAGAAATGTAACTTACATATCTAACTTTCATCTTGAGAGGAGAGACATGGCATTGAAGAGGATTATGGTTGCAGAGAAATGGCACAATGTTGTACGATAAAAATGCACTTAGTAACTGTATTAAGAATGAAAGTGTTAAATGTAATAATGTTTATGAAAATGAAAGTGTAAAAAAATTACAAATGTTAACCTGTGCAAGTCGCACCCCATGTTAAACTTCCCTCAGGATTACCAACAAGAAAGTGAGCCCAGAACGATGTCGGCACCTCTTCCGGAAGCCATCCTACAAGACATCCAGGTGGACGCGACCAAATTGGTAAAGGCAATAATCAAACCCCCTAACGGAGGGTCAGGTGAGGTCGTGTCCACAGGTACGTACAATGTTTTATATCACGCACAAACAAATGTACCCCATATTATAAGACCAAAACAAGGTGATGTGATTGAGTTTAGTCCTGTCAGGGTGATCACAGTCCCCAATGGGAAGACTGACGATCAGGGAACCATTCCCGTCAAGGACAGTGCAATGCGCCATCCCTGGTCCCGGACAGAATTGAGATCAATCATGTCTGATTACCCAGATCCTAGGAAAGATCTAACTGTATGATCAAAGATTCACAGAAGGTATATCAACTCCCTAGACAACGACATAATCATGGTATCCAAGGAATCAGGTAGGTACAGGGAAAGCGGTTGATGGTGATGAGCATCCAAGCGTTTGAGGAGGCATCAAATCAACCAAAACCCCAGGCCATTGGCACATGGAGGAACTTAAGGATTTGTGATCTGTGCAAAAGAGAAGGGCATTATGCTAGCAACTGTAACAGCCCACATAAAGTTAGACCCCTAGACATGAAAATGAGCAAAAGTTATGACACACCAAATTATAAGCAGGGATCACATAGGAAGAATTTTGAGCCACACCCATGATAGGTAGTCAAGAAAGGTGATCATACGACTGATGGTAAGCCTGAGGCAACGGTTAATATATTGGGAGGTCATTCACTGAAAGACACAGGAATGACCAGGTGAAACGTTGTAAATGTATCAGTGAAATGTTTTTTTCTCTCTCTCTCTCTATCCCCATCTCTGACGAGTAGTGGTAAGAATTCACACATTGCATACCCACTTGGTCCTTGCAGAAGTCTACCAAACCCCAGCATGACCTCCGCCACAATGTATTTCTGGCCAGATACAGACAGTGGAGTAATGCAGGTGCTGGTGGGGAGGGACTGCTCAAGGAGACCATTAGACACGTAGATATGACAGCCTGATAATCTGACAATGTTTTTCTAATGCTAACAATGTTTTCTTAATGTTGACAATGTTTTAAAAATGCTTTGTTTCTCTTTTCCTATTGATGGTTAATGTCGAGTTATGTAATATATATATGCATATGAATTGTTCTCTATCTCTTGTTTTTTTTTTTTTTTTTTTTCTCTCTCTCTGCTCACTCATGTTTTCATGGTTTAAAGATGGTATGTCACCCCTCAGTTGGACCAATGGTAATGCCAGATTTTTGCTCCTTACAGAAAGATCGTCGGTTAGGAAGGAATATTGCATCACCAGAATGATCGTTTTTGAAGACTGAGAGACAACACCTTTGAGAGGACAGCAGAACAAGAAGAACAACAAGACGAGAGAACTTATTATCGTAACGAGTTCTCTCCCCCTCAAACTGATTTTCTTATACCCCATTTACAAATTTCTTCTTTTCTCCTCCTGTAAGATGGACTTGCCCCAAGAGACTGTGATATGGATTTTTCCCGTTAACCATGATGTTGACCAGAGCAGTCTGTTTCGGTGAGAGTACCAGTGAGGTCGAGAAAGGATCCAGAAAGGTCCTGATGACTGAGACGGAGGTGTAAATTTCCAATAGCAACCCAATCACCAAGCAAAGGCGAGTACCGGGCACGATCTAACAACCATGTTATTTGTAAACAACTGTGAAGGAATGTTAGTTCAAAAAGAAAGTTGTATCTGTAGGCTCTGTAACAAAGAAATGCCAATCCAGTTTTAATATCCATATGGACCGGCATCCATTGAGTGACTATCACTCTCTAGTGGGTAACGTGTTAAACCAAACAGATTGTTGGGTATGCTCTCAAGTACCTCAGGGTCACAGCAAATCAGGGCTAGTACCATTTCCTTTAACGTTAGGGGAGGTACTTGAGCTAAGTGGTGGGAGACCGGTGGACAGGAGGTTTAACATCTCCAGCCCTCCTAGTTTGAAGCTCCACCAATACCATGTTGATAGGTCCCTCTTATGTTTTAATATCTCCAATCCCCGTAAGCCGGGAAATTGGGAAGTGTCATGGAGCAACCAAACCATGACATTTTCGCATAGAGCAGATAGAATGCCTACAGATACAGAGCTTGTACGCCACATAGCCAGTAGAGGAAAATCTTTCCGGTATCGATATACCTTAGGAAATAGGATTACTAGAGTTGGAGAGGTATCACCAGGATACTGTGCACATATCGTACAAACTGATACGTGCATTAAGCAGATGGAAGAATTAGGGTCAGGAGATTTCACCTGGAAGGTTTGTAACATGGTCATGTCCTTCTCCATCCCTTATGTTCTCCCCGATGATGCATATTTCATATGCGGGAGAAAGGCGTATGAGCGGCTTGCCCCAAACTCTGAAGGATTGTGTTGTATTGGAAAAGTACTACCTGAGGTAATGAGTCTAAGGAGTGAGGAAACTGTAATTAACCTGGATTTGGTATATGACCCAATGATAGAAACCATGATGTGATGAAAATGCGATTATACGGTCCATTTCTTTCACCTGTTTTTCTGCTTTTCTCCAAGATACAAAGACCCCTTGGACGAGGAAGTTAACGAGACGCTATACAGACAACAGACAAGAACCAAAGATGAAGTTTTGACGACCTATGATATGGACACTTGATGAACTTTGCCATGGATCCCCAGTTTCCCTAGTATTTTAAACTCACGCTAGCCCAACATTTTTTGTAAATCTGATGGCACTGACAAAGCTATTTGCTCATGCCCAAGGAGCAATACAGCGCAAAGAAGACGACTCTCAACAGATACCGAACAAAACTTCAACAACAGATGTACATTTCCCTGACATAGAATATCATTGCATTTTCCATAAGTGTTCTTTATCTTCATCTCTACAACCCTCAGGTAATGACACACATAGGCGATAGGGAATACAGGCACAGATATCAGCAACCACATACCTCCCCCATTCATGTATCATCAACTAAAATGTGCTCCCCCATTTTGTTACAACCACAGCCGAAATGAGCTCGGTAAAGTTTGACAGCCCATCCACAGACCCTTAGTACGGGATAAGAAGGAATTCAAATGTATACTTCGCAATACCTCGAAGCTTGATGTACAACACGTACGGCACGATGATACATGACCCCCCCCAAACATGGATTCATACACACATGCTTCTGCTTTCTCACTAGGTCATACCCTCTTCACACCTTCTCCTCTCTCCTCCCTTACCCAACCATGGAAATGTATTAACCCCTGACATATATTTTTCTCTTTTTGAAATGTTTTAGGAAGTGGCAGTTATTGGTGACTGCCAAAGGGTGGACTGTCAAAGTCAAAAATATTACATAGAGAGACCATATAAACTGCACACATATAAGTCGCTATACTTGCAAATATGCGCAGCGAGCACAGCAATATATGGAAACACACGCATTTGCTCGGACATGGCACAGAGATGGATTCGGCACTTGTTTCATACAGTACATGGTTATAATAATGAACAGCACCAGACACCAAGGAGATTTAGAATTGGCTAATGAATTAATGTCATGGATGTGTATCATTCGAACCGAACCAGATAAACACATCATGTTTGGTATTGAAGCAAGCAGAATGAGGTGTGGGTTAGTTTGAGGCCTGTTGTGTTGTTGTGGGACATTGCAGCAGATAGATATGATTATATGTATAAAAGCTAAGATCATATTGTTAGAACAATGGATGCTCAAGACAACCTTTTACTAAGTTTTCAGGGCTGAACCTGATTAGCATATACAAAGAGAATGGTGACTCAATACAAAGGAGAAAGAAAGACCCCTCCCCCAGGTACTGGTCAAACAGGAAGGTAGTGGTCAGGTGTGGCCTCAGAGAACAGATGTAATGTAGCTACACTCACAGACACACACACAGCTACCTGGCACCAAGCAGCATGGCGGCTGAATCCCCAGGACATCCTCCAAACTAAAGGCTAAGTATTGAACCTCACATGGCTAGATAAGGAAACAGATAGATTGCTTTCTGGTTTAAATAGGATATTGTAACTTGGTTGTGTGATTGTTGGGTGTTTGTGGATACTCTGTGAAGTCCGTGATGAATTGGAACAGTATACAATCTGTAGCATAGTATTTGTGGTATTTGCTTGCCTATGGAGATTTAAAATAGATTGTGCTGGTTAGTTATAATATATATATCCTGTTAATCATAAATACCACCATGCAGTTACGTTTGTGTTAATTACATTGTGATCTGGTCTTGTGATGAATATGCTCTGGTTATTGAGATACTGAAGTTGTTTGGGATGTGAAATTATGAGATGGTTCTAGGAAGTTGGATTACATTGTGAAAGGTGATTTAGATGGTTTGGAATTGTAAAATCAGAACATATGCATTGTTTTGAGGCTTGGACATTTTGGAATAAAGTGCCATGTGTTTGGACCTGCAAATCTAAAATGGCTGCTGCTGGATGTCTTCCCCTCCCCCTTTCAGCCATGTGGTGTGGTCTTTGGAATCAAGTGGAGGTTTCTCAAAATGGAGTCTAGCTTCCATCCCATGCTGTATTCAGCATTGACTAACTGCGCAGCGATTGTCTCTCACATGTGTAGTTTTATCTGCAACCATGTTGTCTCTTATTTAATGTTATCATGAGCCATTTCTCTCTATCTCTCTCTTCTTCTCTTCCCCTTCCATTTTCCCATAAATAGTAATTGTATTGTATTGTATTTCTAGTGTAGCTATTTTGGTTAGGAAGTCTTTGTTATATTGTAGTGTATCATTTGTACTGTTATCCCCTTTTTACCAGTATATTAGATATAATACAGATAATAGGCTTTGGACCCTAAACCAGTATCTGTGTATTTCCTATAGTGTTAAGTGTTCACTTGAGCGTCGGTGACGCACAAGCAGCTTTGTAGTTAGTCAGGTTACACAAGGTTGCACTTACACCCTGTATTCACATTAAGGTATTCTGTGTATTTCATTGTTAAAAGGTTTTAACATAAAGGTATAGTGTTGTGAGCGTCTGCATCGCTGGTGACCTCCTCGTGGTCTCGAGCGTAGGCTACGCTACAGCGAATCATTCCCCTAGACATAACCAATAACGTGTCCTGTGATCACTGGGCCGTGAGCGAACGTGACGCTTGAGCGTCTCGCCTACGGCTTAGCGATCGTTACGCAGATAGCGTACCCATACGGTATTTCTTAAGCAAACAGCGTACAGTGTTCTTAGCTTCATAAAGGGTTTTTTATACGACAAGGGAATTTGGCATTGTCAATTGGGGACTCGTCCTATCCTTCACATATCTCTGCTAGGTAATATCAGCAGACATTATCCATCAGCAAAGGGCGGGATCATATTCCTTGCAGTGCTGATTGGATAAGCGTCTGTTTCGCTTAGTAAAGGGTGCTGAGGGAATCCGGGACCGGAGGTAAGAACAGTACGCTATTGTCTTTGAAAATCTGGTTTTTATTTCAATTTGGTGCCAACTACACACTCAGGCCTAGAATAACTTTAGGAGTTTTGAATGATGACTTTCTTTGTGACAAGAGGCCGCATGGTCTGTCCACCATTTTGTGTGACCCTCATGGAGGTGGAAGGGGGAGGAGCAGCGGCCATTTTGGGAAGGTCAAAAATTTTTTATTTTTTTTTCTGAGCGGCTGGTTTTCAGTTGACTCAGGAAACAATCAGCCATCCACTGTCAAAAAGAAATCATCATTTAATGAGTTTTTTTTTTTAATGCATTTATTTAATCTATATCATAGTCAATCATAAGTAATAGTTATTGGTACTTATATGTAATTTCATATGCGTGTGCTTACATCAATGTATGTTATTAGATTAAATTTAGAATTGCATTTTCATCTGTGTAAGTTTCACATCTCACATTCCTGTTTGCCAATTTTATAGTTGATAGAAAGTGCTAAAAAGAGATTTGCTGTTATTTCATAGTAGAGGTAATAGTTAAAGTATAGAACAACACACGGTTTGTCTGAGATACAAGGCAGTCAGTGTGGATTGCGGTAGATGATCAGGGATCATTTACATTGATAAAAATATATTGTGTTACGGTGGATCCTTTGCATTGCGTACACGTGTCGCTAACAAAGACTAGCGTACGCAATCCAAAAGGCAGACGCACGCAGTGTACATTACGCAACGTAGCGTCCGGTTACGCCCACGTAGCTCAAGTTGTGATAAAGTGAAGTAACGCAAAGGCGATAATTAACGCACAGCGGTAGATAACGCGAAGCGGTAAATAACGCAAATCTATTTTTGGAAAATCTGAAATTTAGTTTAACAGATCCTGCTCCTAATTGGTAACACTTTTGGCCTAAAGACAATTTCTGCGCAGAAATAGATATAGAAACAAAGTGTACATGTGTTGAGTGAGTGTGGTTTTGAATACAACTTTAAGGTGGAACCAAAAGGAAAGCCGGGTACTCGTCAAGGGACATACGTGTAAGTGACATATACGGTGGCTAGGGAGGCATCCCTGGTTAAATAATATTTGAGCATTAGAGTATAGCGGACCATAAGGTAACAAGACCAGGAGGTCATAAGGTAACAGACCAGGAGGTCATAAGGTAACAGACCAGGAGGTCATAAGGTAACAGGTAAAATAGACAAAGAGGTCCGCTATAAAAGTCCAGTGGCACAACGCCTGGGGTGTTGGTGCAGAACCCATATAGGCCATACAAGCTCTTGCTGAAGGAATCGCGGCCGGAAACATCGATTCCATTGATCTTTCAGTACATGACAAGTAGTGCTCGTGTACTGAACGATTGGACCGCACGTAATTGTGTGCAGTAGTTAGTAATCTGACCTAATACCATTAGAGTAAAGTGGTCACAAACGCTATTTGTACATTCTGACGTGATTTGTGTAATTTTTTATTTTTGGAAGGGAAGTTCGCTGGTCACTCAGGAACTATCCAACAACCGATACTTGCTGGGGAACGCGCCCCAGTAAATAAAGGTTCACAGGGGCCCTGGGTTGGGTACAGCAGCTCTGGTTACAGTGATTGCAGCACAGGCCAACGTGGGCGAGAAGTAAGTGGGGTACTTGATAAACCACCACCGCCGGCCTGCCCAAGGACATCTTGGTTTGTTTGTAAGGGTTCGCTGAAAACCTTGAGATAAAGATCCAAGGAGGAATAAGCAACGCCTGCAGATTATGGGGGCCATTTGTTCAGGTAGGGGGCGATCAACCTCGGTTCGGGTTGATTCAGAGAACCGACCAGTTGGGTCGGCACGATATGTAATGTGTGAAAAATACGGTAGTCACACAGAGGTTTTATGTGATGAATGGGAGAGAATGACTGTACAAGACAGGGACAAATTCCCAAGAATAGGTAGCTTCAGTCCAGTAGTGTTACAAAATTTAAGGAGGAGGATAAGTCTCATTGAACCAACGAAGAGACAAAATAAACATGATGATTGTTTGCAGTTATGGCAACAGGAAAGTGAAATGCAAAGAAATGTAACTTACATATCTAACTTTCATCTTGAGAGGAGAGACATGGCATTGAAGAGGATTATGGTTGCAGAGAAATGGCACAATGTTGTACGATAAAAATGCACTTAGTAACTGTATTAAGAATGAAAGTGTTAAATGTAATAATGTTTATGAAAATGAAAGTGTAAAAAAATTACAAATGTTAACCTGTGCAAGTCGCACCCCATGTTAAACTTCCCTCAGGATTACCAACAAGAAAGTGAGCCCAGAACGATGTCGGCACCTCTTCCGGAAGCCATCCTACAAGACATCCAGGTGGACGCGACCAAATTGGTAAAGGCAATAATCAAACCCCCTAACGGAGGGTCAGGTGAGGTCGTGTCCACAGGTACGTACAATGTTTTATATCACGCACAAACAAATGTACCCCATATTATAAGACCAAAACAAGGTGATGTGATTGAGTTTAGTCCTGTCAGGGTGATCACAGTCCCCAATGGGAAGACTGACGATCAGGGAACCATTCCCGTCAAGGACAGTGCAATGCGCCATCCCTGGTCCCGGACAGAATTGAGATCAATCATGTCTGATTACCCAGATCCTAGGAAAGATCTAACTGTATGATCAAAGATTCACAGAAGGTATATCAACTCCCTAGACAACGACATAATCATGGTATCCAAGGAATCAGGTAGGTACAGGGAAAGCGGTTGATGGTGATGAGCATCCAAGCGTTTGAGGAGGCATCAAATCAACCAAAACCCCAGGCCATTGGCACATGGAGGAACTTAAGGATTTGTGATCTGTGCAAAAGAGAAGGGCATTATGCTAGCAACTGTAACAGCCCACATAAAGTTAGACCCCTAGACATGAAAATGAGCAAAAGTTATGACACACCAAATTATAAGCAGGGATCACATAGGAAGAATTTTGAGCCACACCCATGATAGGTAGTCAAGAAAGGTGATCATACGACTGATGGTAAGCCTGAGGCAACGGTTAATATATTGGGAGGTCATTCACTGAAAGACACAGGAATGACCAGGTGAAACGTTGTAAATGTATCAGTGAAATGTTTTTTTCTCTCTCTCTCTCTATCCCCATCTCTGACGAGTAGTGGTAAGAATTCACACATTGCATACCCACTTGGTCCTTGCAGAAGTCTACCAAACCCCAGCATGACCTCCGCCACAATGTATTTCTGGCCAGATACAGACAGTGGAGTAATGCAGGTGCTGGTGGGGAGGGACTGCTCAAGGAGACCATTAGACACGTAGATATGACAGCCTGATAATCTGACAATGTTTTTCTAATGCTAACAATGTTTTCTTAATGTTGACAATGTTTTAAAAATGCTTTGTTTCTCTTTTCCTATTGATGGTTAATGTCGAGTTATGTAATATATATATGCATATGAATTGTTCTCTATCTCTTGTTTTTTTTTTTTTTTTTTTTCTCTCTCTCTGCTCACTCATGTTTTCATGGTTTAAAGATGGTATGTCACCCCTCAGTTGGACCAATGGTAATGCCAGATTTTTGCTCCTTACAGAAAGATCGTCGGTTAGGAAGGAATATTGCATCACCAGAATGATCGTTTTTGAAGACTGAGAGACAACACCTTTGAGAGGACAGCAGAACAAGAAGAACAACAAGACGAGAGAACTTATTATCGTAACGAGTTCTCTCCCCCTCAAACTGATTTTCTTATACCCCATTTACAAATTTCTTCTTTTCTCCTCCTGTAAGATGGACTTGCCCCAAGAGACTGTGATATGGATTTTTCCCGTTAACCATGATGTTGACCAGAGCAGTCTGTTTCGGTGAGAGTACCAGTGAGGTCGAGAAAGGATCCAGAAAGGTCCTGATGACTGAGACGGAGGTGTAAATTTCCAATAGCAACCCAATCACCAAGCAAAGGCGAGTACCGGGCACGATCTAACAACCATGTTATTTGTAAACAACTGTGAAGGAATGTTAGTTCAAAAAGAAAGTTGTATCTGTAGGCTCTGTAACAAAGAAATGCCAATCCAGTTTTAATATCCATATGGACCGGCATCCATTGAGTGACTATCACTCTCTAGTGGGTAACGTGTTAAACCAAACAGATTGTTGGGTATGCTCTCAAGTACCTCAGGGTCACAGCAAATCAGGGCTAGTACCATTTCCTTTAACGTTAGGGGAGGTACTTGAGCTAAGTGGTGGGAGACCGGTGGACAGGAGGTTTAACATCTCCAGCCCTCCTAGTTTGAAGCTCCACCAATACCATGTTGATAGGTCCCTCTTATGTTTTAATATCTCCAATCCCCGTAAGCCGGGAAATTGGGAAGTGTCATGGAGCAACCAAACCATGACATTTTCGCATAGAGCAGATAGAATGCCTACAGATACAGAGCTTGTACGCCACATAGCCAGTAGAGGAAAATCTTTCCGGTATCGATATACCTTAGGAAATAGGATTACTAGAGTTGGAGAGGTATCACCAGGATACTGTGCACATATCGTACAAACTGATACGTGCATTAAGCAGATGGAAGAATTAGGGTCAGGAGATTTCACCTGGAAGGTTTGTAACATGGTCATGTCCTTCTCCATCCCTTATGTTCTCCCCGATGATGCATATTTCATATGCGGGAGAAAGGCGTATGAGCGGCTTGCCCCAAACTCTGAAGGATTGTGTTGTATTGGAAAAGTACTACCTGAGGTAATGAGTCTAAGGAGTGAGGAAACTGTAATTAACCTGGATTTGGTATATGACCCAATGATAGAAACCATGATGTGATGAAAATGCGATTATACGGTCCATTTCTTTCACCTGTTTTTCTGCTTTTCTCCAAGATACAAAGACCCCTTGGACGAGGAAGTTAACGAGACGCTATACAGACAACAGACAAGAACCAAAGATGAAGTTTTGACGACCTATGATATGGACACTTGATGAACTTTGCCATGGATCCCCAGTTTCCCTAGTATTTTAAACTCACGCTAGCCCAACATTTTTTGTAAATCTGATGGCACTGACAAAGCTATTTGCTCATGCCCAAGGAGCAATACAGCGCAAAGAAGACGACTCTCAACAGATACCGAACAAAACTTCAACAACAGATGTACATTTCCCTGACATAGAATATCATTGCATTTTCCATAAGTGTTCTTTATCTTCATCTCTACAACCCTCAGGTAATGACACACATAGGCGATAGGGAATACAGGCACAGATATCAGCAACCACATACCTCCCCCATTCATGTATCATCAACTAAAATGTGCTCCCCCATTTTGTTACAACCACAGCCGAAATGAGCTCGGTAAAGTTTGACAGCCCATCCACAGACCCTTAGTACGGGATAAGAAGGAATTCAAATGTATACTTCGCAATACCTCGAAGCTTGATGTACAACACGTACGGCACGATGATACATGACCCCCCCCAAACATGGATTCATACACACATGCTTCTGCTTTCTCACTAGGTCATACCCTCTTCACACCTTCTCCTCTCTCCTCCCTTACCCAACCATGGAAATGTATTAACCCCTGACATATATTTTTCTCTTTTTGAAATGTTTTAGGAAGTGGCAGTTATTGGTGACTGCCAAAGGGTGGACTGTCAAAGTCAAAAATATTACATAGAGAGACCATATAAACTGCACACATATAAGTCGCTATACTTGCAAATATGCGCAGCGAGCACAGCAATATATGGAAACACACGCATTTGCTCGGACATGGCACAGAGATGGATTCGGCACTTGTTTCATACAGTACATGGTTATAATAATGAACAGCACCAGACACCAAGGAGATTTAGAATTGGCTAATGAATTAATGTCATGGATGTGTATCATTCGAACCGAACCAGATAAACACATCATGTTTGGTATTGAAGCAAGCAGAATGAGGTGTGGGTTAGTTTGAGGCCTGTTGTGTTGTTGTGGGACATTGCAGCAGATAGATATGATTATATGTATAAAAGCTAAGATCATATTGTTAGAACAATGGATGCTCAAGACAACCTTTTACTAAGTTTTCAGGGCTGAACCTGATTAGCATATACAAAGAGAATGGTGACTCAATACAAAGGAGAAAGAAAGACCCCTCCCCCAGGTACTGGTCAAACAGGAAGGTAGTGGTCAGGTGTGGCCTCAGAGAACAGATGTAATGTAGCTACACTCACAGACACACACACAGCTACCTGGCACCAAGCAGCATGGCGGCTGAATCCCCAGGACATCCTCCAAACTAAAGGCTAAGTATTGAACCTCACATGGCTAGATAAGGAAACAGATAGATTGCTTTCTGGTTTAAATAGGATATTGTAACTTGGTTGTGTGATTGTTGGGTGTTTGTGGATACTCTGTGAAGTCCGTGATGAATTGGAACAGTATACAATCTGTAGCATAGTATTTGTGGTATTTGCTTGCCTATGGAGATTTAAAATAGATTGTGCTGGTTAGTTATAATATATATATCCTGTTAATCATAAATACCACCATGCAGTTACGTTTGTGTTAATTACATTGTGATCTGGTCTTGTGATGAATATGCTCTGGTTATTGAGATACTGAAGTTGTTTGGGATGTGAAATTATGAGATGGTTCTAGGAAGTTGGATTACATTGTGAAAGGTGATTTAGATGGTTTGGAATTGTAAAATCAGAACATATGCATTGTTTTGAGGCTTGGACATTTTGGAATAAAGTGCCATGTGTTTGGACCTGCAAATCTAAAATGGCTGCTGCTGGATGTCTTCCCCTCCCCCTTTCAGCCATGTGGTGTGGTCTTTGGAATCAAGTGGAGGTTTCTCAAAATGGAGTCTAGCTTCCATCCCATGCTGTATTCAGCATTGACTAACTGCGCAGCGATTGTCTCTCACATGTGTAGTTTTATCTGCAACCATGTTGTCTCTTATTTAATGTTATCATGAGCCATTTCTCTCTATCTCTCTCTTCTTCTCTTCCCCTTCCATTTTCCCATAAATAGTAATTGTATTGTATTGTATTTCTAGTGTAGCTATTTTGGTTAGGAAGTCTTTGTTATATTGTAGTGTATCATTTGTACTGTTATCCCCTTTTTACCAGTATATTAGATATAATACAGATAATAGGCTTTGGACCCTAAACCAGTATCTGTGTATTTCCTATAGTGTTAAGTGTTCACTTGAGCGTCGGTGACGCACAAGCAGCTTTGTAGTTAGTCAGGTTACACAAGGTTGCACTTACACCCTGTATTCACATTAAGGTATTCTGTGTATTTCATTGTTAAAAGGTTTTAACATAAAGGTATAGTGTTGTGAGCGTCTGCATCGCTGGTGACCTCCTCGTGGTCTCGAGCGTAGGCTACGCTACAGCGAATCATTCCCCTAGACATAACCAATAACGTGTCCTGTGATCACTGGGCCGTGAGCGAACGTGACGCTTGAGCGTCTCGCCTACGGCTTAGCGATCGTTACGCAGATAGCGTACCCATACGGTATTTCTTAAGCAAACAGCGTACAGTGTTCTTAGCTTCATAAAGGGTTGTTTATACGACAAGGGAATTTGGCATTGTCACCACTGTGTGCTATTCCTGTAATGTGTACCTCCATTGGTTGCACACCCTGCCAGCAGTAACCTACGCAGTGCGCCCCACATGGCTGCCTCGGATGGTTCCTCCGTGGGCAGGGTGTGCTTCATTTGGATCTTTCCATGCAGGGCATAGCATACTCCTACACACGTGTCAGTTTTCCCATACATGCATTTGGCCCTTGTATGGCTCATCTCCCACTGTGTAACCTTCGTAGTGCGCCCAACATGGCTGCCTTATCTGGTGCGCTTGTGGATGGGATGTAAAATACATGGACCTGATGGTTTTAGTGGAACCCTACTCTGAACTTAAGGACTCTGCAATCTCCCCATTTTGTGTTCTCTTCTAGGGGTGGACTATTCCACCCTGGGTAATCCTATGCAGTGCGCCTAAGATGGCTGCCGCACCTGGTACCTTGTGAGGGTGGAACACACAACCCCCGGCAATTTACTGGATCCCAAACAGCATGGATTCACTGGGGGGAGATCATGTCAAACAAATCTTACTGACTTTTTTGATTGTGTGACTAAAGTGATGGATAAAGGTGGAGCCATGGATATAGCTTATCTAGACTTTAGTAAGGCTTTTGACACAGTTCCACATCGCAGACTGCTAAATAAACTTGAAAGTTTGGGATTGGATATTAGGATTATTGAATGGATAAGATCTTGGTTGAAGGATAGAAAACAGAGAGTTGTGGTAAATGGAGTGCATTCACAGGAGGGAAATGTTACCAGTGGAGTACCCCAGGGATCTGTACTTGGACCAGTGCTTTTTAATATCTTTATTGGTGACATTGCAAATGGCATTAAAGGGAAAGTATGCCTTTTTGCAGATGACACAAAGGTATGCAACAGGGTAGACACACTAGGTGGGGTAAAACAAATGATTGAGGATCTAGGTAGACTAGAGGAATGGTCAAGAGTCTGGCAATTACAGTTTAATGCCAAAAAATGCAAAATCATGCACTTGGGTCTCAAAAATCCTAAAGCTAAATACAGTATTAATGGCACTATACTGGAAACTACTGAGGAGGAAAGGGATCTAGGAGTCACTATTTCAGATGACTTAAAAGCAGGTAAGCAATGTAACAAGGCAATGAGGAAGGCTAGTCAGATGCTTGGCTGCATTGGGAGAGGAATCAGCAGCAGAAAGAAAGAAGTAATAATGCCACTGTATAGGTCATTGGTACGGCCTCATCTAGAATACTGTATTCAGTTCTGGAGGCCATATCTTCAAAAGGATATTAATACATTAGAAACTGTACAAAGGAGGGCAACTAAAATGGTGCATGGCCTACATCACAAAACATACCCAGAAAGACTAAGAAATCTCAATATGTATAGTTTGGAGCAGAGAAGGGAAAGGGGGGACATGATAGAAACTTTCAAATATATGAAGGGTTTTAACAAAGTCCAGGAGGGAAACATTCTCCAAATGAAGAGAAGCAATAGGACACAAGGACATGCACTGAGACTGGAGGGGGGGAGGTTCAGGGGAAATTTGCGGAAAAATTATTTCACAGAAAGGGTAGTGGACAAGTGTAATAGCCTCCCATCAGAGGTGGTAGAGGCTAAGACAGTAGAGCAATTTAAACATGCATGGGATAGACATAAGGATATCCTTACAAAGAAATAAGGATCAAATAAGGTTAGTGATAAAAAATAATATAAAAAAAAAAAAAAAGGGGCAGACTAGATGGGCCAAGTGGTTCTTATCTGCCGACAAATTCTATGTTTCTATGTAGGTTATTACCCAAAATGCCTACACCAATCATGCATTATTCTTTCTGTCTTTATTGTCTGTGTGGTTTATCTTTTGATGTAATACTTAAATCTTCTGTATTATGTGCATTGTTTGAGTTCTAGTTGGCGCTGCGGATGGCTGCCTCGGTGCTGCTCTGCCAAACAGCCTTTGTTTTTAGTCTTACATGTATAATATGTCGAGTCTATTGTACAGTTGCAATGTGCAATATGAACTCATATGTGTAATGTATGCTATGTTTTTCCCTCTTCTTATGCTATGTATTCCCCCTTCATGTTGCTGCTTGGCGATGCATTGTACCAAAAAGAATTCATAGTGTACGTGAGTACACCTGGCCAATAAAGCTGATTCTGATTCTGATTCTTAGATGCTTGTTTTCAACCCTCAGTACAAAATGTAATTGAATACAAAATTAAAAATCTGATGGAACTGTGTGTGTTTTTCCTATCAACTGCAACATCTATGGCCTCCACCTACCAAATACCATGGCTAACTGAATTCCCACCCAAGGCGTTTGCCACAAAGCTTCCTGGTTTTGCACCAATGCATCTGGGTGCATAACCTGGATGACATCTAGGTACACAACCACTCTGCTATCTGGATATGTTCCAATATGAAACATCAGAGTTTAAACTTCTACCACTACAGAGCCACCAGTCCAATTGAATTATTTTTTGTTTCTACTCTACAGATACTGCTTTGTTTTGCCGTATTCCTGACATAAAATAACCATTAAAATTAGAATTTTTTTTGACTATTTTATTACATTACTCTGAGTGCCCTAAAATGCAATTATCTGCTGCAATATGAAGTCACAAAACAGGATCATTACAAGTACAGGATCAGACCAAAAGACTGTGAGGGTTTATACTGCGTGGAGGGAGTCTTTTTGTCACTAACTTGATTGTTCTGAAATGGAGCCCAAGTAGTCTGGGTGGTCTCTCCTCTGGGTTAAAGATTGTGCTGAGACTTTTTGGTTTTTTTTTCCAGCAGTTATTGTAAAGTTTGACTACATCTCCCAGTATGCTTCTGCTGCCCTTATGAAATGAACATACCCCTATTCATGTGTTAATGTGGGTTTAAAAAGGATCAGGTGCTGGGAAGTGTGTGTCCTTTTTTTCCCAAATCTTGTGTGCTGGAATCTCCCAAGAGCACTGTGCGTGTTTGGCAGAAGGAGGTCTTTTGCTAACAAAGCCCAGGCAGCAGGTATCCTGAAAGGCACTGGAAGGTCTGCTGGCATAGCCCTGTAAATTGCTGATGACAGGGTATAGTGCTGAGACCCCACCATGCTGGTGAAGCTCAGTGGCTGTGCAGCTGGGACCCTGAAGGGTTTGCTGTATATGTTTACATGAGTCTTCTGGAACTGTTTACCTGAGCTCCTGATAGGAACTGTGTTAATTTTGGGTAGATGCCTCTAAAGATTTTTGGAGACTCTGCTTTGGACTATTGGGTGTTTAACTTGTTAATTATGAGACTTTGTTAACAGCCCTTTGGTGATTGTGCTGTGTTACCTAGGAGGCTTGTATTTTTTTTACACTACTTTTCAATAAATGTGTGATTATAAGGCACCTATCTCCTAATCTGTGTGAGCGCTGTATTTAAAGGGGTCCCAAAAAAGGGTGTGCTTTATGTCCTAAATGCAGTACCCTCACGAAGACCTGCAGCCCTGAGCTGCTGTAAAATGACTCTGAGGAGTGGAAACATCTGTTTGTGGCTCTACACAAGGGACCCAACCAGAGATGGATTGGGGAAGGGGATGGGCATCTTAGCTATTGGCTACAGCTGCAAGTCCAACTGGGGGGGATGGGGGGGGGGTGACCCTGTGGTAGCAGAAAAGGGGGCATGAATTTGGGGTGGGTGCTTATCCATTTTAGTCACTCTGGGGCCGTGCCCAGCACTCCACTAAGCAGCTGGGCTGCCCCAGTCTCTGCTCCCCTCACTGCATCTAGTATTCAGCAATCACCTGTTGCTCTGCTGTGCAGAGTAGCAGTGACCAAATGCTCCCCCAACTTTCCCCCCATCAATGTGGCCATGCCTCCTTTTTGTGTGTATGCCAAAGGGCACTCACACAACAACTTGATCGATGCATTACAATTGTTGCTCTTTAGGCATACTTACCGACTTTCCAGCTGCCCCTTCCCGGAAGGGACTGCCAGGTCGGCACCGCAGGGGAAAGGAGGGCTGGCGCAATGTACGTGTTTGGTGCAGGGGACATGGCAGCATGATTGTGTCATTATGGCCCTACCCCACTATACACTGCAGAGATTGCCAATGTTGTAAAATGGTGGCTTGGCTGCAAGGACATGATTCAGTGCAAATTGAATCATCATGTGCCTGAACCACCCGTGTTCATCCTCCGGGAGACTTGAATACTCTTCCAAGCTGCCGGGAGGACCATCTGAGATTCAGGGGCCTCCTGGCCTTTTCGTGAGAGTAAGCAAGAATGTCTTGCAATGGGAACCTCCGGGAATGGCGCCGAGAGGAGGGGGGGTGGGGGGAGTACTAATTAAACAGGCTCGGGCTGCTGGAGGTGCCTGGGTCTACTGCCCCCTCCTTGGTATACCTATACTTAAAGACGGTGCCATCTTCCCAGTGATATCTTCGGGAAGATGGCACCCATACATTGAAAGAAAAAACTCTGGCACTGTGCAAGAATCTTTACTCTCTAGTGCACATGCACCATCTTCCCAAATATCACTGGGAAGATGGTGCCGCCCGAGAAGGAAGAACGCGATTCCTGCAAGTAAGGTAGGAAGCCTGTGCCCACCCCCCACCCTCCTGCCCCCCCCCATATAAGAATGGCGCACCCTGTGGATCACGTGTGGACACGCCCCCACATTCATTACCAGGGCCCCGTATTGCTCTCTACGCCCCTGCCTCCGGGAGTCTCACGAATTAAGGTGCCAGAAAACTGGGCATTGCTCCTGCAAATCAGCAGCCCCAGCTTTTATTAATGAAAGTGGGTAGGGTTAGGCAAACCCACCCCCAACTACACAAAGCTGGAAATTACAGCAAAATCATCCGGGAGTGGTGCCGCCATGATGCGAATGTTACTATGTAACAGGGACGTGCGGTGAGGTAAATGACTCAGGTTGCACTGCCTAGTACCAGAGCCAGATTTACACACAATATATGAGCCAAAGGGTTGTGGGCATGTGGGCATTACACAATGGTGCGACAGTATATACTGCTGGAAATTTGGTGAGCTTTGGTCAAAGATGTGCGGAAAAGATAGCACTGCCTCACCTGCCATAGACTTTTTACTCCAGAGTTTTGACTAAAAAAATTGTTAGAATAATACAAAGAAGATTTTTATAATATATTATTTGTAATTTCATGTACTGTATATAGTCAAATCTGTGGTGTGTATTATAATGTGACAAGAAAGGCTCTGCCTCACCTCACCGCACGTCACTGCTATGTAAATGCAATAATCTTGCTTCATAAACCTCTGTACATTGCCACACCAGTTTCAAGCTTTCCATAGGCTTTTCTTTGTAGCTATGTTGTTTTAGTTACTCAAGATCTACAATAATCATCTATTTTCAGTTAAAGACTGGGAAACTGTATTATATTTCTTAGCTTACATATACCCACTTAAAAGAGACTCTAATGGATTACGGAAACACTCTCTCTTCATAATAGCCATATATTATTGCATAATTATTTTAGTATATCAGCAAATAATTTCCATGTGTTCTGAGGGCCACTCAAACCAGCTTTCAAACACAATAATTTATTTTTCTGTGATGTCATTTTATATTTCAAATTAGGTATATAATTTACTGGAATTCTCATTCACATGCAATTATTCATGTGACAAGTGAACTGGACAGAAGCTTGAGAGAATTATTAATCAAAACAGAATTGCCTTTGATGTGCCTGCTACATAAGAGAGGTTTGTACTGGCTACAGATGTCATCTCCCACACTGTTCATTTCATGGATTCTGTGCCATTGTCTTTTATCCTACAACGTAGCAATATCTAGAAATGGGGATAATGATTTCAGCAAATGTACAACATTAAGCAAGACGGTAAATTAGACATTTATATATTACTACAGAAGGTTTGGATATCATTTTGCTTTCAGCATTTCCCTAAATTAAATTTAATGTAGAAAGGAAAGCATTTATTGTAGTTTATTGCATATAGAAACAAAATAAATATTGATATATTTAGTTAGATCTTATACATTTGTGTGAAATACCACCCATTTAGTTTATACTCCCCTATAGACTGCTCCCGCCACATAGCAAAAAAGTTGTTGCTCTCTCCCCCAAGACTCTCACTTCTCCTAATCCTCAGATTAACATTTCATAGCCTAAATAGTGACAGTCACAGTAGTTTACCCAGCAGGATGACTTAATCTGTCCAGCACAATTCCACACAATTCCGCAGAGCAAAGCAGAATGTGTCTATTCTAATGTTACTGCGCAGATACATTCTGCCTTCAGATCATTGCACCAGGTTGGACTGGGCAGATTGAGAGAGTGCCAAAGGCCAGGTCAGAGCTACAGGTAAGGACGAGAGGCCCAAGGTACAGTAGGGACCACTTGCTGCATGAGCGACCAGCAATAGCTCCTTTAAAATGTTTGTGGATGTGAAACAAATGTTTTTTTAGGCAGCCATAATGGAAATTTAGGGTCGCTGCTGTAGGCCCAACACATCATCATCATCATCATCATCATCATCATCTCATCATCATCATCACCACCACAATGTCATCAGATTAGGTATGTTCAAAAGCTACAGATTGCCAGTTTGTGAGGCTGATGCACTTCTTTATCTGTGTGTGAAAACCCTGTCTTGTTTTATTACTGTGTGGATTCAATTGACAAAGCAATGCAGAGAATGGTTTCGCTATAAAAATAAATGTTACTGCACAGAAAAAAAATACTGGAGAGTATGCCATCTCTACTGGGGGCACATATTCATCTCAAGTTTTAGGTGTAATGGCAGAACTTGGATCTTTGTGATCTGGTCAGATTGTGAAAAAATGTGAGATGCTTGGCCAGTGATGCTTCATTACATTAGAATGTGCAGGAAACATGGATTACAAAGCTACATTTTCCTAAGTAGAAATGTGATATGGTTTCATAGTTAACTAAAATAAATATATATATATATATATATATATATATACAGGAATCAAACAAACGGCGGCACTCAGGAGACGAAGAGATGGTGAAATAAAACGGTGCTTTATCTACATTTCGGGGGACATAGCCCCGTCATCAGGACACACACAGTGAAACATCAAACAGTGTAAACTTAAATACCTTACCTGGCGCTTGTTCTAGCCGTCCATGCCACGCCTCTGCTCCGCTTTTGGGATCTATGCTTCCGTTCACATCAGTACCTATATATATATATATATATATATATATATATATATATAGCCAATTAAAGTGGTGTGGCAGAGAGCATTGAGTGCCACATATTATACAGAGAGTGGTGCAGGGGCTGCCGTATAATGCAGATAGTGTTCCTTTGCTCGCCATATAATACAGAGAGAAACACAGTAACTGCAATATAATACAGAGAGCAATGCCATGACAACTATACAATACAGAAAGCATTGCAGTGAACGCCATATAATACAAAGAGCAACCCAGAGATCACCATATAATGAAGAGACAATGCAGTCACCTTCATATTATACAGAGGGCATCGCAGTGACTGGCAAATAATACAGAGAAAATGCAGCAACCTCCATATAATACAAAGAGCATTGCAGTGACTGCCATATAATACAGAAAACAACGCAATGACCTCCATATAATACAGAGTACACCACAGTGACTGCCATATAATACAGAAAGCAACACGTTGACCACCATATAATACCATACCATATACCATATAATACCATATAATACAGAAAGCATTGTAGTGACCCACATATAACACAGATTATTACAATATTAATACACCTTCCAACACAAACCCAACATTCATACACCCCCCACCACAGATGGTATTAAACACACATTAACCCCCCCCCCCCCCCCCCCCCGAAAAAATATATACCTCTTCCATTTGTAGCAATATACCTCCCCCCTGGTAAACATTAAAATGTTTTCACCTCATCAGGCCTTTGTGACAGCAAACATAAACACCAACAAAGTTTGTGCTGTGTGGAATACATTTATTTATTACAAATAACATACACCCAACTCTCACCAATGAAAACCTATACATCTCTGAACATGCACTACAGAATAAACTGGCACTATGTACATAAATGTTAATATCTAAAAACAAAATTCATGTCACAGTTATAGTTATTGGTTCAAAGAAGATATGGTTATTGTAACAAATTAGGAAAAAAATTTTTAATATGAAGTATTTATTTCTCTTAATTATTCTGTAAAACAACATTGCTACATTATGAAAATGATGATGTGGTATATCGCTATTTTAATTTCTGTAATTTACAGTATCAAGTGTGCTTTAGTGTCCTTCAAAACTGCAAGCACCCCAGTCTTTTCTCTGATTTTAATCATATGGAAGTGAAAGAATTAACACTGGAGCTAATAAGAATGTTCCCCTTGCATGCATTTAGAATCTTCTGTTCAGTGCAACCCTGCACATTGCATTTTTCTTAAAGAGATTATTTTGAACACATTCATTTCCAAATCATTCAGTGTAGAGGGGAAAGTGGTCTCACTGATTTCTAGCAAATTAATTAAACGTTTGAATTTTTGCTTGTGGCTGTAACAAGCACCCCTTTCATACAAAATATTGTGTGTTCAGTTTTGTTCTTTAAATAGGAAAATGGATCTATGTTTATATTTGTTTTATCTCCTATTAATTCTGCAAACTTGACAGTGGATCTGCCACATACTGTATATATATATATATATATATATATATATATATATACAGTTTACACGCATACATACTGTATATAAAATCTCAAGAACTTTACAAAAAAGAAATATGATTTAATACTTCTCCTATTTGAACATGTATTGGATATATTATTTTACATTCTGCAAGTCTATGTATTATACACATTTGCATTTATATAACTGTTGCAATTCAGTTTGCCTTTTAATTCTAATTAAGCAAATAATAATGAATATAATGGCTTATGGTTTAAAAACCTTTTGCATCTTGCTGTAAAAGTTGGTGCCCACTTGCCTTTAAATGTAATGTTTCACTATAAATGACAATCCAGAACAAGGAACATATCATAGGGGACAGCAATAAATTAAATGTATATATTACCCTGGAGGTTTCAGTCTTCCAAGGTCAAAGTTCAGGTGTATTTGCGAAGAAGAAAGGGAATTCATCTTATCATTGTGTATTTATATTGCTGATACATTTAAGCTAGTTCTCCCAAAAGGCCCTTTACCTTCACATTGCTTCTTGGTCATGCTAAAGACAAGAATAGACAACAATTTCAGTTAACTGTAATTCATGTATTTTCTCTCACTCCCCTGTGTTAATATAAGTTTCTGTAATCTCCTGAGACCACTTTAAATAAGTTACAGAGAAAAAAAAAATGTTTTAGGCAGAAGTTAGCGGCATATTTTTAGCTTAGTGCTGCACAAATTAATGCTATACATGACAGTGGGCCACATTATTAACAATTTATCTTTCTGAATTCCCCACTGTCACAGCTAATACAGTTTAATCATGATTGACAGACTGAATGGAGCCGTGAATGGTTTATGTAAGTTTATTGGGATGAGGTTTAAAACATTGGAGTGATATATTTTTTTCTTTATTTTATCATTATTCTTTCAAGGCAAGTTTTCATATTTACCATGAAAAATGCAGATTTCTCAGAGATAAATGTGAGGGGTTTATGATCTGCATAAGGACTTGGGCATAATTTTTAGTTGTGTGCATATATTGCATTGTATTTATTTTCTTGCAAAACTATAAATGACTGACTACAGATGGAGTATAGTGTATTGCAGTGAGCTGGACACTGTAACTAGGGATTAAATTGAGAATTTACGCTGTTTTATGATATATCTGTTATTGGCTGTGTTTTTAAGATAATCAATTATCGGAAATGAATACATAAATAGTTGTAACATTTCTGTTTTAATATGGCGATTAAAAGGTCTATTTACTAAGTCTTGGGGAGAGATAAAGTAGATGGAGATAAAGTTCCAGCCAATCAGCTCCTAACTGCCATGTTACAGGCTATACGTAGGCAGATGTATTAACCTGGAGAAGGCATAAGGAAGTGATAACCCAGTGATAAATGCAAGGTGATAAACGCACCAGCCAATCAGCTCCTAATTGTTAATGTACATATTGGAGCCGATTGGCTGGTTCGTTTATCACCTTGCATTTATCACTGGTTTATCACTTCCATACACCTTCTCCAGGTTAATACATCTGCCTATGTTTGAAAAATGACAAGGGCTGCTTGGTTGTTACTTCTCTCTCCACTTTATCTCTCTCCAAGACTTGGATAAATAGACCCCTAAGTATGTAACATTAGCATATCAATTATAATAATTTTATTAGTTTATGTACATACATTTTTAACAAAATATGTAAACAGTATAGGGAGATACTGTTGTCCTATGAAATAAGGCAATTATTTTATACACAGAATCCTAGCAGAGTCACAGAGTCACAGAGACTCACGCTCACACACAGAAATTGTTACTAGTCAGAGAAGAAAAAAAAATATTTTACTTTTCTGTTTTCCTGTTTATACACAAAGTAGTGCTGACCCATTTCTTGCACCCAAGGGAGCCCCCATACTTTGTTGCTTGACTCCCAAGGAAGCAAAAAGCTATAAAACTGCCAGGAAGTAAAATGAGATATAACATGTTAGCATAGATATTTAGACTAAACCAGGAGTAGGCTAGAGTATGGGTAACAACATTTCTTGTATTTAATTTAGTTTGTGGGTTATATGCCTTTAGTTTTACCTCACACCTGAAACTGCTGGCCCTACCACTGTACATTTAGTAAATGCTCCAAAATATATAAATCAGGTCAAAAAAGTAAAATGCTCTTTTTGGGGATGGTCAAATATGAGTCTATGTTACTTCCAACTCAGGTTGTGTGATGTCCACAAACTGGTACTAGGCATCCGAACCTGCCTCTTCGTGTTTTTCTGCTATGACAAAGAAAGAGTACCATATCTCTTCCTGTGAAATGTCCTTGAAGCATAAATGTAATGCTATCCCACCTGCACCCAGTACTAGGAGCATGTGAGCAGTGTCATTGTTGCCCCATAGCACCTGGAATGGCACACCATAGCCAGTAGCACTACTGCTGAGTTACCCGGGACAGCCTGTGGAGCTGCCCAGAGTGTCACTAGGATGTTCCTGGCAGTGCTGTACTTCCCCAGAGCTGAGGGCCCTGCACCCTAGGTGCGACTTCATTATGTCACAAGGTTTAGGGGGCAAGGCTGTCACCGGTTCAGTGATGCCCTGTTTCGGCACTGCCTGTACCTGCCCATTGGAACTACAGTTCTCCACCTACCTTGCATTCTTTGTACGGCATTGTGTTTGACAGCTATGATTGTGCTCTGATTTCCTGTTCCATTAACCTTTCCTAATTTGTATTTTCAGCAATTCAAAATCACGACTGATTGCACTACAAATGAGCCACATTACTGAGTTGCTTTCTTTCCACTGCCCATTATTTAGTCTCACCGCAGGTGGAGCAGTTTGAGGTACAGTATTTACTATATACATTGTCACTGGGATCCCATGTTGTTTTGCACATTCATAGGAGGACTTTTCTCACCTTTGTCCAGAGATGAAGCTAAATCAAGCTTTCCCATTCTGTCTTTAGCTATTCATAATAGTCTGGGTCTACACCAATTACATCTGTTTTCACAGCATAAACTAAATATGATTAACGTCCCTTGTACTCAACACCCCTGCTTCCTTCACAAGCTAAGGAATGGAGCACCAGTAGCACCTGTTAACTAAGCTATGACTATGATGCTTTGTGGTTTATACATTGCATAGCTAAAATCAATGTCTAGTCTTATATCTACATTATAGTCTTACTTCTAAATTGATACTTAAGCACACAAATGATCACAAATAAAAACAAAAAAATCATAATTATATTCGTCTATAACACAACATAAATTAAATTAAAGGGTATATATTTTTTTAACTAACTGGGACTTGATAAGGATTGCCCAAATGTATAAAAAAAACCACATGCAGGGACAGAGGCTGTGATAGAAGTCCATCTCTTTGAAGTGTAAGAAGTAAAGTTATCTCTATTGCGATCACTTTACATCAAAGTTCATGATTCGGTAGCCCGTTTGTGCATGTGCACAGTCTGCTGACTATACATGTACAGTAAGAGTGGCCATAGGCTGCAATGGCTAATGCCCACTGAAGAGGCTATTAAATACCAGAGCTTGGTAAACTTAACATTTTCGGCAGTCCCCAAAGAAACCTATGGGGTCTGTTTGCAATTAGAAACTGGGAACTGCAGCAGAAATCTCCGATATCTGCTATGGACCAATGTATATATATTCCATGAGATCCTTATAGTATTTGCAGATAGTTCCAACAAATTGGTGTTTTGGTGGATTTCCCACAAATATTGTTTACTAATTATGCCCCTAAAAGAGTTGACCAATTTTGGACACCTCCACAGTTTATGTCAGGGTTTCCCAAACTGCCCTCAAGTCACCATAACCAGATGTTAAGGATATTGATGCTTATGCACAGATTGTATAATAAAACTCTGGGGCAGATTTATTAAGCCTGGTGAAGTGATAAAGTGGAAGGTGATAACGCAGCAGCCAGTCAGCTCCTGTCATTTTTCAAACCCAGCCTGTAACATGGAAGTTAGGAGCTGATTGGCTAGTACATTATCACCTTCCACTTTATCACTTCACCAGGCTTAATAAATCTGCCCCACAGTGAGGTACTGATTAACTAATCTTTATTTAAGCATGGCTATCCTTAAAATCTGGACTGATAGGGTGCTTTGAAGATTTTGGGAACCATTGCCTTAAATGACTGATTCTGATTATTGACTTTGATTAACAACTCTAGCTCCTTAAGATCCCCCACCTGTGACGCATCAGTTTACCATATCTGACAAGAGAGAAGCTTTCAGTGCTAGAATACCAATTCACTCCTGGCTTTGTTGGGTTTGTGTAGGGAGCGTGAGGCCAATAATTATTAACCACCCAGCTGTAATTGTGCAGAAGTAGCTATCCCTTTATGATGAAGATCGTTTAAGAGGATAACAGAAAATGCAATACTTTTATGTACTAGACACTTTCGAATATATGCTTAATATAGAGTAGGTTGGATCCAGTGGCGTCAGTAGATAGGGATGCACTGAAAATGTATGTTCTTTTTTTCCCACTGCTCTGCTTATTGTATATGAACCTACTGTAAGCTCTTGTGTTCACAATTAATGATTATTATGATTGCTATTCATCCCTTTTAAACAATGTTCAGAAAACATCTTTATGTTTAATTTCTGTATTTCTCTTAAGGTACTGTATATTGGAATTTGTATTCAGTCCCAGTTTTGCAAACAACAACCGCTGCCAGTGATTTCTAACCCGAGCTTCTGATATTTAAGCCTTAACAGTTAAAAGAAAAATTGACCCTTTGCCAAATCCTTTTATTCACTAAGCTCTTACCCTGTTTTGACCTTGTATAGTTTGCAGTCAAAGTACACCAAAGGTCTGAAGTCGAGAGACTAGCAGTGTGCGAATTATAGACCTAATTGTCTGTTTTCTAGAATTTACAGTTATTGGCACCTGCCATTATTGCATCTAGTCTGCTGTCACACAGCACAACAATCCGGCATGCACTAATTGCAATGGCCTTTTCATCAAGGAAGATCATAGACAGTAGCTAGCTAGATGAGCCGGGCTACTTGAGTATGATGGGGCTGTCATATTGTTATGATTGTTTCAAGTTTACAGCATTTAGCAGCTACCCTTTGAACCTCTCTTTGTACCTGAATAATATAACCTGGCTGCCCCTATCATTTAAGAGGGTACTATGGCTTTTCAAAGTTCAGCAGCGCACATTTTCAAGCAGGCAACTGGTCTGACAAAAGATCAATACTGTCCTTCCGAATGCTGGAGTCAAGCTGCTGGGTCTGTCAGAGGGATGTGTGCTGTAATTGGATCATGGATGCAGCGAGTCACCTGACTTCCCCTTCAGCGCTGTCACAGCTGTCATATGTCATCCCTTTGTACAGCTGTCACTGCAGGAGGGGACGTGGATCTCTCTCTCTGTTCTACCCCGATGCAAATGTCCACTTAGTAGATGAATATTGGAGATATTAGACACCTCTTTATGCCTTTATGCAAACTAAAAACCTGTGTCGTCTGTGAATTTCATGGAAATAAGTTGCAATTTATTCACTCTATAAAAGTGTAGCGAAGCCTAGAAAATGAGAAATGGTTTGGTTCAGGTTATTTGAGAATGCAATATTATGAAGGATAAACAAGAGAAAATACTACTAAGTTTATTTGAAAGTATTAATACACGTATTGTTTTAAAGAATGGAAAATCTATTGAAATGGATAGAAAGCTTTGATTAAAACTGAAATATATTATATATATTTTTTTTTTTTTAAAGATGGGCATTTTGTTTTCCAAAATGATCAACGTTAACATTTAGAAACATCTTAATAAAAATCTACAAGCATAAGGATTAATAAGCAGTATAACAAATAAAAGACATTGTACAAAATTATTTTTGAAAAATGGGATTATTCAGTAGCAGTAGGATATTTTTTGGTTTACTTTAATGGTAAGACCATGCAAGAATAGCAATTATTTTTAAGTTAAAATATGTAAAAAAAAATATTATAAAAAGCTGTTTATATACGATCTGCAGAGCTGAACGTTTATTTTTTTTCTTTTAAAGAAAATATCTTCCTTTACTCAGCAGGAGATAACATATTATTTGGCTGGTTCACCCTCACTGCTTCGTAGCTCCTTGAAAATGCTGTGTGCATTCTGAAGACCCTCTGTGACAATACTTTTTCTTAAGCTGTCACTTTGATAAAGGAACACTGATACTTTTACCCTTTTTTAATGTTTCTATTACATTATAGCAATGTTATTTTGGTGTCTATGGCATTGTTCTTCTATCATCTGGATGGCTGATTTTGCCTCTTTTGTCCCACACACCTTAATTTTATCATCAGGCTGTAACAGCTTTTGCTGGACCAGTGAGTGAGGTCTATGACCCTTATTTTAAAATATGACTCCAAAGTTCAGTGAACTTCGAGGAAAAGCATTGGACCCAGTAGATCGGCCCATATCTGAAGTTTGTGCTGTAAATGTACTGTGTGTGACTATAAGTTATAATGGCATGTCACCGTGTTACACTGAAAGGCACCTTACATATTAAATGTAACTTTACAAGCTTTGCAGCAGTATTAATAGAATATCAAGATATGCAATATGTCCAATGCTAATAGAGAAAACACAAAAGGGTCCAGTAGTTTCATGGTGTATATATATATATATATATATATATATATATATTATACACACGCACACACACAGGGTGTGCCATAATGATGGGACAACTTTTAAATGCAAGTACTGTATCTAGGATTGGAACGAGCACAGTTATTAAGGACTATGTGTAATACATGACCAAGGTACAGGAGTTCATAGTATTGTTCAAGGTTTGACTATCCCTTCTCCTCGTCTGGGGATACACTATGCAATTATCTGGCAGATCATCTGCCAGATCTTGCTGATTGGAATGAAAATCTGGTAATGGACGAGAGCAAATGACAATTGCTCGGTCGAAGCATGCACAGTCTCACATGGGCATGTGTCTGTCCATGGCCGGACATGTCAACATGTGGATGAGGGCTTCTTCGCTCAGCCATATCATTAAAGAACAATGTTCTTGTAAATTAAAAAGAAAATGTGTCCCCCTATATATACACTGTGTGTGTGTGTATGTGTGTGTGTGTGTGTGTGTGTGTGTGTGTGTGTGTGTGTGTGTGTGTGTTAAGACCGACACTGCAGTAGTAGTCCAATATCTCAGTGCCTTCCACAGTAATTAATATAGACTCGCTAGACGTTCTTCATCTGCAGATCCACTCTGTCAGTCCCTCCATTGGTTACCTGTATTCTACCATATTCAATATAAAATACTTTTACTCACACACATGGCCATTAACCAAACTACACCAACGTACATCACTTTGCTTATCTCAAAATATATTCACAAGATCTGCGTCTCTCATCCACACTCATTACTTGCTCCCACTCACGATTGCAGGACTTTCATCGGCCTGCACCCACTCTGTGGAATGCCCTACCATGTACAATAAGACTCTCCTCTAGTCTCCAAATCTTCACGCGTTCCCTGAGAACTCACCTTTTCAGGCAAGCGTATCAAATTCCAGAACCGCCCACGTAACTTTCATAAACCTTCCTATCAAATTGCATCCACTCTGCACAGTCCACACATATCCTCACATGTCTTCTCCTCCTTCCTCTCGACCCTGGTTCATCATTGCTGTATGACCATATCATACAGCCCACCAAGAACCTTTGCAATCTGGCGGACAACTATGCAATAGAAAGCACCTATGCTTGTGTATCCATGCCTATTTCCCTATAGATTGTAAGTTTGCGAGCAGGGCCTTCCTACCTCCATGACTGTTTGTAATTACCCAGTTTTGTTATATGATTGTTTTGTTATATCATTGTATTTTCCAAGTATGTACTCCAATAAAATTTTCACTATTGGACTTGCTGAGTGCCTCCTCTTCTCTATTCATATATATATATATATATATATATACAGGTTGAGTATCCCATATCCAAATATTCCGAAATACGGAATATTCCGAAATACGGACTTTTTTGAGTGAGAGTGAGACAGTGAAACCTTTGTTTTCTGAAGGCTCAATGTACACAAATTTTGTAGTTATGAAAAATATTGTATTAAATGACCTTCAGGCTGTGTGTATAAGGTGTATATGAAACATAAATGAATTGTGTGAATGTACACACACATTGTTCAATGCACAAAGTTACAAAAAATATTGGCTAAAATTACCTTCCGGCTGTGTGTATAAGGTGTATATGTAACATAAATGCATTCTGTGCTTAGACTTGGGTCCCATCACCTTGATATTTCATTATGGTATGCAATTATTCCAAAATACGGAAAAATCCCATATCCAAAATACCTCTGGTCCCAAGCATTTTGGATAAGGGATACTCAACCTGTATATATATTCTGCTTTGTATATTAGATACAATTGTAACATTGATCTAATGCAACATATTACTGAGGTTTCTCATTGTTGATACAGTTTCCTTGGTGATGGTTTTCACACATTCCCCGATGTCATTCATTGACAGTGTCCTGTGTTAATGACATCAGCGGAAGTTCACAGCGGCCGGTGGCCACAAGCTCGTGCACCGGGTGATTTCCTTCTATAAAGGTATGTTGATTTTTGATATGTACTTATGTCTGATGATGATTTTAACTAAATCGAAACGTTGCTGTTAATCCGGGGGTCCCGCTGCCTTTTGATTCTGTGATAAAGTCCTGAGAGTGCCGCCTAACTATTTCTCCTGTACTCTAGATCTCCATGCTTTGGATGGCACCAGGCATTTCTCTCCTTTAAGCTGTTTCTGGAGTGCCGAACGTCCATTTCTCTCTCTCTCTCTCTCTCTCTCTCTCTCTCTCTCTCTCTATATATATATCTCAGGCTTTATAATAACCACAAAAACACACGAAAATGGCGCTCCACAGGGACACACAACCAGGATAGACTTTAAAAGCTGTTCACCATAAGTGGGCAGGCTGCCCCAACGAAATAATACAAAGTGAAAAAAAGGGAGCGCTGAAAAAGTCTATTGAACTTTATTAAAACAATATTTTGTATCAAATATAATAATTAGACTAGATACAAAATGTATAAAACAAATTAATATTGACAATAAAAATTATCATTTGTATATGAGCTATATAAAACTTGGCTGCAATCAAATAATCTTAAATAATTATGCAGAATTGAAAGTCTCTTAGAGAACTCAGTTTATATTGAAAATATTGCAAGCATCCTAGAATGGATAATAATTTAATTCATAGGTATAGTGGGTATCTTACCGCTTTTGTAAACTGATCCGTTTATAAAATCGTACAACCTTTGCTGATTTAAGAGAGAAGAGCTCAACACTGAGATGAATGATAATTTAGTTTCAGCTGTGCGTCCACAAGCTGAAATGCAGATGAAGTGAATGTGCAGGATTGCTGAAAAACAGCTCGGTAACCGGGTGTGTTGTAGATAGAGTCTCTCTTCTCCTATGACTCATATGATCCCTGCTGTAGAATTGATGACGGCTATACTGAGCCGAACAAGCAGCGGTTCAGTAGTAGAGGTTGTGCTGCCAGCGATGTTAATAGGCACGATCGGCTTGGTGCGGTGATGGTGCAAACCGCTGTGCCGCTCGTGAACTGTCACTGACAAACTTTCGCTTTATAATAACCACCTGTGATCTCTTGTTATGGTCTCTTGCCCCCACCATTTCATCAGCCCTCACTGCGGCTGGGGGCTAAGATTAATGCGGTACATACTCATAAAGTCAACATCGGGATGTCGACACCAGATTGTTGACATTGTCTGAATGTCACCATTCAGAATGTCCATATGTAGGATGTCAACATTCATAGGGCGGTATTCAAATGATATATCACGCCCACTCTCCTTTCTAAAGGGATCCCCGTTATCGCTAGGGCACCTCGCTACCCCGGGGGGTAGTGAGCTGAAATGATGATACCACACCCATCAGCAGAAACACAACGGGTGTGGAAGGGGGTGAAAAGAATTGAAGACCACCCAGAATGTCAACAGTGACATAATGTCAATATTTTCAGAATATGAACACTGAATGTCAACAGCCCATTTTAGCCTTAGTGATAGATTAGGGTTAGGGTTAGGCTGCTGTTAGAGTGAGGGTTATGGTTAGGACTGCATAAAATATAAAATCGCATTGTCGACCTGATGACTGTCGTCATTCAGAATGTTGACATTCTGACAATGTTGACAATATGTTAGTGCTGACATTGTGAATTGAAAATAATTTAAGTATATACATGTGTGTGTGTAAGTGCAAGCGCGAGTGTACATGCACAGTAGACTCTGGCACAGTGAAATCAGGCCCAATGTGACTGAATGAAGCTGATTTAAGAGAACCTTATGGAAATTGCGCTGTCTGTTGTAAATATATGCACAGCTTCATGTGTATAGCTGCAGCATCCACTGCTTTCCCATCCGTATCTGCAATTGGTATTGGCACTTGCACCTATCCCATTCTGGTTGCAAATGATCTGTCTGTAGAGGTGAACCTGTGCCATGCGCCTCAGAACACCATGGAGCTCTGACTACACGTCCATGACACTTCCATGAACTGGTCCACAAAGTAGCTGCCCAGTTGATACCAAGAAATGCCCATTTTACGGACAAGAAGATATGGCTCAAAGTGGCATGGGTATACACAAAGGTGCATATATTTCCTACTATGCAGTTAGTTCTGCTTGGAGGTTTCCATCCATTGACTTGTTGCCCTCATTGTCTACTCAAAACAGTTCTGTAGAACACCGGTGCATAATTACATTTCCAAAAATACCTAACCTTGCTGTGTGAAGTGATGTAGGCAGGAATCATGCAGCTGTACATTGCAGAGGAGAGACGTGACGCATGCTGCACTTCCGATTTGCTCTGATTATAGATGCAATCAGTGGTGCAAGTATGCGGGTACGCTCGGATGTGGCATACCCTTAAGAATTTGGCAGCAGGTACGCAGTACTACCCGTCACTCACTTTGTACCCATGACCGCCATTACCACAATTATAATGTGTCACCAAGCAACAAAACCATGGTGCTTGGCAGCATGACGGCACCTGCCGCTTTGTCAGGGTTACTGGGAGAACAACGGTGACGTCATATTGTCACTTCACACTTTCTCCTCTGGCGGCTGTGGCTGGTGCGAGGAATGAAGCCTGGGTGCTCTTTCCTGCGGCGTCCCTTGCTGGGTGCATCAGTGCCGCTGTTTCCCTTCACTCACCTTGTGTGATGCATCAGCACTGAGCGGCTTTTCTTCTTCACAGGCTGGGCTGCTGGACATGTCTCTGGCATCACTGTGTGGCGTAATTAATTTCTAATATAATGTGGACACTACTATATATTTCTATTATTATGGGGGCATTACTATATATTTCTATTGTATTGTGGACACTACTATATATTTCTATTATACCAGGGGCACTACTACAGTATATATTCCTGTTAAAATGGAGACATTGCTATATTGTTATTAAATTGGAGGCATTACTATATATATATACTGGAGGCATTATTACTAAATATTTCTAGCCTTGCTTCCACAGTGCAAAGAAAAGAGGCTGTGTCATGTGGCTGTGTCATGTGACCATGCCTATTTTATGACACTAAGAACCACAAAGAAAATAGTTTCTACTTGCACTACTGGATGCAATGCAGGTGCTGCACAGGGCCAGTCTGGCCCACAGGTGCAGAGGGGAAATCCCCGGTAGGCCCCACCATTGAGGGCCCAACCTCCTCTTCTAATGCCAGGTTTCAGACAGTACATTAAAATTATACATTGTTACTTTATCACATGGTCAGTTACCTGGTAGAGCAGGAACATGGATGAGTAGACCATGTATGATAGTATTCATGTTGTCTGCAGGCTATGTTCTCTATAATGGTTGATCAAGCCTCTGTGGTGGATGGCCACGCCTCTGCCTAACTTCAGGAGGTCATTCACGCCCCAGTCCGTCACTACTGCAGCATGAGTCCCCTGTGTTGCGCGGACAGAGCCATGTGATGTGGTAGTCAGCTGCTCTGGGCAAAGAATTAGATCAAGTTCAGTCTTATCCTCTGGTTTATGGCCAACCGAATAAGTGCTTGGGGCATGGGTAAAGCTTTTTGAGGCAAAAGCAAAGTATGCTGTAAGGTGCTGATGGGTCATCATTAAGCAGGAAGAGGTTGGGAGCTACCCGTGATTGCAGCCCATTAATTTTCTAAGGGTTAATAAAAGTCTATTGCTAAAGAATAGGACAACTTTACACATATTGTTCAGGGTGTGTTAAGAAGCTTTCTAATCCTTAATATATAACTTATATATATGTATATACTGTATCAGTGAACTTACGGCCTAATTCAGTAAGAGTTGCAGATTCTGCTTTTTAGCAGAATCTCCAATCCTTTCAATCGCATACTGGAGGCCGCCCATCGCAGAGCAAGTCCGCCCAGCATGTGATCCACCGCCCACCCATTGCGATTATGCTCTAATTGTGATTGCAACGCAATTAGAACATGGTAGTAGAAACTAGTGAAGGCTTCTACCGGCGCAGCCGAGCTGCGACAGCAGAAGTCCAGGCGAAATAATTTTGTTTGGAACAGCTGCGTGACAACATGCAGCTGCCCCCAAAACGCCGCCGACAGGCAGAGGCGTTCACATTAACTGCGGGCGCATGCGCAGGATGGAACCTGCACATGCGTACGAGGGCCCCATCGCTTAAATTGGGGTCACATTGTGTTTATGATGCGACCTGAATATGACAATCTCCCTTCAGTTTACCTCCATCCAAGGCTTAGTAAATAGACCCCTTAGTCCATTACTTTACTGTGTTTTCAATAACTGACCATCTTTCTCCTTTTAATCTTTTTAGAATAGGTTTACTGTTCCCTGATTAAGGATTTAAAGTGTCAGTTGCTGTCCTCAGCATGATTGTAGTTTGCATACTGTAGCTGCAGAGAAGATTAGCCATCAGTGTCACTCACTGTCCTCTCTCACCCCTCTCTCTCACCTGTCAGCTATACAAGCATGCTATAAAAACACGCGTGTGCAGGTCTTTGGGAAAATGGCTGCCTGCCATTCTCCCGGTGATTGTGACTCCAGATGCCTTGTATACAGTATGGGTCAAGGTGCACCCTGTACCCATTATAGCTACGCCACCTGCACAAACCATGCTACAATGCAAGGGGAGCAAATACATGTTCCTTTTCATGCAGGGTTCATACTGACTGCTTTTGCATGTAGCCCACAAATGCCTTATTATTATTACACTGCAGAGTAGATCTGAGCTAGGACGTGCCCCTCCCAAATTGAAATCTCTCTGGACATTTTAAATCTGCCCAACCTGCTGTGCCAAGCTGCTCTTGCTTGCTTTATTCCCACCTCACAGTCAGGCCCTTTGTGTGGTGGCCGCATCGAAACAGTGCCACATTATCCTCATCTTACTAAGCAAGTGGAGCCTACAGCAGTGATATGCAACAGACAGGACCACAAATAGTTTACGCTCACTTCTTCCTGACATCATCATAACCAAGGAACAGCACATACTATAGAGTTCACACTTGCTAGTATGTAGGAGATTAATTAGTGAATGCAAGGACTTTTTTCTAGAGAGGAGGAGGCCCGTGTGCAGGCTCCGTCTGTGCCCCCTCATCTCTAGCCAGCAGTGCTATATTTCTGGGCATTAGGGGACCCTGGCTCCGTCCCAGAGTCTATAGCGCATGTACAGATCGCCTGGCACTGCGGGCATTTCCCGAGTTATTTTCCTACTGTGCAGGCGCAAAACACTGGGAAAATGGTGCCACCCTGTTTTCACAGTGATTTCTGCAGCAGCGCTGCTGCGCTGCGGGACTCTGGAGAGTAAGTATTAAAAATAATGAATGCAGAGTGTGAGGCATGGGCCCCCCTGGACCCTGGGAGCCCGTGTGCACTGCACACACTGCACCCATTACAAATACGCCAGTGAGTGAATGAATGATAATATTCACTGGCAAAAACAGAAGCCAGACCTCCAGGAGGTTAACTTTAATCTTGGGCTGTGTGAACAATTTATCAGGTTGTGCTCAGTGGCGCCGGGATGGGCGGTGGGGGGGGGGGGGGATACTAATTATACAGCAGTTTTCTATGCCTACGGTGAGCAATCGCACTGATCTCACACCCCATATGATCTGCAACTTGCTGAGGGGAGCACGGCGACCTCCATGGGTGGTCGCGACACTGGTGCCTAAATAGAAGTGTTCATGTTTTACCAAAGGGGGTGTGGTCACACGATAGATAGATAGATAGATAGATAGATAGATAGATAGATAGATGGGATGCAGTTAAAATACTGGCTCTCAGAATCCCGGCGTTCAGGAGACCAACACTGGAATCCCGACAGCCGGTGACATACCCCCGGATGAAATCTAGACCACCGCAGTTTATTTCCACTCGGTTGGAGGATCCATGGCACAAACCGAGTGGGAATATAACTTGTGGCAAGCAAAGCGAGCCACCAGGCCCAGTAGCGAATCTTGCCACGGGCAAGCAGGACTTTTGCCCGGGGCGCCGCCTTCCGGAGGGCACCGGCGCCATCCGGTGGGTGCCGCACCATGGCAAGATTCGCTACTGTGCCCCCCGCTGTGTCCCGCTGTGTCCCCCGCTGGTCCCCCGCTGTGAAGGGAACTAGACGCTGCGCATCTAGTTTCCCTTAGTGGAGAGGACCTTTGCTGTGCAGTGCGCAATGACTGACACAGACGCTAGGGGTCATATTTGACCTCTAGTGTCTGTCTATGCTGCGTCATGACGTCTCTCCCATAGATCCGAGGAGAGGAGCGGCGCCGGCGGAGGTCTGCAGCGGTCGGGAATCAGGAGCGGGGATTGTAAGTATTCTTTTTTTGTGTGTGTGTAAGCGGCACTACTCTACAGGGGGCACAAATGGGGGCACAACTCTACAGGGGGCGTAACTGACCTGTATGAAGCCACGCCCCTATTTTCCGCCCGGGGCGCCAAAAGGGCTAGAACCGCCCTGACCAGGCCCAAAGCGTGGCGTTCCCACCAGGGAGCACGCTGCCTCGGTGCTGGGATTCCGACAGACAGGATGCCGCAGTCTGTACACTGACAGCCGGCATCATGTCTGTTGTTTGTTGCTAGTGTAAAAAATGTTCTAGTGAATGTGATTTCTGTTTTGTTTACAGATGTCACATCAGAAGCAATCCTCTTAGCTAGGTCATAGATACAGTGCAGAAGCAAAGAGGTTCATACGTTTAGCACAGCACCCCATCTACATAAGACAGCCCTTCTACAAATGCAAAGCTGATAAAGAAAGGTATCATTTATTTAACTTGTGGCAATGCATTATCTTCTGATTTTGACCCTGAAAGACCATAGGAAGCTATAAAGTAACACAGTAGGCTTTAGAAACTGCAAGTAAAATGGTCCAGCAGAAAGGGATGAATCTACAAAAAAAATGTATTACCAAGACTCAGCATAAAATGAAATATAATAAATAACAAATACTACGATTGTTGAAGCAATAAATACAGAGGAATAAAAAAATATAAAATGCATTTGAAAGGTTATGCATACAGTTTATTTAAATAACATACAATACATGTTATCCCTGTGTGTGTAGTACTGTAAAGTCTGCGTATCTGAGAATCAGTAGTATCTAGCTGGCCACATTGATTCATAAATGTAGCAAATTTTACACAAAAAAAGAAAAATAGTGAAGGGATTTATGTAATATACTGTGCAATTATACATGTGTTTAATTATTTACCTTTTTAAGTATTTTTCATTGAAATATATGTCTAGAAGCAAGATGTGTGATTGCTTTGCTATGCAATTGTTCCAGTCCATCACATATATTAAACATACAAAGTAGATGTTTCTTAATATATGACATTAAGCTGTCACATGATGCAAAGGTTGGTTAGCTGTTGGATTATTTCCAGCATGCAAATGTACATAATGGTGAATTGTGAACAGATAACTTGTTACTTTTTAGATTCAAAATAAAATTAAAATTCACAAGCCTCCTTTATGGGATTTAAAATGAATCTGATGCCTCTTTTGGGCAGAGCAAATAAGTGTTTTGTGATGTATTATTTTGCAAAAAAAAAAGCAAAGAAAAAAAAGATCATCGTTCTGGCTCATTTAATTTTTGCGATTGAGTGATCTAAGATTAACTACAAACTAGTCAGTGCAGTTTAAAAGCTGAAAGCAATTTTCAGCCAAAGATGGTAATGCCACATTTATTCCACAACCGAATGACTCTAAATGACTGAGCTGCAAGGTCTCTGTATATGACCACAGGGCCTGAGAAAGCCATAGCAACACAGGAACAAGGCACAAAAATAGTTCCAATTTATTTGGTGCCATCACCTTAATGAGATTAATACAGACGTGTTCATGTGCCTAATTGGTGATTTTGTGTAAACTGGTAATGAAGGATTTAAACTTGAGGCAACAGGCTGCATGAAGGAATGGTGATTTAAGAAAAAAGTTTCTAATTGCAAAAGGCAGAAATTGCCACTTTATTCCTACAAAGACAGTATAGAGATGTAGCACATATATAAATATCTACTCTGAGGTTAGAAGGATATACTGTCAAAAAATGTTCAGTAATTTCAATGGAGTTATGTGGCTGCCAAATCCTCTTGCAGAAGTCACAATGAAAAAAGTCCTTTAAAAATGGAAGCAAAATAATATACCATTGATTAAATGTACATTAAAAAAATAATTAAAGCCTTTAAAATGTGTTTCTGAATTCATATTTGTCTGAAACAGTAATACAGCATAATGCGATATTTGTGTCATATTAGGACACATTTTCAAACTGGTCAATACCAGAGGAGAGGACAGACCCTGTGTATTGAGGACTTGTGGCCAGTAAGACAAATCAGATATGCTCAATAGGAGGATTTTGCTTTGGAAAAACAAGTATTCTTAGTCTATTACTAGCAAAGTGAAGTAATTGGACAGACAAGAATGTCATGTTTGCATTTTCTGTTATCCCAGACCATGTTTCTATTTTCTTGATAAATTTAGATAATTATAGATCTCTAATCTGGTAAGAAGTTTTGGGCTGGCAATCTGGCAATGCTAGCACTTGCCAGAATTAGTGGTGTACTTTAGTGTTTGTCAGAGCCGTATCTAGACTTTTTGATGCCCTGTTCCAGAAAGAGAATAGGCGCCATCCCCCCATTTTTCCACTAGGGACATAAAGTGCATGCCCTCGTAGGGAAGGGGCATGACAAAACTTATCCTGGAAGAATGCCCATGCTATGGTCTCCTTTCCCACATTATTTATACCCACACATTTATGGAACGCTACAAGAAATTAAATTGAATACAAATCATACCACATTCATGTACTTAGTGTGAGTGCTCGTTGTTATTCAGTTACAATACCCTTTATTAAATAACGCATTTCAATATACTGCCATACCCAGGATTCAAACCCTAATCTTTTGCATTCCAGTCAGACACCCTACTCATTGAGCTAGTTGATCCTGAATAAAAACTATGACTTTTCTAACTATGTGAAGATAATTGTACTTTGTAAAGGATAGTCTGCATTGCAGTTGAGCAGATGTATGCAGTGTTCAGCCACATATCCAATCCCTTGCAGCCACACACTACATAGATCTGCTCCCTTGCAATGCTGATCATTTTTTCACAATGTACAAGGTAAGCTTCAAATGGTTAGAATTCTCTAGCTTTTATGCAAGGGCAGATACCTCGATCAATAGAGTGTCTGACTGCAATGCCACAGGCAATGGGTTCGAGTCTTGGCTATGTTAGCATCTTTTTCATGAATGTTGTATAGGTACTGCAACAGAAGGGGTAGGGGCAGGAGACATGGGCGGTCAGGAGATGTTGGGCTTCAAAAAGTGGGGGAAGCTACAAGTGAAAGTAATTAAAACAGGTAATTGGCAAGTGACGTCAACAGCACCCCCTACCCTGCAGCGCAATGTGCAGTGGCACACTGCGCACCACCATAGTTATGGCCTTGGTGTTCTTGGGTTCCTATGGGCTTCTAAAGATTTGTTCATTTGGCTGATCAGCCTTAAGCTGGGTACACACTTGACCAACGGATCGGCCATTGGTGAACGATTATTAAGATTTATGCACAAATGATCTTGTGCAAATACTCTCACCCATTGAATATGAACACCCACTTTTAACATCATGTTCAATGCATTCTGCGGCCAATATAACATTCAGTTGGCAGGTTGCTCATAGACACAGGCAGTTGTACTGATGTATATTCATGATATACAGTATATCGACATTTATCATGCTGCAGGGCTGACTTGATATGTCTGTGAATTACATCATCATCAGTCGTTAGAGCAATATATTATTTCATGTGTACCCAGCCTTATGGGGGTATTCAATGCTTGTCGGATCCTTTCCAACGGAAAGGATCCAACAATGCAATATTCAATATTGATCGGATTTCGCTGTTCCATGAAAATGCCAATCCGACTTCTCTTTTTTTTCTCCTGCTCTTAAATTGGTTGGCGCCCTTTATAGCTGAAGCTCAGCAGTCCGGGGGGGAAAGGAGCGTACCTCCGCCGCCTCAGTCTCGGCACTCACAGGAACTTTAGCGGGGTCCAGCGCAGAGCCACCCGGGAAAGGTGAAGGAAGGAGAGTCAGGGTGACATCACCTCCTGCTGCGGTCACAGAGTGCGGACGGGAGCTCCAGGATGCAGCTGCTACTTGAGGCCGCAGCTCCTGAGCCAGGTTGCAGGCCCGATCTCCCTGGTCAGCCAGACCACCAACGCAGGTATCAGAGCGCTCGGGGATCAGCCCCGCCGTGTCCCCAGCCGTGCTGTGTCCCCAGCCTCTCCGTGTTCCCCGCCGTGTCCGTCCGTGCAGGCAGAACAAGCCACGCCCATCAATCCGACTTTTTTATTAAAACTCAACAGGTTTTGGCCATTACGACAATGGCAACCCGACTTTTTTAAAAGTCGATTGACATTGTCGGAATCAGGGCTAAAACCTGTCGAGTTTGGCCACGCTTCCGACAAGATACGTGGATTCCGACAATCCACGTGTTTTCCAACAAGTCAGGAATTCCTGACTTGTCAGAAAAAACGAGCCGGCATTGAATAGGTCGGAACCCCTTCTGACCTAAAACAGTCGGAAACTGACATCTTTCCAACAGGAATTGAATATACACCTTAGTCATAATCCTTTACCACTGCTGCAATAACCTGGGTTATTGCCAGGTTAACCCAGGTCGCGGCTCAGTGGAAAAGGGTCCCAAAAAATAAACCGGGTCCAGGGACCTAGGGATCCAACCCGGGAAGCAAGCAGGGTTGGACCCAGAAAGGACATGGGTAATGGGGCAGTGTAAATGAGTGACCTGGGTCACGTTAAAAACAGCATAGGGAGAGCTGGATCACTGGCGCTTGGAGATATCAGAACAGAAAGACTGCACCCATGTGCAGTGTAAACAGCGCCAACCCGGGGTCTGACCTGGGTTAGAACCGTGGGGCAGATGTATTAAGCATGGAGAAGTGATGAAGCAGTGATAAAGCACTGATAAGTGGAAGGTTATAACGCACTGGCCAATCAGCTCCTAACTGTCATTTTTCAAACCTGTAATGATTGGCTGGTGCATTATCACCTTTCACTAATCACTGCTTTATCACTTCTCCAGGCTTAATACATCTGCCCCCATGTTCCAAAATGTGTGTTGGACGCAGGATTTCTGTGGAAAATGGGTATCAGCCTCTCAGGCCATCTTTTAATTAAGTATTGTTTGGCATATTGCACCCACTATTGGCAGTAGTGTCAATAAGTATATAAGAATGTGGCGTAGCATGCTGTGTATGCCAGGACTTTTATTTTGTTGCTTGTTCAAGCTATTTGTAACTGCAAATACTGTACAACTGATCGCTGTTATACTTAACTGGGCTGATACAGGGCTGTAATTATTATTACTACATTAATTTATATAGTGCTGGCATATTCTTTCACCCTTTACAATTGACAACAAGACAGTAATAAAACAAGACTGGGTAATAACAAATAGAGAGGCACAAGGGCCCTGCTCACAAGTCATTAGTTGCAAAATGAGCGTAGTGTACTATACTGAATAAGTAATGTGCAAAAAAACAGGTCAGCAACTATAGCATATGTGTCTGCTTTATGCCTCACAGACACGTACACCCAACTTGTGCCCAAGGCACAGGGCCTAAGGGATAGCATTGTTGCTGCCCTATTTAAATGCTAGAGATATATATGTAACAGCACCCTGGAGCCTACGAAGCTTCTGAAGTGCCTTTGGATGTTCTGGGTGCTCAGCTTCAAGTAGACACGGAGGGAATCCACTGCAGAGATGTCCGGAGCATCCAGCACAGGGCACCCAATCAACCAGCTACGGCAATGGTCTGCCCTCACTCAACTTTACTGAGAACTGACAGATGCAGCACAGTTATGCCTCCACAGTGGAGATGCGATGGAAATGCCCATAACTCTGTATCACCCATCTTTATCAATGATTGACTTCCCATGCACAGTGTGAATATGCTTATGCCAGCAAGTGTCCATTCAAGACCCTTCGTTTCTTATAAAACTACTGTATACTGTGAGCTAAGGGAGAGGGATAGCACTAATGTACAAGCTTAAGTGGATTAAACGGGTACACTAAGGCTAAGGGGTAAATTTACTAAGATGGGAGTTCTATTTAAAATGAGATGTTGCCCAAAGCAACTGATTAGATTCTACTTCTCATTCATCTGGCACCTTCTACAAAATAATCCCTGGAATCTGATTGGTTGCTATGGGCAACATCCCATTTTAAATAGAACTCCCATCTTAGTAAATTTACCCCTAAGAGTCTAGGTTTTAGCGATATCCATGCTTGAGCACAGATGGTTAAATCATTATTTTTGAGGTACTTATTAAGTCACCTATGCTCAAGTATGGCTATCCTTAAAACCTGGACTGTTAGTGTGCCTTGTGGACCATGGTAGGGACCTAATGTAGGTAAACTAGAATTTTACAGGTAGTGACCTATTTTACTTTATTCAAAAATACTGTAAATGTATTTTTCAGTATTTCACAGGAAGATACCTTTCATCTCTTTTTGATCTAAAACTGCACATCCAACACATTTATAGCAAAAGGTACAGTAAAAACATTTAAAAGAATGTCTTTTTTGAAATAATTATTTCCCATTGTCACCTGTAAGTTAGTTAAACCTATCGTAGATGTACATCTGAAAACAGATTTAAGCACTACTGTAAAACAAAAGTCTCTTCACCTTAAAAAAGACTCAAAACTATTTTGTGTTTCTTTGTACCAAGTGACTTGTAATGTTCGCTGAGTGCTTTCCCTATAATTTTAACATTTTAGCCAAAATGGCAGAGCATTTTGTTCAGCTCCAGTTGTTGGGCGCTTTAACGCTTTGTTAGTTCAGAAGCAGAACATCAGCTAGTTTATACAGATGGGTAACTGAATTACACTCTTTCTGCAGCCAGTCAAACCAATTCCATTTGGATCCAGAATGTCACAAGAGTCTCGGCAGTCCATCAGCTATACGATATAGTTAACAAATTGTGAACTGAAACTTCAGAGACGTAGTTTTTCTGTGCTAAGTGATCTGTATTCTCTGTGAATTTACTTTGCCTTAACCCCGTGAAATTAACAGTACTTCCTGACATTCGACCCCACGACCTCACACATAATAAGAATCCAAACAGCACCATGCATGAGTGTATCTATGTAATGCAAAACTGGAAAAATGACCATGTCACCTTTTTATTATACAAAATCATCCCGGCCTCCATTGCATGCTTCATATGTGAGTGCTCAGTTTAACGTTAATATAAAAGAAAGAGGGGGAAAGTAAAACTGTTTTAGCAGTAATAATTCACTGTTTGTCACTTTTATAGACATTAGTTTGTAGCAAGTGGATATTGCCTCAGAAAAGAAAAAGCTATTGTATTCCATTAATGCAGATATTTACCAAGATAGGTGGACGATGATGATGATGGTTGGAAGCAAGAAGTAGCTTCTGGGGAGCTGGTTGCCAAGGGTGTGAGAGGCTGCACAATGTATAGGTCTCAGGGTTTAAGAGGGAGAAGCAGAGAAGTGTTATGTGAAAATGATTTTGCAGTTATCAGGCTCCGGGGATGACAGACTACAAGAAAAAGAACAAGGTTCTATGTGGCTTTTTCCTCACTGTAAAGTAAAGATTGGCAGCTTGAAATAAGGCTTACAGGCAGACCTGCACATAGCACCTCTTCACCCAGAACTCATAATCACTACTCAAAGGAAAAAGCATTTACCAGTAAAAAGCCGCAGTAGCCATCAGAAGTGTGCTTAAAACACCACTTAAATATCACTTTATACGCTATTACTTGCAAACCGTGGCTTGGTATTAAATTATACTTGCATAGGCTTTGCTTAGGTGCTGATAATGCCTTTGAGGTTGCATTGGTGAGGAAGAATTTAGGCTGCTTTACCAGGGACGTGACTAGCATATCCCAAACAACTGACAGTGACAGGGTGAAAAATTGCAGAACTGTACTTTCTTTCCCCATATAGATTGTAATTTTAATTGTCACTGTGGCCCTTCTGGTTTAATTATGCGTCCTCTTTGATATATACCAGGACATTGTATTGAATGAAAATATGGTGCTATAATAGTCTCTTTATAATTAATGACCACATGTAGATCTTGGTGCTTGGGAGAAAAGAAATAAATGAACAATTTATTTAACTAGCTTTTGGATTCTGATCTGTCCTCTGCTGAATTTAAAAATGATATTTGGGCTTTTAGGAGTGATATATGCAAAAGGATACAGACACAGCAATGTGCTGGCCAAAAAAATGTACAGTATAATGTAATATATTGCATATGATTTCTAAGAAAGAAAAAAAAAAGACGCTTTAAAATGAAAACAATTTTTAGTAGAGCTGTGATTATATTGTTTTACGAGTCTTTAGTTCGATCCTTTTGGAATGTTAGTTTATCTACAGTGTTTTATATTGGGATTAGCAGTATAGTTTGTTTAAAACATTCGTACAGCTCACAGCTCAGTAGCCTTTTATTAATATGATTTATTTTGTATGTTTTGTAGTTACTGTGGGAATTTTGTTTTCATTACAAGGCTGCATGTATAAGACTATTGTACATAGTTCACATAATTCAAAATATTGTATTGAAGCAATCTACATATTCTTTAGTTATGGGTAGTTTAAAATTACATTATTTATCCCAAATGATTTATCTATGTGTCATTAGGATTAATAGTGACAGTCTATTGCTCTAGTTGACCGTTTGCTACTATATTTAATAATGGTATATATATATATATATATATATATATATATCATATGCTAATATGTATAACATACTGTTCAAAAAATGACTATGCATATTAAAATTATATATGTGTGTGTGTGTGTGTGTGTATCTATCTATCTATCTATCTATCTATCTATCTATCTATCTATCTATCTATCTATCTATCTATCTATCTATCTATATATCTGTCTATCTATATGTATATACAGGCATATATCATATCTTCCTGTGTGTGTGTGTGTGTGTGTGTGTGTGTGTGTATATATATGTGTGTGTGTGTGTGTGTGTGTGTGTGTGTGTGTGTGTGTGTGTATGAATGTATGTCTAACATTTTCCTGTGTCTATCACATTTTCCTGTGAATTAATTTGTCATGGCTGCATGAAACACGGTTTTTAATCTCATATAGGTTTCAGATTTATACGGGTAGCTAAAGACTTCTGATAAACAGGCATATCTACTATCTATCACAATAAAAGTCAGAAATGTACATTGACAAGCTTCTGCTAATTTTTTCCTTTGTGTGACAGTAGAGCAATGCACATACATTCTGTATAACATGAATACAGTTCAATTGCAGAGCATAACAAAATTGGATCAGCTCAGACAGGGACTACCCTGGGGTCAGCTGTGACCATGCCACTTCAATGTGATGTCGAGTTGGGGTGATGGTGTGTAAATAAACGTAGGGAATTGCAAATCTTGTCATGGCCACGCAGAGCAGCTCAAGCATTTAAAGATGGTTGCCGCAAACCTAACTGGAAGGTGATTCTTCTGTGTGGTGGTCAGAGGCTTCTCCTTCCTGACATATTTAACTAATTCACGGCCACATTGGATCATATATTTGTAAGGACATTGAAAGCACTTTATTTAGAAGCCTACAGTTTTATGGATAAAAAGAAGTGATTGGATAACATCACTGCCCAGCTTAGTCCCTAGGGAACTGTTTTGTTTATAGTTAGAAGCAATTACAAAATGTTAAATGTTTAATATATATATATATATATATATATATATATAAAAATTTATTTTTCTTAAAGATTAAATGTATTCAAGCACAATATACTGTATATACGAATGATTGATTTCTAGCTAGGGACTAAGGTAACATATACAGTAAGTGATGGTTCTGCTTAGTTTTATATTGTTTTTTGTTTTTTTGTGCACCAGCGTTTGTTAAATTTGCTCATTAAAGTTCGACGAGAGCCCTTCATTATTGTGAACTTTGATGATGAACTTTACTAATGTTTAAAAATAAAATATAGTATAATTCACATTTCTACTTATGCATCTAATGTTATTTAAATTGTACTTACAGTGCTCATTAAAATACACTTACAAATTTGTACCTTCACCCAAGTAAAAAGATCTCTGCCAGTCTCACATTTCTACATATCTGTTTTTCTGTTACTTCTATTCTTCCTACATGACAATTACCTTTCATTACAAATTTATAAAATCATTTACATTTTAGCAGTTTAAATGTTTCTCCTGACATTTTGTAACTATTAGCCTCTTCTAGAATGGCATATGTTCAGGCAGTTAATAAAAAATTAAATGGAAAAGCACCAGACAAGGTGAAGCTTTGTATCAAAGTGTTCCGCACATTTCTGAAAATATCATCTTTGTGTTGCAAACTGTGAAGTGAGGTTAGGGCTATGCCAATATGTGTATTTGTCATAACTGTCAGCCAGCCTGTGAACTAAGCAATCATACGACTCCTAATTAGACAGGTACATTTTGTTTTTTTTAGTAAGAATCTTCATGTAAAATGTGGTGTTAAAGATTTGACAAAGGTAGTTAGACTTAAAAAGGGAAGGTGCTTTTAGTTATCTATCAAACAATTACTTCAGAACTGTAGGACGTTAACTACTTTAGTCCCAGTGGCTGGAAACACACTAGGTTGCTGCAGCACAAATCGACCTGCTGAAATTATTAGTCTAGGGATCCATGATAACAAGGCCATAATAGCAAAGCCTTCAGTCCTAGATTTCAGTCTGATTCAAGGATACATGATCCCCAGATTAATCATCAATTCAGGTACATCTTGTCAACAACAGTATAGAAAAGCTGCCTGGGGTACAGTATGTATGACAGCAACCTACCTACTGTACATGTGATCTGGCTCAGATGAGTGAATCCATTTCTGAGATGCCTTATGATTTTGGGGAAATTGTTCTGTTTTAAGGTACTGATTCTCAACGATTTTGGTTCACAAATTTTATTCAAACATGTAAAAAGAAGTCTTTAAAATATGTTTCATTCAAAAACGATATTTTCTGATTCTAGGGCAGATGTATTAAGCCTGGAGAAGTGATAAAGTGGTAGGTGATACACACTAGCCAATCAGCTCCTAACTGTCAGGTTACAGGCTGGGTTTGTAAAAATGACAGTGAGGAACTGACTGGCTGGTGCATTATCACCTTCCACTTATCACTTCTCCAAGTTTAATACATCTGCCTGTTCTCAACTGCAAACGTTTATCTAAAGTAACTTAAAAATCTGCATTATCACCATCAGAATCATACTAAGAAGTTTCAATCATCCCCAGTTCTACTTTAATGCATTGTGTTTGTGTTCTCTCTATTTTTATGATATATTGTAAGCCGTATTCCACAACACAAATACAGCTCTCGGTGCTGTATTCTGCTTGCTAAATCATGTGATTATAAACATATAGGGGTATATACAATTGAGGTTGGATCCATTCCGACATGTATTTGTCGGAATGGATCCGACAAGGGCTATTCAATGTCATCTCAATTCGACTTTAAAAAAGTCAAATTAAGATGAGGGACCGGAGAGAGGGGAGACCAGCGGGGAGACGGGGGACAGCTGCGGGCAGATGGGGGACAGCAGCGCTGCAGGAGGATGTGGCACAGCCGCCAGACCTCGCGGCAGCGTCCACCCGGCTCCAGCAAGTGGGACCTCACTTGCTGGAGCTGGGGTGACACTGACGTGAGCATTGGCTGTGCCACATCCTCCTGCAGCGCTGTGCTGTAGCGCTGCTGTCCCCCGTCTGCCCGCGGCTCTCCCCCGTCTGCCCGCGGCTCTCCCCCCTCTCCTTCTCTCAGGCCGCTCATCTCAGTCCGACTTTTTTTTAAAGTCGGACTGAGATGGTCGGAAACGGGGGCCAAAACCTGTCGAATTTGTCCCCATTTCCCTCAGAAGCACGTGAATCGGCAGCTATACCCCCGATTCATGTACTATTCGACAAGTCAAATTCCCCACCTTGTCGAATAAAAAACCTGGAGACTGAATAGGTTGGAACCCCTTCCGACCTGAAAAAGTCGAAAACTGACGTCTTTTCGACGAGGTGGCAATTTCGACCTTAATTGAATATACCCCATAATTTTATTTGAATCAAATTATGGGGTCCAAATTCCAAACTCTGTACTGGGTCCTTGGAAGTAGTTGATACTCAAAGATTTATGCAATTTGGGCCTAATTCAGATGTAGAGGAAGTTGCTAAAACTTCCTTGGAAGCAGCAGTGATAGCGCTGTATGGTGATGCAGCAAGAGATGTCTATTACAAGCAGAGGCCTCCTGCTGCAGTAGTAGTCCAACCTGCATCCTAGGGTACAACATCGGATCACTCAGTCACCTTCAGGTGGCTAAAGACACCCATAGTGCCGCACAAGCCTCCTGGCGCGAGAGGCTAGGAAATCCCCGTCTTACAATGGAGATCTTTGACCTTTTTCCACCTCCTAAACAGTGGTGACACAGCTTCGTTTTCACAAACGTAGGGCATCACCACCCCCTTCGGGCAACCCGAATGGCAGCAGAATGTCAATTACTGACAGAATGCTGCCGTCCCGCTTCCGATGTTGCAGAACATGTCCTGCACATGCGCAAAGTACTGAACATCGCAGGAATGACCCTTTTTATCCTGGCAATAAAATAAGTCAGTAATCATTTAGGTTAACTGAATTTAGCACCCTGCATTGATAACACAGTAACCTATAGCAACCAAGCAGCAATTAATTTTCTTCATGATCTTACAAGGAGACAGATTCATAACAGCAAGTCTCTGATTGGCTGCTTTGGCATAATACACTATATAACTTTACATTTACAACACCAGTAGTAGTAAATATACTGCTGCATCAATCATGCATACTAAAGTATGGAGGTCTGATCCACATGATTACCGTCAAATGGAGGAGGAACTTGCCCTGCAAAAATGTGTAGAACTTCTGTCATACTTGCCTACTTTCCCGGTACCTACAGGAGACACCTACGTTTTTGTGTTGTTCCCCGCAGCCCCTGAAGAGTGGGAACCCCTCCCACATCCTGACCACTTCCTAGCGAAGTGGCAGAATAGGGAGATTAATATAGGGAATACTGTGTCCTTGAGGAGGGGGTGTGGCCTAGTGACACATTTCTATTAAAATTAAAATGCATAATTTTGGCCAATCCCTATGCAAATATGCACAAATTACGGCAAATTATGCACAAATGGGTGGGGCCTGATGTCACGAAACCATCGCCGAGATGCAGGAGGGCGGTGATTGGGTCGCGACACCATGCCCCACCCCATTGTGGTGAATTTGCAGTGAGTCTTGCATATTTGCATTGGGACGGGCCAAAATAATTAACAAAGTGGCCAAGAATGACTTACAGTATGTGAACCCATCAGTTTGATAAGAAAGCAATAAACCCCGTACACTGCAGAACACTAAGAAAGTCCAAAGCTGGGGAAGATTTCCCATCATGGCTTCCATTAACTGAGGGACACCCACATCTAAAAGAGGGGAGATCCCTCTTTCAAATAAGGTGGCTCCTAGTAGTTAATATCTGGTGACCATCTGTGATCATAAGACATCATCGCTGTGCACTGTGGAAAATATTACATTTCCAGAGAAAGGTGAGGGCGCTAAACGTGCCTATTTCCCCATACTGGCATGCACGTACTTGGAGGCATCCAAGCTTGAAAGAAAGGAGTTCCTTTATGCTCCCTTTGCATATATCAGGTGATTGCATGTGATAGCCAGACAATAACACCAATCAATACACCAACCACAGTATATTCCACATAAGCGCTGCTATAAAGGGAAATGTAATAGCATGAGACTTGCAGGCATTGGCAATTTATTCTATCGGCCTAATTCATGTTTATAAGTAAAGCAAAAAAAGCAAGTAACTTTGTGTCTGGAGCAAACCATCCCCCTAATTCAGAGTTGATTGCAGCAGGTCCTAGAGAGGTGGTGGAACTAACCCCCCTTCCCACGGCGCCCAATCAACAAAGGTATTGCGCGCGTCGCAGGTGCAAAAAAAGCTTGCCCCTTGTAGTTTGCTCCCTTGTAGCTTCCCCCTTTTAGTTTGCCCCCAGTAGCTTACCCCCTTGTAGTTTGCCCCCTTGTAGTTGGCCTTCAGTAATAATGTCCCCCAGTAGTTTGTCCCCAGTAGATGCCCCCCAGTAGCAATGCCCCAGTAGATATGTGCCCCCCAGTAGTTTGCCCCCCAGTAGATGCCCCCCAGTAGTAATGCCCCCAGTAGATGCCCCCCAGTAGTAATGCCCCCCAGTAGTAATGCCCCCAGTAGTAATGCCCCCCAGTAGTTTGCCCCCCAGTAGATGCCCCCCAGTAGTAATGCCCCCAGTAGATTCCCCTTAGTAGTAATGCCCCCCTGTAGTAATGCCCCCAGTAGTAATGCCCCCCAGTAGTTTGTCCCCCAGTAGATGCCCCCCCAGTAGTAATGCCCCCAGTAGATGCCCCTTAGTAGTAATGCCCCACAGTAGATGCGCCGCTACAAATGAAAAAAAACAGACAAAACACAGACCATACTTACCAAGCCCCGCTCCGTGTCCGGCCGCTGCAGTCCTCTGGGCGCCCGCTCTTCAGCACTATTAGAGAGACGTCATGACTAATAGCGCACAGTGACAGCGCCGGAATCCGGCTCAATACTGAGCTCCTGCCTCCGGCTGCCGCTATAGTGAGGGAGATGGGCGCCCGCTGGTAACACAATCTCCCTGCAGCGACGGGGACACATCACTGGGTTATTGAGCCGGAAGAGGCGGAACTACGTTCCGTTTCCAAGTGGAACTGACGGAACGCAGTTCCGCCCCGTTCCGGCTCACTTTAACCCCTGGGCAAAACGATGTGCACTACAAGGGGGGGGGGGGCAGATATAACATGTGCAGAATAACCCTCCCAAATCTAACTCTCTCGGCAAATGTTATATCTGCACCACCTGCAGTGCACATGGTTTTGCCCAACTGATAACAAATTTTCTGCTGCAATCAACTCTGAATTACCCCCCATGTTGCCATACAAGGGGAGCAAATACATTTATATTTTTTCTGTGCAGGGTAAATACTGGCTGCTTTTATATGTAGCCCACAAATGTTTAGACAGCTTTATTTCTGCACTGCAATTTAGATTTCAGTTTGAACACACCCCACCCAAATCTAACTCTCTCTGCACATGTTACATCTGCCTCACCTGTAGTGCAACATGGTTTTGTGCAGTTGCTAGATTTTTTGCTAGATTTTTTGCCTTATTTACAGTACAAACATAAATCAGGCCCAATATTGTGTTAAATAAAAATATTGGTCTCCTATTTTAACAGTGTGGGTTTTCTGATTTTCAAAATGGTATTCCATATAATATCCAAGTGCAAATTTTACTATGAAAACCCACATATTGAATCCAGCGTTTTGCTGTTTTGAAAATGCAGATTCAAGTGTCACAAACATATTTCTCTATAGTGTTCATAAAATGAAAAATATACATATTTGACTTTATTTTACTTTCTTGTAAAGTGAGTTAAAGATATACTTCTGAAAAAACACAGGGGTGAGAAAAACCTCTGCAGTGAAGGGGTTAATTGCCAACGTGCGACTGTATACATTATTAGTAGGATTAGGAGAAGCATTGTTACCTAAATCAAATACTTAAATAATATTTAAGTTTATAAAAATAAATCCTTTTTTTTGTGCAGAAGATTCAATGAAACCTTAATTATTTTGCTCTTACTGGTACTTTCTCTAGGACTACCTCTCATTGGATGCCGTCGCAATGATGGCGCTCCAAATTCTGAACCTAAGTATGCTGGGGTCTCCTAGGTTTAGCCTCAGGGGGAAAGGGTAGGTTTAGGCTGCGGGGGGGGAGTTTGTGTTACGGGGAGGTGGGTTAGACTTATGCACCGCATGGAAGGGTTAGTATTAGGCTGCAGGGGAAGGGGGGGGGGGAGTTAGGACTAGGCTGCAGGAAGGGAGGGTTAGGGAGGAGGGAATGCAGACCATTGGGATGCTGGTGTCATTCTTATGACCACCAGCATCCTAAACACCGGTATCCTGTCTCACACCCCCTCTCTTACCTCTAAATCATTATGTCTCAATTTTTGAAAGTATCATTTCACTCTTATGTCTTGGATTAATTTTAAACTCATCTTTAACAGTTATAAATGTGCTTTTTGTTAGATTCGGTACACATTCTGGGGGGAATGCAATTACCTGCAGTAAATTACTGCCGGTGAAATTGGGAAGTAGCTTTGGCCTTTAACGCCTGGGGCTATTCAATTGGACCCCTAATTCCCCAGATAGCCTTGTTAATGCCCATTAAAGTACGCATTATTAGGCGTTAACACAGGTTAACGGGCGTTCACACACTTCACGTATTCATGCATTAACGCGGTCGTGAAACGCTCACCCATTAACCACCGAGTTATTGGGGTTTTCTTTCCAGGTGAAAAAAATCCTTGATGACTGCTGGCTTTGATGCTAATTGGATCAATTAGCCTGTAGTAATCTACTGCAGCTAATTGAATTCCACCCTAAATCTTTAATTGCCTTGAGATATGGAAAGCTCCCTCAGTGGCAAACGCAGGATTTGTATTGGGGAATTTCCGTATGACACACACACACATACATACAGACATACACACACTCACAAACAAACACACGTGTGTGTGTGTGTGTGTGTGTGTGTGTGTGTGTGTGTGTGTGTATATATATATATATATATATATATATATAGGGGTTAAAGTGAGCCGGAACGCAGTTCTGCCTCCTCCGGCTCACCTAACCCGGCAATGTGTCCCCGTCGCTGCAGGGAGATGCCAGGCGCCCGCTGAGATTGTGTTACCAGCGTGCACCCGTCTCCCTCACTACAGCAGCAGCCGGAGGCAAGAGCTTAGTATTGAGCTCTGGCTTCTGGCGCTGTCACTGTGCGCTATGGGAGAGACGTCATGACGTCTCTCTCATAGTGCTGAAGAGCGGGCACCCAAAGGACTGCAGCGGCCAGACACGGAGCGTGGCTTGGTGAGTATGGTCTGTGTTTTGTCTGTTTTTTTTCCATTATAGTGGCACATCTACTGTGGGGCATTACTACTAAGGGACATCTACTGGGGGCATTACTACGGGGGGCATCTACTGGGGACAAACTACTGGGAGCATTACTACTGGGGGCGTTACTACTGGGGGACATTACTACTGAGGGGCATTTACTGGGGGCAAACTCCTTGGGCGCATATCTACTGGGGGCATTACTACTGGGGGGCATCTACTGGGGGCAAACTACTGGGGGACATTATTACGGGGGGCCAACTACAAGGGGGCAAACTACAAGGGGGCAAGCTACTGGGGGAAAACTACAAGGGGGCAAGCTACTGGGGGCAAGCTACAAGGGGCAAACTATAAGGGGGCAAGATACTGGGGGCAAACTACAAGGGGGCAATCTTCTGGAGCAAACTATAAAGGGGCTAACTACAGGGGGAAAACTACAGGAGTGCATTACTACTGGGGCAAAACTACAGGGGCATTACTACTGTGGGCGTAACTACAGGGACATTACTACTTGGGGGCAAACTACAGGGGGGGTAAACTACTGGGGGCATAACTACAGGGGCTAAACTACTGGGGGCATTACTGCTGGGGGCTAAACTACATGGGTCAAACTACATGAGGGCTAAACTACTGGGGGCATTACCACTGGGAGGCTAAACTAAAGGGGGGATAAACTACTGGGGTCATAACTGCATGGGCATTACCACTGGGGGCATAACTACTAGGGCTAAACTACAGGGGGCTAAACGACTGGGGGCATTACTACAGGCAACATTACTACTGGGGACAATACTACACAGGGGCATTACCATTAAGGGCATTACTACTAGGGGCCCTACTAATGAGGGCATTGTAAAGGGGGCACTTCATAAGGGGCATCACTCCTGGGGACATAAGGGATACTACTATTGCAGGCATTGCATAAGGGGAACCACTACTATGGGGTCTATATAAGGGACACTACCACTGTGGGCACTATGAGTACAGTGGACATTGCAAAAGTAGCACTACTACTGTGGGCATTGTATAAGAAGCGCTACTGCGGTGGGCATTATGTGTATTACGGGGTGCTACTACTGTGGGCATTATTACTATTGTGACCACGCCCCTTTCTTTTTGAGACCACATCCTTTTTTGCGTCGTGCGCAATACCTTTATTGATTGGGCACCATGGAGAGGGGGTGAGTTCCACCACCTCTCTAGGAACACTTTAAGCACTGTATGTATATATATATATATAAAGAGAGAGAGAGAGAGAGACACACAGTCACAAAGCGCACATGTATGTTACACATTTATCACACACTCTCACACATGCAGGAATGACTGGGTACCATTGATTAGGCCCCGCATATTGGCTATGTTGTTGAGTCCCGCACCCTCATGGCAAAATGGGGAGGGGTGGGGTCAATAAGACACGATTCCTTTAAAGGGGCTTAACAACAGTGGCCGATGCAAAAAAACAAAGAAAATGTCAGTCTGGGGGCGGGGGGGGGGGGGGGGGAGGAGTACTGGGTGATCAGAGACTCCCCCCTGCATGCACCACTGCCCTTTGCTCATTTCACCTGATTAAAAACACGCACCCAAAAACAAACATACACACACACAAAGAATTTAAATCCCTTTGCTTCTCTTCTAAATGTAAGTACTCAGATTTGGCATTCATCTGCTCAAAAACAGACAAAAGTTTTCATAATAAATGAATCAGGATGGGCTGTTTTGATGACTATAAATGTTGGCAGATTTTGACGTGTTTCCCCTTATCATTACAAGATTATAACATTCTCTTGGGTAGAGTAAAAAATGTTAAAACCATTATTCTCCATTAACTTGATATATTGCAAGTGCATAAAAATGGGTCTGGTCTTTGATTTACAAAATATATCAAGCCACAAAGGGTTAATCTAGCGCGCACCTGCCTACCAGTTTCTCAAACGTCGCCTGGTCCACAGGGGCAGTGCAGTATATAAATAAACCCTCCATCTTACTGAAATGAATAAATACAGAGTACTAACCACTAAAGGGATTTTGTGAGTATCTTGCTAATTACTTCTTCATCCCTTTCCTTTTAGTGTCAGGGATTGTGGTGGGTGGCAAAATAGTGTAAAATTAGAACTGAAGCCAAATTTATTAAGACATACAGTGCAGTATATGACTTAGTAGTACAAAGGAAATGTGTAATATCAACTTTTAATGTGTCTTTAGAAAAAACCCTGAAAAAAAAGATGAACCAACTATACAGTAAAAAGTAATGCCACTTAAATAGACATACAGTAAACCCCCTGGATAAATCAGGTGATCTCCCGACAGACTGGAAAACACTGGGAGAAAAGTCGATTCTGTCCAAAACGTTATGTACATGTAACTCACTCACAGTATGCTACCCCTGAGTGATACAATATAATAATAATAATGATGATAATAATAATAATAATAATAATAATAATAATTATTATTATTATTATTTATTTATGTATTTATTTAAAATGTGCTGGCAAATTATGCAATACAGAACATTGAAGGAATCATGTAACAAACCAACTTCCAATGACAAGTAACAGAAGGTAAGCCTGGCCCTGCTCAACTAAGTGTGTGTACGGGCGGATCGAGCATTGTGTTTACTCAACAAACTGCCCGATCCGTCCATAGATATATCTGCAGATCAATTGATCTGCAGATATATCTACTAGTGTGTTCCCAGCATAAGATTACAATCTAAAGGTGGGTACACACTAGTAGATATATCTGCAGATCAATTGATCTGCAGATATATCTATGGACTGATCGGGCAGTGTGTTGAGCATACACACTGCCCGATCCATCGGGGACTGACGTCATGAACTGGGCGGGCGTGTACACACGCCCGCCCAGTTCACCTGTCAATCACCGCTGGCCGCCGCAGCATGTGTACGGGTGGTCGGCCGACCGCCCCGTACACACACAGCGGCGCGCCAATATATCGGTAGATATATTGGCCGTCGGCTGTGCTGCGTGGCCGACGCGATACTTCTGTGAACGATGGAATTCACAGACGTATCGGCCGTACACACTGGCCGACGGTCCCGCGATATATTGGCCGTTCAAGAGAACGGCCGATATATCGACCAGTGTGTACGGGCCTTAAGAGGTGTGAGGAACAGTTGATACCTATGGTAGTAGCTGGAGGAATGGTGTGTGTGTATGTGTGTGTGTGGCTACTGTAAGTCAGCAGTATCATCAATCCCCAATATTAAAGAAGCTATTGGCAACTGGGAATTCTGTGCACCTACCAGTGGGGTGCTAATGGCCAGAATGCTAAGGGACAGTGCCAGGTGGATACATGAAAGTCATTGTAGAGCTCCTAACTTAGGGGAGATGTACTAAGCAGTGAAAAGTGTGGAGAAGTGAGCCACTGGAGAAGTTGCCCATGGCAACCAATCTGCAGCTCTGTATAATTTTATAGTATGCAAATTATAAATGTTATCTCAGTGCTGATTGGTTGCAATGGGCACTTCTACACTGGCTCACTTCTCCGCTCTTATCACTGCTTCCTGAATAGACCCCAGAGTCTACTGCTGGCAACCATAACTGTCCTTCATTATTTAACCTAGGTGAACCTCCTTCCTCTTCTGGTTTTGGAGAAGACTGAGTGAGCTGGTTTGAACTAGCAAGACCGAAGTGAGGGGGAAAAAAACCTTCTTCACTCTTGGAAATGGTTCTTTGATCTCAGGTTAACATTTGATTGCACCTTGACACTTAGGTTGCTTTGATTACCCATGAATTGTAGGTGTGATATGTTGCGATGCAAGGGTGTAGGTATATTTGCCATTTACAATACCCCCTGCAATGTGACTACATCACCGATGTTGTGTGCACCTTAATGGCAGACAATAAAAAATCGGGGATGTAGGCTTCACGCATGATTCGCATTCTGGAACAATGGACCCTAAATTCACAGATAATTGTATCAGCTCCTCAGAATTACTGTTACTGTATCTCACTTTTAAGAATAAATCTTCACCAATGGGTTTAATCCCTAGCATCAGTGCCAGAGCCCTTCCTTCCAAGTACCCTACCAATATAATAGGGGGCATGGGATAGTGCCAGCTGCATGCGAGCATGAGTGTCCAGACAAAGGTTCCGGAACTCCACTGTAATCAGTGATGGGAAAGATGAGAGAAAGGGCACAAGGTTCCAGAACCCAGCCAAGTATGGAGAGACCAGCCAGTGTAACTGCTAGCAGTAGCTGTGTGACAGAAGAGCCTATCGGCCAATCATTGTGACACCTGTAATTCTACTGTGCTAAATGCCTTCCTCCATACACTCACCCTTCTTGTGCCTTTTCAGCTGATGATGTGAAACGCATCATCAAGACCCACTCACATCTCATTTTCTACCTCCCCTCCACATATTACAGAAACAAAGTAGGCAGGAAAAATAGACAATCATATCTGTCTATACACTGCTAATGATTTATTGCTTCATAAATTAAACCACTTTGCTGTTCCCCTGTTACAACATTTTGGAAATGAGGTGTCACATATTAAAGACCCCCTAATCTACATCTGATGGTGAATACGGCAATGTGGAAACTTTACAGCCTGCTACAGGATCCTGAAATATTAATTTGGGGTGTCTTACACAGCTCATTCTAATTTTTTTTTTTTTCAAAATCTTTATTCAATAGGCATAACATGGAAGTTTTAACAGTCATAACAGATTAACCTCGTCTGTGCTTTCTGAGGCAAACCATCTGATGAATTTACAGCCAGCCAGATGAAAATGCTATTTGGAGAGAGATTGGGAGTTTATTTGATTAAATCCGTTTCTCCACTACCTTGACCTCTTCCTTGTGAAATAATCAGTACTGTTTAGCAATAATATTCAGCCATTAATAATGAATTACTTTGGAACAGGTTCCATCTGCGCTGCAACAAACCCATTGACTTCTGACGGTTCACTTTAGTTACTGCACAAAATAAGTTATTCTCCAATTGAAAAACTTAAGTCTTGTTTGTTATTTTTACTTATTTACAGTATTGATGGTTTGTGTATTTCCGCTGAAGTCCCTATTTCAAAGGAACAATACTGAGTACAGAACTGCACTTACCAGACAGGCAAACTCGGCACCAGACCAGGCCGGGGCAGTACTTTTACATGGACAGCGCAGGAAACTTTTTATGTCAATTTTATTTACTTTCTTGCTAACTTGGGAGTAAATTGTCTAAGTGTCTTTAAGCCGCCACTTTTCGTTGTGTTTAAGATGGAGGTTTAAAATTAGAGATGTGTGCGGATCCCCGTGCGTTGTTTTTGGTTCTAATTCATCATAATTTTTTGGTTTTGGCAAAACCACTCTCAAATGTTTTGATTTTGTTTTTTGTTTTTGTTTAAAATTGATTTTAAAAAATCGATAACAATTGACACATATCGATCATAATCGATAAAAACAGCTTAAATCATGTAACCTATGCAATCCAAAGCTCAAAATTCAGATATAAAATCCAAATTTTGACCGTGGGAAAATCTGAACTGAGACTAAGTTCAGAACAGATCTCCGTGGGGAGATCCAGACCAGGATTGGTTTGGTTCAGATCCACAAAATTTGTGTGGATTCGGATTTCTGGAGAAACCGCACAACGCTATTTAAAATCGAAATACTATTTACAGCAAAGCATGGCAACCATCAGCATCATATCTATCGCGCCTTATTTCCTAAGAAATCTATAGCTAATGCACAGATAGTAGCATACGCCGCTGCTATATCCATGTCCAAGGGCGTAGCTATCATAGGTGCAGGGAGTGCAGCTGCTATGGGGCCCAGAGCTGAGAAGGGCCCACCTTCCCTGCCAAAGTTGCATGTGTTATATACATTATTAAATATTGGGTGATACATAGGTACCTTTACAAACTTTTGCCTTGGGGTTTGCAATATATCTTGGTATACCCTGGACCTGCTTATTGTAATGTAGTATGAAAATAGGATTTTAATACCTACCGGTAAATCCTTTACTCTTAGTCCGTAGAGGATGCTGGGGATGCTTCAAGAACCATGGGGTATAGACGGGATCCGCAGGAGACATGGGCACACTATAAGACTTTGAATGGGTGTGAACTGGCTCCTCCCTCTATGCCCCTCCTCCAGACTCCAGTTATAGGAACTGTGACCAGGGAGACGGACATTTCGAGGAAAAGGATTTATTTAATTATTTTAAACTAAGGTGAGATACATACCAGCTCACACCACTAACACGCCGTACAACATGACATTTAACAACAACGCATGCAACGGCATGACCAACAACAGTCACAGATTGACTGAACTCAACGCAACCTGAGCGTAACTATAACCAAACTGCAGATACAGCCCGCACTGGGACGGGCGCCCAGCATCCTCTACGGACTAAGAGAAAAGGATTTACCGGTAGGTATTAAAATCCTATTGTCTCATACGTCCTAGAGGATGCTGGGGATGCTTCAAGAACCATGGGGTTATACCAAAGCTCTAGAATGGGCGGGAGAGTGCGGATGACTCTGCAGCACCGATTGACCAAACAAGCGGTCCTCCTCAGCCAGGGTATCAAACTTGTAAAACTTTGCAAAGGTGTTTGAACCCTACCAAGTAGCAGCTCGGCAAAGTTGTAACGCCGAGACTTCCCGGGCAGCCGCCCAGGATGAGCCCACTTTTCTGGTAGAATGGGCTTTCACCTATTTCGGTAACGGCAATCCTGCCGTAGAATGAGCCTGCTGAATCGTATTACAAATCCAGCGCGCAATAGTCTGCTTAGAAGTAGGAGCCCCAATCTTGTTGGGAGCCCACAGGACAAACAGAGCCTCTGTTTTCCTAATCTGCGCCGTTCTGGTGACATAGATCTTCAAAGCTCTGACCACATCGTGAGACTTTGACTCCGCCAAGGCGTCAGTAGCCACTGGCACCACAACTGGCTGGTTAACATGAAATGATGAAACCACTTTTGGCAGAAATTGCTGACGAGTTCTCAACTCCGCTCTATCAGCATGGAAAATCAAATAGGGGCTTTTGTGAGACAAAGCCGCCAACTCAGACACTCGCCTTGCAGACGCCAATGCCAACAACATGACCACTTTCCAAGTAAGGAATTTTAACTCAACCTTGTGCAAAGGTTCAAACCAATGTGATTGCAAAAATTGCAAGACCACATTAAGGTCCCATGGTGCAACTGGGGGCACAAAGGGAGGTTGGATGTGCAGCACGCCTTTTATGAAGGTCTGAACTTCTGGAAGGGAGGCCAATTCTTTTGGGAAAAAAAGATCGACAAGGCCAAAATCTGTACTTTAATAGAGCCTAACTTTAGGCCCGCATCCACACCTGCTTGTAGGAAATGGAGCAAACGTACCAGTTGAAATTCTTCCGTAGGAGCCTTCTTGGATTCACACCAAGACACATATTTTCTCCAAATACGGTGGTAATGCTTTGCCGTTACTTCTTTTATAGCCTGAAGAAGTGTAGGAATGACTTCACTGGGAATACCCTTTCGGGCTAGGATTTGGCGTTCAACCGCCGCGCCGTCAAATGCAGCCGCGGTAAGTCCTGATACATGCACGGCCCCTGTTGTAACAGGTCCTCCCAAAGAGGAAGAGGCCAGGGATCTTCTATGAGCAATTCCTGAAGATCTGGATACCAGGCCCTTTTTGGCCAATCTGGAACAATGAGGATCATAATTTTTTATCACCTTTGAAATGAGTGGAAGTGGAGGGAACACATAGACCGACTGAAACACCCACGGTGTCACTACGGCATCCACCGCTATCGCCTGAGGGTCCCTTGACCTGGAACAATATCTCTGAAGTTTCTTGTTCACTTGAGGAACTCCCCAACGACTCGTCACTTCTGCAAAGACCTCTTGATGAAGACCCCACTCTCCTGGATGGAGATCGTGTCTGCTGAGGAAGTCTGCTTCCCAGTTGTCCACTCCTGGAATGAAAACCGCTGCCAGAGCGCTGGAATGTCTTTCCACCCAGCGAAGAACCTTTGTGGCCTCGGCCATCGCCGCTCTACTCTTTGTTCTGCCTTGGCGGTTTATGTACGCCACTGCTGTCACGTTGTCTGACTGAATCAAGACCGGCAGACCTCGAAGAAGATGTTCTGCTTGCAGTATGCCATTGTGGATGGCTCTTAATTCCAGAATGTTTATGTGTAGACAAGCTTCCTGGCTTGACCACTTTCCCTGAAAGTTTCTTCCATGTGTGACTGCTCTCCAGCCTCGGAGGCTTGCATCCGTGGTCACCAGGATCCAATCCTGAATCCCGAACCTGCGTCCCTCCAGAAGGTGAGAACTGTGCAGCCACCACAGAAGGGAAATTCTGGTCCTGGGAGATAGAATTATTTTCCGGTGCATGTCAAGGTGAGACCCGGACCACTGGTCCAGCAGGTTCCACTGAAACACCCTGGCATGGAACCTGCCATACGGAATGGCCTCGTAGGCCGCCACCATCTTCCCCAGCAACCGAGTGCAGTGAAGAACTGACACCTTTGCCGGTTTCAGAATCTGTTTTACCATGTTCTGTATTTACAGAGCTTTTTCCACTGAAAGAAAAACTCTCTGCAATTCTGTATCCAGAATCAAACCCAGGAACGACAGCCGTGTCGTTGGATCCAACTGTGATTTTGGCAAATTTAGGAGCCAACCGTGTTGTTGCAGAATCGTCAGTGAAAGAGCAACATTCTTCAACAATTGCTCCTTGGACCTCGCCTTTATGAGGAGATCATCCAAGTACGGGATAATTGTGATTCACTGCTTGCGCAGGAGAACCATCATTTCTGCCATTACTTTGGTGAAAATCCTCGGAGCCGTGGACAGACCAAACGGCAACGTCTGAAATTGGTAATGACAATCCTGCATAGCAAATCTCAGGTAAGCCTGATGCGGAGGATATATGGGGACATGTAAGTAGGCATCTTTTATGTCGACCGACACCATAAAATCCCCCTCCTCCAGACTGGAGATCACTGCTCGTAGAGACTCCATCTTGAACTTGAATTTTTTCAGTAAGAAACAGGGATTTTAGGTTTAGAATCGGTCTGACTGAGCCATCCGGCTTCGGGACCACGAACAGGCTCGAATAAAAACCTTCCCCCTGTTGAGATGGGGGTACCGTGACAATCACTTGATTTTGACACAACTTTAGTATCGCAGCGCTTACTATCTCCCTTTCTGGAAGAGAAGCTGGCAAGGCCGATTTGAAAAATCAGTGAGGGTGCACGTCTTGTACCCTTGGGTTACTATGTCTACTATCCAAGGATCCAGGTCCGAGTGCACCCAGACCTGACTGAAGAGTTTGAGACGTGTCCCCACTGGAGCGTACTCCCGCAGAGGAGCCACAGCGTCATGCGGTGGATTTGGTAGAAGCGATTTGGTAGAGAGGACTTCTGCTCTTGGGAACTTGCCATAGCCTGTGACCTTTTTCCCCGTCCTCTCCCCCTCGCAGCAAGGAAGGAGGACCCACGTCCTTTTTTGAATTTATTGGGCTGAAAGGACTGCATCTGATAGTGAGGCGACTTCTTCTGCTGTGCAGGGACATAAGGTAAAAATGAAGACTTACCCGCGGTAGCCGTAGACACCAGGTCAGTGAGGCCGTCGCCAAACAAGACCCTACCATTAAACGGAAGAGACTCCATCGCCTTCTTAGAGTCAGCATCAGCATTCCATTGATGTATCCACAATGCTCTCCTTGCTGAGACCGCCATGGCATTGGCCCTTGAACCCAAAAGGCCAATATCCCTTACAGCTTCTTTTAAATATGCTGCAGCATCCCTGATGTGACCCAGAGTCAAAAGCACACTATCCCTGTCTAGGGAATCTACCTCAGATGACAAGTTATCTGCCCACCTTTCATTAGCGCTACTCACCCATGCCGCAGGCACGGCAGGCCTGAGTAGCGACCCTGTAGTGACATAAATGGATTTTAGTGTATTTTCCTGCTTACGATCTGCAGGATCCTTTAGGGCTGCCGTGTCAGGGGACGGAAGCGCCACCTTTTTGGATAGACGTGATAAAGCTTTGTCTACCGTGGGGATTGACTCCCACCTTTCCCTGTCCCCAGAGGGGAATGGATATGCCACTGTAATTCTTTTGGGAACCTGTATCTTTTTGTCAGGATTTTCCCAAGCTTTTTCAAAAAGAGCGTTCAGTTCATGAGAGGGAGGAAACGTTACCTCGGGTTTCTTTCCTTTAAACATACAGACCATAGTATCAGGAACAGCAGGGTCCTCAGTGATATGTACAGATGTAGCCACCTTTATCTTGACTGGCTGAGGCGTTTGTCCCGATCAAGCATACGCAGCGTACCTGGGCGTAGGGAGGCGCGCCTAGTCACAGAGAGGCGTACCTAATCGCACGGAGGCAGACAGAGCGTTTGGCGTTACCTTTACGTGTAATACCTGCGATCATCCACCAGATGTCGCCTTTTACAATCACCACTGCGCATGAGTGTGGTCTCCCGGAAAATACAATACTGAAATATATAATAAGGACTACTTTACTAAGCGTCTCATTACGCTGCATACAGTAAATACTCATTACGCTGCATTATTTAATACAGTAAATACTCATTATGCTGCATTATTTAATACAGTATATACGGTACAGACGCAAATAGTACAGCATACAGTATATGATCCATCTACAGTACTATATAATTTTCTACTAGTGTACTAATTAGTACGAACAGCTTGTAACGTACAGTGGCAAGTTTAATTTTTCTATGTATAATATAGAGAGATAAAAGCTCCTCCCTAAGTTCCTGGTTGCCAAATCACCGTCCTTAGTATCTCTGTATAGTATTTTCTATTAGGGTACTAATTAGCACGAACAGCTAATTAGTACCCTAATAGAACATACTGTACAGAGATACTAAGTACGGTGATTTGGCATCTGGGAACTTACTGAGGAGCTTTTATCTCTCTCCATTATACATAGAAAGATTAAACTTGCCGCTGTACATTACAAGCTGTTCGTGCTAATTAGTACCCTAATAGAACATTCTGAACAGAGATACTAAGTACGGTGATTTGGCATCCAGTTAAAAGCTGTTCGCGCTAATTAGTACACTAGTAGAGCATACTGTACAGAGATACTAAGGACGGTGATTTGGCATCTAGGAACTTAGGGAGGAGCTTTTATCTCTCCATTATATATAGAAAGATTAAACTTGCCACTGTACGTTACAAGCTGTTCGTGCTAATTAGTACACTAGAAGAACATACTGGGGATTCGGACTCATACAGTACTTGCATTTCAAAAGCACGGTATTTTCCACTCCCTGCCGCTAGCCCATCGCCCTTCCCCCCTGGGAGCCTGCACAGGTCATGCAGTAGACAGGGAGGGAGTTATTCACATAAACCAGGGCAAAGCTGCAGGAGCGGTTGTGCTGTTAAGGTTCTATGCACCATACGGTACACATACAATTCTGTAGCAGCGCAGACTCAATTGAAATGGCTACCGCCTGTGACTCCTTGCCCCATGTAGGCCCTCGGCTATGGAGCAAGTAACAGCACAGATTTTGTAGGTCACGGGGCAATGCTGAAGGAGCGTCAGAATCCCCTAGCTAAAATACACAGGGTCGATAGGGATAAGCGAGGTCTATGCACTGAATGATACACCGCAAAGTTCCCCATGGTTTTGATTATGCATTTTCTTTGAACACAGTATTTTCCACTGCCTCGCCCTACCCCAATCCCACTTTCCCCTTCCTCCCTGGGAGCCTGCAAAGTACATGCAGTAGACATGGAGGGAGTTCCGATCAGGTTACAAGACATGTGCAACAGTATACTACTGTATGTAGGAAAATCCCCCGCCACTCTGATTTATGTGAAACCTGTGTGCACCCTTCCATTGAATGTATAACAAAGAAAAATAATAATAATAAAGTGAATGTTACAGGAACACATTAAAAAAAGGTTGGCACTTCCTTCCCATTGGTGTTGGTTTATGCCTTAGGGGACTCGGACGCAAATACTTGTATTTCAAAAGCACTGTATTTTCCACCGCCTCTCCCTACCCCCATTGCCCTTCCCCCCTGGGAGCCTGCACAGGTCTTGCAGTGGACAGGGAGGGAGTTCAGGTCAGGTACAATACACAAATGCCGACGATCTACAGTACTGTGTTGCTCAGTTAGTTGCGTCGGAATACACTAATTTATACTCATTACCGCTGTGTATTTGTATATAGCGGAATGAATCGCTGCTGCAGATTTACTTTGATTTATGTTCCAGAGACTCGGGACTGGTACCATTTAAAAGAGGAGACTCTTGGCTTTTGAGGCAGACCAACCACTAGTTTATGTGACACTGGAAAGGGAAACGGGAAGCAACCATGTATCGGGTCCCATCCAGTTGTCCGCCTAGCTTGCACAGGATGCAGGGTTTCTGGCTAGATAGGAAATACTGTACAGAAATGCTAAGCATGGTAATTTGACATCCAGGAACATAGGGAGGAGTTTTTATCTCTCTCCATTATACTTAGAAAAATTACACTTGCCACTGTACGTTACAAGCTGTTCGTGCTAATTAGTACACTAGTAGAACATACTGTACAGATATACTAAGTACAGTGATTTGGCATCCACAAATTTAGGGAGGAGCTTTAATCTCTCTCCATTGTAATCTTTCTAAGTATAATGGAGAGAGATAAAAGCTCCTCCCTAAAATCCTGGGTGCCAAATTGCCGTCCTTAGTATCTCTGTACACTATGTTCTACTAGTGTACTAATTAGCACGAACAGCTTGTAATGTACATTGGCAAGTTTAATCTTTCTATGTATAATGGAGAGATAAAAGCTCCTCCCTAAGTTCCTAGATGCCAAATCACCATCCTAAGTATCTCTGTACAGTATGTTCTACTAGTGTACTAATTAGCACGAACAGCTTTTAACTGGATGCCAAAGCACTGTACTTAGTATCTCTGTACAGTATGTTCTATTAGGGTACTAATTAGCACGAACAGCTTGTAATGTACAGCGGCAAGTTTAATCTTTCTGTGTATAATGGAGAGAGATAAAAGCTCCTCAGTAAGTTCCCAGATGCCAAATCACCGTACTTAGTATCTCTGTACAGTATGTTCTATTAGGGTACTAATTAGCTGTTTGTGCTAATTAGTACCCTAATAGAAAATACTATACAGAGATACTAAGGATGGTGATTTGGCAACCAGGAACTTAGGGAGGAGCTTTTATCTCTCTACATTCTACATAGAAAGATCAAACCTGCCACTGTACATTACAAGCTGCTCGTGCTAATTAGTACACTAGTAGAACATACTGTACAGAGATACTATGGACAGTGATTTGGCATCCAGGAACTTAGGGAGGAGCTTTTATCTTTCTCCATTATACTTAGAAAGATTACAATGGAGAGAGATAAAAGCTCCTCCCTAAATTCCTGGATGCCAAATCACTGTACTTAGTATCTCTGTACAGTATTTTCTACTAGTATACTAATTAGCACGAACAGCTTGTAACGTACAGTGGCAAGTTTAATCTTTCTATGTATAATATAGAGAGATAAAAGCTCCTCCCTAAGTTCCTGGTTGCCAACTCACCGTCCTTAGTATCTCTGTATAGTATTTTCTATTAGGGTACTAATTAGCACAAACAGCTAATTAGTACCCTAATAGAACATACTGTACAGAGATACTAAGTACAGTGATTTGGCATCCAGGAACTTACTGAGGAGCTTTTATCTCTCTCCATTATACATAGAAAGATTAAACTTGCCGCTGTACGTTACAAGCTGTTCGTGCTAATTAGTACCCTAATAGAACATACTGTACAGAGATACTAAGTACGGTGATTTGGCATCCAGTTAAAAGCTGTTCGTGCTAATTAGTACACTAGTAGAACATACTGTACAGAGATACTAAGGACGGTGATTTGGCATCTAGGAACTTAGGGAGGAGCTTTTATCTCTCTATTATACATAGAAAGCTTAAACTTGCCACTGTACATTACAAGCTGTTCGTGCTAATTAGTACACTAGAAGAACATACTGGGGACTTGGACTCATACAGTACTTGCATTTCAAAAGCACGGTATTTTCCACTGCCTGCCGCTAGCCCATCACCCTTCCCCCTGGGAGCCTGCACAGGTCATGCAGTAGACAGGGAGGGAGTTATTCACATAAACCAGGGCAAAGCTGCAGGAGCGGTTGTACTGTTAAGGTTCTATGCACCATACGGTACACATACAATTCTGTAGCAGGGCAGACTCAATTGAAATGGCTACCACCTGTGACTCCTTGCCCCATGTAGGCCCTCGGCTATGGAGCAAGTAATAGCACAGATTTTGTAGGTCACGGGGCAATGCTGAAGGAGCGTCAGAATCCCCTAGCTAAAATACACAGGGTCGATAGGGATAAGCGAGGTCTATGCACTTAACGATACCCCAGACCCCATCGCATCACAATGTGACAAAATGTCCAAGGCACATGAACATCCACCTTGTGTCAGCACTCAGCTATGGAGCGAGTGACGGCATAGGTTTTGCAGGCTTCGGGGCAGTGCTGAAGGAGCATCGGAATCCCCTAGCTAAAATACACAGGGGCGATAGGGTTAAGCGAGGTCTATGCACATAATTCTACAAAATGGGGGTTCATGTGCCTCGGACATTTTGTCACTTTGTGATGCGATGGGGTCTGGTGTATCGTTATGTGCATAGACCTCGCTTATCCCTATCGACCCTGTGTAATTTAGCTAGGGGATTCTGACGCTCCTTCAGCATTGGCCCGTTCTTTGGACACGGTATTTTCCACTGCCTCGCCCTACCCCCATCCCACTTTCCTCTTCCCCCCTGGGAGCCTGCACAGTTCATGCAGTAGACAGGTAGAGAGTTCCGATCAGGTTACAAGACAAGATTTATGTGAAACCTGTGTGCACCCTTCCATTGAATGTATAACAAAGAAAAAAAATTATAATAAAGTGAATGTCACGGGAACTCGGACGGTCATACTGTGCATGTATTTCAAAAGCACGGTGTTTATGCATTGTACATACTTCCTTTTACACAATTACTTGCGTCTCCATACACAATCTTGCGTCTGCATACACAAGTGTTTTAACATGTTCGTTTGTGTCTGTATAAACTATTTATTTATATTGAGAACTCTCACCGTCTAACCATTGGTCACCATCTATTAACATTACAGTCGCCACTGACCATTTGCCAGAGCTGTAGATCAATCCGCCGCTGTACGATCGAAAGTACTGGATTAGTGGAGCATTAGCCACCCAGTGGTGGAGATGTGTAATGCATGCTGAGTATCTAGAATCGCCTCAACACGCCTGCCTGTGATTAAACTCAGCAAGCTAAGCTATCGCCTTAGTGTGACTAAACGTCCGTCTAGGCGGAGAGTCGGTCAAGATAAAGGTGGCTACATCTGTAGTATGTCTTTAAATGCCACAATCATGTACTGAATACTCTTAGCCAGCTTTGGATGTAATCTGGCATCACTATAGTCGTAGTCGACACTGGAATCAGAGTCCGTGTCAGTATCTGTATCTATTATCTGGGCAAATACACGTTTCTGTGACCCGGAAGAGGTCTGGGTCTGTGTCAAAGCATCTTCCATGGATTTCCTCCATGTTTGGTTCTTAGACTCAGATTTTTAAAATCTCTTAGTCATCTTAGTCACGTTTGCATTTAAAACACTCAACATATTCACCCAATCATCCTTCGGCGGTGCCGACATGGTCACTCTCGCAGTATTTTCTGTCCCCACTCCAGCCTCCTCATGGGAAGAGCATTCAGCCTCAGACATGTCGACACACACGTACCGACACCCACAACCACACTGGGGCTATAGGAGACAGATCCACAATAAAGCCTGCAAGAGGGACACAGAGAGAGTTCTGCCAGCTCACACCCAGCGCCTATACCAGTACTGAGGCCAGTAAAATGACTGCCCAGACCTGTTAGTGCTTTATATATAAACAAATCAGCACCAAATTATTTGTGCCCCCCCCCCCCCCCCTTTTCACCCTGTTACTTGTACAGCAGTGTGGAGGACAGGGCCAGCGTCTCTGCAGCTTCTGAGGAGAGAAAATGGCGCTGGTCACAGCTGTGTGGGCTAAGCCCCGCCCACTACATGGCGCGCTTCAGTCCCGCTTAAATCTATGTTTATATTGGTGGGGGTCCCTTAACTAGTGACCGGGGCACTGTTATAACTCATGCCAGTCTGATTTGAGGTCTCATGCTGCCCAGGGCGCCCCCCCTGTGCCCTGCCGTGCTGTGGTATGTGTGGGAGCATGGCGTGCAGCGCGGTCGCTGCGCGGTACCTCTTCTGCCATCACTGAGGTCTTTTGTTCTTCTCATACTCACCCGGCTTCTATCTTCCGGCTATGTGAGGGGGTTGACGGCGCGGCTCCGGGAAAAAGCAGCTAGGCGTACCGTAGTGATCGAACCCTCTGGAGCTAATGGTGTCCAGTCGCCTAAGAAGAAGAGCCCTTGAACTCTTAAGAAGTAGGTCTGCTTCTCTCCCCTCACTCCCACGACGCAGGGAGCCTGTAGCCAGCAGGTCTCCCTGAAAATAACAAACCTAAATAAAGTCTTTTTCTGAGAAACTCTGGAGAGCTCCTCAGTGTGCATCAGAATCTAACTGGAGTCTGGAGGAGGGGCATAGAGGTAGGAGCCAGTTCACACCCATTCAAAGTCTTATAGTGTGCCCATGTCTCCTGCGGATCCCGTCTATACCCCATGGTTCTTGAAGCATCCCCAGCATCCTCTAGGACGTATGAGAAATTAACTGGGGCACTGTGATGTGGCACAATATAAAGTGGAGGCTCTATAGTATGGCTTAATATGAACTGGGGGCACTGTAATGTGGCATAATATGAACTAGGGACACACTATGTTATAATGTGAATTGGGGGTACTTTGTTACATAATGTGTACTGGCAGGCCTACGATGTGACATAGCGTGAACTAGGGCACTGCTATGGCTCAGAAAATGAACTAGGACACTATTATGGGGCATAAAATGAACACCTGCTGTGGAGAGGAGGTTCTCTAAAATCATTTGGGCAGGGGCCCTTTCAACATGTTATTCCAAAAGACTGCCACACAGTGGCGCCACCAACAGATAAAAAGGTGTATAGTATAATTTTCTTACACTTTAAGAATGATTTCCAATAACGCGAGTACTTTGGTTTCCTCAATGCTGAAACTCAGAAGAGCAAAAACATAGTGCAATACTGCTGAAACAAGAACTCTTATTTATTGAAAGAGCCGCACTCACATTTCAAATGAATCAGGTAAGTGTATCACACCATGTAGGTGTAGTATTGCCTTTAAACTCCACAGAAGTTTTCTTTCTTGCTTTACTACTAAAACTTGAAAATGTGGAACAATAGTGCAAGATTGTTGGAAAAAATAAAAACAATTTAATACAATCACACATAAGATAATATCAAATTAGCATATATCACTAAAGGGAGCAATTCCCACCCAGGACTATCGGCATCAGGGAAAGAAATCTTTTATTGGGAAGGTGAACTTTCTACGTATCAACTGCCGTGATCTAATGTCCAATGTGATGGTGTCCCGTGCTACTTTTCAATATGTTGTTATGGGGCACACAAAGTTCTGGCAACGCACCTGTCCATGCCCTTGCTATCATTTATGGGATCATTTATGGTATCATTTCATGTACAGTAGCAGGAACATATGGAATGCACAGATGCTAATTAAAGGGTATCAATGTAATAATAGTATCAATGTAGTAATAGTCGGTAATAGTCGAAGGTATCAGTGTAGTAATAGTCGGGAACATTGAGATGGAAAATCATTAGTAATTGCTTATTATTATTATTATTATTATCCTTTATTTATATGGCGCAACATGGAATCCGCAGCGTCCCGTTACAGAGTACATAAACAAATAAGCAAAACAAGAAAACAAGGACAATGGCTATGCCCGATTCTCACTATGCGACAGGGACTAGGTCGGTATCGTAAGCATATAATGACTGTGCTTGCGATACTTGCTTTGTCCAATTTTGGCTAAGTGTCAATTTTGACAATCTTTTCTACGAGATAGTAAAAATTGACTTGCCTGCACAGCCTATCTAGGCTTGCGATGCCGAACGCGTGGGACCGCGCATTGGCATTGCATCGGGATCGCAAGGTGACTTTCACCTTGCGATCTGCACTAAGTTTCTTTGCAATTTTGACTAGATATAGAAATATCTCACCATGTGTACACACGATTACAGTTTAAGACAGTGGTCTCCAACCTTAATTGGGGTGTGAGCTACTCGAGAAAAATTAAACCTCCTGAGGAGCTACTAAAGTTTTTTGGGGAAAATCCCATACTTGAATGGTTGCTGTCGCGCTCTCATTGTTCACACTGGACTTGTGGGCAGTGGCGTAGCTATACATTTTGCACCCTCCTGCCAAAATAAGTTTCTGGCGCCCCTCCCATTGCTATATTAAAAGTAAGGAATTAGCACGCACCATGGGCGCGCGTACTCCAAAAAGAGGGTGTAACCTCACTGCACGGGGCGTGGCATTGCAGGAAAAGACTACCTTATACCCCAGTTTTGCAACCTGCACGCCCAGATATTGGCCACTACAGGAAAAAAAATCCTGATTCATGCCCCTTACATTATTTGTCATTTTTTTTATAGTAATGTCCCTTACACATTATTCCACACACCATAATGCCCGTGACACATAATACCACACAGTAATGCCACTTACACAATGTGCCACACATAGTAATGCCTGTTACACATTATGCCACACACCGTAATGCCCATTACACACCGCAGTGCTCCTGACACATTATTCCACACACCGCAGTGCTCCTGACACATTCTTGCACACACCGTAATGCTCGTGACAGTATGCCACACACCGCAATGCCCCTGACACATTATGCCACACACCACAATGCCCGTGATACATTATGCCCCACACTGTAATCCCTGACACATTATGCCACCTACTGCAATGCCCGTGATACATTATGTCACACACAGTAATGCCCATTACACATTATGCCCCACTGTAAGGCTTCTAATTAATTTTAATTTACTACATTTTTTAACTAAAACCAATATTCAACAGTACACAATATCAAGTCACAGCCAGAGAGACCACTGAAATCACTGGTAATGCTGGCTGGCACCTAGCAGCTCAGTGGCTGCAGTGTGGGTAATCCTGTCACAGGTCCTGCGTTAGCAGTGCAGCAGATACAGTATCCCCCCCTACTATTCCTCGAAAGTAAAGAGATATATAAAAGGGGATTACACATGCTCTGTAGACCCTTTGACTGGATCAGAGGTTGTACAGGAGACAATTCCGGAGTCTGCCTAACAATGACGTTATATTCAGCATGACTTACCACTGTGTCAGAATGCATGGGGCGTGCTGGGCCATTAGTCACTCACACTACAACACCACCCCTACATGCAGACCTTGATGTTGCAGCGATAGACCCATCCCAGCAGCACTAGGCTTGCAGCCATTTGAATCTGCACTGTCAAAAGGAGCAAAGCCCCTTCCACTCCCCTACTGCCAGACAGGCAAGCTGTATGTGACCTACAGAAGTGGCTCTTACCAATGAGGGCGGGAATCAGTTCAGCTGTGGGGACCAGGAGATCAGCCTGTGTGCGCCGCGCTGTTTCCACCTGCATTCCTGTAATGGAGGAGTCAGTCTGACAGAATCATCCCAGCAGTAGGGATGCAGACCAGGGAGAGCACCTCTCAAGCATGGCGCCTCCCTGCTCTGCATCCCTTTGCTGAGCGGGTTCCGCCGGCACTGCGCACCCGGCACTTCGGGTATCTATAGCGCTGTGCTTCCTGACAAACGCTAGAGGTCAAGTATGACCTCTAGCGTCTGTCTCCTCCATGGCAAAGGAGTGCTAGGGACCAGCTGGAGGGAGTCAATTGCGGACTCCCCCCTCAAAGTTGGGCAGCGGCAACAGCCAGCATGGATCGAGTGACCCGGATTGCGGAAGCGAGCGACTGGTTGGCGACCACTGGTTTAAGACAATATAGGACGAGTACAGGGTATCTGAGCAGCAGAAACCGAGGGATTTGGTGCCGTCAAAGGGAGTACTGAAAACAAGATAGGTTAAGTAACAGATGTAAAAGCACATGAGGGAAGAGGACCCTGCTTGTGAAAGCTTGAGTTCTAAAGGGCAGAAGCACACAGACAGGGGTGACACACATGGCGTAGAAAGTGAACATGGGACAGAGGACTTAGGATGAGAGACAACTGGGTTTGGTGAAGAAGTGGGTCTTGAGAGCCTGTTTGAAGTTTTGTAGAGAGGTGGAGAGTCTGAGGGGGATAGGTACAGAATTCCAGGGAAAGGGAGCAGCACGTGCAAAAATCTTGGAGGTAGGAGTGGGAGAAGGTAATTAGTAGGCAGGAGAGGCATTTGTCAGGGATGCCAGATAGGAGATTAGAGCTTAGACAAATGTGCCTGAGTCAGTGATGTACGCAATGTCTATGTTGCATGCAGTGGAGTGATATTTTGCAGCTGCGCACGCTCAAAACATTTAATTTGCAATAGCACTGGTGCACAGAGGATTTATCTGCAAAATGAGTGACATATAGTCAGCGTTTGGGGGAGGCAACAGGAGTGGCTAAAGAAACGCAGGCATGTTGGGACTATTTCTAGACATGCCAAAATCAGCCACTGCAAATTCTCTCGCGCCTGGAGACCTTTGGTGTCTTAGAAGAGACACTCTGTCTGAAACATTGTAGACTTACGCAGAAGTTCGATGGCCGACCAATGTGCCCTACGATGTTTCCACTTCTGTGCGTAAGCAGCGGATGTGAGATGCCGGAAGGGGGGGGGGGGTCTCTATGCACAGGGCAGCGACTGAGTCATTGGCATATTTTTGCGATTACACAGCGAGTGAAATCACACCTGCAAATGCATTTGCATACAACTCCTCTCTGTTTACCATTAGATCCTGTGCTGAATAAATAAAACAAGCTAAGTTTCATTATTCCAGGCATGAGATTTGTAAATAAGCCTTTGTAGTTAAAATTGAGACATATGATTTAAATTTAAATATATCATGGCAACAATTTTATTGCATTCATATCAATAATGCTTGAGCTGTATATAATACAGGGTAATGGCTCCCTAGGATGTCTGAGTACTAGAGCACTACTATAAAACTACAGTATCATGTCTCTCAACCAAATTAAACTCCATTCTAATTTGTTTCTTAATAACATGCACTTCACAGTAATATGTAAAATGCTTGGCTTTATGAGCAAGTCAAAGGAAATGTTGTACAGTGTCTCATTTGCATATAGCAATTATATTACAGTACAGTGTATTAAGTTGCAGGAAACATAATCTCACATCATAATTTAAAAATATAATTTACTGCACCTCTGAAGAACAAAACAAGACAGATATAAATAGTGTGCTGATCCATAGTAAAATCCACATCAAATGTCTTTCTCTACATGACGAATCACCAACGTTATGGGGCAGGTAATGGATTCTCAGATGCATAGGATAGTGTTCCATGGATTGTGGTACCGCCACACAAATACTGTTTCATAGTAACATAACGGAATATTTGTAGAGTATATTTGGGGGTAATTCAGACCTGATCGCTCGCTAGCATTTTTTGCAGCACTGCGATCAGGTCAGAAATGTGTATGCACCGCAATGCACAGGCGCATTGCACAGGTACAAAGCGGATCGTTGCTGTGTGATGGGTTTTACGAAGAATCCATTTGCACAGCCAATAGCAAGGAGATTGACAGGAAGAAGGCGTTTGTGGGTGGCAACTGACCATTTTCAGGGAGTGGTTGGAAAAACGCAGGCGTGTCGAAGCGTTTGCAAGGTGGTTGTCTGACGTCAATTCCGGACCCGGACAGGCTGAAGTGATCGCAGCGGCTGAGTAAGTTCTGGGCAACTCAGAAACTGCATAAAGTTTTTTTGTACCGCTCGGTTGCACATGCGATTGCACACTTGCACAGCTAAAATAAACTCCCTGGTGGGTGGTGACTATGTGAACGCAGGACTGCAAAAAACAGCTAGCGAGCGATCAGGTCTGAATTGCCCCCATCGTGTACATCCTATACACATCCTATACATTGTGTTCATCCTTTACCCTAATTTCTGATGGATAGAAAAACTTTTGCAATTATCAAGAGGCGTTAAGTAGGGGACAGTAATGACAGTTTTTTTTACTTTTTATTTTCGGTCATGCCTACCCGATCCACAGCTACTTGTAGCTATACAAGATGTGTGTGGTGGCAGGTCAGTGGATGATGCCCAAGCAGTGTGGGACTGGGACAATGAAGGGCCCACCGGGAAACTGTAGTGGTAGGGGCCCATGTTAGAGGCTTGGCTAACCATTAGTGTATGGTCTGGGCCCTTTGATAAATACAGGTATATATAGTAAATACTGTTAACGCATGCATGATAATGTAACAGATTAACAGCAGCAATGCACTGTAAAAAGTTTCCCCTATGCCCAAGCTAGAAGCAACAGAATCATTTTGCAATTTAGCCAAATATACAGGGTGGCCTTAATTAAACGTCCCCAATTCAGAGCCATCTAAAGCTTGATCTATCAGCCAGAATGTCAGCAGATTTGGTAGGGAGAGTAATTAGGACATGGACAGCAGGATTCCACCAAACATTTTGGTGCAAAAAGTCAACAATAGGGGTAATATGGAGCTGTACAATGTGAAGCAGTGTGACAATGGACAGACAAAAGTTTTATTGACGTATCATCATTACTGTAACACAATACAGGTAATCATTCATTACTGTTTATTCCTGCTACCCGTGTCCTTACTAGTTTCCCTACTAAATTTTGTGACATTCTGATTGTTAGATCAAGCTACAGAAGGCTCTGAATAGGGAAAGTTTAATTATGGTCACCCTGTATATAATACAAGTTGGCAGAAATCGTACAGTATATGGACCAACTTTTATCACTCGTGACCAGTCCAGGATGCTTGGATCACTGTGAAGCATGTCAGTGTCAGGATCTGGCACTATCATGCATGTGTGCAGATATCACTAGCAATATTACTTTCTCCACTTTTCCACTGAGAAAAACCTGGGTTTTTGCACATGAACGCGCATCAACTCGGGTTTTTGTTCAGTGAAAAAGGGTCCCAACTCCCCCCCCCCCCCCCGGGTCCAGATACCTGGGAATCCTGCCTGCGTAGCTTGCAGGTTTGGACATGGGTAAGAGGCACTGTAAATGAGTAACCTGGGTCTTCTGACCTGGGACCCATTTACAGCATGCATACAGCCTGAACCGCAGTGTCCCGCGGGTGGTCGGGAGGTTGCCCTGCAATTGACAGCAGCCGTGCCAAGTGAAAGTGCGCCCTGGGGTTGGGGGCAGCCCAGCAGCTGCAAGAGTGCTCAGCTTGCCCCCACAGTGATGTATGGCAACTTAGGTGAGGGGACATGGCCTTTTGGGACCGAGGCCTCGCCCTGGGGGTCCCAATCTGCAGAATTTCCCAGAGCTTGGAGATGATGTCATCTCCAACACTGGTCAAAAGAGACTGCACCCATGTGCAGTGTAAATGGCGCCAACCCGAGAATATCCCTGGTCGGCACTGAAGTGGAAAAGGGGTAAGTCCCAGGTCTGACCCACTTAGAACTGATGGACAGATGTATTAAGCCTGGAGAAGTGATAAAGCATTGATAAGCGCAAGGTGATAACTCACCACCAGCTTCTAACTGTCATTTTTCAAATACGTAATGATTGGCTGGTGTGTTATTACCTTGCACATATCACTGGTTTATCACTTCTTTATCCCTTCTCCAGGTTAATACATCTGCCGTTGTGTTCTATATCCAGGGCCAGACCCAGGACTTTGGTGGAAAAAGATAAATTTCCCTTGATATAATTTTAACATATTACCTACATGTGAAGTACATGACCAAAGATGTTTCGGTTCTAAACTGTATATTAGCCAGGTTACAAAAAGGGTCTGTTTGTTTAATTTTTCAGCAGAAATAATTTGGAGATAGAACAACATGTTGTTTTATGATAATGTTGTACTGCAGTGTTCCAAAATCTTTTTCAGTTCTGAAACAAGCTGTTATATTAAAACATATTTATCTGGGCAATCTGAGAAAAAAATTACAGCAGTTTAACGCTATGTGGTAGTGTGCGATTTAAAAAAAGTCTGCAAATTCACCACCCCATAAGGAATGCATTTGCTGGTCATAATTCAGCAGCAAAACAAAGGACTACACGATTGTTAGCATAATGCCACCTCATGGTAGCTTTGTATAAAATAGGATTACACACTGCTGTATAATAATTGTAAGTCTGTCTGGCAAGCACAAAATATTCTCTCTCAGGAATTTACGCCTCTGTCCAATTCCGCAAAGAGGATTAGATAAAGCAATCTTACTTCAGTGCTGTGGCTGGCCCCTACTCATAGTGATATTATGATGCATATATTGTCAGATGGGATAGTGTACAGATCACACATGTTTTAACGGGATCTAGGTTAAACATTTACTGTTATGGCTAAACCTGTAGGGAGGTTTGCAAAAAGGTGATACTGTAATGTTCTGAATTATGTTAACTTTGATCACCTGTGGAAAACACTCACTATCAAGGACGTAGCTACCATAGGTGCAGGGAGTGCAGCTGCTATGGGGCCCAGAGCTGAGAGGGGCCCTCTTTCCCTGTCAAAGTTAAATATGTTATATGCATTTTTCAGCATTGGGTGATACATAGGGACCCTTACACACTTGTAATGTGGCATAATATGAACTGGGGCACTGTGATAGTTCATAAAATAAAGTAGGTCACTACTATTGGGCATAACATTTACTAAGGCACTACTATTGTTCATAAAACAAACTAGGGCACTATTTTAGGGCATAAATTAACAAATCCTGCGGAGAGGTGTGTCTTTAGAAGCATTGAGACAGGGGCCCCTTCAAAATGTTGCTATGGTGCCCGCAAAGTTCTGGCTACACCCCTGCTCACTACGATGTATAAACTAAAGCCTCTGTATAAACGGACTCTGCTTTGGTGACTATTTGTTTCTAGAGGCTAAATCCGCAAAATATACCTGAAGATTCCAAATTGCAAATTATGGGGGAACTTATCAAAGCTTGAAGAGAGATAAAGTGGAAAAAAATAAAGTACTAATCAAACTGCTCCTGTCATGTTACAGGCTGTGTTTCAAAAGTAACTGGAGCTGATTGGTTGGTACTTTATCACTATCCACTGTATCTCTCTCCAAGGTATGATAAATATTCTGCATAGTCCTTATTCTCTTTCTATAAGCCGCTCATAACTTTATTGTGATTCCATAAACCTTTTCTTTAAGCTAGCTTATCACTAAATAAACCACACAACACACTGAAATAACGACACGGACTCAGTAGCTGGAGTTAAAGGTCAGACGATGTTTATTAATCGCTGACCAACTCTTTAAACTAATAATTGAGGCCGAATTAGAATTGATTCGAATATATATATTTAACTTTAGTTTGGAGGATGGCAAACAGAAAGTCGCTGCCAAACACCAGCACCAGTCACCTAGATGAAAACCACCAAACCAAGGAGGGGAGTACACATACCCCGCCTCCTTCCCGCATAACCCGCATTGTGCTGGCCTTACCCCTCTCTCTCTGGCAAACGTTCGGTTCCCGCAGGGGAACGTCTAAATGTCCAACCGCAAGAAAAGGACACACCTGCCGTCCTTCTAAAGAGGGAGCCCCACAATGACCACTTATGCCTGTGTGACAGCTGGTTGGCAGCGACTTCCCGCCAATCTGGCTTTCAGTAGCCCACAGCAAGAACAACAAACGTAGCCGCATTCTGGGAGGGCGGGCGGGCATAAAATGAATGGCAAGAGGAAGTTTAGCAAAATGGCCACCACCTATATACTAACCTAAGACCCTCCTCTTCATCTTGATGCACAACCTTCTAATCCAATAGGAAAGAACCAACCGGGAAACTGATCTGCCTAGCAACTGCTTAGTCATTTAAACAACCAATCACAAAAAGTTGATCGCTTATATGGCCTCAGGCTTATGCAGCCTTCAGCTTATCTAAGCCGCTCATAACTTTATTGTGATTCCATAAACCTTTTCTTTAAGCTAGCTTATCACTAAATAAACCACACAACACACTGAAATAACGACACGGACACAGTAGCTGGAGTTAAAGGTCAGACGATGTTTATTAATCGCTGACCAACTCTTTAAACTAATAATTGAGGCCGAATTAGAATTGATTCGAATATATATATTTAACTTTAGTTTGGAGGATGGCAAACAGAAAGTCGCTGCCAAACACCAGCACCAGTCACCTAGATGAAAACCACCAAACCAAGGAGGGGAGTACACATACCCCGCCTCCTTCCCGCATAACCCGCATTGTGCTGGCCTTACCCCTCTCTCTCTGGCAAACGTTCGGTTCCCGCAGGGGAACGTCTAAATGTCCAACCGCAAGAAAAGGACACACCTGCCGTCCTTCTAAAGAGGGAGCCCCACAATGACCACTTATGCCTGTGTGACAGCTGGTTGGCAGCGACTTCCCGCCACCAAGGTTTACCAAACCGCCACCGTCATCCGCAACCACAACATTAACCAAAACAAGAAACTAACTAGCTCTACCGAAAAAGACCAAAAATATCCTCCAGAAAAAACTGCAATCCGTCCGGCGAAAGGTGAACCCCATCGTCTCTGTAGAACTGCCTGATCCGCAGCACCAGCAGAGGATGCTTGATTGCCACTCTGCCTATGGCCTTGACAAAAAGAGACACCGTAGAATTCACCTTTTTGCGTGCTTTCTCCAGCGCCGAGAAACGCACCGCACCACGCCAATGGAAACGGGGCACCATTTCCGACCAGACGATGCATACCCCAGGCCAGTGACAACGGATCGCCACCACATCCGCCTTTAAAGACAAAATCGAGTCTATGCCTTTCACTCGGCCTAGATCATTACCACCCAAATGAATGATAATACAACTGGGGCGACCCCAGCGGCGCTCCCGAGAAAAAAGGACGCGCAACAGATCACCCCATAACATACCCCTAACACCTAACCATCTCAATTGCCTGGACCCAAAAATCTCAGTCGCCCTAGATGCCATGGGATGTTTTTCCGCCCAAAAAATATAGGAATGACCAACCATCCATATGTGGTCTCCAAAATTGATGACAGCTGCAAAAGAAAATATCCTAACATCAGATTATGCATCTAATCCATAACTTAAACACAACGTAACAAAATTAAACCCAAGTGAAGGAGAAAACTCAAAAAACCTCCCGTGGACCTTGATAGAACAGCCAATTGAAATTAGGCCCCCTCGGAGGAAAAATTTTAAAAATTCACTTCACACCCTCGATTCCTGAACGGTAAGCGTTCAAAAACCGACGAGTAAACACGTTTTTGGGTTAGCGCAACAGGCGCACTTATAACTTATCTATACGGACATAGGATTTATAGGAGGCCGACTTCCAGCGACCCAACTCCCGAATAGCCGCAGGTGATGAACCGGCAGCCGCCGCATGGGTAGCCGCCCCAATCCGAAAGGAATGAGTACCGAAGTCCGCCTCCTGCAAGCCCAGCGCCGTCAAACCTTTCTTGAACACAGACGCAAACTGAAATTTTGTCAGAGGGTCAGACTGCGCGTGCACCAGCAACTGGTTGCCCCCCGGAGGTCTTAACCGCACATACTCTTGCGTCAACCGCAGCGGGCAAACGCCCGGTTCCTCCTGAGCCTCCAAGGACAACCAGCGACCCCGACCTGTTTGATCTGTCTTGGATCGCACAATCCTACAGAGCAACAGGCCCTCCTGCAAGCGCACATTCTCGTAGAGCAGACCTGATTCCCGGGACGCCTTGCTGCCCGCCACTAATTCGCTCACCCGGAAAGCCCCGAAAAAGGCCAGGGCATACGCACAACTAAACAATGCCACCTCAAATTCCGAGGACGCAATCTGAGGTAGCACACGCAGCAATTCTGCTAGCAGTTGCAATGTTATTGGCCTACGTGAATCCGCAGGCGCCGGGTGCAACCTAGCCCAACCTTTCAGCGCTCTGGAAAGGACAAAAGACCCCGTGGGGTCAGTCATCCCGTGGAGCCGCGAGTGAAAGGCGATGCCCGCAAGGGCAGTAGCCATGGCCGCTTTTGACCTACCGTTTTGGTAATGTTCCCAAACAAAGGTCAACAGGGCGTCGGCCGAGGACTCACCTGCTACCCCGTATCTACTCTGAAAGGCCGACCAATCCCGCCATGCTGCATCATACGCTCGTAAAGTGGAGGGATCCAGAGCGCACCTGGCTAAAGCAGTTAACCCGATTCGACCATCTGCCAAACAGAAGGAGGGCACTGTAACCCCTCTGCCTCCGCTCCCGGAACCAACGTCCTGAATTTGTCAAATTGGAACCGGGACAATGCATCCGCAATTCCATTGTCAACTCCAGGAACGTGGCGAGCCCTAAAATTAACATTGCGCTGCAAACAAACTAACACTAAATGCCTTAGCAGTCTCAGTGCCTGCGGTGAGGAGGAACGCTGATTATTAATAGCATGCACTACCCCCAGGTTGTCGCAAAGGAACAAGATGTCCCTATTTGCGAACCGTCCGGCCCATAACTCAAGCGCCACTATGATAGGGAACAATTCCAGCAACAGAAGGTTCTTGGTAAACCCGCGCGTTACCCAAGATGCCGGCCAAGTCGCAGCGCACCATGCGCCACCGAAGAAAGCACCAAACCCTCGACTGCCTGAAGCATCCGTGAACAACTGCAGCTGCTTACTGGAACAACAAGGAGCGGGCCACAAAACCTCCTTGTTGAAGGACCCCAGGAAAGAGACCCAAATCCGCAAATCATCTCTGATCTCGCGGGAAAGGTACACGGAGTGATTCTGCCGTACCGTCCCCGCCGTGGCCCGCTCGAGTTTGCGACAGAAAATCCTACCCATGGGGATAATCCGACACGCAAAATTGAGCGAACCAAGCAAGCACTGCACCTGCTTAAGCCGAACCCTGCGTTTGCCTAAACAGTCTGTAATTAAACCCAGCAGCTTCCGCACCTTATCCTCGGGCAAGCGACAGCAACCCCCCACCATATCAATTTCGATACCTAAATAGCTAAGACAAGTGCAAGGGCCCTCGCACTTATCTTGAGCGACCGGCACCCCTAAAGCACAGAATAACGACCTGGCCACCGAGAGAATGTCCCCACAGACCGAACTGTCCCCGGGCCCCACAAAGAGAAAGTCGTCCAGGTAGTGAGCCACCCCCCTTTGGCCGGAGGCGGTCTGGACGCACCAGTGCAAAAATGTGCTAAAGCACTCAAAGTAGGCGCAGGAGACAGAGCAACCCATGGGGAGACACCGATCCACGTAAAATTCGCCCCCTAGTTTGAAACCCAGGAACCGCAGGGAATCTGGGTGCAGCGGGAGTAGGCGAAAGGCCGACTCCACGTCCAATTTTGCCAACAGACCCCCCGGACCACAATCCCGCACCAAGCGCAGCGCGTCATCAAACGACTGATAACGTACCCTGCACTTCGCCTCCGGGATAGCGTCGTTGACCGACGCACCCGGAGGGTGAGACAAGTGTTGTATTAACCGAAACTTGCCCGCGGCCTTCTTGGGCACCACCCCAACTGGGGAAATGCACAAGGAGGGCAGCGGGGGAAAGGCGTAGGGCCCGGCCATGCGCCCCAGACCAATCTCCCCGTCAACTTTCCGCCGGACTTCCTGCGGGAATTCGCGAGACGATCTCAAATTCTGGCGCGCAACCACATACACCGATTCCGAAATGGGCAAACGAAAACCGTGCCGAAAGCCCTCCAAGAGAAACGATACCGCCGCCTCATCGGGGTACAAGGTAAGCCAGCGCTGCAACTCGGGAACTAGAATCGGGGAGAAGGCCTTACTTGCCAATTCCTCCGGCCTCGGTGGGAGCGGCGGGCTTACCGCCTGTCGCCGCGGTGCACTCCTTGGCCGGGTGACTTGCTCCACACAATCTACATGCGTGGCGAAAACGACAACTCGTCCCTTTGACGCACTTGCCGTCGTTGTAAGCAAAACACTTGCCTTTCCCCGACAATCGGGAACCCGCCGCCCCGGACGCCCCGGGCTTCTTGGCCGTGACGTCCGGGGTGGGTTTGACCTGCTGCGTTACCTCCAACCACACCTCAACGTCCTTAAAACCCGCGGGGAGGATGGGGTTGCCATCCTGATTGCGACTAAACTTCTCGTCGTAATCCCGCCAAGCGGAACCCTTGGATTTCAAGTACATATCGTGTACCAGAAACAAATATTTAACCAAGTTGGCATACTCCGAGGGCCGCGATTCCGTGTAGCAAGCCGTGAACACCAAAAACCCCCGCAGCCACTGGTGAAAATTGCGAAACGCACTCTCACCAATACCACCCGGCTTCTTGGCTGCGTCAAAGCCTTGCCGCATTTCCTCCGTAAGGGTGAATATGTCTACATACTTCCCCTTACGGATTTTTTCCCGCATGCGCTTGCGAACCCCCCTTGTAACTGCCGTATTGGCGCAATGTACCATCTCCCCATAACGGGGGGGGTCAGGCGGGACCACCGGCGCAGGAGCGGCCACCCTATGCGCCTCCTTAGCCATTCGCCGCGCGATGAGTCTAGCTAATTTACGCGGGCGCCGCGGAGAGCCGGATGAAACGCTGCTAGAAGATGAGGAACTACCAGTTGTAACGTGTAAAGGAATGTTTAGCTCACCGGAGTTCGAAGGACCCGGAACCGCGTCGCCCGCTGCACCCGCCTCCGCTGCTGGCCGCACCTCCACGTTCGAAGTCGCGGTCGTCCGCGACTCTCGTCTCCTGCCGGGCGTAGCCCCTGAATTGGACGGGACCTGTGAGGGAGAAACAGAGGGGACAACAGGCGCAGGGGGAACAAAAACATCGTTAACAAGTGGTTGAACCTGCGGAGGCGGAGGGCCCGCCCCGCCGCTCCGCGGCGGATGGCCGCCTGGGAGCTGCAGGGGGGGGACCCCCACCGCGGCGTACCCAACCGACTGCGTAAAGGCCGCCCCGCTCACTGTACCGAAACTTGCGGGGTAAGACGGCCGCCACGCCATATGCGGCGGGAAGGCGCTTGCCCCCGCCCATCCGGATGACACCGGAAGGAACTGAGGGGGCGCCGGGAGAGGGGGCCAACCCTGCGCTACCTGACTCCCACCGCCCGGTGACTGCCCTAACTGCAGGCCCGCAAAGGCCGGAAAGGGCACCGCGACTCGGGGGCCGCCGACCGACCATGTGGTCTGCACGCCGACGCTCGCCCCGGTCCCGTGCGGGGAAAATTGTGTACCGGACGCCGTCGTGAAACCCATGGAAGGCACCCAAGCCGGCCCCCGAGGCCGGCGGGAAACCCTGCCATGTGACTGCCGCCGGGGCGGGAGCGGCAGCGGCCGCTGCCGCGTCCCCCGCCCCAGCAACACCAGGCCCAAAAAGCCCCTCATTGGTGACCCCGTCCTGGGATGTGCCAGGCCCATCAATAGAGAGGGGCAAACTGGGGCCTTGCGTTGTACCGAGGACAGCGGGAGCCACTACCCGCTGTCCCGGGCTCATATTCCCCTGTTGATAATTGTCCCCCCCCTCGCCCCCCGCAGCTCTGCCGCGGCCGTCCGGCACCACTTGTGCCCCCAGGACGCCGCCGAGAGCCGCCCGCGGGGATGGAAGAGGAGGACCGGAGACGAGAGAGGGAGATTGCGGAGGGGTCTGGGCTGCTAAGAGCGCCGGTGCGCGCGGCCCGGCCGGGCCGCGCATCCCGGCGCCACGTGACGAGCGGCCGCTGGCCGCTTGTCTCCGTACGGTTGGGGAGCGGGCTGTCACTGCCCGCCCCCGCCGCCTGTCTGCAGCAGGGGAAAGTCCCCTCTGAAGCCCTATACTCGGGGAACGTGAGCGGAGGGCGCTCCCCGCCTCCACGAGGCGGCGGGGGGGGGGGCTGATCGTCTGGGACGCGGCATACCGAAGGGGATGAGGGAGACACTAGTAAAAGCCACTGGCACCTGGCAAGATACTGCACAGCCACGGAGAGGGAACAACAGGGGTATATAATGCCCAGTGATGGCAATGAAAATTAACAGAATAAAAGCAATTTGAATAAGGAATGTTATACTTAACCTTCCTGGGCCATAAAATGAATGGCAAGAGGAAGATTAGCAAAATGGCCACCACCTATATACTAACCTAAGACCCTCCTCTTCATCTTGATGCACAACCTTCTAATCCAATAGGAAAGAACCAACCGGGAAACTGATCTGCCTAGCAACTGCTTAGTCATTTAAACAACCAATCACAAAAAGTTGATCGCTTATATGGCCTCAGGCTTATGCAGCCTTCAGCTTATCTAATATGCTACCATTTTAGAGTTAAATGGGAGAGGTATGTGTAGTGAGGGTGGGGTATGCAAGGTCGACAGTAACTAGGTCCACCACTATTGGTCGACAGTAACTAGGTCGACATGGTCTGTAGGTCAACAGGGTCTCTAGGTTGACATGGTCTAGGTCGACAGGTCAAAAGGTCGACGTGAGGGTTTTTTTGTGTCGTTTTCTCCGTACAGTGACCAGAAACCCCAATTAGTGCACCATGTCACCTCGCATGGCTCGCTTTGCTCGCCATGCTTCGGGCAAGGTGCGTCACTCCGCTACCACTGTGCTCGGCACAGTTTATTATTCCCAATCATAGTTCACATGGATCGTTAAGTATGAAAAAAGTTTTTAAAAAAAGAAATTGTGAAAAACTCATGTCGACCTTTTGACCTGTCGACCTAGAACATGTCGACCTGGAGATACTGTCGGCCTAGTTACTGTCAACCAATAGCGGTCAACCTAGTTACTGTTGACCTAGTTACTGTCGACCTAGAGACCGGATCCCGTGCAGTGAATCTATGACAGGCATCAGGTTTCAAATAAGTAGAGATGAGCGGGTTCGGTTTCTCTGAATCCGAACCCGCCAGAACTTCATGTTTTTTTTCACGGGTCCGAGCGACTCGGATCTTCCCGCCTTGCTCGGTTAACCCGAGCGCGCCCGAACGTCATCATGACGCTGTCGGATTCTCGCGAGGCTCGGATTCTATCGCGAGACTCGGATTCTATATAAGGAGCCGCGCGTCGCCGCCATTTTTCACACGTGCATTGAGATTGATAGGGAGAGGACGTGGCTGGCGTCCTCTCCGTTTAGAATAGATTAGAGAGACACTTGATTTACTAATTTTGGGGAGCATTAGGAGTACTCAGTACAGTGCAGAGTTTTGCTGATAGTGACCACCAGTTTTATTTATAATCCGTTCTCTGCCTGAAAAAAGCGATACACAGCACACAGTGACTCAGTCACATACCATATCTGTGTGCACTGCTCAGGCTCAGGCCAGTGTGCTGCATCATCTATTATCTATATATAATATTATATATATCTGATTATCTGTCTGACTGCTCAGCTCACACAGCTTATAATTGTGGGGGAGACTGGGGAGCACTACTGCAGTGCCAGTTATAGGTTATAGCAGGAGCCAGGAGTACATAATATATTATATAGTGAGTGACCACCAGACACACAGTGCAGTTTATTTAATATATCCGTTCTCTGCCTGAAAAAAGCGATACACACAGTGACTCAGTCAGTCACATACCATATCTGTGTGCACTGCTCAGGCTCAGGCCAGTGTGCTGCATCATCTATATATATTATATATCTGTCTGACTGCTCAGCTCACACAGCTTATAATTGTGGGGGAGACTGGGGAGCACTACTGCAGTGCCAGTTATAGGTTATAGCAGGAGCCAGGAGTACATAATATTATATTAAAACAGTGCACACTTTTGCTGCAGGAGTGCCACTGCCAGTGTGACTAGTGACCAGTGACCTGACCACCAGTATATATAATATTAGTAGTATACTATCTCTTTATCAACCAGTCTATATTAGCAGCAGACACAGTACAGTGCGGTAGTTCACGGCTGTGGCTACCTCTGTGTCGGCACTCGGCAGCCCGTCCATAATTGTATATATACCACCTAACCGTGTTTTTTTTTTCTTTCTTTATACATACATACTAGTTACGAGTATACTATCTCTTTATCAACCAGTCTATATATTAGCAGCAGACACAGTACAGTGCGGTAGTTCACGGCTGTGGCTACCTCTGTGTCGGCACTCGGCAGCCCGTCCATAATTGTATATACCACCTAACCGTGGTTTTTTTTTCTTTCTTTATACATACATACTAGTTACGAGTATACTATCTCTTTATCAACCAGTCTATATATTAGCAGCAGACACAGTACAGTGCGGTAGTTCACGGCTGTGGCTACCTCTGTGTCGGCACTCGGCAGCCCGTCCATAATTGTATATACCACCTAACCGTGGTTTTTTTTTCTTTCTTTATACATACATACTAGTTACGAGTTTACTATCTCTTTATCAACCAGTCTATATATTAGCAGCAGACACAGTACAGTGCGGTAGTTCACGGCTGTGGCTACCTCTGTGTCGGCACTCGGCAGCCCGTCCATAATTGTATATACCACCTAACCGTGGTTTTTTTTTCTTTCTTTATACATACATACTAGTTACGAGTATACTATCTCTTTATCAACCAGTCTATATATTAGCAGCAGACACAGTACAGTGCGGTAGTTCACGGCTGTGGCTACCTCTGTGTCGGCACTCGGCAGCCCGTCCATAATTGTATATACCACCTAACCGTGGTTTTTTTTTCTTTCTTTATACATACATACTAGTTACGAGTATACTATCTCTTTATCAACCAGTCTATATATTAGCAGCAGACACAGTACAGTGCGGTAGTTCACGGCTGTGGCTACCTCTGTGTCGGCACTCGGCAGCCCGTCCATAATTGTATACTAGTATCCAATCCATCCATCTCCATTGTTTACCTGAGGTGCCTTTTAGTTGTGCCTATTAAAATATGGAGAACAAAAATGTTGAGGTTCCAAAATTAGGGAAAGATCAAGATCCACTTCCACCTCGTGCTGAAGCTGCTGCCACTAGTCATGGCCGAGACGATGAAATGCCAGCAACGTCGTCTGCCAAGGCCGATGCCCAATGGCATAGTACAGAGCATGTCAAAACCAAAACACCAAATATCAGTAAAAAAAGGACTCCAAAACCTAAAATAAAATTGTCGGAGGAGAAGCGTAAACTTGCCAATATGCCATTTACCACACGGAGTGGCAAGGAACGGCTGAGGCCCTGGCCTATGTTCATGGCTAGTGGTTCAGCTTCACATGAGGATGGAAGCACTCAGCCTCTCGCTAGAAAACTGAAAAGACTCAAGCTGGCAAAAGCACCGCAAAGAACTGTGCGTTCTTTGAAATCCCAAATCCACAAGGAGAGTCCAATTGTGTCGGTTGCGATGCCTGACCTTCCCAACACTGGACGTGAAGAGCATGCGCCTTCCACCATTTGCACGCCCCCTGCAAGTGCTGGAAGGAGCACCCGCAGTCCAGTTCCTGATAGTCAGATTGAAGATGTCAGTGTTGAAGTACACCAGGATGAGGAGGATATGGGTGTTGCTGGCGCTGGGGAGGAAATTGACCAGGAGGATTCTGATGGTGAGGTGGTTTGTTTAAGTCAGGCACCCGGGGAGACACCTGTTGTCCGTGGGAGGAATATGGCCGTTGACATGCCAGGTGAAAATACCAAAAAAATCAGCTCTTCGGTGTGGAGGTATTTCACCAGAAATGCGGACAACAGGTGTCAAGCCGTGTGTTCCCTTTGTCAAGCTGTAATAAGTAGGGGTAAGGACGTTAACCACCTCGGAACATCCTCCCTTATACGTCACCTGCAGCGCATTCATAATAAGTCAGTGACAAGTTCAAAAACTTTGGGTGACAGCGGAAGCAGTCCACTGACCAGTAAATCCCTTCCTCTTGTAACCAAGCTCACGCAAACCACCCCACCAACTCCCTCAGTGTCAATTTCCTCCTTCCCCAGGAATGCCAATAGTCCTGCAGGCCATGTCACTGGCAATTCTGACGAGTCCTCTCCTGCCTGGGATTCCTCCGATGCATCCTTGCGTGTAATGCCTACTGCTGCTGGCGCTGCTGTTGTTGCCGCTGGGAGTCGATGGTCATCCCAGAGGGGAAGTCGTAAGCCCACTTGTACTACTTCCAGTAAGCAATTGACTGTTCAACAGTCCTTTGCGAGGAAGATGAAATATCACAGCAGTCATCCTACTGCAAAGCGGATAACTGAGTCCTTGACAACTATGTTGGTGTTAGACGTGCGTCCGGTATCCGCCGTTAGTTCACAGGGAACTAGACAATTTATTGAGGCAGTGTGCCCCCGTTACCAAATACCATCTAGGTTCCACTTCTGTAGGCAGGCGATACCGAGAATGTACACGGACGTCAGAAAAAGACTCACCAGTGTCCTAAAAAATGCAGTTGTACCCAATGTCCACTTAACCACGGACATGTGGACAAGTGGAGCAGGGCAGGGTCAGGACTATATGACTGTGACAGCCCACTGGGTAGATGTATGGACTCCCGCCGCAAGAACAGCAGCGGCGGCACCAGTAGCAGCATCTCGCAAACGCCAACTCTTTCCTAGGCAGGCTACGCTTTGTATCACCGGTTTCCAGAATACGCACACAGCTGAAAACCTCTTACGGCAACTGAGGAAGATCATCGCGGAATGGCTTACCCCAATTGGACTCTCCTGTGGATTTGTGGCATCGGACAACGCCAGCAATATTGTGTGTGCATTAAATATGGGCAAATTCCAGCACGTCCCATGTTTTGCACATACCTTGAATTTGGTGGTGCAGAATTTTTTAAAAAACGACAGGGGCGTGCAAGAGATGCTGTCGGTGGCCAGAAAAATTGCGGGACACTTTCGGCGTACAGGCACCACGTACAGAAGACTGGAGCACCACCAAAAACTACTGAACCTGCCCTGCCATCATCTGAAGCAAGAAGTGGTAACGAGGTGGAATTCAACCCTCTATATGCTTCAGAGGTTGGAGGAGCAGCAAAAGGCCATTCAAGCCTATACAATTGAGCACGATATAGTAGGTGGAATGCACCTGTCTCAAGTGCAGTGGAGAATGATTTCAACGTTGTGCAAGGTTCTGATGCCCTTTGAACTTGCCACACGTGAAGTCAGTTCAGACACTGCCAGCCTGAGTCAGGTCATTCCCCTCATCAGGCTTTTGCAGAAGAAGCTGGAGGCATTGAAGAAGGAGCTAAAAGGGAGCGATTCCGCTAGGCATGTGGGACTTGTGGATGCAGCCCTTAATTCGCTTAACAAGGATTCACGGGTGGTCAATCTGTTGAAATCAGAGCACTACATTTTGGCCACCGTGCTCGATCCTAGATTTAAAGCCTACCTTGGATCTCTTTTTCCGGCAGACACAGGTCTGCTGGGGTTGAAAGACCTGCTGGTGACAAAATTGTCAAGTCAAGCGGAACGCGACCTGTCAACATCTCCTCCTTCACATTCTCCCGCAACTGGGGGTGCGAGGAAAAGGCTCAGAATTCCGAGCCCACCCGCTGGCGGTGATGCAGGGCAGTCTGGAGCGACTGCTGATGCTGACATCTGGTCCGGACTGAAGGACCTGACAACGATTACGGACATGTCGTCTACTGTCACTGCATATGATTCTCTCAACATTGATAGAATGGTGGAGGATTATATGAGTGACCGCATCCAAGTAGGCACGTCACACAGTCCGTACTTATACTGGCAGGAAAAAGAGGCAATTTGGAGGCCCTTGCACAAACTGGCTTTATTCTACCTAAGTTGCCCTCCCACAAGTGTGTACTCCGAAAGAGTGTTTAGTGCCGCCGCTCACCTTGTCAGCAATCGGCGTACGAGGTTACATCCAGAAAATGTGGAGAAGATGATGTTCATTAAAATGAATTATAATCAATTCCTCCGCGGAGACATTGACCAGCAGCAATTTCCTCCACAAAGTACACAGGGAGCTGAGATGGTGGATTCCAGTGGGGACGAATTGATAATCTGTGAGGAGGGGGATGTACACGGTGATATATCGGAGGGTGAAGATGAGGTGGACATCTTGCCTCTGTAGAGCCAGTTTGTGCAAGGAGAGATTAATTGCTTCTTTTTTGGGGGGGGTCCAAACCAACCCGTCATATCAGTCACAGTCGTGTGGCAGACCCTGTCACTGAAATGATGGGTTGGTTAAAGTGTGCATGTCCTGTTTTGTTTATACAACATAAGGGTGGGTGGGAGGGCCCAAGGACAATTCCATCTTGCACCTCTTTTTTCTTTTCTTTTTCTTTGCATCATGTGCTGATTGGGGAGGGTTTTTTGGAAGGGACATCCTGCGTGACACTGCAGTGCCACTCCTAGATGGGCCCGGTGTTTGTGTCGGCCACTAGGGTCGCTAATCTTACTCACACAGCTACCTCATTGCGCCTCTTTTTTTCTTTGCGTCATGTGCTGTTTGGGGAGGGTTTTTTGGAAGGGACATCCTGCGTGACACTGCAGTGCCACTCCTAGATGGGCCCGGTGTTTGTGTCGGCCACTAGGGTCGCTAATCTTACTCACACAGCTACCTCATTGCGCCTCTTTTTTTCTTTGCGTCATGTGCTGTTTGGGGAGGGTTTTTTGGAAGGGACATCCTGCGTGACACTGCAGTGCCACTCCTAGATGGGCCCGGTGTTTGTGTCGGCCACTAGGGTCGCTTATCTTACTCACACAGCGACCTCGGTGCAAATTTTAGGACTAAAAATAATATTGTGAGGTGTGAGGTATTCAGAATAGACTGAAAATGAGTGTAAATTATGGTTTTTGAGGTTAATAATACTTTGGGATCAAAATGACCCCCAAATTCTATGATTTAAGCTGTTTTTTAGTGTTTTTTGAAAAAAACACCCGAATCCAAAACACACCCGAATCCGACAAAAAAAATTCGGTGAGGTTTTGCCAAAACGCGTTCGAACCCAAAACACGGCCGCGGAACCGAACCCAAAACCAAAACACAAAACCCGAAAATTTCAGGCGCTCATCTCTACAAATAAGTGACGCAAATATATACTTAGTAAACACTCAAACTAAATCAGAACATTTACTACAACTTCTAAAAAAGAAAAAGCAGAGGTGTTGGACACAACAACCAATCAGATTCTAGAATTCTTTCAACTGTACTATATAAATCAGACCTAAATTTGATTGGCAGCTATGGACAAAACCTCCACTTTCTAAATGAGTGGGCTGGGAAACTCCTGATACTACTACCAGTGCCTGCCTAGTGTATTTAAAACTTGAAAAAATCATCAATCAGTTCAGCTGCAGTAGAGATACAGTAACTGCCTATTAAAAAGATGCTACAAAAAATAACAGGAAAGGTGACACTTTTGATTTCAAGATAAGACTCTTCAACTGAAACGTCTTTGCCTTCCCAGGTATTTCACAAAAAAATTGAGTAAAGGGTTCGGAATTTACTGCTACTTCTATGATTCGCTTTTAATAGTCTATTTCATATTTATTATAAACTATCTTCCTGCCACCCTTCACTATGCCTATAATATACTTCACCCAGTGATGAATTAATGATATAAAAGGTGCTGGTTCTGTATTGTGAATTGTGGTGCCAAATTGTCAATCCCAAATCATATCCCGGGTTGGGATCAACATCTCGACGCACAGGATCCCAATGGCCAGACTGCCAACGGCGGCATCCTGATGTTCAATATCCCGATGGATTTTGGTGAGTATTTTAACCCTAAACCTAACCCTAGCTCGCCCCGCCCGCAGCCTAAACCTAACAGTCCCTTTCCACAGCCTAACACTACCTGTCCCTTCCTGCATCCTAACACTAACCCCCTCGCATCCTAACCCACCCCTCCCGCATCCTATCCCTAACCCACCCCTCCCGCATCCTATCCCTAACCCACCCCTCCCGCAGCCTAACAGTAACTATCCCTTCCTGCAGCCTAACACTAACCCCCCCACTTCCTAACCCACCCCTCCCGAATCCTAACCCTAACCCACCCCTCCTGCAGCCTAACAGTAACTGTCCCTTCCTGCAGCCTAACACTAACCCCCGCACACACATTATAACCCTACCCTTAGGGCCTAACCTTAATCCTAACCCTAAACCACACCTCCTGCAGCCAAACAGTAACTGTCCCTTCCCGCAGCCTTACACTAACCCCCCCACATCCTAACCCACCCCTCCCGCAGCCTAACAGTAACTGTCCCTTCCTGCAGCCTAACACTAAATCCCACACACACATTATAACCCTACCCTTAGTGCCTAACCTTAATCCTAACCCTAAACCACACCTCCTGCAGCCTAACCCTAACTGTGCCTTCCCGCAGCCTAACACTAACCACCCCTCTCCCCCACATCCTAACCCTAAACCACTGCTTAGTCCCTAGTGCCTAACCCCAGTACTTACCATCAGGATCCATAGGCATTGGATAAAGTGGTGGGAACGAGGTGGAACTGAGTTCCACCACCTGTAATTGTAGGTGGAACTAGTTCCTCCTCCTCCACAGCCTTGCACAGTAATTCCATAACCAGTATAAGCACTGCAGTACCACTTTGTAGTATAATGTGAATAAAGGGCACTACTGAGTGACATAATGTAAAAAAGGGGCACTGTTGTGTGTCGTAACATGAATAAGAGACACTACTATGTGGTGTAATATGAATAAGGGACACTACATGCGTTGTAATGGGAATAAGATTGTGCTACTGCGTGGCATACTATTGTGCGACCACATCCCTTCCTTTTGAGACCATTGTCTCTTTATAAAGTATGGGAGGTAATGCCCAAATTTAAACAGGGGGATGCCGAACATGCTAGCACTGGCCCTGGCTCCGCCTAATGGGAGGTGTGTGTGTTGGGGGGGATGGGGGTGGGGTAAGTGGTAGGGGAAATTAGTTCCACCACCTCTCCTGTACTACTTTAAGCCCTGTCCATAGGGATTATGACCTTTGGGATGCCGCGTCAGCATTCTAACTATCTGAATCCTGTGTGCTGGGATATTAACTACAACCCCATATCCCCCTCTATAGCAGCCATTGCGCCCCACATAATTCATGAAAAATTTAGATATTCAGTACAATGGTGAGAAATGACATGCACAATGGCTTGCACAATCAGATGGTTAGTATATCTAGTCCTAAGTGTTAACAGTTTACCAGGGGATGGAAAAACAATTAACTTTCAGTTATAGATAGGCATGGATAAATACATTACACATGTTGGCTGCAATCTGCTGTACACAGGTATATAATTATGAAATAACTATGACATATGCAAATGTACCACTAGAAGTCTCTATAAAGTTTAATACCAATTTGGGGGTATTTATTAAAGCATGGAGAGAGATAAAGTGGAGGGAGATAAAGCACGAGCCAATCAGCTTCTAACTCTTGTTCTACAGGCTGTGTTTGAAAAATGACAGTAAGGAGCTGAGTGGTTAGTTTATCTCTCTCTACTTTATCTCTCTCCATTCTTTGATAAATACACCCCTAATACTTTGCAAATAGTCTCCATGTCGAGATGTGTATATGAATTAAATATATAAAAAATCAGACTGGGTGATCTCCCATTTTGAGCCATGGGGACATGCGCGGAAAAGATTTTAGGTAAGGAGAAGCTTGAGGGCATGACAGAAAAGTTATAGAAAAAAACTCTTCAGGAAAGGTATGGCAGAACCAGAAAAACTCCTGAGTGACACAAATTCCACAAATGTGTTCAGTTAATGCTATACCAAAGAAATGGTTAACAAGTAGTAATATTGTGTTTTTTGCTAAGCAAATTACATTTTTTAAAATTCATGTATACCGTTTAAATGCTCTAATAGCTAATTAAAAAGCAAAACATTTCTGAAGACTTGAACAGATATACTGTACAGTAGCTAAAGATGTGACAAGCTCTTAAGCTGACATTGCATATATTGGCCCTCATTCCGAGTTGATCGGTCGCAAGGCGAATTTAGCAGAGTTACACACGCTAAGCCGCCGCCTACTGGGAGTGAATCTTAGCTTCTTAAAATTGCGACCGATGTATGCGCAATATTGCGATTACTAACTACTTAGCAGTTTCAGAGTAGCTTCAGACTTACTCTGCCTGTGCGATCAGTTCAGTGCTTGTCGTTCCTGGTTGACGTCACAAACACACCCAGCGTTCGCCCAGGCACTCCCACCGTTTCTCCGGCCACTCCTGCGTTTTTTCCGGAAACGGTAGCGTTTTCAGCCACACGCCCCTGAAACGCCGTGTTTCCGCCCAGTAACACCCATTTCCTGTCAATCACATTACGATCGCCGGAGCGAAGAAAAAGCCGTGAGTAAAAATACTTTCTTCATAGTAAAGTTACTTGGCGCAGTCGCAGTGCGAACTTTGCGCATGCGTACTAAGCGGATTTTCACTGCGATGTGATGAAAAATACAGAGCGAACAACTCGGAATGAGGGCCATAGTTCATTAAGCCTAATTCAGTCCTGATCGCTAGCAAGCGATTTTTGCACTGCTGCAATCAGATAGTCGCCGCCTACAGGGGAGTGTATTTTAGCTGTGCAAGTGTGTGAACGCATGTGTAGCAGAGCTGTACAAACAGATCTTGTGCAGTCTCTGTGCAGCTCAGAACTTACTCAGCCGCTGCGATCACATCAGCCTGTCCAGGACCGGAATTGACGTCAGGAACCCTCCCTGTAAGCACATGGACACGCCTGCGTTTTTCCAACCCCTCCCTGAAAACGGTGAGTTGCCACCCACAAACGGCTTCTTCCTGTCAATCTCCTTGCGAGAGGCTGTGAGAAAACCCAACCTAGCGATCAGATCTGAATTACCCCTATTATTCTTCTGACAGAATCATCGCTCCTTATTGTGATATTGGGGGTAATTCAGACCTGATCGCTAGGCTGTGTTTTCGTACAGCAGGCGATCAGGTCTAAACTGCGCATGCGTATGCACCACAATGCGCAGGCATGTCGCACGGGTACAAAGCGGATCGCCACTCAGCGATGGGTTTGTGCGAAGGATACATTTGCACGGGCGTTCGCAAGGACAGGCATGGAGGCGTTTGTGGGTGTCAACTGACCGTTTTCTGGGAGTGTTTGGAAAAACGCAGGCGTGTTCAAGCATTTGCAGGGAGGGTTCCTGACGTCAATTCCGGTCCCGGACAGGCTGATGTGATCGCAGTGGCTGAGTAAGTCCTGGGCTACTCAGAGACTGCACAAGATCTGTTTGTACAGCTCTGCTACACATGCGTTCGCACACATGCACAGCTAAAATACACTCCCCCTGTAGGCGGTGACTATCTGATCGCAGCAGTGCAAAAATCGCTTGCTAGCGAACAGGTCTGAATTAGGCCAATTACTAAAATAAAGTGCAATCTCTCCACATTGATAGTTCTCTATAAGTCTGTTGTGTGAGTAATGAAAAGTAATATCACTTTTTTTCTTCTGAGGTTTTTAGAAATGTAATATCAGAATATATAATCTACATATGTAGTGGAAAGCATAGTAATCTAAATTGTATTAGGAGGTTAGTCAGATGGTGAATAAGACTTTTATAGTGGAGAATTAATGAATTATGGGTCAATGTATGTTGTTATTTATTGCATTTTACATTTCATTTGTAATATGAATTAGGAGATGGCGGATAAAAGAAATGTTTACTTCTGTGTCTGTATCCATGACATGGCTTGATCACATATCTTTTGGGGGGTTACTAAGCCTTGGAGAGTGATTAAAGGGAGAGAGAGATAAAGTATAATCCAATCAGCTCTTGTCATGTTACAGACGCTTCTGAAGAAGGATACACTATCCGAAAGCGCTTAAGCCGGGAACTGTCTGTGCTGGATTGACTGGGGACCCGGAGGATGCATCTGTTAGTGTGGGGACACCTCTAGTAACCGGGACTTTTGGTGACTATATTCCCATGCTGCTGGCTGCTGTTTCCTGATTTCCTTGATGTCCATACAACACCTCTTTGTTCTATGCTGTCTTTTAATCTATGTTTGTGAGTATCTGTATTAAAAATTTGGATTTTATCCTTACACACAGACGGTATTGCACTATCATTGTTTTCTTATTCTAAGTGCCTATTGGAGAATACACTTTGTGCACATTTATGAAGTGGATCCAGTTTTATGCAAGAGATTATGATTCCTACATGCAAATATAACATCTATGCTATGTGAGTGGAACCAGTAATCAATAAAAGATACACCATTTTATTAATTGGACTACACTATGGGGGTAATTCCAAGTTGATCGCAGCAGGATTTTTTTTAGCAATTGGGCAAAACCATGTGCTCTGCAGGGGAGGCAGATATAACATGTGCAGAAAGAGTTAGATTTGGGTGAGATATTTTGTTTCTGTGCAGGGTAAATACTGGCTGCTTTATTTTTACACTGCAAATTAGATTGCAGATTGAACACACCCCACCCAAATCTAACTCTCTCTGCACATGTTATATCTGCCCCCCCTGCAGTGCACATGGTTTTGCCCAATTGCTAACAAAAATCCTGCTGCGATCAACTTGGAATTACCCCCTATGTTTTTTATCTTTTTGCTATCTTTTTAGTACCTATGTATATGGAAGGTGCACTTTGTCCATTTGAAGTTTGAATATCGGTTGTCATTCCGAGTTGTTCGCTCGGTAAATTTTTTCGCATCGCAGCGATTTTCCGCTTAGTGCGCATGCGCAATGTCCGCACTGCGACTGCGCCAAGTAAATTTGCTAAGCAGGTAGGATTTTTACTCACGGTTTTTTCATCGTTCTGGTGATCGTAATGTGATTGACAGGAAGTGGGTGTTTCTGGGCGGAAACAGGCCGTTTTATGGGTGTGTGTGAAAAAACGCTACCATTTCTGGGAAAAACGCGGGAGTGGCTGGAGAAACGGAGGAGTGTCTGGGCGAACGCTGGGTGTGTTTGTGACGTCAAACCAGGAACGACAAGCACTGAACTGATCGCAGATGCCGAGTAAGTCTGGAGCTACTCAGAAACTGCTAAGAGGTGTGTGGTCGCATTTTGAGAATCTTTCGTTCGCAATTTTAAGAAGCTAAGATTCACTCCCAGTAGGCGGCGGCTTAGCGTGTGTAAAGCTGCTAAAAGCAGCTTGCGAGCGAACAACTCGGAATGAGGGCCATTGTGGTAATCCACCACTGTGTAAGCTAACCAACTATACGTCTCTTAAGTGATAAGTTGCGCCATCTTATCTCACTATTTTTTGGTTTGTGGTCTGTGTTGAAACCACGGTGAATGTTTCTTTGTGGGTTTAAGGGCTGCCACTTAATATAAGCGCAAGAAAGGTCTTTTCTTCTTTTGTTTGTTACAGACTGTGTTTTAAAAATTGACAGTTGGAAGCTGATTGGTTGGTACTTTATCTCTCTCCATGTTATCACTTTGCACGGCTAGGGAAATCTGCCACCAGTGGTCTTTTGCTTTCTCATGGCACAGACAAAATAGGTCTACAAAAGTTTTATATAGGGAATATAGGGATCATAGGTACATACAGCTAAACATTGTTTAATGTATTATAAAAGTAAAGCATTCCTTTTCCAGTAACTGGACCCTTATTTATGAACTATACAAATGGGTAGTCAAAGTTTAACAGTTGTACAGTATGGGGGATATGCATCAAGCCTTGGAGAATACTAGCCAATCAGCTCCAAGCTATCATTTTACAGGCTGTACTTGAAAAATGAAGCGGATTTGTTGGTACATTATCTCTCTCCACTTTATCTCTTTCCAAGGCTTGATACAAATCCCCTTATTTAAATTTTAGTGAAACATAATTTCAATTAAACAGTGACCGATTTGCGGGATCCAACTCTACTTGCCAGAATATTGCTGGATCCCGCAGACTATTACATTTGGGCTACAGTGTGCCAACTTATCTTTATTCTTCGGTATGGGCCATTTGTACCTGTTTTATACTTTACCTATTTTGTATTTATCTTATACATTTTAATATGCACAGCACTGGTTAGAGAAATATTATTTTTGGTTTGCACTTTTTATTATTTTTATATACAGAATGTATTGTGACTCTGGATATTCCGAAAGTTACAGAATTTGCTCATGTGAGGGTCATGTTACTGCATCCTTTGCTTCCCAAAAAGTGTATTGGTCTACATGGAAAGCAAGGAAGAATAAGCTGTGATTGTAGATTGGCACTAGCAGTATATAGGTGCATGATTACTTTGTTGTTCCTTGATATCACGGTTTTCAGGCAGTGACAGCTCCACACTATGATTGATTAACTCAAAACAGTTGTCTAAAGGAAACCCAGAAATCTAGAACCAAACTGAAGTACAGAGGTATACATTATAATTCTCTTATGCCAGAGAGCCTCATGCAGGGGCGGATCCAGAAGAAAATGAAAGGGGGGGCACCATGAAAGGGGAACGGTAATAGTTATATTTACATGCACCTAAGTCACGTGTGCTTCCAGATAAGGGGTGTAGTATCACAGGGGGGCGTGGCCTCACAGAATACACCATCAGGTAATGATTGGCTGTAGGAGCGCATCCTGGTTTATTGCCAATGTTTCACCCTGATGAAAAGGCTGATTAGGCCTTGAAATGTTGGTCACCTGTTCCATTAGTTATGGGAGCCTGGAAGGCACCCCAGCACAATATAATTATTAATGTTTTTAGTTGGTGGTGGCAGGTGCAGCATACCTTGTTTTGGGCACTGCACTGAGACTAAGATTGCAGGACACGAACTGTCCATCTTTGATTAGCAGAAGCAGCCAGCTGGATCTCCAACAAGCAGCATAAGACATCTGCAGGGCAGCCCTGTCACAATCACACGGGCCGCCTTCTCAAGTTTGACTGCACCTAGCATGGTGGTAAAGGAAGTGGAGTTGGAAGCACTGGGAAACTGTGCGGTGCAGTGAGGGCTAATGAAGCCTTCTGCGCCATCATAAGTAACAGTCTTACTCGATGCTGGCATTTGAACCACGCACCTGGACTGGACTCTGGCCGGCTGGCAGTGGGGGAGGTAGGAACTGCTGCTCCAGCCTCCCCATTGGTTGCCACACGGACTTGCTGTTAGAACCACGGCGGGTCCTAGTGCCTGCCGGCTCTTTTATCAAATCTGACTGACGGAAATAGCAGTAGTGCTGCTGCTGTTCTCCTTTTGAAAAAAAAAAAAGTCAGAAACGACAGGGGGAGCACGGGCCCGATTGCCCCCCCCCACCTGGATCCACCTGTGTCCTCATGTACATAAGGAACATGACAGACAGCGTGTTATATATATATATTCATCCGACTTTTCATTAATCTGGCATAACTTCTGCTTAGATCCACAGGTGACGTAAGTATACTATTATTACTGCTATATATAGATGTATGCTAATACTTACATATGTGTTTTTGTTAGCCTTTTGCTTAATATCTGCGCTTAATGTAATAATCATTATTATTCTGAGGGTATGAACAAACCTCTTAAGCAGTACATACAGTAGCTACCTGACTAAGGTGCTTGTGTGGAGTCAATATGTAAACCAGAAAGTCATATTTTGCGATAGAATGTCAGTTTATAGGGCTAGAGCATAGGATTCTGAAAACAGAACCACATTGATTGTGGTTTAGGCCTTATAATGAAATGGCAATGTTATATAACTATTGTATTCATTTGTTTTAGAAAAATCAGATGGCACATGTACGCACCCAGCTGACAGCAGCTGGATTGAGGCCATCTGTTGTTAGCCTCTCCATACTTGCCAATATCCTGGCTTTCAGGTGGGAGGTCTGGTGGTGTGGCAAAGGCAAATTGCCGGTGCGGGGGCGTGGCACTGTGATTGTGTCATCGTGCTCCTGCTTCTCACTATTCAAAGCAGAGATTCTGGCCATTGTGAAGCGGGAGGCCTTGTGAAGTGGAGGTGAGTGCTACAATGACACAATTCAGCTCAAATGAATCATCAAACTTATTTTGTCTTCTAAGTCCACATAAGTTTCAAGTATTTTATTATGTGAAAGGTGCTTCCTATTGTTAAATAGTCCATGGAGTGCATGGGGTTAAAGGGCCAACAAAACAAAAAAAATTAGTTCATTAACAACAAAGATAAATATAAAAATTTAGTGTTTCTTTTAAAAACAGTATAAAATAATAACAAAAATAACAAAAATAGCAATAATAGTATAAGCAACATGCTCAGAAAACACTTATTGAAACTGCTAAAAACAAATTATTGTCAGCTGATTTTTATTTCTAAAAACTAGAATTTGGCTTAGGAGAATCATAAATTGAGCATGAGATTTGCTTAGTAAGTTTCTCATATATTTAGCAGCAGACAGACATAACAAAGAACAAAATCAATTAAAAATTATTTTCATTTCAACACCTTTCTATGGCTTGAACATGAATCTCTTTAATGCCTCTGTTTACCAGGTTGTTGAGATTTTTTTCCCTTCTAAAATACCAAAGAGCTGTGCTGCTGCTGCCCTCTGTGGTGATATTACACAATCCTAAATATATGCAGAACAACAGTGAAATTATGGAGAGGAAAATGTGATTGCATCTATCACCTATAATAACTGCAGCAGAGAACGACATACTTTTCGGAAATACAGTATAATAATACATTCAAACTTCCACTTATCTTATACTTTATAATAAACCATGGATGTAGTGGTATGTACTGGTTTGTTATGAATTTAAGAGCATTAATTTTACAAATGTGGCACAGATTGGGTTAAATGCACTGATTTAATTACAGTATTATAACACATAATATTAGGAGATGGTTAGTACATATGTACTAGAGACAGCACTGAGCAGCTGTGGCTTATATGCATATCTTAAACAGAACTGATAGTAGTGACAGGGCGGTGGGTGGGGGTTTAAAATCAGTGAACAAATACAGCAACATTTCAGTTTTGTAATCACATACTTGTATACTCTATATGGTTATCTAAAGTCCAAATACCGATTTTATATATGTACAGTATATATATATATATATATATATACACTATATATATATATATATATATATATACTGTATATATATATATATACACACACACACACACACACACACAGAGTATATATATATATATATATATATATACAGTATATATGGGATGACACAAGTAATATATCCTGCATTGTGTGCAGGGAACTAATAGCAGACAGTATATATTCGCCTGCAAACAGAGTTGTTTACCTCTATCCATTCCTTACGCATGGTTTGCTATCCATCATTAGCATCAGTTACAGTATATAGAGGCACAAATGATTGGACCGAAAACAGGCGTATTTCCCCATGCTGTACACACATCTCTGACATAACAAATCAGCTGAATTTGAAACACGCTCAGTGAATTTAGCGTATATGACAATGTCCCATTACACCAGTTATGTCCCTTCAGATACATTAGTTTTAGTATGACTCTGTCCATGGTTCTGGAATTTACACAGAGCCAAAACATGTAACATGCGTTCAGCAAACAGACTTGTGTGTTCAACTGAGTATTGGGTATAGGGGGTCATTCCGACTTGTTCGCTCATTGCCGATTTTTGCAATGGAGCGATTAAGGCAAAAATGTGCATGCGCATGGTACGTAGTGCGCATGCGGTAAGTATTTTAGTACAAAACTTAGTAGATTTACTCACGTCCGAACGAAGAATTTCCATCGTTGAAGTGATTGGAGTGTGATTGACAGGTAGTGGGTGTTTCTGGGCGGAAACTGACCGTTTTCTGGGAGTGTGCGGAAAAATGCAGGCGTGCCAGGAAAAAACGCGGGAGTGTCTGGAGAAACGGGGGAGTGGCTGGCCGAACGCAGGGCGTGTTTGTGACGTCAAACCAGGAACAAAATGGGCCGAGCTGATTGCAGTGTAGGAGTAAGTCTCGAGCTACTCAGAAACTGCTAAGAATTTTCTATTCTCAGTTCTGCTAATCTTTCGTTCGCTATTCTGCTAAGCTAAGATACACTCCCAGAGGGCGGCGGCCTAGTGTGTGCAATGATGCTAAAATCTGCTAGCGAGCTAACAACTCGGAATGACCCCCATAATGCAGATATCCTCAACAGTGTTTCCTACTGCCACAAAGTAGAAAAGGCTTAGGGTGCCCTTAGGTTCATTTACATGATCAACAATTTCAGCCAATAAAAAACTGAGACATGTTTATTTGAATGAAGTCAAGCAGAAGGCTACAGAATGAAACCAGTTACACACTAGACAACCTTTTAAATGAATTTGCCGATAATGACCATACATTACTATAAATAATAGTTTAAATTGTTCAGTATTTATGCACTATATAGCTAGCGATGCGTACTCCCGCGGGTCACTAGCGACATCCTCTGTCATCTGTCGTCTCAATTTTGAAAATGTCGCTAACAACTACTGTAGGTACAAATCGTACAGTGTGTACACTACCAACGACAAATTACATGTTAAATTAAGCTGAAAACCAACAATTTGGTAGTGTCGGATGACTCACGTATATCTTACATTGGGGTGATGCAGCGCTCATCCTAAACCTAAACAATGTTGTGTGATCAATGGAATAATGTGCAGTTCTCTATGAATATTATCAATATGGTTTTTAATGAGCCCACATGATAAATGTCAAAATTACAATATAAAATAAAACATCACACAGTACATAGAATGTTCATAACATATAGGTAGGAGATCTATATCTGCACTGTGATAGGATTCACACTAGTAAACGCTGTGGTTACCAGATTGATTACCGATATCAGATTGTCATTGAGATGGTAAAATAAGTATATAGACTGATTCAGTATGCGAAATGTGTTAAAGAACAATGTCAATAACCAAAATACAAACAAAAAACAAATCCAATTGCATAAGGCAATGTTGTCAATCTGACAAGGTGGGTTAAGTTCAATAATAGTCAGCTGTGATCCAGGTAAAGATACGTCTTTTGTGCTGTGAACCAGCTGTCTAAAAGTCCTGACTGGAAGTCAGCATGTGGGTATATAATAGTCTTTCAGGTACAGAGTGTGGCATCCCGCTTCTCTTGGTAGCTGATTGCAGTGTTAACCCTGGTGTATGGACTCTGACGAGTGATGGGTGGGTTAGGGGAAGTGGGAGCTCCTCTGCTTGTTAGTGCCAGCCCTCAAGTGCTTGTCAGTGTACAGACACAGCCCCGAAAGCTGATCACTGCTTGCGGTAGATCCTGTCTATGGCGGAGGCTTTGCTGGTACGGGGATTCCCCTACGTCTCCCCCGCCCCCCCCCCCCATATTTTTGGAACCAGGGCAAATATTTACTAAAAAATCGAGTTTGTCCGATTTGTGGTTTTTTTTCTAAGTCCCAACACGGGAATTCACTAAGCACCAATCTCGGCAGTGTTTGGCCTATTCGTAATGGTTTGATTTGCAAAGTTCAGAAATACGAATGAATAGACCATCGGTCAAACGCGACTGTTATTTTATACAACATGGGTATTCACTATTCATTCGTTTTTGGGTGTTAGTCTCTGAGTGCTCAATTGCGGTCGTATTTTTTTGCGATTCGTAAAAAAAAGCGGCAAAAAATAGACCTGCTTTTTTCAGCCGTGTTTACATGTGTTGCAACTCAAAAATCAATCACACCTGAATACGGATGCCTATAAAAGGATGTTAGGCCCAATTCAATCCACCTACACTCAGAAATGGCAGCAGGACTGTGGACCAGTGATATTTTGTGTGCTGTGGGATTCCTCAGACTCACACATCAGCCTGTAAGTAACCAGGGCCAACAAACTGAACATGGTCAGCAGGTTGTACAGGTTCCGCGGAGGCTGCGCAGGCCTCATTTTTTTAGAGGGCGTTTAAACTTGAACGCATTGTCCGATGATTAGGTCATACAGATGTTCCGTCTAAATTGTAACAACATTTTCCGTCTGTATGACCTTGTCAAACTGGGCCTAGACCCTGAGACAGCACGCTCTCGCTCTGTCTCAGGCCTGCACAAACTCCTGGCTGTGTTGTACTTTATGGCTACTGGCAGCTTTCAGGCTGTGTCTGGGGATGTCATAGGAATCTCACAGCCCTCATTTTTGAGAATATTAACACAGGTGATGTATACCTAACTACCTCTTTTTTTTTTTTTTTTTTTAATTTCTCGGTGGCCAGTTCTGTCCTAAAATCTCATGTTTATTGTTCTTTCAAATATACACACAGGTGTTGGCTGTTTTGCAGCCCCACATCGATGCCTCAATCTGCTTCCCTACCCAGGAGTCTCAGTGGCATGCCGTCAGGGTAGATTTCTATGAGCTGGCTGGCATGCCCAATGTGCTTGGAGCCATAGATTGCACACACATTCGGCTGAGACCACCTAGGGGCAGGCAGCACATATATACAAATCGCCATCTAGAGCACTCCACAAATGTGCAGGTGGTTTGTGATGCAAATCTCAAAATAATGAGTGTTGTTGCTTGTTACCCTGGGGGCTGCCATGACTCCTTCATCCTCAGTCAGTCATCCCTCTTTGATAAGTTTGAGGACGGACAAATGCCAGATGGATGGCTGCTGGGTATATAATTTGATATGTGTAGGCCTGCGTATACTTTGTCCAAATACAGGGGCAGATGTATTAACCTGTAAAAGGCATAAGGAAGTGAGAAACCAGTGATATGTGCAAGGTGATAAAGGCACCAGCCAATCAGTTCCAATATGTAAATGAACATTTAGGAACAGATTGTCCGCTGCCTTTATTACCTTGCACATATCACTGGTTTATCACTTCCTTATGCCTTCTACAGGTTAATACATCTGCCCCACAGTGTGTTACTTATGTGTTGCTGTATCTTCACATGAATCACGTTACTATATCTGTCTTTTAGGTGATGGAGGATATGGCTGTTTCTCTTGGCTTCTAACTCCATTGTCCCGACCTGATACCCCTGCTGAACACAATTACAATAATGCACATAAGTCCACGTGGAATGTGATAGAAAGATGTTTTGGTGTGCTGAAATCTAGGTTTCGGTGTCTGGATAAGTCTGGTGGCCTTTTGTTGTATAGTCCCTCCAAGGTGACTCAAATTGTGTTCTGCTGCTGCTTTCTTCATAACATGTGTTTGCAACATCTGCGACATGTTGAGGAGGAGGAGGAGGATGAAGAAAGCAGCCAGCAAGCAGAGGAATTAGAGACATCTGGTGATACTTGGAGTACAGATGTAGGGAGGCAGGTTAGGCAAGAGCTCATCACTCGCTATTTCTAAGGTAAGTTTGGTTTGCTTATTTCATTTGTTGTGTAATCATAAATAGATGTTGGGCCATTTTTATTTTAAAAACCATTACTCAGAATGTGTCTGTCTCCTTGAGACATACAAACATACCCTCGCTTTATGCAAAAGAAATGTCGCATGTGTATTGTGTTTATTTGAAAACTCAAAACAATAGATTATGAGTGGCATGCATTAACTCTGGATAAGTGTTCATAAACTTGCACTGCTAATTTATTACAAGCACACATAATCCACATAGTAATTTATTTAGTATTTGACTTTATGATTGTGTGTAACGTCCTAATGCACAGGTTCTCAAACTCGGCCCTCAGGACCCCACACAGTGCATGTTTTGCAGGTAACCCAGTAGAAGCACAGGTGTATGAATTGCTCACAGACACATTTTAAAAGGTTCACAGGTGGAGCTAATTATGTCACTTGTGATTCTGTGAGGAGACCTGCAAAACATGCACTGTGTGGGGTCCTGAGGTCCGAGTTTGAGAACCTGTGTTCTAAATAAACAGTCCTCAACATATAATATGTTAGCCTTGAGGAATACATGTGTCCCTATGTGTGATGCTCCATCATATTTAAGGGACACAAACTTACTCTCATCAAAAATAATTTATTTCGTAATGTTTGCTGCAGTAAACTTGCTGATTTGTAAGTAAATACACAGTTTGCCACATATATACATTATTATACACATTATTTGGTTTTTGGTATAAAATTTCTTTTTTTTTTTGTTTCTGCATCATGTGTAATAACATTATTACTCATTTTTAACACACACAAACATGGACCAACAATAATGACATTCATTTTGGCAATGAATTATCTCAATTCAATGACAACATATTAAAAGCTTTTTACGCAACTCAATTGTGTTATTCTTGTAATGTTGTATAGAGAAGAAAGGTAAAATAGTTAACAATCACATTGTAATTTGTATTGGCTGCAGGATATGAGAATGATTGGAATCTAGAAAGAGTAATGTTTAGAAAAAAATCAAGTGGTCTGGTTCCTTCCTGCTAACATGTATGTGGCTGCCTGGCAATGATTGTGTGTGCAGGATATGAGAATGATTGGAATCTAGAAAGAGTAATGATTAGAAAAAAATCAAGTGGTCTGGTCACGTCCTGCTAACATGTATGTGCAGCTCCAACAACATTTCCCTCCTCCAAAAAAAAAAAAAAGGTAAAGAATAAATGTGCGTACAAATTTCATGTTGTTGTTTGTACCACTTATAATTAATGATGTTGTATAAATTGTCAAGGAGCTAAGTGTTATATATATTTTGCCAAACATACACTTACTAACTATTTTGATTTACTTATCAGAAATGTAAAAATTGTTGTTTTTGTTTTAATTTTTTTTGGGTGCCTGCTTGTCCTGCCCTTTGCCTTTAGCACTGTCATGTTGTCGTGCTCTGGTGGAGCGTCTTGGTGGTGATGAGACTGGCGTGATATTTGGAGTAGTCGTACCAGAACTGCTGCTTGTTTGCTGTTGGTGCATGGATCTGAGTGTTTCATTCAAGTTAGTGAGGGTGTCATTGAGTTCACGTGTAGCAGCATTTTGATTGTCTACAATTCGGAATAAACTTTCATTTATCTTTTGATTATTTTGAAAAATGTTCATATAACTGTGCTGTTGTCTGTGCTGTTCTTCCATTAGTCTGTGCTGTTCTTCCATTATGCGCTGTAAGTTGGCCATGGCCTGTGTAATGTCTGTACGCATGAGTTCCTTGGTATTGCCAATTCTCGTGGTTTGTTAATTTTGTCTACTCGTATTTCTGGTTATTCTTCTGAGGTGACATGGCAGGCTTGCAAACATTTGTGTCTGCCTACGCAGGCAATCTTCATTAGTGGCCTGCTGTCTAGCCCAAATGGTCCAAAACACCTGATCAGGGCCTTGTGTTACTGGTGTTGTTGGGCTATGTTGTGGTGGTGGTGTGCTGTGCTGTGGTGGTGTACTCACAGGTGCTGGGGGGCTGATTCCTTGGCTTAATGGCTGCATTTCTAACATGATTGTCTCATCCATGTCACTGTGTTGCTGTTGTTGCGGAGGGATGCTGTTACCAGGAAAAGAAGCTGAAATGTAGAAAAAAACTCTGTTAGCTATCCATATGTTTGATAAATGAAAACAAATCACTACACATGGAACACATGTTATTCACTGTTGCTTTCAGATATTCTGCCTAGCAACATCATCACTCATAACTTAAATACATACATATGCCTGTTTGTGGCAAATGTGTCTGGTTACTTAATTGTGAAAGCAAACACTTTAGTTTTATTGTAGATCAGACATACTCCACCATAAAAACACATTGTAATCCATAATGTGTTACCTTATAGCTTTTCTAAAACAAACATAGTAATGTTTTTATATGTATTTGGCAATGTGAGGTCAAACACACATGTGAAAATTTGTTAAACAACCTAACTATTTAAAAAAATTAAACATGAGTTTCTGTTGCAGCATCTTACACACAATGTGCTACTGTATGGCTCAAGTGGACATACATATCTTTACTGGATGTGGACAAGGCCATTTTGCTTGGATTCCATTTCATGTTTTACTTACTTCGGTAAGTATATAAGATTTTGATGTGTTTTGACTTAATGCGGTGAAGAAAAAGTTTGATTACGATCAGAAATTGTTTACATTTATTTCAGTTGGATACTCACAATCAAGATGAGGGGAGTGTGGTTGACGTCGTGGAGGTGTGTCCAAAATTTGGAGTGTGGGGACCGAACATACTGTGGATAATCTTCGTGGCGGGGTAGCCTGCTGCGGTTGGCCCTGGACATCAGACCTTGCTTTCTTTGCTGCCACAGGTTTTTTGTGGTGGTGTCTTACAGAAGTCCCACTTCTGCTGCTCCAGACTTCTTTTGATGGACCTATTATTGAAAGTTAAATTTTGTTATGGCCAGTCCTTTACAAACATACCCTATACTACAATGGACACTTTACCTGCTTCCGCAGCGTCATCATCATCAGATGTGATGGGAGTTACTGGAGGACGAGTAGTACTGCTTTTTTCAAACACTGTAAAATAAAAAATAAAACATGTATTCATGCTATTGTTGATATATCCACCCATTATGCTTATAAAAATGTATTCTTTAAGAAATGCTTGCTTTATTTTTAATAAATACATAAGGACCGGACACAAAAAAACCACTACAAAAAACAATAAACATTGTTCAATAGCCATATGCACTATGGAAAGTGCAACACAGGAAAACATGTACAGGACACTGACATAGGCCACAAGTAAAAATACATACATTAACAACCAAAAACACACACATCTTCATTTTGTAATGAAAGTAAAAATATTACAGATGCAATATATAAATTGCTCTGTGATGTGGCACTCCAAACACACATTACCACTATATGAGCCAAACAAAAACAAAAACAAATTAAAAAATTACACTGCAGTGTTGTGTCAGGGTACAAATACAAACTCAAACTGAACAAACAAATAGTGGGTTTTTTAAAAAAAATATTACATTCTGTAATAATGACATTACACATGTAAGTGGTTTCCAAACCACTTTCCACTACTCCAGCCTCTAACATGACAACCACTGTTTTTGAAACATTGCACATGGATAACCTAAATATAAAACAGTCCAAATGTAAAAAAAACAAAAAACAAAACAAAAGGAAACCATTATTGCAGGACAATTCAATGACACACCAAGTCCAAACTACACATGCAAAATATACAGGAAAAAAACACATGACATACAATAAAGTAAGATGTTACATTGGCTTTTGGATAAAACATTACCCAAAACAATGTATTTGCTGACACACACTTGAAGATGGGAGTAATATGCAACGTGACATGACACACATTTAAAAAAAAATAAAAAAAAATTATAAGGTCATAGAATGTTCATGGAAATACACATGCTCACCATTCTTCCTGGGCCTATCTGAATCCCGGACATGGGTTGCAGAGACTACTTCAGGAGGTATTACACTCCGCATGGGCTCCTCATACTCCAGATATCTTGCAATATAGGGCTGCCCACCACCGGTTTTTCTAGCCGACTTTGCCTCCTTGGCCATTTTGGACTTGACACGTCGATTTATGTCATAGTACCGTTTGCGGCACGTGTCCTCCGTCCGCTTGACCACCCCCTCACTATTGACAGCAGCAACAACTTTCGCCCACAACACCGTCTTCTTCCGTGTTGGCACCTTGGCGGACTCAGGACCAAATAGATGCCGCTGATACTTCATCAGCTCACGCACCAATGCCACATTTTCTGCATAACTAAACTTTACATTCCGCCCAGTCTTAGTAGTGGTGCGTGGCTGCAGAGCTCTCTGACTGTCACTATCACTGTCACGTGAGGCTGCTTCAGCAACCTCACCCACCTCCTCCACCTCACTAACCTCACTCACACTCACCTCCTCCACCTGACCGACCTCCTCCCCCTCACTCACACCCTCCACCTCACCCACCTCTGAGTCACACATAATTGTGTGTCTAAACACTTAACACAGAAAAAAAAATAGTCAAACAACACACTCCTCCACTACCACTACACAACTCACACACACACACACACACACACACACACACACACACACAAACACTGACAAGGGACTATAAAGAAAAATAACTTGGACAAAAAATGAGACAAAACCACAAAAACAAGACTGCAAGAATGACAAGACGACTTTCAAACACAATACTACACTCAGAAATCGCTACCAACACTCCTCACCAAACCACAAATTCACCTACCTCCACAGCACAATCTCCCTCCTCCTCACCACTAACTAAACCCACGAGGTGCGGACGGTTTGGGGCGTATTTATATGGTTGCGCACAGACACTCCTACCATCTGAAACACAACCAATCACGAACGGGGATGAAAAACTAAACTAAAAGTGAAAATGCGGCCGCGGGAAAAAAAAAACCCTGCCGCGTTTAACTTAGAAAAAAAAGCAGCAAAAACAACAAAAACAAAACACGTACGCAAACGACAATGATGGCTGTAAATGTGGAAAAAAAAACGACTGGCATCGACATCGGAAAACATGAAAAGCATAAAGTCGACTGATTAGTAACTTGGCGTATATACAGACTTACCTACATTTTGGCTGCTCTCTGCGGGAGAGAGCAGCCAGGTCAGCTCAGTGGGCGGGCAGGGGAGGCTGTGACGTTGTGGAAAGGGTGGGCCGGAGGCGGTGGAGAAAGGGCGGAGCGGGGGCGGAGCAGGGGTGGGGTCATGGTGATGCCTCTTTTAAGCCACGCCCCCCGCTCTGTAATGCCGCGATCACCGGCATTACACTGCAGGGGGCGTGGCTATGATGACGCGATTCAGCAAGAATCGCGTCATCAACTGCCCTGACCGCCCACTTTACACACTAATTGGGCGGATGGGCAGGGAGGTCCCCACGAATCGGGAGACTTGCCTGCTCTTCCGGGGGGCCGGTCACCCAATTTTCTGGAGCCTCCCGGCCATTCCGGGAGAGTAGGCAAGTATGCGTATATAGTTTCAAAAAGTTGCATGAAAATGCACCCGATACAAGACAAGTTTAAACACTACACAAACCGACACAAGAGCTCAGTGAAGGTTGTTAACACAAAGGGAGCCCCTGCACATTTTTTCCCGTGTATCTTAGCAACTGGGACCGGATCAAAGTGCCCGGGCTGGTTATGCTAGTGTGTGTGGGGAAGGGGGGGGACTTGGATGTCTTACGTCTTTATTTTTTTCATTTTTCACACTTTCTTTACTTTTACAGGCAGAAGCATGCACAGATTCTGCTGATCTGTGCGTGCTTCTGGCTAAGTACACAAACTAATGAAAACGTACTAAAAACTAGAGATGAGCGGGTTCGGTTCCTCGGAATCCGAACCCCCCCGAACTTCACCCATTTTACACGGGTCCGAGGCAGACTCAGATCCTCCCGCCTTGCTCGTTAAACCCGGGCGCGCCCGAACGTCATCATCCCGCTGTCGGATTCTCGCGAGATTCGTATTCTATATAAGGAGCCGCGCGTCGCCGCCATTTTCACTCGTGCATTGGAGATGATAGGGAGAGGACGTGTGCAGTGTTCTCTCAGTTGTGTTCAGTGTGCTGCAAATATCTGTGCTCAGTATGCTGCAAATATCTGTGCTCAGTGTGCTGAAAATATCTACGTTCTCTGCCTGAAAAACACTCCATATCTGTGCTCAGTGTGCTGCAAATATCTGTGCTCAGTGTGCTGCAAATATCTGTGCTCAGTGTGCTCTATTGTGGGGACTGGGGACCAGCAGTATTATATAGTAGGAGGACAGTGCAGAGTTTTGCTGACCAGTGACCACCAGTATTATACGTTCTCTGCCTGAAAAACGCTCCATATCTGTGCTGCATTGTAGTATATAGTAGGAGGACAGTGCAGAATTTTGCTGACCAGTGACCACCAGTATTATATCAGTACGGTACAGTAGTCCACTGCTCTACCGACCTCTGTGTCGTCAAGTATACTATCCATGCATACCTGTGGTGCATTTTAGTTGTTGTGCGCAGTAGTAGGAGGACAGTGCATAATTTTGCTGACCACCAGTATATAATATATAGCAGTACGGTACAGTAGTCCACTGCTCTACCTACCTCTGTGTCGTCAAGTATACTATCCATCCATACCTGTGGTGCATTTTAGTTGTTGTGCGCTGTAGTAGGAGGACAGTGCATAATTTTGCTGACCACCAGTATATAATATATAGCAGTACGGTACAGTAGTCCACTGCTCTACCTACCTCTGTGTCGTCAAGTATACTATCCATCCACACCTGTGGTACATTTTAGTTGTTGTGCGCTGTAGTAGGAGGACAGTGCATAATTTTGCTGACCACCAGTATATAATATATAGCAGTACGGTACAGTAGTCCACTGCTCTACCTACCTCTGTGTCGTCAAGTATACTATCCATCCATACCTGTGGTGCATTTTAGTTGTTGTGCGCAGTAGTAGGAGGACAGTGCATAATTTTGCTGACCACCAGTATATAATATATAGCAGTACGGTACAGTAGTCCACTGCTCTACCTACCTCTGTGTCGTCAAGTATACTATTCATCCATACCTGTGGTGCATTTTAGTTGTTGTGCGCAGTAGTAGGAGGACAGTGCATAATTTTGCTGAACACCAGTATATAATATATAGCAGTACGGTACAGTAGTCCACTGTTCTACCTACCTCTGTGTCGTCAAGTATACTATCCATCCAGCGACCTTGGTGCACCTCTTTTTTTCTTTGCATCATGTGCTGTTTGGGGACTATTTTTTGAAGTGCCATCCTGTCTGACACTGCAGTGCCACTCCTAGATGAGCCAGGTGTTTGTTTCGGCCACTTGGGTCGCTTAGCTTAGTCATTCAGCGACCTCGGTGCAAATTTTAGGACTAAAAATAATATTATGAGGTGTGAGGTGTTCAGAATAGACTGGAAATGAGTGGAAATTATGGTTATTGAGGTTAATAATACTATGGGATCAAAATTACCCCCAAATTCTATGATTTAAGCTGTTTTTGAGTGTTTTTTGTAAAAAAAACACCCGAATCCAAAACACACCCGAATCCGACAAAAAATTTTCAGGGAGGTTTTGCCAAAACGCGTCCGAATCCAAAACACGGCCGCGGAACCGAATCCAAAACCAAAACACAAAACCCGAAAAATGTCCGGTGCACATCACTACTAAAAACACGTTTTCATTACTACAAATCGCCTGTTTCCTTTACTAAAAATCGCATGCGATTTCTGTTTTTTATCCCTAAAAATCTCACCATGCGATGACACCTGAAAAATTGCATCCCATTACATCTAGCCCCCCAGTGTTGTACCTTTAGAATGTTCCAGAACACTTCCTGTCCATAGTAAAGTATTTGCTTTTGTTTTGCATCCTACCAGAAGTTCATCCAAGCTCCACGCAGGAACTAATAATCATAAACCTTGTAATTACTAGAGATGAGCGCCTGAAATTTTTCGGGTTTTGTGTTTTGGTTTTGGGTTCGGTTCCGCGGCCGTGTTTTGGGTTCGAACGCGTTTTGGCAAAACCTCACCGAATTTTTTTTGTCGGATTCGGGTGTGTTTTGGATTCGGGTGTTTTTTTCCAAAAACACTAAAAAACAGCTTAAATCATAGAATTTGGGGGTCATTTTGATCCCAAAGTATTATTAACCTCAAAAACCATAATTTACACTCATTTTCAGTCTATTCTGAATACCTCACACCTCACAATATTATTTTTAGTCCTAAAATTTGCACCGAGGTCGCTGTGTGAGTAAGATAAGCGACCCTAGTGGCCGACACAAACACCGGGCCCATCTAGGAGTGGCACTGCAGTGTCACGCAGGATGTCCCTTCCAAAAAACCCTCCCCAAACAGCACATGACGCAAAGAAAAAAAGAGGCGCAATGAGGTAGCTGTGTGAGTAAGATTAGCGACCCTAGTGGCCGACACAAACACCGGGCCCATCTAGGAGTGGCACTGCAGTGTCACGCAGGATGGCCCTTCCAAAAAACCCTCCCCAAACAGCACATGACGCAAAGAAAAAAAGAGGCGCAATGAGGTAGCTGTGTGAGTAAGATTAGCGACCCTAGTGGCCGACACAAACACCGGGCCCATCTAGGAGTGGCACTGCAGTGTCACGCAGGATGTCCCTTCCAAAAAACCCTCCCCAAACAGCACATGACGCAAAGAAAAAAAGAGGCGCAATGAGGTAGCTGTGTGAGTAAGATTAGCGACCCTAGTGGCCGACACAAACACCGGGCCCATCTAGGAGTGGCACTGCAGTGTCACGCAGGATGGCCCTTCCAAAAAACCCTCCCCAAACAGCACATGACGCAAAGAAAAAAAGAGGCGCAATGAGGTAGCTGTGTGAGTAAGATTAGCGACCCTAGTGGCCGACACAAACACCGGGCCCATCTAGGAGTGGCACTGCAGTGTCACGCAGGATGTCCCTTCCAAAAAACCCTCCCCAAACAGCACATGACGCAAAGAAAAAAAGAGGCTTTTTACTGATATTTGGTGTTTTGGATTTGACATGCTCTGTACTATGACATTGGGCATCGGCCTTGGCAGACGACGTTGCTGGCATTTCATCGTCTCGGCCATGACTAGTGGCAGCAGCTTCAGCACGAGGTGGAAGTGGATCTTGATCTTTCCCTAATTTTGGAACCTCAACATTTTTGTTCTCCATATTTTAATAGGCACAACTAAAAGGCACCTCAGGTAAACAATGGAGATGGATGGATTGGATACTAGTATACAATTATGGACGGGCTGCCGAGTGCCGACACAGAGGTAGCCACAGCCGTGAACTACCGCACTGTACTGTGTCTGCTGCTAATATATAGACTGGTTGATAAAGAGATAGTATACTCGTAACTAGTATGTATGTATAAAGAAAGAAAAAAAAACCACGGTTAGGTGGTATATACAATTATGGACGGGCTGCCGAGTGCCGACACAGAGGTAGCCACAGCCGTGAACTACCGCACTGTACACTGGTTGATAAAGAGATAGTAGTATACTCGTAACAACTAGTATGACACTATGACGACGGTATAAAGAATGAAAAAAAAACCACGGTTAGGTGGTATATATTATAATAATAATACAATTATGGATGGACGGACTGCCTGCCGACTGCCGACACAGAGGTAGCCACAGCCGTGAACTACCGCACTGTACACTGGTTGATAAAGAGATAGTAGTATACTCGTAACAACTAGTATGACACTATGACGACGGTATAAAGAATGAAAAAAAAACCACGGTTAGGTGGTATATATTATAATAATAATACAATTATGGATGGACGGACTGCCTGCCGACTGCCGACACAGAGGTAGCCACAGCCGTGAACTACCGCACTGTACACTGGTTGATAAAGAGATAGTAGTATACTCGTAACAACTAGTATGACACTATGACGACGGTATAAAGAATGAAAAAAAAACCACGGTTAGGTGGTAGGTATATAATAATAAATAATACAATTCTGGTCGGACGGACTGCCTGCCGTGTGCCGACACAGAGGTAGCCACAGCCGTGAACTACCGCACTGTACACTGGTTGATAAAGAGATAGTAGTATACTCGTAACAACTAGTATGACACTATGACGACGGTATAAAGAATGAAAAAAAAACCACGGTTAGGTGGTATATATTATAATAATAATACAATTATGGATGGACGGACTGCCTGCCGACTGCCGACACAGAGGTAGCCACAGCCGTGAACTACCGCACTGTACACTGGTTGATAAAGAGATAGTAGTATACTCGTAACAACTAGTATGACACTATGACGACGGTATAAAGAATGAAAAAAAAACCACGGTTAGGTGGTAGGTATATAATAATAAATAATACAATTCTGGTCGGACGGACTGCCTGCCGTGTGCCGACACAGAGGTAGCCACAGCCGTGAACTACCGCACTGTACACTGGTTGATAAAGAGATAGTAGTATACTCGTAACAATTAGGATGACACTATGACGGTATAAAGAATGAAAAAAAAACCACGGTTAGGTGGTAGGTATATAATAATAAATAATACAATTCTGGTCGGACGGACTGCCTGCCGTGTGCCGACACAGAGGTAGCCACAGCCGTGAACTACCGCACTGTACACTGGTTGATAAAGAGATAGTAGTATACTCGTAACAATTAGGATGACACTATGACGGTATAAAGAATGAAAAAAAAACCACGGTTAGGTGGTAGGTATATAATAATAAATAATACAATTCTGGTCGGACGGACTGCCTGCCGTGTGCCGACACAGAGGTAGCCACAGCCGTGAACTACCGCACTGTACACTGGTTGATAAAGAGATAGTAGTATACTCGTAACAATTAGGATGACACTATGACGGTATAAAGAATGAAAAAAAAACCACGGTTAGGTGGTAGGTATATAATAATAAATAATACAATTCTGGTCGGACGGACTGCCTGCCGTGTGCCGACACAGAGGTAGCCACAGCCGTGAACTACCGCACTGTACACTGGTTGATAAAGAGATAGTAGTATACTCGTAACAATTAGGATGACACTATGACGGTATAAAGAATGAAAAAAAAACCACGGTTAGGTGGTAGGTATATAATAATAAATAATACAATTCTGGTCGGACGGACTGCCTGCCGTGTGCCGACACAGAGGTAGCCACAGCCGTGAACTACCGCACTGTACACTGGTTGATAAAGAGATAGTAGTATACTCGTAACAATTAGGATGACACTATGACGGTATAAAGAATGAAAAAAAAACCACGGTTAGGTGGTAGGTATATAATAATAAATAATACAATTCTGGTCGGACGGACTGCCTGCCGTGTGCCGACACAGAGGTAGCCACAGCCGTGAACTACCGCACTGTACACTGGTTGATAAAGAGATAGTAGTATACTCGTAACAATTAGGATGACACTATGACGGTATAAAGAATGAAAAAAAAACCACGGTTAGGTGGTAGGTATATAATAATAAATAATACAATTCTGGTCGGACGGACTGCCTGCCGTGTGCCGACACAGAGGTAGCCACAGCCGTGAACTACCGCACTGTACTGTGTCTGCTGCTAATATAGACTGGTTGATATTTAAAGAGATATTAGTAGTATACAACAATACTATACTGGTGGTCAGGCACTGGTCACCACTCCTGCAGCAAAAGTGTGCACTGTTAATTAATATAATTGTACTCCTGGCTCCTGCTAACAACCTGCAGTGCTCCCCAGTCTCCCCCACAATTAATTATAAGCTTTTAATTTATACATTGATGACTGTGCAGCACACTGGGCTGAGCTGAGTGCACACAGACTGAGTCACACTGTGTGACTGACTGTGCTGTGTATCGTTTTTTTTTTCAGGCAGAGAACGGATATAGCAGAGAGAAGTGAACGGATATATTATATTAAATAAAAGTTAACTAGCAACTGCACTGGTCACTGACTGTGGTAAACTAACTCTGTCTGCGACTCTGCACAATCTCTCTCTATCTAATCTATCTATCTCTATTCTAATGGAGAGGACGCCAGACACGTCCTCTCCCTATCAATCTCAATGCACGAGTGAAAATGGCGGCGACGCGCGGCTCCTTATATAGAATCCGAGTCTCGCGATAGAATCCGAGCCTCGCGAGAATCCGACAGCGTCATGATGACGTTCGGGCGCGCTCGGGTTAACCGAGCAAGGCGGGAAGATCCGAGTCGCTCGGACCCGTGGAAAAAAAAGTGAAGTTCGTGCGGGTTCGGATTCAAAGAAACCGAACCCGCTCATCTCTAGTAATTACTGATGCTGGAGAAAACATTTGCATTTAGTAATGCCTGTTAGTGATCATTACCATGCTTGAAGAACAGCCAATAATAAAATGTTGTACAGATTTTTTATCATCTTATATAATATAAACAGAAATATGTGTATTTTAACATTAACATGGTGGCTACTTAGTAGAAATAAATGGATTCTTTCCAAATAACAGGATTACAATAGTCTCAAACTCCGGCAGGGTAATTTAGTAAAATTGCATTTTGATACAACAAAGCCACATACCTCCCAACATTTGGTGTGATGAAGCAGGGACACAAAGGGGGCACCGAAAAGTGGGCAAGGTCTATTAAAAAGGGGGCATGGCCTCGCGTGGATGATGCGATCGTGAGCCATGCCTCCAATTTTCGTCACAGTCTCTGTGAGCTGCTGGCCATGCCCCCAGTCCCTCTGCCTCACCGGAATAGATGCTGTGCGCATGCGTACAGCATCTATTCACCGCTGCTCTGCTCTGAACTGAGCAGAGCAGCGAGTGCTAGGGAGACTCCCAACTGCCCCCCCACCACCACGGGACACTGCGGCCCGCGGGCAGGACATACCAAAATAAACGGGACTGTCCTGTGAAAGTCGAGACAGTTGGGAGATATGAAGCCACCAATCAGCTGTTAGTTGTTGTTTACCTTAATTTACATTGAGAAAACTTGAGAAACTTATAAAGTGAAAGGAAATGTCTGACTTACTGCTATGGTTTAGTGCAAATTTACACCTACATTGTAACAATCATAACTTAAAAATTCAATGTATCTTTCTCTCTCACCTGCTTCATTTCTCTTTCACTGTTTCCCTCTTTCTGTGATCTCCATTTGTAATCATTCATGGGGGAGATGTATCAAAGAAAGATAAAGTGGTGAAGTTGCCCATACTATCCAATCCACTTCTAACTGGCATGTTATAGACTGTGCTAGATAAATTAAAGCTTGAAGCTATTTGGTTGCTATGAGCAACTACTCCACTTTGTGTCTCCCGTAGGTTAATACATCTCCCCTTCTCTCTCTTCTCTTTCCTTCCACATGAAGCCTTCTAATGGACCGGGTGTGGATCATTGGGTCGACCATAATTATGTCAATAGGTTAATCTCATAGAGGTCAAGAGGTTGGCAGGTCAAAAGATCAACAGGGTCAATAGGTTGGCCTATAAAATGTAGACACCTGAAAAGGTCAACAGGTTCAAAATGTCGACACAGTCAAAAGGTCAACATGGAATGGTTGATGCAAAAATGGTCAACACAACTTTTTTTTTTGAGTGCCATTTACCACTTTAAACCACATGTAACCTCAATTAGTGCACCACGGGGGTCATTCCGAGTTGATCGCTAGCTGCTTTTGTTCGCTACGCAGTGATCAGGCAAAAAATCGGCACAATGCGCACGCACGTCGTACTATTACTACGAACGATGTAGTTTCACACAAGGTCTAGCGAAGCTTTTCAGTCGCACTGCTGACCGCAGAGTGATTGACAGGAAGAGGGCGTTTCTGGGTGTCAACTGACCGTTTTCAGGGAGTGTTCGAAAAAACGCAGGCGTGCCAGGAAAAATGTAGGCGTGGCTGGGTGAACGCAGGGCCTGTTCGTGACGTCAAAACAGGAACTGAACAGTCTGAAGTGATCGCAAGTGCTGAGTAGGTCTGAAGCTACTCTGAAACTTCACAAAATTATTTTGTAGCCGCTCTGCGATCCTTTCGTTCGCACTTCTGCTAAGCTAAAATACACTCCCAGTGGGAGGCGGCATAGCGTTTGCACGGCTGCTAAAAACAGCTAGCGAGCGAATAACTCAGAATGACCCCCCATGTCCCCTTGTGTAGCTCGTTTGCTAACCACACTTTAGGCAAGTAGCCTCATTCCAATCAGCACAGGTTATTACTCCCAATCGTAGTCCACGTAAATGGTAAATGATGAAAAAGTTTTAAAAAATGGGGGGAAAAACTTGTATGGACCATATGTGTGTCGTCCATTGTCATGTCGACCATTTCAACCTGTCAACCTTGTGTAACAATCTACCTTAAGCAGTGTCTACCTTTTACATATCAACGTTTTGACCATGTTGGCTTTTTGTATCTGTTGACCATATAGGGTCGACCTACTGACTGTCGATCTATTCGCTGTCAACCTATTTACTGTTGACCTATCATCTTGAGCCCTAATAGAACATAGGATAAGATTTCCGGTATTGGCTGATTCTGAGTCAGACGCAAAATGGCTTTATTTAGACGTAGCCCCAGAAACCAGATTTACTGCATCATGCTAATGATAGAATCCATTCAGCTAATACAAGGTTCTGTGTGCCTGTAAGTGGAAATTCCTGCCACCCCCTGAGGTTATGCTGACCACTGCAAGCATCATCATTAGTCAGTAGTTCCACCAGCCCCATTCTAGGTGCAAGAGATCTGACAGAAATAGGCTTCCCCTCACCAAGCATTTGATTCAAAATTGCATAGATTTTAGATATTCATCCTGAACACTGCCACAAGTCAGAGCAGTTCCATGTGATAGTATTATCATCACCCAATTCCCAGTCCAGAATGCCCAATTTCACAGAAAGACAGATCTGATAATCCATCTGGAAGGACATTCACATATGTGCTAAAACTCACCAATAGAGTGCAAGCAGAGAACACTGCAATACAGGGTCTCTGCGTCTGAACTGGCACACCTACTGTATAGAGAAACCAGAAATTGGGATTTCAAATCTGAATGAGGAACCACAGGAAGATCTGGACTTGGTTCAGATTGGATATCCTCGTGAGATCCATACCGGATTTTGATTCTGTTCTGACCCACAAATTTTTTTTGTGTGAATTCACATTTCGGAGAACCGGACCACATGTCTCTAGTTGTTATATGTTACCTACTTGAGAGAGAACACCCTTCATTAGAATGTAAAGGTGTATCCCCATCTGCCCAATTTCTCCTGTGGGCTGGTGCAAACAAAGTGCACCAATATGAGTTGATGCTTGTGATGCCATAAAAGTAGATTTTGAGCTTAAGGACAGTTCTAGCCTTTGTTGGGATCAAGGAAAAAAGATCCTTTGACTTTGGTAAAGCATTTTCTACAGTAGCTTACAGGGGGTAATTCAGACCTGATCGTAGATGTGCTACATTTAGCACATCTATTATCAGTTTCTCTGACATGAGGGGGGACACCCAGCACAGGGCTAGTCCACCCTGCATGTCAGGCCCTATACCCCCCTCTCCCACACACACAGGTACAAAAGTATTGCACGGCGGTGATACTTTTGTACCTGACAAGTAGCTACCTGCCAGCGCAGCTCCTGCGCACTGGCAGGGGGGCTATCCACTGCATCCCAAGTCGCAGCGGCTGTGTTTGATGGCACGCAGCCACCGCGGCTCGCCCCCCAACAGTCCGGACATGTCTCCATTGTCCAGACCGCTTCCTGCCAATGGCGTTCTAATGCCATTGGCATGCACCATCCCGCCCCGCGACCGCCTCTGCCCTTCAATCAGGTGCATGCGCAGAGCTGACCCGATCGATACGCTGCGAAAAACTGCAGCGTGCGATCTGGTCAGAATGACCCCCATTGTTACTAGCTACCTTCCGGTATGGTGTTGGATTTTATTTGAACTTTTTAATATATATTTTAATATCCTTTAATAAAAGAGGTTTTCCAACATTTATTGGAATCCATATGGCTTATTAATTTGTGACCATTGACAAAGAAACCGCTATATGAGGATTCTCATTGTTGTAATTGTGAGTTCTGGTACGCTTCTATTGGCATTAATTTGGCGGATGCGTGTATAGCCACTTGAAGTGGTGATCAAAGAAACCTTTATACATCTTTTCCATTATCTTGCCAAGTACACTGTAAGTTTTTTGGTACGTCCCTTATTTGGATCTTATATGGTGCATACTGCACCCCCTAACAACTTGTTTTTTAACACTGTAGTGCAATAAGCTATTTTAGAATTTACTATACATTGTTATATTTTCATGTATTCAATCTGGAGCAAATAATTGAAATAGAAGAATAGAGACCAACAGGAGAAAGAAACCTTTATATGAGGAATCCAACTATAAACCTTGAAAAACACCATAAGGAGAAAGATTAATCGTCTGTGAACCAGTGAACTTATTTGGTTTGGCTGTCATTCTTCTGAGTGTCACTTTTGATCTATTGTCCTTCATTTTATGTTATTGTATCTTTTTTACCTGGTTTGGGCAGGTTTGGGCATTTTTGATTGAGCAGACATTGTAAATTTGCACCAGAATTCCCCACAATCTTTCTTTCAACATATTGAAATTCAATTTTTACAGCTGGCATCACAGTATAGGAAGTTTACTGAAATGCCTCTTGTATCCAAGTGTTACATAGCAGCACGCAATTAGCACAGCTAACATTTGATAAAATTAATGCTACTTACTATTTATCAAGATGTAGTTACAGTATTGATTTTCTATTGTGGATTATTGCATTGACATAACACCTTCTATCACTACAATTTAACACAAAAATAAAATTAGACTGAAGCAGCTGTGTAATGCTCAGCTGAGTTCCCCAGTGATACAGGCTGTCAGTCAGTGGTGAATTTCCTATTAGGCACATGAGGCACATGTCTAGGGGTGACACGTTTTGGGGGGGCGAAACTTGGATGCTTGTTTTATTACTGTCAGAACAAAATTTTCCAGTAACTGTAAAATACTTCCACTCTATTATACCATCTTGAGTGGCGTGTAAATGGGTAGGAATGCCCCTGTTAGCTGTCCTACTCAGTAAATATGCATACATAATAAAAAATCAAACTTATATATATATATATATATATATATATATAATTTTATTAAATTGCCAATCATCAAATCATGGCTTATAACCAATCAATGAAAATAATAAAATTAGGCAGAAGGTGGCAGCTGTTACTGTTGTGCCTAGGGGCACCATGACCTCTAAATCCACCCCTGCTGTCAGCAGGAAGAGACTTTCTGCTTCATCAGACATTATGTCTTCCTGGTGACCCAGCAAGCACACAGCATGGAATCCAGGATTTGGGCATTCAGTAGCAGTTTCTTCCAAAAGGATAAAAAAAATCTAAATGTTTTGAAAATAAGTGTCATAAAAAGCCAGATGTTCAGTACTTTGAGCATGCACCGGACCCATACTGTACACATGCAGTACATGTACTGCGTCGTTGGATGAACTACAGCTTTCAAGTGACTGCCAGTCTGCAGCCATTTGGGGTTGGGGAGGAGACGGCGATGGCCACCAAATTTTAAATTTGTGGCATAAAGCCTCCATTTTGGGGCCAGGATTTCCGTTGAAAGAGGGAGATTTCCTAGCTTCTTGGTCTGAGCTTTGGCAGCCAGATGGCGTAACCCCATGAGCCGACGGTGTCGCAGGTGATCCGAGGATGCAGCATGGATTACTAATACATGCAGGAGGCGTCTACTTATACTAGACACCTCCTGCTGCATTACCATATCAGTGCATCACTGCTGCTTCCAAGGAGCAGCAATGATGCTCACTCCAACTACATCTGAATTAGGCCCCATATTACTAGAGTACCGGGTAGCCATGTGACACAACCCCAGACCATAGACCCAACTGCAGCCAGTGCTTTAGTATCTAGTAAAATATTTATTTTACAATGTCAAAGTACTTTGAAGACAGCAATAGGACATTGTTTAGTGCCACCTACAGGTTGGACATAACAAAATAAATCCAAGTTTATTTACAATGTTTACTAAATAAACAGCAAAGTTCAATTTAATTTTACCTAACATACTGTACTAATAATACACATTAGACTGTATCTAGACTAGTCATACGCAGTGCCGTTTCTAGCGGCGGGCGAGCCATGCAACCGCACGGGGCACCCGCCATGGCACTTTGTGTGTCCTTGTCTCCCCCTCCTCCCTCTTCCCGAGCACTCCTGCTCGGGGGGTGGAGTTTTGCGGAATGACGCGGTTGCGTCGTGACATCACAACGCAATCGCATCATTCCACGAAACCCCGCCCCCAGAGCAGGAGTGCTCGGGAAGAGGGAGGAGGAGCAGACAAGCTGGAAGGAGGAGGCGGCCGGCGCAAAGGAGGTGAGGCGGCCCGACCCGAAAAGTGGGAAAACACTCTATATGTAAGTAGTCTCCCCCCCCTCCCTCTCCCTTCCTTCCCCCCCACTTGACACTTGCCTGCCGTACTGTGTAAAATGGGGACACCTGCCTGCCGCACTGTGTAAAATGGGGACACCTGCCTGCCGTAATGTGTAAAATGGGGACACCTGCCTGCAGTACTGTGTAAAATGGGGACACCTGCCTGCCGTAATGTGTAAAATTGGGACACTTGCATGCCGTAATGTATAAAATGGGGACACCTGCCTGCTGTAATGTGTAAAATGGGGACACTTGCCTGCCGTACTGTGTAAAATGGGGACACCTGCCTGCCGTACTGTGTAAAATGGGGACACTTGCCTGCCGCACTGTGTAAAATGCGGACACGTGCCTGCTGTAATGTGTAAAATGGGGAGTCTTGCCTGCCTTACTGTGTAAAATGGGGACTCTTGCCTGCCGTACTGTGTAAATGCGGACTCTTGTCTGCCGTAATGTGTAAAATGGGGAGTCTTGCCTGCGTAATGTGTAAAATGGGGACCCGTGCCTGCTGTAATGTGTAAAATGGGGACTCTTGCCTGCCATACTTTGTAAAATGAGGACTTTTGATTTTTTTTCTCTCCCTGTGGTGGCCGTGATGATATCAGATGAGGCCACGCCCACTTTAATGAGATCACGCCCATTTTAATGAGTCCACGCTCCCTTGCCGGGAGCGCGCGCGCATGCTTTTTCGTTTTATAGCTATGGGGAAAGGGGGGGGGGGGGGGCACTTTTTTTTTATGTCAATGGGGGGGGGGGGGTAGGGGTGCATTTTGAAATCTCGCACTGGGAGCCAAATTGGCTAGAAACGGCCCTGAGTCATAGGTAAACAAACAGCTCACATTCAACCCATTATATTTTTTGTCATCCAGGCATGAAGCCTGAAGACTTTACCTTTTGCTTAGTTACCACACATTCTCACTTAGATTCAAGTCTGCAAAGCTGTAACTAAACTTTTTGGTGCCCTGTGCCAGAGAGAGAATTGGCGCCCACCCCATTCTTCCAATAGGGACATAAGGCGAATACCTCCTGGGGAAAGGGCATGACAAGATTGTTTATATATGTGTGTGTGTATTATTTACATATAAATAATACACACACATTTATAGACCACTGTGAGAAAATGGATTTGGACACAAATCTTCTTTATACCACATTTGTGCACTTAACTTGAGAGCATGTTGTTATTCAGTTATAATACCTGTTATTAAATAACATATTTCAATATATTGCCATACCCAGGATCCAAACCCATAACCTGTTGCATTCTAATCAAATGCCCTACTCATTCAGCTATTTGATCCTGCATAAAAACTAAGAACACTATATGAAGCTACTGGTACGTTGTAAAAAAAAAAAAAAAAAATCAGCATTGTAATCGAGCATTTGGTGTGCAGCCTCACATCCAATCCCTTGCAGCCACACAATACATAGATCTGCTCAGCCGCAATGCTGATCATTTTTTCACAAAGTACAAGGTAAGCTTCAAATAGAATTATCTAGCTTAGAATTATATACCTTTCTATGCAAGGGCACATAGCTCAATGAATAGATTGTCTGACTGCAATGCCACAGGCAATGGGTTAGAATCCTGGGTATGTCAGCATCTTGAAATGTAATACAGGACAGTGTGACTGATAAAGAAATCTCAAGTTAAATTGATGAATGTTGTATAGGTAAGAGCGACAGAAGGGGTCAGGTTAGGAGACATGGGCGGTCAGGAGATGCCTGGCTTCAAAAAGGGGGGAAACTGCAAGTGAAAGTAATTAAAACAGATAACTGGCAAGTGCCGCCAACAGTTCTCCCTACCCTGCAGCGCTATGTGCGGTGCCCCCTCTGCACACACCTAGTTACTGCCCTGCAAGTCAGTCCTGGTGTCTTTTCCCTGTTGTCAGTAATCACCACTAATCCTATATTTTCCTATAGTGGGAACAGCTCCTGTGAGCCGGCTGGCGCATTGTTAGCAGTCGGTATTCCAGCATCTGCTTCCCCTCATGGCCATTGGACTGCTCCTCATATCAGTCATACTCAGAGTTGATCGCAGCAGCAAATTTGTTAGCAGTTGGGCAAAACCATGGGGGTCATTCCGAGTTGATCGCTCACTAGCTGTTTTTAGCAGCCGTGCGAACACATAGTCGCTGCCCACTGGGGAGTGTATTTTAGCTTTGCAAGTGTGTGAACGCTTGTGCAGCCAAGCAGTACAAAAACAGTTTTTGCAGTTTCTGAGTAGGTCTGAACTTACTCAGCCGCTGCGATCACTTCAGCCTGTCCGGTCCCAGAATTGACGTCAGACACCCGCCCTGCAAACGCTTGGACATGCCTGCGTTTTTCCAACCACTCCCAGAAAACGGTCAGTTGACACCCATGAACACACTCTTTCCGTCAATCTCCTTGCGATCAGCTGTGCGAATGGATTTTTCTTTAAATCTATCGCACAGCAACGATCCATTTGTACCCGTACGACGCACCTCCGCATTGCGGTGCATATGCAGGCGCAGTATTGACCTGATCACTGCGCTGTGAAAAACGGCAGCGTGCGATCAGGTCGGAATGACCCCCCATCTGCACTGCAGGTGCGGCAGATATAACATTTGCAGAGAGAGTTAGATTTGGGTGGGTTATTTTGTTTCTGTGCAGGGTAAATACTGGCTGCTTTATTTTTACACTGCAATTTAAATTTCAGTTTGAACACATACCACCCAAATCTAAAGGTGGGTACACACTGATAGATATATCTGCCGATCAATTGATCGGCAGATATATCTATGGACGCATACACACTGCCCGATCCGTCGGGGACTGACATCATGAACTGGGCGGGCGTGTACACGCAGGGCGTGTTTGTGACGTCAAATCTGGAATTGAACAGTCTGAAGTCATCGCAAGCTAGGAGTAGGTCTGGAGCTACTCTGAAACTGCACAATTTTTTTTTGTAGACGCTCTGCGATCCTTTCGTTCGCACTTCTGCTAAGCTAAAATACACTCCCAGAGGGCGGCGGCTTAGCGTTTGCATGACTGCTAAAAACTGCTAGCGAGCGATCAACTCGGAATGACCCCCATGGTTTTGCCCAACTGCTAACAAATTTGCTGCTACAATCAACTCTGAATTAGGCCCACTGTCCCAACATCAGTTGTAAGATGGCAGTGCTGGAGGAAACCTGGTCAGACATTGAGGTGCGTCTAAAGGGCACATCAGCAGCTGAAAATCATCGCCAACTTGTTGAGGTGTATGGAGATGATGTCATGTCCCAGAAACAGGTTTGGGTTTATGCATTTATGCATTTTGGAGTTTGCTTGCAGTGGCATATCTATAGTTGATGCAGCGTGTGTGGTGCACATGGGCCCCTGAGTCCAGGGGGCCCACACTGCACACCCTGCACCCATTTTTTTTCATTACTTACCTCTCCAAAGTCCCCCTGCTGCTGCACAAATCCCCAGGAAAATGGTGCAGCAGCCATTTTCCCGGTGTTTCACACATGCGCAGTAGTAAAATCACTGGGAAAATGCCCATTGCACCATTTCCCCAGAGACCTGTGTATGTGCACTAGACTCTGGGCAATGCTATGGTCTCCTAGTGACCCTAGTGCATAGAGTCTCTGGCCTGCTGGCTAGAGAGTAGGGGCCCAGACATAAACTGCACATGGGCCACCTCTTCTCTTAATATGTACATTTATGCCGGTCCTATTCTGATTCGGACAGAACTTGGCTGGGAGGGGGGGGGGGGGGTTACAAGCCCACAGAACCATTCTAACTCGTGGGAATGTCATGGGAGTTTTGTGGGTGTGTATCTAAAGCTCTGTTCGATCCGGTGGGTGGTCTAAGTTCCTGCTCGCAGACACATGAACCCCCTCCCCCATTTTCCCTTAAAGGTTCTCGCTTTAGCATAAGGTAGTACATCAGGCTTATGTGGCTGTCAGCAACTACAACTACTTTGCGTGCAGCCCAGAATCAGCCCCATCTGTGACTTTTCATTAGAGTACAAGACCATAAAACATTGCTCTTCTTCTAATTTTCTTTCGGTGAGGTCTATTTATTCATGTAGCAATGGCATGAAAGGCAATGGAGGAAGACTCATATGAAGCATACCCAGGGACAGACTGGCCAACAGGGGTACCAGGAAAACCACCGGTAGGCCCCACTGCCTGAGGGAACACTCCTTCCTCTAAGGATCAGGCTCCAGACTGTGCACTTGTATTATACATGGAAGATATGTTGCATTACACTGCACTAAACTATTGTGTATTTCAAGCCTCTGTGGGGCTGGCCACACCCCCTTTGTAGGCTGACCACACCCCTAAGTATGGGCCCCTATAACTGCATTCCACCGGTGGGCCCTTTATGCCCCAGTCCGACACTGAGCATACCAATACACAAACACCTGGAATACATTCCTGTTAAGTGAGTTAATGACAACAAACTCACCTTTCCATGTGGTGGAGATGTTTTGCAAACTAGCAATGTCTGCAAACCAATGCAACTTTCTCCCAGTCAAGATGCAAAGAGTTTGTGACTGAATTCTTATAAAACAGAAGTTCTTATGATAGGAGTTCAGCATCAAAGAACAAGACTGCAGCTTTGCCAATCAACTAGACTTTCCTTGGGGATTTACAGTTGCAAAACACTGACCATGGCCAATATTTACTAAGAATTCGAGTTTGTCCGATTTGTGTTTTTTTATCTAAGTCCCAATCCGGGAATTCACTAAGTACCGATCTCGGCAGTGTTTGGACTATTCGTAATGGTTTGATTTGCAAAGTTCCGAAATACGAATGAATAGACCATCGGTCAAACGCGGCTGTTATTTCATACAATACGGGAATTCACTATTCATTCGTATTTGGGTGTTAGTTTCTGAGTGCTCAATTGCGGTCGTATTTTTTTGCGAATCGGTAAAAAAAGCGGCAAAAAAATAGACCTGCTTTTTTCAATCATGTTTACATGTGTTGCAACTCAAAAATCAATCACACCTGAATTAGGATGCCTATAAAAGGATGTTAGTCTCATTTCAATACACCTACACTCAGAAATGGCAGCAGGACTGTGGGCCAGTGATCTTTTGTGTGCTGTGGGATTCCTCAGACTCAGACATCAGCCTGTAAGTACCCAGGGCCAAGAAACTGAACATGGTCAGCAGGTTGTACAGGTTCTGCGGAGGCTGCGCAGGCCTCGGTTTTTTAGGAGGCATTTAAACTTGAACGCATTGTCCGATGATTAGGTCATACAGATGTTCCGTCTAAATGGTAACAACATTTTCCGTCTGTATGACCTTGTCAAACTGGGCCTAGACCCTGAGACACCACGCTCTCGCTCTGTCTCAGGCCTGCACAAACTCCTGGCTGTGTTGCACTTTATGGCTACTGGCAGCTTTCAGGCTGTGTCTGGGGATGTCATAGGAATCTCACAGCCCTCATTTTCCAGAATCTTAACACAGGTGATGTATACCTAACTACCTCTTCTGTTTTTTGTTTGTTTTAATTTCTCGGTGGCCAGTTCTGTCCTAAAATCTCATGTTTATTGTTCTTTAAAATATACACACAGGTGTTGGCTGTTTTTCAGCCCCACATCGAGGCCTCAATCTGCTTCCCTACCCAGGAGTCTCAGTGGCATGCCGTCAGGGTAGATTTCTATGAGCTGGCTGGCATGCCCAATGTGCTTGGAGCCATAGATTGCACACACATTCAGCTGAGACCACCTAGGGGCAGGCAGCACATATATACTAATCGCCATTTCGAACACTCCACAAATGTGCAGGTGGTTTGTGATGCTAATCTCAAAATAATGAATGTTGTTGCTGGTTACCCTGGGGGCTGCCATGACTCCTTCATCCTCAGTCAGTCATCCCTCTTTGATAAGTTTGAGGATGGACAAATGCCAGATGGATGGCTGCTGGGTATGTAATTTGATATGTGTAGGCCTGCGTATACTTTGTCCAAATACAGGTGCAGATGTATTAACCTGTAGAAGGCATAAGAAAGTGAGAAACCAGTGATATGTGCAAGGTGATAAAGGCACCAGCCAATCAGCTCCAATATGTAAATGAACATTTAGGAACAGATTGTCTGCTGCCTTTATCACCTTGCACATATCACTGGTTTATCACTTCCTTATGCCCTGTACAGGTTAATACATCTGCCCCACAGTGTGTTACTTATGTGTTGCTGTATCTTAACATGAATCACGTTACTATATCTGTCTTTTAGGTGATGGAGGATATGGCTGTTTCTCTTGGCTTCTAACTCCATTGTCCCGACCTGATACCCCTGCTGAAAACAATTACAATAATGCACATAAGTCCACGCGGAATGTGATAGAAAGATGTTTTGGTGTGCTGAAATCTAGGTTTCGGTGTCTGGATAAGTCTGGTGGCCTTTTGTTGTATAGTCCCTCCAAGGTGACTCAAATTGTGTTCTGCTGCTGCTTTCTTCATAACATGTGTTTGCAACTACATCTGCCACATGTCGAGGAGGAGGAGGAGGAGGAGGAAGAAAGCAGCCAGCAAGCAGAGTAATTAGAGACATCTGGTGATACTTGGAGTACAGATGTAGGGAGGCAGGTTAGGCAAGAGCTCATCACTCGCTATTTCTAAGGTAAGTTTGGCTTGCTTATTTCATTTGTTGTGTAATCATAAATAGATGTTTTGCCATTTTTATTGGCAAAACCATTACTCAGAATGTGTCTGTCTCCTTGACACATACAAACATACCCTCGCTTTATGCAAAACAAATGTCGCATGTGTATTGTGTGTATTTTAAAACTCAAAACAACAGATTATGAGTGGCATGCATTAAGTCTGGATAAGTGATCATAAACTTGCAGTGCTAATTTATTACAAGCACACATAGGCCCTCATTCCGAGTTGTTCGCTCGCAAGCTGCTTTTAGCAGCATTGCACACGCTAAGCCGCCGCCTACTGGGAGTGAATCTTAGCTTAATAAAATTGCGAATGAAAGATTCGCAATATTGCAAAAAGATTTATCTGTGCAGTTTCTGAGTAGCTCGAGACTTACTCTTCCAGTGCGATCAGTTTAGTGCTTGTCGTTTCTGGTTTGACGTCACAAACACACCCAGCGTTCGCCCAGGCACTCCCCCGTTTCTTCAGCCACTGACGCGTTTTTCCCAGAAACGGTAGCGTTTTTTCACACACTCCCATAAAACGGCCAGTTTCCGCCCAGAAACACCCACTTCCTGTCAATCACACTCCGATCACCAGAACAAAGAAAAAACCTCGTAATGCCGTGAGTAAATTACCAAACTTCATTGCAAATTTACTTGGCGCAGTCGCAGTGCAAACATTGCGCATGCGCAATTAGCGGAAAATCGCTGCGATGCGAAGAAAATTACCGAGCGAACAACTCGGAATGAGGGCCATAATCCATTTAGTATTTTACTTTATCATTGTGTGTAACATCCTAATGCACAGGTTCACAAACTCGGCCCTCAGGACCACACACAGTGCATGTTTTTCACGTAACCCAGTAGAAGCACAGGTGTATGAATTACTCACAGACATATGTTAAAAGGTTCACAGGTGGAGCTAATTATGTCACTTGTGATTCTGTGAGTAGACCTGCAAAACATGAACTGTGTGGGGTCCTGAGGGCCGAGTTTGAGAACCTGTGTTCCCAAAAAACACTCCTCAACATATAATATGTTAGCCTTGAGGAATACATGTGTCCCTATGTGTGATGCTCCATCATATTTAAGGGACACAAACTTACTGTAATCAGAAATAATTTATTTCCTAATGTTTGCTGCAGTAAACTTGCTGATGTGTAAGTAAATACACAGTTTGCCACATATATACATTATTATACACATTCTTTGCTTTTTGGTTAAAAAGTTCTAATTTGTTGGTTTCTGCATCATGTGTAATAACATTCTTACTAATTTTTAACACACACAAACATGTCCCAACAATACTGACATTCATTTTGTCAATGTTTTAAAAAAAATTCAATGCCAACATATTAAAAGCTTTTTACGCAACTCAATTGTGTTCTTCTTGTAATGTTGTATAGAGAAGAAAGGTACAATAGTTATCAATAACATTGTAATTTGGATTGTATGCAGGATATGAGAATGATTGGAATCTAGAAAAAGTAATGATTAGAAAAAAATCAAGTGGTCTGTTTACTTCCAGCTAAAGACATTCTGCCTGGCTGCCAATTATTGTGTCTGCAGGATATGAGAATGATTGGAATCTAGAAAGAGTAATGATTAGAAAAAAATCAAGTGGTCTGTTTACTTCCTGCTAACATGTATGTGCGGCTTCATCAACATTTCCCTCCTCCAATACCAAAAAAAATGGTAAAGAATAAATGTGCGTACAAATTTTATGTTGTTGTTTGTACCACTTATAATTAATGATGTTGTATAAATTGTCAAGGAGCTAAGTGTTATATATTTTTTGCCAAACATACACTTACTAACTATTTCGAGTTACTTATCACAAATGTCTAACTTGTATTTTTTTCACGTTTTTTTTTTGGTGGCTGCTTGTCCTGCCCTTTGCCTTTAGCACTGTCATGTTGTCGTGCTCTGGTGGAGCGTCTTGGTGGTGATGAGACTGGCGTGATATTTGGAGTAGTCGTACCAGAACTGCTGCTTGTTTGCTGTTGGTGCATGCATCTGAGTGTTTCATTCAGGTTAGTGAGGGTTGCATTGAGTTCACGTGTAGCAGCATTTTGATTGTCTACAATTCGGAATAAACTTCATTAATCTTTTGATTGTTTTGAAAAATGTTCATATAACTTTGCTGTTGTCTGTGCTGTTCTTCCATTAGTCTGTGCTGTTCTTCCATTATGCGCTGTAAGTTGCCCATAACCTGTGTATTGTCTGTACGCATGAGTTCCATGGTATTGCCAATTCTGGTTGTTTGTTCATTTTGTCTACTCAGATTTCTTGATATTCTTCTGAGGTGACATGGTAGGCTTGCAAACATTTGTGTCTGCCTATGCAGGCAATCTTCATTAGTGGCCTGCTGTCTAGCCCAAATGGTCCAAAACACCTGATCAGGGCCTTGTGTTACTGGTGTTGTTGGGCTGTGTTATAGTGGTGGTGTGCTTTGCTGTGGTGGTGTACTCACAGGTGCTGGGGGGCCCATTCCTTGCCTTAATGGCTGCATTTCTAAGATGTTTGTCTTCTCCATGTCACTGTGTTGCTGTTGTTGTGGAGGGATGCTGTTCCCAGGACTAGAAGCTGAAATGTTAAACAAATCTCCATTAGCTATCCATATGTTTGAGAAATGTAAACAAATCACTACACATGGAACACATGTCATTCACTGTTGCTTTCAAATATTCTGCCTAGCAACACCATCACTCATAACTTAAATACATACATATGCCTGTTTGTGGCAAATGTGTCTGGTTACTTAATTGTGAAAGCAAACACTTTAGTTTTATTGTAGCTCACACATACTCCACCATAAAAACACATTGGAATCCATAATGTGTTACCTTATAGCTTTGATCAAAAAAAAAAATAGTAATGTTTTTATATGTATTTTGCAATGTTACCTCAAACACACATGTGAAATTTTGAAAAAAAAAACGTACTTTTTTCTTAAAAAAAACATGCTTTTTTGTTGCAGCATCTTACACACAATGTCATACTGTATGGCTCAAGTGGACATACATATCTTTACTGGATGTGGACAAGGCCATTTAGCTTGGATTCCATTTCAGGTTTTACTTACTGCGGTAAGTATCTAAGTTTTTGATGTGTTTTGACTTAATGCGGTTAAGAAAAATTTGGATTACGTCCTGAAATTTGTATCATTTATTTCAGTTTGATACTCACAATCAAGATGAGGGGAGTGTGGATGACGTCTTGGAGGTGTGTCCAAAATTTGGAGTGGGGGGACAGAACATACGGACGATAATCTTCGTGACGGGGTAGCCTGCTGTGGTTGGCCCGGGACATACGACCTTGCTTTCTTTTCGGCCACAGGTTTTTTGTGGTGATGTCTTACAGAAGTCCCACTTCTGCTGCTCCATACTTCTTTTGATGGACCTATTAATGAAAGTGCAATTTTGTTATGGCCATTCCTTTACAAACATACCCTATACTACAATGGACACTTTACCTGCTTCCGCAGCGTCATCATCATCATCAGATGTGATAGGAGTTACTGGCCGACGAGTAGTACTGTTTTTTTTAAACACTGTATAAAAAAATATATGCTATTGTTGATACATCCACCCATTATGCTTATAAACATTTATTCTTTAAGAAATGCTTGCTTTATTTCTAATAAAAACATAAGGACCGGAAACAAAAAAAACTATACATAAAACAATAAACATTTTCCAATAGACATATGCACTATGGAAAAATCAACACAGGAAAACACGTACAGGATACTGACATAGGCCACAAGTAAAAAAAAACAAAAAAAAAACATTACCAACCAAAAACACACACATCTTCTTTTTGTATTGAAAGGAAAAATATTACAGATGCAATATATAAATTGCTCTGTGATGTGGCACTCCAAACACACATTACCACTATATGAGCCAAACCAAAATGTATAAATATTTTAAAAATTACACTGCAGTGTGGTGTCACGGTACAAATACAAACTAAAAATTATCAAAGAAATAGTGGTATTTTGTTAAAATATATTACATTATCTAATAATGACATTACACATGTAAGTGGTTTCCAAACCACTTTCCACTACTCCAGCCTCTAACATGACAACCACTGTTTTTTAAACATTGCACATGGATCACTTAAATATAAAACATAGGCCCTCATTCCGAGTTGATCGGTCGGTATTTTTCATCGCATCGCAATGAAAATCCGCTTAGTACGCATGCGCAATATTCGCACTGCGACTGCGCCAAGTAATTTAACAATGAAGATAGTATTTTTACTCACGGCTTTTTCATCGCTCCGGCGATCGTAATGTGATTGACAGGAAATGGGTGTTACTGGGCGGAAACACGGCGTTTTATGGGCGTGTGGATAAAAACGCTACCGTTTCCGGAAAAAACGCAGGAGTGGCCGGGGAAACGGGGGAGTGTCTGGGCGAACGCTGGGTGTGTTTGTGACGTCAAAACAGGAACGACAAGCACTGAACTGATCGCACAGGCAGAGTAAGTCTGAAGCTACTCTGAAACTGCTAAGTAGTTAGTAATCGCAATATTGCGAATACATCGGTCGCAATTTTAAGAAGCTAAGATTCACTCCCAGTAGGCGGCGGCTTAGCGTGTGTAACTCTGCTAAAATCGCCTTGCGAGCGATCAACTCGGAATGAGGGCCCTAGTCACAATTATAAAAAAAAAAAGGCCCAAAAGGAAAACATTATTGCAGGACAATTCAGAGACACACCAAGTCCAAACTACACATGCAAAATATCTTTCATAAAAACACATGACATACAATAAAGTAAGATGTTACATTGGCTTTTGTATAAAACATTAACCAAAACAATGTATTTGCTGACACACACTTGAAGATGGGAGTAATATGCAACGTCACATGACACACATTTAAAAAAATAAATAAAAATAAAAATAAGGTCATAGAATGTAAATGCAAATACACATGCTCACCATTCTTCCTGGGACTATCGGAATCCCGGACATGGGTTGCAGAGACTACTTCAGGAGGTATTACACTCTGCATGGGCTCCTCATACTCCAGATATCTTGCAATATAGGGCTGCCCACCACTGGTTTTTCGAGCCGACTTCGCCTCCTTGGCCATTTTGGACTTGACACGTCGCTTTATGTCATAGTACCGTTTGCGGCACGTGTCCTCCGTCCGCTTGACCACCCCCTCACTATTGACAGCAGCAACAACTTTCGCCCACAACACCGTCTTCCTCCATGTTGGCACCTTGGCGGACTCAGGGCCAAATAGCTGCCCCTGATACTTCATCAGCTCACGCACCAATGCCACATTTTCAGCAAAACTAAACTTTACATTCTGCCCAGTCTTAGTAGTGGTGCGTGGCTGCGGAGCACTCTGACTGTCACTATCACTTGAGGCTGCTGCAGCAACCTCACCCACCTCCTCCACCTCACTAACCTCACTAACACTCACCTCCTCCACCTGACTGACCTCCTCCCCCTCACTCACACCCTCCACCTAACCCACCTCTGAGTCACACATAATTGTGTGTCTAAACAGTTAACACAGAAAAAAAAAATACAAACAACACACTCCTCCACTACCACTACACAACTCACACCCACACACCCACACACACAAACACTGACAAGGGACTATAAAGAAAAATAACTTGGACTAAAAATGAAACAAAACCACAAAAAACAAGACTACAAGAATGACAAGACGACTTTCAAACACAATACCACACTCAGAAATCGCTACCAACACTCCTCACCAAACCACAAATTCACCTACCTCCACAGCACAACCTCCCTCCTCCTCACCACTAACTAAACCTACGAGGTGCGGACGGTTTGGGGCGTATTTATATGGTTGCGCACAGACACTCCTACCATCTGAAACACAACCAATCACGAACGGGGATGAAAAACGAAACTGAAAGTGAAAATGCGGCCGCGGGGAAAAAAAACCCCTGCCGCGTTTAACTTAGGGGAAAAAACAGCAAATACAACAAAAACACGTACGCAAACGACAATGACGGCCGTAAATGTGCCAAAAAAAAACGACTGGCATCGACATCAGAAAAAACGAAAACCATAAAGTCGACTGCTTCGTAACTTTGCGTATATGGATTAAAAAAGTTGAATGAAAATGTACCCGATACAAAACGAGTTTAAACACTACACAAACCGAATCAAACACGAATATTAGTAAATATTGCCCCATGTGTGCATCTTGGTTTATCCTGGATTGTGACTAGACTGAAACATCAGGTGTCAGCTACTGTATGCTCAAATCTTCATTCATTTATGGAAAAAACATAGGGGGTCATTCCGAGTTGATCGCTCGCTAGCTACTTTTAGCAGCCGTGCAAACGCATAGTCGCCGCCCACGGGGGAGTGTATTTTCAAGTGTGCGAATGCCTTTGCAGCCGAGTGCAGCAAAAACATTTTGTGCAGTTTCAGAGTAGCTCTGGACTTACTCAGCCCTTGCGATCACTTCAGTCTTTTTGGGCCCAGAATTGACATCAGACACCCGCCCTGCAAATGCCTGGACATGCCTGCGTTTTTCCAAAACTCCCAGAAAACGGTCAGTTGACACCCATAAATGCCCTCTTTCTGTCAATCACCTTGCGTTCGGCTGTGCAAATGGAATCTTCGCTAAATCCATCGCCCAGTAACAATCCTCTTTGTACCCGTATGACGCTCCTGCGCATTGTGGTGCATACGCACGTGCAGTTTTGCCATTTTTTTACCTGATCGCTGCGCTGCGAAAATCGTCAGCGAGCGATCAACTCGGAATGACCCCCATAGCCAGAATCAAGTACTTAGTTCCCTGAGAAGATCTTTCTACACTCATACATTTGTATCTTCATGCTTGAACTACTGCAATGTATTCTACCACAGACATAATTGCACCATTTGCATCTCTTACAAAATGCAGCAGCCAGGCTGGTACCTACCACTCCATACTCCTGCCACATAACACTCTCTCAATCAGGGGCGTATCTACCCATTGGCCAGGATAGCAATTGCCAGGGGAGGAAGACGAGCAGGGGGGGGGGGGCGCTGCCCGACGGTACCACCCTCGACCAATGGGTGGAATCCCTTAAGCCATAATGTTTGGAAATACCTGCTTGGCCGAGCTGCCTGTGCATTGCTTGGGATTGGGGGGCGGAGGATCACTCAGAAGGCAGGAGCTGGCGCCGCTATCCGGCACCGCAATGCACTACAGGGAAGAAACTGAAAACTGAAAAACAGCTGTGAGCTGTAGTTTATTTTCAGTTTCTTCACATAGTTTGGTGCGGTGCCGGTCACCGGTGCCAGTTCCTGCCTGCTGAGTGATCCTCTGCCCTTTATCCCAGGCAGCTCGGCACGGGATCAGTACTAAATGCCGCCGGCCGGAATCCCGGCGGTCGAAATCCCGACGCCGGAATCCCGACCACACAATCCCAACAGGGATGGCGAGCGGAACGCAGCCCCTTGCGGGCTCGCTTCGCTCGCCACGCTGCGGGCACGGTGCCTCGCTACGCTCGGCACACTATTATATTCTCCCTCTATGGGTGTCGTGGACACCCACGGAGGGAGAATATGTCGGGATTGTGGCGGTCGGGATTCCGGCGTCGGCGGCATCTTGACCGCATCCCCTCCCCACAGCAAGTATTGCCAGACGGGTGGTCTTCAGTATGCCGACTGACGGGATCCCGGCGCACAGTGTACCGGTACCGGGATCCCGACAGCCGGCATGCCGACAATTGTTCTCCCTCGTGGGGGTCCACGATCCCCCTGGAGGGAGAATAAAATAGCGTGCCGTGCCCGTAGCGTGGCGAGCGCAGCGAGCCCGCAAGGGGCTCATTTGCGCTCGCCACACTGTCTGTAAGCCGGCGGTCGGGCTCCCGGCGCCGGTATGCTGGTCGCCGGGAGCCCGTCCGCCGGCATACCATAGTGAACCCTTGCCAGACACTATGGCTATCTGCTGGGATGTTGTGGGGTGGAGACTAGGGCTATGTGCTGTGTGGAGAGGCTATGTATGTGCTGGGAGTGGGGGAGACTACTACTTTGTGCTAAGGGCGGACTACAGCTATGTGCTGGGAGGGGGATGGGGACTATGGCTATGTGCTTGGGGAGATGAGGGGCTATGTACTATAGCTATCCATGCTGGCAGGGAACTATTGTTATGTGATGGGAGGGGGGTGGGGACTACTGTATGACTGTGTTGGGAGAAGTGGAGACTACAGCTATGTGCTGGGGGGAATACGGCTATTGCTTGGGGAGATGGGGGCTATGGCTATTTACTGGGAGGGGGGTGGGGACTATGACTATATGACTGTGGGGGCATATGTGTATCTGGCACCGTGGGGGCATATCTGGCACTATGAGGGCATATCTGGCACCATGGGGGCATGTGTATCTGGCAACGTGGGGGCATATCTGGCACTGTGGGGCATATGTGTATCTGGCACTGTGGGGGCATATCTGGCACTGTGGGGGCACATCTGGCACTGGGGGCATATGTGTATCTGGCACTGTGGGGGCATGTGTGTATCCAGCACTGTGGGGGCATATGCACATCTGGCACTGTGGGGGCATATGTGTATATGGCACTGTGGGGGTATATGTGTATCTGACACTGCACTATTGGGGTCATATTTGTATCATACCCCCAATTTCATTGGCCACACCCATTTTTTTGTGTGCGCGCCTTCGGCACGCGCACACAGTACCACTAAGGATTTTTTTTTCTACTTGCACCACTGGGTAGTTTGCTGCATTGCACTTCTTTGCACTACTATTTGATTATACTACCTGGCCTTGGGTGGCATTGCCTCCTCAGCTAGGCCAGGCACTGTTGATGTGTCCTCAGTGTTATAAGAATTACTGTATGGGCATAATATGTAAAGGGAACTGCTACTGTGTGGGCATGATGTGTATAAGGGTTACTACTGTGTAGCGTAATTTGAATTGGGGGAACTATTGTATGGTCATGCCCCTTTCCCACAAGATCATATCCCTTTTTTGCACATGCACCTTCCCTATTTCAAATGTGGGTGGCGCCAGTCCCTTACTTTGCCAGGAGCGCCCGGACCCCTAGATACACCCCTGTTCTCTATTCCCTTCACTGGCTGCCTGTAAGATGGCAAATCTATGTCAATATCAGATTACTTACTTTCAAAGCCTTACACAACCAGGGTGAAAGGTACTTGAATCAGAATCTGATTCCTTATATTCCTACTCACTTTTACTTATATGTGCACATAAAGGACTATTATTAGTATCTAGAATATAACATACTTCATGGGGGAGATCACGTTTTTAGCTTTGTGCTGCTGAATCTTTGAAACGTATTCAAGAAGCCTCCACTCTAGAAGCTTTCAAAAACAGACTAAAGATTTACCTTTTTACTGAAGCATTTCACTTGTGTCCAGTGGCAGGTCCTACCCAGATAGAAGAGGTGAGCTGCCTGGTCCCTGCTGCACCTGCACAATGTAACTGACAGGTGCTGGCACCGGCACATACACAGTAGCGATGATGGTACTGCACATACGCAAAACCCTGTCTTTTATGGACTGCATCAGGCGCACCCAGTAGAAGCCAACTAAGGCTGCCCAAAGGGCAGGGAGTGGCTTCCTACAGTAAGCCAGCTTTCTGCTTATCACAGCCCGGTCTGGCAGTCCCAGAGGAAGGAAACATCTCCCAATGGGACTGCCTGGGGTGACTGGCAGGTAAGACTTCCAATAGGAAGTCAATGCCAGTCACAGTGTAGCAAGTGCAGGCATGGACTGCATCTAGCTCACTGACATGAGTTGAGGTGGCGTATTGTACTGGTAGGTGGGTTTACAGCCCAGAGGTAATATCCGCCACTGTTAGTGTCACTTTAGCTTCTAATAACAAAAAAAGCAATCCAAATGCTTATCTCATAACCTGCAATCTTGTTAATTCTTATTAGTTTTATTTTTTAATCACGTTTGTTATTCTGCAAATGTAAAGCACAATGGGTGGTATTCAATTCCCATTCTGTTTCTGCTGACAGATGTGGTATCATCACTTCTGCTCGCTACCCCCGGGATAGCGAGGCGCCCTAACCCTTTACGCAACTAAACCTGTTTACTTTGGCTGCGATATGCGCGAGAAGTGGGAATCATTTTAGGAAGGAGATTAGGCGTGATATATCATTTGAAATCCGCCCCTTGAGTCTACTAGGATAAAACCATAATAATAATAATAATAATAATAATAATAATATTATTATTATTATTATTATTATTATTATTTTATTATCATCTAATACTAATCAACAAATGATCAATTAAATATTGTGGGGGCAATTGAGCGATAATATCCCAGAGCAGCAGTGTGGGCTAACATGCACTTTGCTGGGCCACGCTGAGGGAATGTGTTACTCGGCTAGCTGGGGGAGGCGGTCATTAGGTTGACAAGCATTAGGTCGACATACATTGGGTCGACCACTGAAGGTCAACATGCATTAGGTCGACCTGGTCACTAGGTCGACATGTACTAGGTTGACATGCAAAAAGGTCGACATGAGTTTTTCACAATTCTTTTCATTTTTTCACCTTTTTCATACTTAACGATCCACGTGAACTACAATTGGGAATGGTAACCTTGCCCAAAGCATGGCGAGCGAAGTGAGCAATACGAGGGGACACAGTGCACTAATTGAGGTTCTCCATCACTTTACAAAGAAAACGACACCAAAAACTATTAAAAAACTCATGTCGACATTTTTCCATGTCGACCTTGTACATGTCGACCTAAAGACAATACCGACCTAATGACCATGTCGACCTTCAGTAGTCGACCCAATGTATGTCGACCTAATGAACCACACCCCTAGCTGGTTACACATATACACACTAGAACTGAAAAGCCAGAAAGCCCGCACTCCTTCTTCCCATTCCACTTTGTGAACAGTAAAACACAAATATGAAAAACAGTTTACAGATCAGGTATTAAAAAATATGAACAAATATGTAAAAATGACTAAAGACTGAAAAATGCGTCATTCAAAGCAATAACTGTTAAATAGGCTTTCCCATGATTTGCAAAATGTGGTTAATCTTACTGCCCATGGTAAGTGCTATCGCCAGTAGGGATCTCTTGTGATGAAATGTAGGGCAAAGCTTTATCATTACTAAAAACACTCAGTGTCCACATTGGTGGTCATTCCGAGTTGTTCGCTCGGTAATTTTCTTCGCATCGCAGCGATTTTCCGCTAATTGCGCTTGCGCAATGTTCGCACTGCGACTGCGCCAAGTAAATTTGCTATGAAGTTTGGTATTTTACTCACGGCATTACAAGGTTTTTTCTTCGTTCTGGAGATCGGAGTGTGATTGACAGGAAGTGGGTGTTTCTGGGCGGAAACTGGCCGTTTTATGGGAGTGTGTGAAAAAACGCTACCGTTTCTGGGAAAAATGCGGGAGTGGCTGGAGAAACGGAGGAGTGTCTGGGCGAACGCTGGGTGTGTTTGTGACGTCAAACCAGGAACGACAAGCACTGAACTGATCGCACTGGAAGAGTAAGTCTCGAGCTACTCAGAAACTGCACAGAGAAGTCTTTTTCGCAATATTGCGAATCTTTCGTTCGCAATTTTGCTAAGCTAAGATTCACTCCCAGTAGGCGGCGGCTTAGCGTGTGCAATGCTGCTAAAAGCAGCTTGCGAACGAACAACTCGGAATGAGGGCCCTTATTAGGTACAGTAGAAGTGTACACGTGTTGTTAATGGAAATATCCAATCAGCCTGTGGCATAAAAGCATGCATTCATAGTTACAAGGGTCAGTAGCTGTCCAGACCAAATACAAGAATAAGGAAGATTGTGATCCAAGTGACTTTAACCATGAATAAATAATTGTTGGTATCAGGTGGGTGGTTTCAGAATCTCAAAAAGTGCTGATCACCAGGGCTATTCATGCACAGTAGACACTAATGATTACAGAAATTAGGCCCTCATTCCGAGTCGTTCGCTCGTTCTTTTTTTTCGCATCGCAGTGAAAATCAGCTTAGAGCGCATGCGCAATGTTCGCACTGCGACTGCGCTAAGTAATTCTGCTATGAAGAAAGGATTTTTACTCACGGCTTTTTGTTCGCACCGGCGAACGTAGTGTGATTGACAGGAAATGGGTGTTACTGGGCGGAAACACGGCGTTTTATGGGCGTGTGGCTGAAAACGCTACCGTTTCCGGAAAAAACGCAGGAGTGGCCGGAGAAACGGGGGAGTGTCTGGGCGAACGCTGGGAGTGTTTGTGACGTCAAACCAGGAACGACAAGCACTGAACTGATCGCACAGGCAGAGTAAGTCTGGAGCTACTCTAAAACTGCTAAGTTTTTTTTGTTCGCAATATTGCGTAAACTTCGTTCGCACTTTTAAGATGCTAAGATACACTCCCAGTAGGCGTAGACTAAGCGTGTGTAACTCTGCTAAATTCGCCTTGCGACCGATCAACTCGGAATGAGGGCCTCAGTGCGCAAAACAAACACTGATAAGCAGTTCTGCAAAAACAAATTGTTAATGGGCCAGATGTACTAAGGGGAATATCCAATTAGCTGGGATTATGCTTTACATGCCTCAGGCACGCAAAGCATTATTCACGGAAAACAGCCCCAGGATAACTGTTATTTTGCAACGATAACACATGGGTCTGGGAACTTATCCCGGATCCATGTGTTATCGGTCGATAGCGGGTAGTTTAACATGTGGTAAAAATGGGCTACAATAGGATAGCCCAATTATAACATCGGCCTAATATCAGCAATATTAGCCTGTTTTTGCCATGGGGTAAACTACCGCTGGCAATAGGGTACCCCCGTAAGCCATGAAAAGTGGCAAAATGAAAATGTCACACTCGCGGCGCTGCGGCTGCCGGCGGTCGCTGCCCCCGGTAGGCTCCGGGTTGTTGCATCTTGCTGGCGCTGCCTCCGGTGGGTTCCCGGGCTGTGGGCGCCGTCATTGCGCCTGGCGTTCACGGGGGCGTGGTGGGCGAGTGACGTCATCGGCCCCTTCCGCCAATTGGGAGAGAGAGGGAAGTTCAAAGGAAGACGCCGTGCAGAGCTCCGGCGCCTGAGTATCGTCTCTTCTATGATCACCAGTGCTAGCAGCGTTCAGTGAGTTCTCTAAACTGAACATCTCCTGTGTACCAGCGTTTGCAGAGTATCTCTCAGTGGAACATTCCTTGTGCTTCCAGCGTTTGCAGAGTATCTCTCAGTGGAACATTCCTTGTGCTTCCAGCATTTGCAGAGTATCACTCAGTGGAACATTCCTTGTGCCACCAGCGTTTGCAGAGTATCACTCAGTGGAACAATCACTGTGCTACCAGCGTTACAGTGTATCACCTAGTGGAACATTTACTGTGCTACCAGCGTTACAGTGTATCACTCAGTGGAACATTCACTGTGCTACCTGCGTTACAGTGTATCACTCAGTGGAACATTCACTGTGCTACCAGCGTTACAGTGTATCACTCCGTGGAACATTCACTGTGCTACCAGCGTTACAGTGTATCACTCAGTGGGACATTCTCTGAGTTACAGTGTTTCTCTTAGGGGGACACCTCCTGTGTTTCCTGTATTACATGATATCTCCAAGTGGAACGCCTTCCATACTTCCAGAGTTACCCTGAATCTTAAATCCTCATTCATTTCTTCAACATCGCTCACAAGCTTCTCATTCTTCAAACATCGCTCACAAATTCTTCATTCCTCTGGGGGGTTCACCATCATTCTCAAATCATCATTCATTTCTTCAGCATCGCTCACAAGTTCTTCATTCTTTTGTGTGCTTCACCATCGTTCTCAAATCCTCATTCATTTCTTCAGCATCGCTCACAAGCTCTTCATTCTTCTGTGTGCTTCACCATCGTTCTCAAATCCTCATTCATTTCTTCAGCATCGCTCACAAGTTCTTCATTCTTCTGTGTGCTTCACCATCGTTCTCAAATCATCATTTAATTCTTCAGCATTATACGCCAGTTACTACGGCTAGTTCTGCATGAGGAAAACCTACATCCGGCCATCCCTGCTCCGGCCCAGCTGTGGTTCCTCTTTCCGATCATCGGAAGAACCCCCGAGTTCTCTCAACACTCCGAATCCAGGTCAGTGACAGTATACTCAGGCCTCATGGACCCGGGGGATCGGAACCCAGAATCAAGTGCCATCCAAAACTTAGTTTCCCAAGTTCAGAGTCAGGAGGCGGCACAGGGCCAGGTGATGCGGTATCTCCAGGAATTATCCGGCCGGCTGGATCAAATTCAGGCTTCCCTGGCTTCTGTAGTTCTGGCTCGAGTTCCAGTACCCGCTCCAGTGGTTTCCACCAGTAATGTTCAATCCTTGTCCGGAACCAGGTCACCCCTTCAGCTTCCCACTCCCTCTCGCTATAATGGGAATCCAATGAATTGCCGTGGTTTTCTCAATCAATGCGAGGTGCATTTTGAACTTCTCTCACACAACTTCCCCACGGATCGGGCCAAAGTGGCATACATTATTTCCTTGCTTGAAGGTTCAGCGTTGGATTGGGTGTCTCCGTTGTGGGAGCGATCTGACCCTTTGGTTTCCAGTTACACCAATTTCATCGCGTCATTCCGAAGGATTTTTGACGAGCCGGGCAGAATGACCGCTGCTTCCTCGGACCTGCTCCGAGTCCGTCAAGGCTCCCGTTCAGTGGGACAGTATGTGATTCACTTCCAGACCATAGCCTCTGAACTACGCTGGAATAATGATGCTCTCCGGGCCGCTTTCTGGAACGGGCTCTCCGACCGTCTAAAAGACGAGCTGGTCACTAGGGATCTGCCAGATTCCTTAGAACAGTTGATCTCACTCTGCGTTAAGGTGGATCTCCGCATGCAGGAACAAGGTGGCGAACGTAGTCGGTCGGATCGATCCAGATTCCGGTCTCTCCCGTCTAAGCAAACAGTTACCCCAAGTTCGGATGAACCCATGCAAATCAATCAATCCCGGCTGTCCCCGGAAGAACGACAGCGCCGTCGTGAGGGTAAATTCTGCCTCTACTGTGGAGCCACGGATCACTTTATCAAATTCTGTAAGTCCCGTCCGGGAAACGGGCTGTCCTAGCTTGTTCCGGAGAAGTCGAGTTAGGGGTTACATCTAAATCTTCTCCGACAGTGGATTGTTTACTCTCCGTGTCTCTATTTTCTGAGTCTATAGCTAAACCTGTTAAAGCCCTGCTGGACTCTGGGGCTGCAGGGAACTTTGTTTCTCTTTCTTGTGTTCAGAGTCTGGGTTTACAGTTACAGTCTGTCAAACGACCTATTACGTTGACCGCCATCAATGGTACCAAAATATCGAATGGTCTTATTACAAGTCGCACAGAGCCAATCAAGCTGCAGGTCAGAGCTCTGCATCAAGAACATCTGGAGTTCCTAGTAATTCCGGAGAGGCCTCACGATCTTGTTCTTGGTCTACCTTGGCTTAGAATTCACAATCCTCACGTCGACTGGAAGTCGTCACAAATAGTGTCCTGGAATTCGTTTTGTCACTCTAATTGTCTCACTCCTGTTTACCCGCTCCATGCATCTTCCAAGTCGGATGAGGAGCTCATTCCAGAGGCCTATCGGGAGTTCACAGACGTATTTTCAGAACAGGCGGCTGATCAGTTACCACCGCATAGACCCTGGGACTGTCCCATTGAGCTTATCCCAGGGAGAATGCCACCTCGGGGACGCACATATCCCTTATCATTACCCGAGACCCAAGCTATGTCGGACTACATCAAGTCTAATCTGCTGAAAGGATTCTTTCGCCCCTCTACCTCCCCGGCTGGAGCAGGTTTCTTTTTCGTGAAGAAGAAGGACGGAGGGTTAAGACCATGTATTGATTATCGTGGCTTAAACGATATCACCGTTAAGAACAAATACCCTCTACCGCTAATCACGGAGCTATTTGATAGGGTTCATGGAGCCCACGTTTTCACTAAGCTCGACTTAAGAGGAGCCTATAATTTGATATGTATCCGACAGGGGGACGAATGGAAGACGGCCTTCAATACCAGGGATGGGCATTACGAGTATCTGGTAATGCCGTTTGGCCTCAGCAATGCCCCTGACGTTTTTCAGGGATTTGTAAATGAAATCTTCCGAGATATGTTATATCAAAGCGTAGTGGTGTACTTGGATGACATTCTGATATTTTCTAAGAATCTTGCAGAGCACCGATTACAAGTCAAAGAAGTACTTCTTCGCCTACGAAGAATCGTCTCTACGGCAAGATTTCCAAATGTGTCTTCGAGGTCCCTTCAATTCCATTCCTCGGATATGTCATCTCAGGTACGGAGCTTCGCATGGATCCGGAGAAACTCACTGCCATTCGGGACTGGACTCAGCCTCTCTCCTTGAAAGCGGTACAAAGATTTCTGGGCTTTGCAAATTACTACCGGAAATTTATAAAGGGATTTTCTACCATTGTTGCACCTATTACTGCCCTAACCAAAAAGGGGTCTGGCCCAAGTCACTGGTCTTCAGAAGCTGAAGTAGCGTTTGCCCGGTTGAAATCAGCCTTCATGTCTGCTCCGGTACTCCAACAACCAAATTTTTCTAAACCATTCTTCTTGGAAGTCGATGCTTCTTCAGTAGGCATCGGTGCCGTTCTTTCACAGTACTCCTCTGATGGGAAGTTACATCCATGTGGTTTCCATTCTCGTAAGTTCTCTCCTGCTGAACGAAACTACACCATTGGAGATCAGGAGCTTTTAGCAATAAAATCTGCCCTAGAAGAATGGAGGTACTTATTGGAAGGTGCTAAACACCTAATTACGATCTATACCGATCACAAGAACTTGTTGTATATCAAGACGGCCCAGTGCTTGAATTCCCGTCAAGCTAGATGGGCGCTCTTTTTCACTCGATTCTCGTTCGTTATTAAGTACCGGGCCGGGACTCTCAACGCTAAGGCTGATGCTCTGTCTCGTTCTTTAACGGCCTCGGATGAGGAGAATTCCTTTGAAAAGAGTTTGATTCTCAGTCCAGTCTCTATTTCAGCAGCTCCTACTACTCTGGGTCCTCCTCCTGGGAGAATGTCTGTACCAGTTGAATTTCGTCCAAAGTTGCTGCAGTGGGCTCATATCTCCAAGTTTTCCGGTCATCCTGGTGTTCAAAAAATGTGTGAATTTCTACGAAGGTCATATTGGTGGGACACCATGAAGAAGGATATACAAGATTATGTCAACTCATGTCCTCAATGTGCTCAGCACAAAACTCTTCGTCTGCCTCCTGCGGGGTTGCTTCATCCACTGTCCATTCCTAAGAAACCCTGGACCCATATTTCCGTGGACTTTGTTACCGAATTACCCCTCTCGAAGGGTTACAATACCATCTGGGTGATTATTGACCGCTTTTCTAAAATGGCACATTTTGTTCCATTGTCCGGGTTACCAACGGCTCCCAAGTTGGCTTTACTATTTATTTGTGAACACTTCTGCCTGCACGGGTTACCTCGGGAGATAGTCTCTGATCGAGGGGTACAGTTCACTGCTAGATTCTAGAGGGCGCTCTGTTCAGCTTTACAAATAAAACTCAAGTTCTCATCTGCTTACCATCCACAAACCAATGGGAAACTGAACGCGTCAATCAAGATTTAGAGACTTTTCTCCGCGTTTATCTTTCTCCATCTCAGGACGATTGGGTGGAACTGTTACCCTGGGCCGAGTTTGCCCATAACCATCTGTATCACTCTTCCACTGGTGAGTCTCCATTCTTCATTAATTATGGATTCCATCCACGAGTCCCAGAATTACCCATCTCTCCTTCGGAGGATGTTCCTGCTGCAGCTTCTACTCTCCAGCACTTCAGTCAAATCTGGAGTAAGGTTCACTAAAAGGAAAGATGCTTGGCTGAACAACAGCCAGCTGAACAGGGCTTTATTATAAGGGCTTTTTTAAAAGGGTTATGAAAATATTACAATATAGACTTACCCAGGACTTCTATATAGTGGCTGTATGTTTGCCATATACTGAAGGGCTGTGCCGGACCAATATGACAATTGCTCTCCTTTCTCTGCAGGTAATCTACACTCCTTTGCATTTTGGATCTGCTCAGAATATATATGCATCAGTGATAGTGTTATTATAACTAGGTAATCTACACTCCTTTGCATTTTGGATCTGCTCAGAATATATATGCATCAGTGATAGTGTTATTAAACTAGGTAATCTACACTCCTTTGCATTTTGGATCTGCTCAGAATATATATGCATCAGTGATAGTGTTATTATAACTAGGTAATCTACACTCCTTTGCATTTTGGATCTGCTCAGAATATATATGCATCAGTGATAGTGTTATTATAACTAGGTAATCTACACTCCTTTGCATTTTGGATCTGCTCAGAATATATATGCATCAGTGATAGTGTTATTATAACTAGGTAATCTACACTCCTTTGCATTTTGGATCTGCTCAGAATATATATGCATCAGTGATAGTGTTATTATAACTAGGTAATCTACACTCCTTTGCATTTTGGATCTGCTCAGAATATATATGCATCAGTGATAGTGTTATTATAACTAGGTAATCTACACTCCTTTGCATTTTGGATCTGCTCAGAATATATATGCATCAGTGATAGTGTTATTATAACTAGGTAATCTACACTCCTTTGCATTTTGGATCTGCTCAGAATATATATGCATCAGTGATAGTGTTATTATAACTAGGTAATCTACACTCCTTTGCATTTTGGATCTGCTCAGAATATATATGCATCAGTGATAGTGTTATTATAACTAGGTAATCTACACTCCTTTGCATTTTGGATCTGCTCAGAATATATATGCATCAGTGATAGTGTTATTATAACTAGGTAATCTACACTCCTTTGCATTTTGGATCTGCTCAGAATATATATGCATCAGTGATAGTGTTATTATAACTAGGTAATCTACACTGTCAGTTTGTATATCATAAGCTATATTGTATTCTAGGATGAAACTGTTTTGCAGCTTTATATAGTTGGTAACTGCTATCTTAGTATTTGTTTTAGTTGAGTTTTATGGCATGCCCTGTAAACGGGGGTGGGATGTTAGGCCTTGATTGCAATTACTAGAGACACATGGATACTTACCATTCATAAGGAAAGATGCTTGGCTGAACAACAGCCAGCTGAACAGGGCTTTTTTAAAAGGGTTATGAACATATTACAATATAGACTTACCCAGGACTTACCAGGACGAAAACAGACGGAAACAACCCACCGACAAAACAGAAAACATCATCCCTTCCTTACATTCCCAATCATCTGTGTATTTCAGCGTATGTAAATATTTTACCAATTAAAATCCTCATGACCTCTAAGAACAAAATGCAACCAATTTGGTAGACAACTATATACATTGTGATTTACATGTGATTGTACATACCTGTTTGTCACTTTGCTCTATAATACACAGTTAACATACAGCAGAACAACACCAGTAGGCACCTGCACTTTTAACTTGAACAAGTTAAACCTTACACTCTCAGCCTAGAAAACACTGATTTCATCTCAAACTAACTATGTTCCACAAATTGATTTTCTGCATTGCTCTTCATGGAGTATTCATAAAGGCCATTGCATCATTCAGTCTCCCAGCAACTCACCCCTCTGTACATGTTGCCCCCTCAATTCTACACTCCCCTCTTATTAGCACTCATTAGCTTTTTACTTCCCTATACTCATTGACAATAACATCTACAACCTCTCACCATAAAAAACTTTCACAAACCTCTGACACCCACATTTATCTCTCTCTTCTGCTTCTGATAGCTGGTGACATTTCACAAAATCCAGGACCCAGCAACTTGCATCACTCGCATTCACCTGATTCACAGCAACATAGAAATCCAGCTAACCTCATAAACATCACATGTCTTCCATCACCCTCCAGATCACTAAAATGTGCCTTATGGAATGCACGCTCTGTTTGTAACAAATTAACATCCATCCATGACCTCTTCATATCTAACAGCATCAATCTGCTGGCTATAACAGAAACCTGGCTCACACAATCTGACACAGCCTCCCCTGCAGCACTGGCACATGGTGGTCTCCACTTTACACACACCTCCAGACCCGATAACCATAAAGGAGGAGGAGTTGGACTTTTACTTTCCCAATCTTTTGCATATACTGTTCTACCACAGGTTCCATCACTCACATTTACATAATTTGAAGTACATTCCATTAGGGTTTACTCTCCTTTCTCTCTGCGTGTTGCAGCTATCTACCGCCGACCTGGGCATCCAAAACAATTTTTGGAAGATTTTTCTGCCTGGCTCCCTCACTTCCTATCCTCTGAGATCTCCACCATTATCATGGGTGATTTCAATATTGCTATTGATTGTCCAAAATCTGCTGCGCATGCCTCCAAACTACTCTCTCTAACCTCCTCTCTTGGCCTCTCCCAATGGACTGACTCCTCTACTCATCAGGCGGGCCACTGCCTTGATCTAGTATTCACCAGACTATGCTCCATCGCTGAACTCACCAACACTCCTTTCCCCCTCTCAGATCACAACCTTATCACCTGCATGCTTTCCTCTGTTAATTCAAACCCTGTGTTGCGGAAGTTCTCCAATCTTCCTCAAACTCGCAGAAATATTAACACAATTAATCTTCAAGAACTTTCCACTTCACTCCAACAACTACTTTCACCTATTTCTGCATTCACCTCTCCTGAGATGGCTGTATCACACCTTAATGAGACTCTAGAACTAGCCCTTGATGAAGTGGCTCCAGCTACCCATCACACTCCACGTAGGCCTAGATGTCAACCATGGCACTCCAAATTAACAAGACAACTACAAAAACTCACACGAAAACTTGAACGTCAGTGGCGTAAATCTCGTATTTCAAGTGACTTCCTCACATATAAGACAGTCTACCATTCTTATAAAAATGCCCTGGACACTGCCAAACAAACATATTTCCAAACTCTTATCTCTGCTCAAGCCTCTAACCCCAAACGACTCTTTAATACATTTAAATCACTTCTGAATCCTCCCGCACCTACCCCACCAGCCACTATCAAGGCACAGGATCTTGCTTCCTACTTCAAGGAGAAGATTGCTAAGATCCGAGATGAAATGGTATGCTCTTCGGCAGCCAGTGACCTGCTCCGTTCTTTACCTGAACCCTCTGGCACTCTTTCTTCATTTGATCCCACAAATGAAGATGAAGTATCATCTCTCTTCTCATCCTGCTTCTCTACTACCTCTGCTCTTGATCCTTTACCCTCACAAATAAGTAAAGCTCTGTCTCTGGTGCTCATCCCTACCTTAACTAACATCTGTAATCTCTCTCTCTCTACTGGTATTTTTCCTTCACTCTTCAAGCATGCAGTTATTACTCCTATTTTAAAAAAACTAAATTCTGACCCTAATGCTCTCTCAAACTACCGCCCTATCTCTCAGCTCCCTTGTCTCTCTAAGCTACTTGAGAGACTTGCCTACACTCGACTCACACACTTTCTTAACTCATACACTTTGTTGGACCCACTTCAGTCAGGCTTCCGTTCCCAACATTCCACAGAGACGGCACTGACTAAAGTGGTTAATGATTTGGTCACTACGAAGTCTAAAGGCCACTACTCACTACTTATTCTTCTAGACCTATCTGCTGCATTTGACACTGTAGACCACTCTCTTCTCATACAGACACTACAATCCCTAGGTCTTAAAGACACAGCCCTTTCTTGGTTCCTATCGTACCAATCTAATCGCTCCTTCTGTGTTCGCTTCTCTGAATCTACCTCCTCTTCGCTACCTCTTTCAGTTGGAGTACCGCAAGGCTCAGTCTTGGGTCCTCTGCTTTTCTCTATCTATACCTCATCTCTTGGTAAACTAATCAGCTCTTTTGGTTTTCAGTATCATCTGTACGCAGATGATACTCAAATCTACCTATCCTCCCCTGACTTGTCCCTATCTGTACTGGACCGTGTCACTGAATGCCTTTCTGCCATCTCATCCTGGATGACATCTCGCCACCTCAAACTTAATATTTCAAAGACAGAGTTAATTATATTTCCACCGGCCAATAGTAGGTACCAACCTGATATCTCTATCACTGTTGAAAACTCGACTATCTACCCTACCCCACAAGCTCGCTGCCTAGGTGTCATCCTTGACTCTGATCTGTCCTTTGTTCCCCACATTCAATCTGTCTCAAGATCATGTTACATGCATCTAAAAAACATATCCAAAATACGACCATACCTTACACAAGACACTGCAAAAACTCTAATCCACGCTCTCATTATCTCCTGCATTGATTATTGCAATAGTCTCCTAACTGGTCTTCCCAAAACGAGACTCTCACCACTACAATCCATTCTGAATGCAGCGGCGAGGCTTATCTTCCTCGCTAGACGTTCATCGTCTGCAGATCCACTCTGTCAGTCCCTCCATTGGTTACCTGTACTCTACCGCATTCAATATAAAATACTTTTACTCACACACAAGGCCATTAACCAAACTACACCAACGTACATCACTTCGCTTATCACAAAATATCTCCCAACCCGACCTCTTCGCTCTTCACAAGACCTGCGTCTCTCATCCACACTCATTACTCGCTCCCACTCACGACTGCAGGACTTTCATCGGGCTGCACCCACTCTGTGGAATGCCCTACCACGCACAATAAGACTCTCCTCTAGTCTCCAAACCTTCAAGCGTTCCCTCAAAACTCACCTCTTTAGGCAAGCTTATCACATTCCAGAACCACCCACATAACTTTCATAAACCTTCCTATCAAATTACATCCACTCTATACAGTCCACACATATCCTCACATGTCTTTTCATTCTATGCAATAGATAGCACCTTTCCTTGTGTACATATGCCTATTTCCCTATAGATTGTAAGCTTGCGAGCAGGGCCTTCCTACCTCTATGACTGTTATCACCCAGTTTGTTATTGTTATTTCAAATTGTAAAGCGCAACGGAATTTGCTGCGCTATATAAGAAACTGTTAATAAAATAAATAAATAAAATAATGCTAATCTCAAAAAAATCTCTGGCCGCTACAAATTCTTTGCGGATAGGAAACGGCGAGCAGCCCCGCAATACAAAGTTGGTGACAGGGTATGGCTCTCTACCCGCAATCTTCGTTTAAGAGTGCCCGCTATGAAGGTTGCTCCGAGGTTCATCGGTCCTTACCCTGTTTTGCAAGTCCTGAACCCGGTTGTCTGCAAATTGGGGTTGCCTTCCCACTTTCGGGTACCAAATTCGTTCCATGTTTCTCTTCTTCGTCCCATCATCTTAAATCGGTTCCATTCAGAGTCTCCTAGGCCAACCTCGGTAGAGACTGAAGCTGGAACAGAATTTGAAATCAAAGCTATTCTTGACTCTCATTATCTTCACAAGAATTTACAGTATCTGGTAGAATGGAAAGGTTATGGTCCTGAGGAGAGGAGCTGGGTCAAAGCTTCTGAAGTCACTGCTCCCCGACTAGTCCGGATCTTTCATTCTAAGCAACCCATGAAACCAGGAAAGTGTCCAGTGGCCACTCCTAGAGGAGGGGGTACTATCACACTCGCGGCGCTGCGGCTGCCTTGCTTACTGCTCCGGGTGCGCTGGGTTGCCGCCCCCGGTGGGCTCCGGGTTGTTGCGTCTTGCTGGCGCTGCCTCCGGTGGGTTCCCGGGGTGTGGGCGCTGTTATTGCGCCTGGCGTTGACGGGGGCGTGGTGGGCGAGTGACATCATCGGCCCCTTCCGCCAATTGGGAGAGAGCGGGAAGTTCAAAAGAAAATGCCGTGCAGAGCTCTGGCACCTGAGCATCGTCTCTTCTATGACCACCAGTGCTAGCAGCGTTCAGTGAGTTCTCTAAACTGAACGTCTCCTGTGTACCAGCGTTTGCAGAGTATCCCTCAGTGGAACATTCCTTGTGCTTCCAGCGTTTGCAGAGTATCTCTCAGTGGAACATTCCTTGTGCTTCCAGCGTTTGCAGAGTATCTCTCAGTGGAACATTCCTTGTGCTTCCAGCGTTTGCAGAGTATCACTCAGTGGAACATTCCTTGTGCCACCAGCGTTTGCAGAGTATCACTCAGTGGAACAATCACTGTGCTACCAGCATTACAGTGTATCACCTAGTGGAACATTCACTGTGCTACCAGCGTTACAGAGTATCACTCAGTGGAACAATCACTGTGCTACCTGCGTTACAGTGTATCACTCAGTGGAACATTCACTGTGCTACCAGCGTTACAGTGTATCACTCTGTGGAACATTCACTGTGCTACCAGCGTTACAGTGTATCACCTAGTGGAACATTCACTGTGCTACCAGCGTTACAGTGTATCACTCAGTGGAACAATCACTGTGCTATCTGCGTTACAGTGTATCACTCAGTGGAACAATCACTGTGCTACCAGCGTTACAGTGTATCACTCAGTGGAACATTCACTGTGCTACCAGCGTTACAGTGTATCACTCAGTGGGACATTCTCTGACTTACAGTGTTTCTCTTAGGGGGACACCTCCTGTGTTTCCTGTATTACATGATATCTCCAAGTGGAACGCCTTCCATACTTCCAGAGTTACACTGAATCTTAAATCCTCATTCATTTCTTCAACATCGCTCACAAGCTTCTCATTCTTCAAACATCGCTCACAAATTCTTCATTCTTCTGTGTACTTCACCATCATTCTCAAATCATCATTCATTTCTTCAGCATCGCTCACAAGTTCTTCATTCTTTTGTGTGCTTCACCATCATTCTCAAATCCTCATTCATTTCTTCAGCATCGCTCACAAGTTCTTCATTATTCTGTGTGCTTCACCATCGTTCTCAAATCATCATTTAATTCTTCAGCATTATACGCCAGTTACTACGGCTAGTTCTGCATGAGGAAAACCTACATCCGGCCATCCCTGCTCCGGCCCAGCTGTGGTTCCTCTTTCCGATCATCGGAAGAACCCCCGAGTTCTCAACACTCCGAACCCAGGTCAGTGACAGAAAAGTTATAAACTACAAACCAACCAGTTTCTAGCTGTCATTTTTCAAACACATCCTGTAACATGAAAGTTAGGAGCTGATTGGCTGGTACTTTATCAATCTCCACTTTATCACTTTTAAATACTTAGTACATCTGGCCCTAAAAGTCAGAGGAGTCTGGCTTGATTGGCTTAAGGTGAATTTGGTCTTCAACAACATGGATCCATGGATCTATCCTGCTTTGTGTCAACTGTTCTTGCTAGTGGTGGCGGTGTAATGGTTTAGGGATTGTTTTCTGGGTACACATTATGCCTCTTAATACCTACTGGGAACTGTTTAAATGCCATAGCATACCTGATTTATGTTGTTGACCATCTGCCTCCCTAGTTTATATGCACATATTATCCATCTTCTAATGGCTTCTTCCAGCAGGATAACGTACCATGTAGCAAAGCACAGGCCTGCTCCAGATGGTTCTACGAACATGTCAATGACTTCAGTGTACACTAATGGCCTTCAATGTCCCCTGCCCTCAATCTAATAGAGTACCTTTGGGATGTGGTGGACAGCAGATTTGCAAAATGAATGTGCAGCCAATAAGTCTGCAACAAACGTGTGATGTTATCATGTCAACATGGACCAGATCTCTAACGAATGTTTCAAGCACCTTTTTGATCCATGCCATGAAGAACTGAGACTGTTACATAAAACATAGAATTTGACGGTAGATAAGAACCACATGGCCCATCTAGTTTGGCCTAAACCCATGTACATGCACATACTTACACACTAGGGTTAATTTTGTTAGGAGCCAATTAACCTACCACTATATTTTTGTATTGTGGGAGGAAACCAGAGTACACGGAGGAAACCAAAGCAAGTACGGGAAAAATATACAAAGTCTACACTGTTAGGGCTGTGTTGGGAATCAAACCCATGTCCTCAGTGCTGTGAGACAGTAATGTGAACCATTACACAATCCGTACTGTTATGAGATTAAAAGGGGAAGGGGTCCTACCCAATACAAGAAATATATACTGTACCTAACAAAGTGGTCACTAAATGTATGTTAAATACAATTTTCATAATCACATTTCTGCTTAAGAGCTTTGCTTATTATTTGAAACAAAGTGTGCTAACTACGCGGGATGTAGTTATGTGACTGGCGGTCAGTAGACCGCCAGTCACAATACCGACCACTACATCCCGTCCGCACAAAATTCTGCCGGTCGGCATGCCGACCAACAGGGACTGTTGCCACTCGTGGGTGTCCATGACACCCACAGAGTGGGAATAGAACCTGTGGCAAGTGCAGTGAGCCACTGAGCCCGCTGCGTGGTGAGTGAAGCGAGCCCGCAAGGGGCATCGTTGCGCTCGCTTCCCCCCGCCGGCCATCTCACAGCCGGGATCCTGCTGTCAGTATTGTGACCGGCGGTCTCCTGACTGCCGGTCGCACATACCCAACCCGAAAAAAAACAATAAGAAAAAATTATAAACTCTCTTTTTTACTGTGTGTGCAATTTTCTATTATATACAGTACCTGTCCTAGAAAATAATTAAATTAATTCTGTACAGTATGTCATATAATGTTAAAAACTAAAAAGGCACAAAAAGTAACTCTACATGATAACTACAGTATATAGAAATGTCCTAACTGGATAGGGAATTTCATAAAATAAAACATACCAGTTGAACGGGTCTGTCACTTTTATAGTACTTGTAAGAATTCCATGAGTCTTTGAAAACCATGTAACAGAATGTACCTGGGGTAGAGGGCTGTGTCTAATCAGTCATCTCTAGCTGGGTAGTATAAAATGCCATTCATCTGCTTCCTTAGAGATGTCGGGAAACAATGAAGGAGGAACAGAACAACGGCAATAATTTATAAGTAGGCTGACCACTGAATACATGGTTAACAGCTTAATTATCTAGGTGTCTACTATCAGGAACAAATTTGCACAGTTTCACATACTTCATAATTGCTCTTGAAATGGCATAATGATAAGATCAGTACGGGGGCAAAAATTAGAGATTACCGTAAATGTGCTTAATTTAATTTTTCTAATTATAATCCTAAATGCTTAAATACCTATGCTGATAAAATGATCAGCCAGTTACCTTTAAAATGCCACCATGTGTTTTTATAATAAAATGTAACATTTCTGTGATTTAATAAATATATTTTTTTCTTCTTTTGACAGTATTAATCTTCGTAGCACAGCAGGAATCTGTAGATTACAATTAATAGGAGAACTTTTGACATACAAAACATGTATTCTTTTTAAAATCCAGAACAATGTTAGTTATGTTTAGTCCTAGTAAATGAAACAAAAAAATTATTATGATACACTAACCTCAAAGCCTCTCGAGTGATTTTACTGGATTCATTTGAATATGTTAGAGTTGAAAAAATATATTAAAATAAAATAAATTGGACAGACTTTATATTGCTAATCTTTTGTGTGCCTAAATCTAAGTAATACATACATTTACATAAAAATTAAAGTTAGTTGCATATATCTGTTTAATTTAATCAGCAATCAGGTGGCAAACAGTGATGTCGGCTGCGTGCTCCCCATTCTCCACCTTTAATGTACTTTAGCTGGAGCAGTGAGGGAACAAGGGAGGAGCCTGTGCGGGGGAGGGGGAGCCGGGGGGTGCCGCAGATGGGGGCTGGAGCAGTGAGGTACAAGAGAGGAGCATGTGCGGGAGAGGTGGTCGGAGGGACCCGCGGATGGGAAACAAGCAACTCCCCTCATCACTGTCAATAGGGACCACTGCGGCTCTTCTGCCTGGGTGCCGGGAACAGATGAACTGACTTGGCCACATGCCAAACTGTAGCAGGTAGGGGGCTCCTTCTCCTCAACAGCTGCAGGTGCGCCAGTGACAGGGGTAAGGGGAGGCAGCGGTTCGTCAGTGGCAGGGACAGAGACAGCTGGAGCCGGCACCACGTACGTAAGCCTGCATAGATGCCAGAAGCCCTAAGAATTGCCAGATGCCTAGGTGATTGCCTATCCTGCCTATTGGTTAGGGCCTGCTCTGGAGTCAGTAATGGCCCCCATACATTAGCGATGGCTTGCTACTATACTATACAATGGCCGGATTGTGGAATCGGGAATATTAAACATGATCAGCAAATCGAAAATATTTAAATAAAGAATTTATCTGATTACCAGATAAATCACTGAATATTAATAGCGGCTGATCAGTGGCTCAGAACGGCAGTTCTGGTCAGGTCGGGGAATTGGGGAAGTAGGGATTATATGTATGGGAACCTTAAAACTACAGTACATTTCCAATTACATTGTGTTGAAGTGGTTAAAGTTTTCCTGCTTAGTCAGAAACTTTAAGAAGATATCAATCAATCTAAGAGGATGGGCACACACAGTAAATTCTGTCCTATCGATGGTGAGGAGTTGCCCAAGCTCAAGTACAAAGGAGCTAATTCAGGTTGGATAGCAAATAATTTGATATCCTTTGTATCGCATGCTGGGGGTCGCCCATCGCAGGGCAAGGCTGCCCAGCATGCTGACCAGCACCTCCCCCAGTTGAACAAGGAGAAATTGCAGAGCGTTTGCAATTACTGCTTGTTAGAAGAAACTGTGGGAGCCTCCTGCCGCCGCAGCTTAGCTGCGGCTGCAAGAGACTCGCCGCCAATTTCCTGATCGCAGCAGTTGTGTGTGATGTCATGCAGCCGCCATGATCATGCTCACGACGCCCCTATTCGTCCACCTCTGCCCCCCGTTCACGACGCGCCGCTCCCGCAACTCTCCGTCTCCTCCCTGGAAACAGAGCGTTGCTGCCCCCCGCCCCGCGACCACCTCTGCCTGATTGACAGGCAGAGGCGATTGCATTTTCTTTGGCCCCCCCACAGAAAATGTGGGGGCATGCGCAGGACTGGTGCTGCGCATGCGCCTGCATCTTTTCAGTAAAAATTCCGGTTGAATCGCACACTGCGATCCAACCTGAATTAGCCCCAAAGTACGATGGTACAGCAAGAAAACAGGGGTAGCGCAAAAATAAATAAGGTAACACGGTAGACTTTAATATATAATGTTTAGGTGGAATTTCCGTATACTGTAATATGATTGTTATACTCACAATGGCTTTCAAATCATATGAGAGCTAAAGCAACTAATACCCCTTTTCTCGCAAAACTCTGGGTCCCACCTACAGTAGGTAATTGAACACGGTTTCAAGCTGTGTCACTGCCATGTAGTGGAAAAGGGTATAAATATCTCCTAACATATAGTGGAATGGAGAGAGGGAAAACCTATGTCATTGATTATGCTTCATTTGTCTATTCCACGGTGGAACCAGTTCTAAAAGCTAAGGATTGTTACTCTGCCAGAACTTTTTATAACATATACAATTAATTCCATATAATTTCCTTACATTTAGACTAGAGTATTGTTCTTTGATATTTATGTCTACATTATGGGATACAGGACCTGAAATTACCTGTGCATTTCAGTCAGTAAAGCTCATTTCTACCCATTGCTAAGGTGATTGAATCAAAAAGGGAAAGCTATGGGAAATTGTCTACCATAGAGAAAGCCAATAATGGGGCCCTAGTATTCCAGCCAACCTGTCTGATTACCTATCACTTTAATGCTTCCTTCCTATATTATTTCCTCAATGGAGAATAATCTTCTATCGACGCTAATGTAAAAATGTACAGTACAAGTAAATACTGTACATATTGTATGAATATATAGAGATGGACTTTCAGCTGGATCTGTTTTGAGAATAAAAAACAAAATACAGGTATATTGTAAATGATGAATGCAAAGATGAACATAAAGAAAAATATAGTTTTATAATTTTTTATATATATATAAACTGTATATATATATATATATATATATATATATCATACAAATTTAGCACTCACCTAATATTAACACTTCAAACTATGGGGCAGATCTATTAACCTGGAGAAGGCATAAAAAAGTGATAAACCAGTGATAAACGCAATGTGATAAACGCACCAGCCAGTCGGCTCCTAACTGTTAATTTACATATTGGATCTGATTGGCTGGTGTATTTATCACCTTGCACATATCACTGGTTTATCACTTCCTTATGCCTTCTCCAGGTTAATACATCTACCCATGTCATTTTTCTGAATTCAGGGAATGTTAGTTCCAAAATATTGCAAAGGTTTGTTAATCTTTTGGATTTTAAATACACAGGATGCTTCTATCATGGGTTTAGGCCCTGTCTCACTCTTTTAAAGATATATATTGGTAGATGCTCAATTAGCTTAGTGATATCATTCAGGTGCTCGAAAGGGAGGGGTATTTCTAAGCAAGAAAAAAAGGCATTTGTTTCCCCCAGCACCCTGAATGATAACCGTAACCAGATATAAATTCCACATAATAATAGAATTCAGAGATCTTCATTACACATATTTGCGCAAATGTGTGAATAAGCCCCAAAGCCGCATCAAGGCGTCTCTGTATATTTGGGGTCCCTAGCGCTATATCTAGGTGCAGGGTGTGGCACCCCAAAACACCAGCATAAGCCAGAAAGCCCAGCATAGCATACCAGTGAAAAAACTATAGTGTTAATAAATTAGTATTTAGGAAGCCGAAACTATAGAGAAAGTGATACAAAAATGAAATGCAATTAAAATAGAGAAATAGTGTTAAAAAATTAATAAGTGAAAAGTGTTAATAGAATGTAAAGGTATGCCACACTAAGGCCATCCAGCTCAGCCAGTCCAGAGGCACCACACCTCACACCTCCATTACCCCAATCTGGGTCTAAGATTAACCAGCAAGTAGCCACATGATAATGGCTCCTTACTACAATATGTCTAAGCTAAGAGCTACCTGCCTTGGAGCAACCCCATAATGCTCCATGTGGCATGTCAGGGCCTGCACCTCCTCCTAATGCAGGAACCTCTCTGCCTCTCACAACAAACATATATATTGGTAGATGCTCAATTAGCTTAGTGATATCATTCAGGTGCTCAAAAGGGAGGGGTATTTCTAAGCAATAAAAAAAGGCATTTGTTTCCCCCAGCACCCTGAATGATAACCATAACCAGATATAAATTCCACATAATAATAGAATTCAGAGATCTTCGTTACACATATTTGCGCAAATGTGTGAATAAGCCCCAAAGCCGCATCAAGGCGTCTCTGTATATTTGGGGTCCCTAGCGCTATATCTAGGTGCAGGGTGTGGCACCCCAAAACACCAGCATAAGCCAGAAATTATATCTGGTTACGGTTATCATTCAAGGTGCTGGGGGAAACAAATGCCTTTTTTTCTCACACTTTTAAAGAGACAGGAACCACACCAAAGCATATCAGTTAATAAACACCTGGGGAATTTCTTAACATTTAATTAACTCTTTTTTTAAAATGGTCCATGTTGTGACAAAATATGGTGAAACAGATACAGAATAGGAGAAACAAATTAATTCAGAATATACTGTTTTAGTTTAATTTTTTTAATGAATAAAAATGTAACTGGAAAGCAGTGTAAGCGAGTAAAACAATTGACATTTGTCTGGCAGAAATGTATATTTCTGTTAGTGAGGTGGTGATGTGCTGCTGTCAGTGGGGCAGGGATGTACTGCTGTCAGTGAGGCAGGGACGTACTGCTCTCAGTGAGGTAGGGATGTACCGCTGTCAGTGAGGTGGTAATGTCCTGCTGTCAGTAAGGCAGGGATGTGCTGCTGTCAGTGAGGCAGGGATGTACTGCTGTCAGTGAGGTGGTAATGTCCTGCTGTCAGTGGGGCAGGGATGTGTTGCTGTCAGTGAGGCAGGGATGTACTGCTGTCAGTGAGGTGGTGATGTCCTGCTGTCAGTGAGGCAGGGATGTACTGCTGTCAGTGAGGTAGTAATGTCCTGCTGTCAGTGGGGCAGGGATGTGCTGCTGTCAGTGAGGCAGGGATGTACTGCTGTCAGTGAGGTGGTGATGTCCTGCTGTCAGTGGGGCAGGGATGTGCTGCTGTCAGTGGGACAGGGATGTGCTGCTATCAGTGGAGCGGTGATGTGCTGCTGTCAGTGAGGCAGAGATGTGCTGCTGTCAGTGAGCCGGTGATGTGCTGCTGTCATTGAGGCGGTGATGCACTGCTGTCAGTGAGGCAGTGATGTGCTGCTGTCAGTGAGGTGGGACACATATACGAACATAAACACACATATGCACACAGACACACTGTATACACACATTTACAAAAAACACATTTACACACACACAGACATATACACATAAACACTAGTGATGAGTGGGTTCAGTTCCTCGGGATCCGAACCCCCCCGAACTTCACCCTTTTTTTGCACGGGTCCGAGTAGACTCGGATCCTCCCGCCTTGCTCGGTTAACCCGAGCGCGCCCGAACGTCATCATCCCGCGGTCGGATTCTCGCGAGATTCGTATTCTATATAAAGAGCCGCGCGTCGCCGCCATTTTTCACTCGTGCATTGGAGATGATCGTGAGAGGACGTGGCTGGCGTCCTCTCAGTTTCTATGTTCAGTGTGCTGCAAATATCTGTGCTCAGTGTGCTGCAAATATCTGTGCTCAGTGTGCTGCAAATATCTACGTTCTCTGCCTGAAAAACGCTCCATATCTGTGCTCAGTGTGCTGCAAGTATCTGTGCTCAGTGTGCTAATTGCTTTATTGTGGGGACTGGGGACCAGCAGTATTATATAGTAGGAGGACAGTGCAAAGTTTTGCTGACCAGTGACCACCAGTATTATACGTTCTCTGCCTGAAAAACGCTCTATATCTGTGCTGCATTGTAGTATATAGTAGGAGGACAGTGCAGAATTTTGCTGACCACCAGTATATATATAGCAGTATGGTACAGTAGTCCACGGCTCTACCTCTGTGTCGTCAAGTATACTATCACATCCATACCTGTGGTGCATTTAAGTTTTGCACAGTATATATATATAGTAGGAGGACAGTGCATAATTTTGCTGACCACCAGTATATAATATATAGCAGTACGGTACAGTAGGCCACTGCTCTACCTACCTCTGTGTCGTCAAGTATACTATCCCATCCATACCTGTGGTGCATTTAAGTTTTGCACAGTATATTTATAGTAGAAGGACAGTGCATAATTTTGCTGACCACTAGTATATAATATTTAGCAGTACGGTACAGTAGGCCACTGCTCTACCTACCTCTGTGTCGTCAAGTATACTATCCCATCCATACCTGTGGTGCATTTAAGTTTTGCACAGTATATATATATAGTAGGAGGACAGTGCATCATTTTGCTGACCACCAGTATATAATATATAGCAGTACGGTACAGTAGGCCACTGCTCTACCTACCTCTGTGTCGTCAAGTATACTATCCATCCATACCTGTGGTGCATTTCAGTTGTGCGCAGTATATATAGTAGTAGGCCATTGCTATTGATATATTACTGGCATATAATTCCACACATTAAAAAATGGAGAACAAAAATTTGGAGGGTAAAATAGGGAAAGATCAAGATCCACTTCCACCTCGTGCTGAAGCTGCTGCCACTAGTCATGGCTGAGATGATGAAATGCCATCAACGTCATCTGCAAAGGCTGATGCCCAATGTCATAGTAGAGAGCATGTAAAATCCAAAAAAATAAAGCTCAGTAAAATGACCCAAAAATCTAAATCAAAATTGTCTGAGGAGAAGCGTAAACTTGCCAATGTGCCATTTACAACACGGAGTGGCAAGGAACGGCTAAGGGCCTGGCCTATGTTCATGGCTAGTGGTTCAGCTTCACATGAGGATGGAAGCACTCATCCTCCTGCTAGAAAACTTAAAAGAGTTAAGATGGCAAAAGCACAGCAAAGAACTGTGCGTTCTTCTAAATCACAAATCCCCAAGGAGAGTCCAATTGTGTCGGTTGCGATGCCTGACCTTCCCAACACTGGACGGGAAGAGGTGGCGCCTTCCATCATCTACACGCCCCCTGCAAGTGCTGGAAGGAGCACCCGCAGTCCAGTTCCTGATAGTCAAATTGAAGATGTCACTGTTGAAGTACACCAGGATGAGGATATGGGTGTTGCTGGCGCTGGGGAGGAAATTGACAAGGAGGATTCTGATGGTGAGGTGGTTTGTTTAAGTCAGGCACCCGGAGAGACACCTGTTGTCTGTGGGACGAATATGGCCATTGACATGCCTGGTCAAAATACAAAAAAAATCACCTCTTCGGTGTGGAATTATTTCAACAGAAATGCGGACAACTGGTGTCAAGCCGTGCGTTGCCTTTGTCAAGCTGTAATAAGTAGGGGTAAGGACGTTAACCACCTAGGAACATCCTCCCTTATACGTCACCTGGAGCGCATTCATCAGAAGTCATTGGCAAGTTCAAAAACTTTGGGTGACAGCGGAAGCAGTCCACTGCCAACTAAATCCCTTCCTCTTGTAACCAAGCTCCTGCAAACCACACCACCAACTCCCTCAGTGTCAATTTCCTCCTTACAAAGGAAAGCCAATAGTCCTGCAGGCCATGTCACTGTCAAGTCTGACGAGTCCTCTCCTGCCTGGGATTCCTCCGATGCATCCTTGAGTGTAACGCCTACTGCTGCTGGCGCTGCTGTTGTTGCTGCTGGGAGTTGATCGTCATCCCAGAGGGGAAGTCGGAAGACCACTTGTACTACTTCCAGTAAGCAATTGACTGTCCAACAGTCCTTTGCGAGGAAGATGAAATATCACAGCAGTCATCCTGCTGCAAAGCGGATAACTCAGTCCTTGGCAGCCTGGGTGGTGAGAAACGTGTTTCCAGTATCCACCATTAATTCACAGGGAACTAGAGAATTGATTGAGGTACTGTGTCCCCGGTACCAAATACCATCTAGGTTCCATCTCTCTAGGCAGGCGATACCGAAAATTTACACAGACGTCAGAAAAAGAGTCACCAGTGTCCTAAAAAATGCAGTTGTACCCAATGTCCACTTAACCACGGACATGTGGACAAGTGGAGCAGGGCAGACTCAGGAAAATATGACTGTGACAGCCCACTGGGTAGATGTATTGCCTCCCGCAGCAAGAACAGCAGCGGCGGCACCAGTAGCAGCATCTCGCAAACGCCAACTCGTTCCTAGGCAGGCTACGCTTTGTATCACCGCTTTCCAGTAGAGGCACACAGCTGACAACCTCTTACGGAAACTGAGGAACATCATCGCAGAATGGCTTACCCCAATTGGACTCTCCTGGGGATTTGTGACATCGGACAACGCCACCAATATTGTGCGTGCATTACATGTGGGCAAATTCCAGCACGTCCCATGTTTTGCACATACATTGAATTTGGTGGTGCAGAATTATTTAAAAAACGACAGGGGCGTGCAAGAGATGCTGTCGGTGGCCCGAAGAATTGCGGGCCACTTTCGGCATTCAGCCACCACGTGCCGAAGACTGGAGCACCAGCAAACACTCCTGAACCTGCCCTGCCATCATCTGAAGCAAGAGGTGGTAACGAGGTGGAATTCAACCCTCTATATGCTTCAGAGGATAGAGGAGCAGCAAAAGGCCATTCAAGCCTATACAGCTACCTACGATATAGGCAAAGGAGGGGGAATGCACCTGACTCAAGCGCAGTGGAGAATGATTTCAACGTTGTGCAAGGTTCTGCAACCCTTAGAACTTGCACACGTGAAGTCAGTTCAGACACTGCCAGCAAGAGTCAAGTCATTCCCCTCATCAGGCTTTTGCAGAAGAAGCTGGAGAGATTGAAGGAGGAGCTAAAACAGAGCGATTCCGCTAGGCATGTGGGACTTGTGGATGGAGCCCTTAATTCGCTTAACCAGGATTCACGGGTGGTCAATCTGTTGAAATCAGAGCACTACATTTTGGCCACCGTGCTCGATCCTAGATTTAAAACCTATGTTGGATCTCTCTTTCCGGCAGACACAAGTCTGCAGAGGTTCAAAGACCTGCTGGTGAGAAAATTGTCAAGTCAAGCGGAATGTGACCCGTCAACAGCTCCTCCTTCTCATTCTCCCGCAACTGGGGCTGCGAGGAAAAGGCTAAGAATTCCGAGCCCACCCGCTGGCGGTGATGCAGGGCAGTCTGGAGCGAGTGCTGACATCTGGTCCGGACTGAAGGACCTGCCAACGATTACTGACATGTCGCCTACTGTCACTGCATATGATTCTGTCACCATTGAAAGAATGGTGGAGGATTATATGAGTGACCGCATCCAAGTAGGCACGTCAGACAGTCCGTACGTATACTGGCAGGAAAAAGAGGCAATTTGGAGGCCCTTGCACAAACTGGCTTTATTTTACCTAAGTTGCTCCCCCTCCAGTGTGTACTCCGAAAGAGTGTTTAGTGCAGCCGCTCACATTGTCAGCAATCGGCGTACGAGGTTACTTCCGGAAAATGTGAAGAAGATGATGTTCATCAAAATTAATTATAATCAATTCCTCCGTGGAGACATTCACCAGCAATTTCCTCCAGAAAGTACACAGGGACCTGAGATGGTGGATTCCAGTGGGGACGAATTAATAATCTGTGAGGTGGGGGATGTACACAGTGAAAGTGGTGAGGAATCGGACGATGAGGAGGAGGTGGACATCTTGCCTCTGTAAAGCCAGTTTGTGCAAGGAGAGACTGATTGCTTCTTTTTTGGTGGGGGCCCAAACCAACCAGTCATTTCAGTTACAGTTGTGTGGCAGACCCTGTCGCTGAAATGATGGGTTTGTTAAAGTGTGCATGTCCTGTTTATACAACATAAGGGTGGGTGGGAGGGCCCAAGGACAATTCCATCTTGCACCTCTTTTTTTCTTTCATTTTTCTTTACATCATGTGCTGTTTGGGGACTATTTTTTGAAATGCCATCCTGTCTGACACTGCAGTGCCACTCCTAGATGGGCCAGGTGTTTGTGTTGGCCACTTGGGTCGCTTAGCTTAGTCACACAGCTACCTCATTGCGCCTCTTTTTTTCTTTGCATCATGTGCTGTTTGGGGACAATTTTTTTAATCTGCCATTCTGTCTGACACTGCAGTGCCACTCCTAGATGGGCCAGGTGTTTGTGTCGGCCACTTGGGTCGCTTAGCTTAGTCACACAGCTATCTCATTGCGCCTCTTTTTTTCTTTGCATCATGTGCTGTTTGGGGACTATTTTTTTGAAGTGCCATCCTGTCTGACACTGCAGTACCACTCCTAGATGGGCCAGGTGTTTGTGTCGGCCACTTGGGTCGCTTAATTTAGTCACACAGCTACCTCATTGCACCTCTTTTTTTCTTTGCATCATGTGCTGTTTGGGGACTATTTTTTTAATCTGCCATCCAGTCTGACACTGCAGTGCCACTCCTATATGGGCCAGGTGTTTGTGTCGGCCACTTGGGTCGCTTAGCTTAGTTATCCAGCGACCTCGGTGCAAATTTTAGGACTAAAAATAATATTGTGAGGTGTGAGGTGTTCAGAATAGACTGGAAATGAGTGTAAATTATGGTTATTGAGGTTAATAATACTATGGGATCAAAATGACCCCCAAATTCTATGATTTAAGCTGTTTTTGAGAGTTTTTTTTTTTAAAAAAACACCCGAATCCAAAACACACCCGAATCCGACAAAAAATTTTCAGGGAGGTTTTGCCAAAACGCGTCCGAATCCAAAACACGGCCGCGGAACCGAATCCAAAACCAAAACACAAAACCCGAAAATTTCCGGTGCACATCACTAGTAAACACACAGTATACACAGACACACACACATACACACACATTAATTCTCACCAAGTGGGCAGCAGCAGAGTAGCTCCTCGTTCTAGCCTGGAGGGACAGAGCTTCTATGTGATTGACAGGCTGGGACTCCGTGGGTAGAAGGAAAGGACTGAGGAAAGGGAAGAGGTGGCCACCACACTGCCTGCATGTTCCATATCACTGAATGCAGATACCTGACAGGCAGGAAGCTTCTTCTGACAAGCCTCCAAACCTCCCCTCTTCCCTAACAACACACCACACTGCACTGCACTGGACTCTCTGCACTGCGCAATCAGTGATATGCAACATGCAGGCAGTGTGGTGGCCACCCCTTCCCTCTCTTTTTGTCATCTCCTCCTACCCCGAGATCCCGGCTCTCAGCTGTGTTACAGGGAGCCGGCGCCTTCTGTCACCAGTGGCGCCTGGAGCTCGAGCTCCACTTGTTCCACCCTCCCTACGCCACTGTGTGTATATACAGTATCTTTGTAAACAGTATATGTGTGTGTGTGTGTGTGTGTGTGTGTATATTTGTGTTTTTTTGTGTATATATCTGTGTATATGTATGTCTGTGCCTAAATGTGTGTGAATCTATGTATGTATGTATGTATGTATGTATGTATGTATGTGTGGTGGTGGGTGGGGGCGCCGTGACATGGCCCTGCTTCGGGTGTCATGTCACCACGCTACGCCTCTGGCAGCAGTGATAGCAACTCCAACCACATCTAAATCAGGCCCTGAGCTGGTTTTTTGGGGATTTTTTTTTGTTGCAAAGTCTAATCTGGCCTTTCTATTCTTGAGGTTTATAAATGGATTGCACCTTGTAGTGAACCCCTATGTATTTGCTCTCATAGAGGGCCTAATTCAGACCTGATCGCAGCAGCAAAATCTTACTCTAATGGGCAAAACCATGTGCACTGCAGGTGGGGCAGATATAACATAGTTAGATTTGGTGGGTTATATTGTTTCTGTGCAGGGTAAATACTGGCTGCTTCATTTTTACACTGCAATTTAGATATCAGTTTGAACACACTCCACGCAAATCTAACTCTCTCTGCACATGTTACATCTGCCCCAGCTGCACTGCACATGGTTTTGCCCATTATAAAAATATTTAGCTGCTGTGATCAGGTCTGAATTAGGCGCATAGTCTTCTTTTTATGGTAGACTTGGATAAAGATATGCCTCCTTGAGTGTTTTTCATTTGCATGGATGTTTTGAAGGTATTTTTCATGGAAAGGATCCTGTGATCATCCACCACTGTTATCTTCCGTGGATATCCAGGCCTTTTTGTGTTGCCGAGAATCACCAGTATGTTCTTTTTTCCTCAGAATGTACCAAATTGTTGATTTGGCCACTCCTGTGGTTCCCGCTATCTCTCTGATGGATTCCTTATGACTAAGGATGGCATGTATCACTTGCACTGACAGCTCCTTTGACCGCATCTTGTGGGTTCACAGCATCAGCTTTCAAATTAAAATGACACACTTGTAATCCTCTCCATGCCTTTTGCCTACCTAATTGATAAAGACATAATGACAGGAAAGCCCAGACCTATCCATGAAACATGGGGGAATTCAATTAGCCCCTAACGGCTGTGAAAACCATGGTAGCCTCAAGCTTATTCTCACTTTTTAGCTTTGGGCTATTCAATTACAGCCGTTTCTTTGTGTTCATTAAAATTTCTGTTTTCATGCATTAACACATAGAATCCGTGAAAACTTCACAAACCTACAGTATGTGTTAACACTGCTGGATTTATGAAAACAGGCAAATTTATAGGTATTGTTTTCTGAGCCTGCTGAGGTCCAGAATAAAAATCCCTGATTCCCTACATTCAGGTCTAATTGGATAACCCTGGTGGATCAATTATTCGTGGTAAATGACTGCAGCGAATTTAAATTTTTCTCTAAGGCCCCGTACACACGGGGGAGATGTGTGTTGACCGCTCAGCACACATCTCTCCCCCCCGCTCAGCACTAGTGAAATGAGCGATCTCACTAGATTTGGCATGCATGTATTCTAAATCTACAGCCAGCGATAGCGACACACGGGACCTCGCAATGCTGTCGCCGGCACCCTACACACTGAGAGATCCGTGCTTAATTTCTAAGCAATCTAGTCAGATGTCGTGTCTGCAATTTAAAACTATAGTTATTATATGACTGTAACTTAAATATGTTTTGGTAATCAGGAAAAATAACAAACATTATTTCAGTGTCCAATTATATGCATATAATTTTATATATATATATATATTTATCAGTGACGTGCGGTGAGGTGAGGCAGAGCCTTTTTCTATCATACTCCAGTAAACGCCGGAGTTTTGACTATATAAAGTATATGAAAAATACAAAGAATATATTATAAATCTTTTGTATACTGTGTATTCAAAACTCAGGAGTAAAAAGTCTATGACAGGTGAGGCGGTGCATCCCCTGCCTATCTTTTCTGGACATCTCTGATCAGAAGTCACCAAATTTCGATCAGTATATACTGCTGCACCTGTGTATAATGGGGGTCATTCCGAGTTGATCGCTCGCTAGCAGTTTTTAGCAGTCGTGCAAACGTTAAGCCGTGGCCCTCTGGGAGTGTATCTTAGCTTAGCAGAAGTGCGAACGAAAGGATCGCAGAGTGACTACAAAAAAAATATGTGCAGTTTCAGAGTAGCTCCACACCTACTCCTAGCTTGCGATCAGTTCAGACTGTTCAGTTCCGGATTTGACGTCACAAACACGCCCTGAGTTCGCCCAGCCACGCCTGCGTTTTTCCTGGCATGCCTGTGTTTTTCCTGGTACACCTACGTTTTTCCGAACACTCCCTGAAAACGGTCAGTTGACACTCAGAAACGCCCTTTCCTGTCAATCACTCTGCAGCTGCCATTGCAACTGAAAAGCTTTGCTAGACCTTGTGTAAAAATACTTTGCCCGTTGTGAAAGTACGTCACGCGTGCACACTGCACCGCATACGCATGCGCAGAAGTGCCGCTTCTTCACTTAATCGCTGCGCAGCGAACATTTTTATCTAGCGATCAACTCGGAATGACCCCCAATATCCTATAATATCCACATGAAATATGTGTGTAAATCTGGCTCTGTTACAAGCCAGTGCCTCCTGAGCTATTTGCCTCACCGCACACGCACGTCCCTGATATATATGTGTTTGCCTGCAGTTCTGCTCACGTGGATGTCTGTTATTACTGTCAATTTACAAAGACAATAGTGCCATCTAGTATCATGATGTATATTTTATATTGTACACATTGATCACAATATTAATTTACAACCAATATTTTTCCTTCAGGGATTAATACAAAAAGATGCTTGAGGCTACTAACTCATGAGTAAGCCACTTAAAGCTGCCCATGGGAGAAGCAACTGGTCCTGAGATCTACACCAGCATCCCTGAGCATTTGCCCCTGAAATTTGTTGACTGTCATAGCAAAGCAGATGCTTACAGGAAAGTGGTCATGCGTATAGTTTTTCCTTAATTGCTCCTCTCCCTGATGTCGCATCAAGATCATACTGTATATACCTCAGTTTATTTTTAGGTCAGTAGGCTATACAATAATAAAAATGCAATCCAAATTCATCCAGTAGTTTTTGTATGATGCCAAAAGTAACAGACAAATAAACAATAATTCTGAAGAAATGTCTCAATTAACAGTCCCAAGAAGTATATTACAGGCACAACCCTTATAGTTTTATGATAGATAGATAGATAGATAGATAGATAGATAGATAGATAGATAGATAGACCGATCTCTGATCAAAACCCACCACATTTCCAGCAGTATACTGTATCCTGCTGCACCTCTGTACAATGCCCACATGAACCGTTGGCTTATATATTGTGTGTAAATCTGGCTCTGGTATCTTCCATTGACCTCACTGTACGTCACTGCTGTACATAAATCTAGAGAGAGAGAATGAGAGGGATCAATGATCACCTAAAAACACCTAAGGTTTAGTTTCTAAGCAGGGCCACCTTGTGAACTTTTGAGCTTGGGGTGTGTGGCCAAGTGTGTTGAGGTGTGGCTGTGGTACATTATCTATCCCTCCTATGTAGGGTTGCTTTGCCGCAACCAAATTAGGTGTGGGCATACCATCGTGCCCCTGTCCCTTTTTTACTTGTGGCATAACTTCACTGTTATAACAAAAGTAAACATTACAGCAAAACCAGTTCATTTGGTTTCTACGTGTATAAAGTAGGTTTGTAATGCATTGAAAATTTTGACATTTTTATCATTTTCTTTAAAAATTGAAAAGAAAACTTTTTTAAGAGGCAGTTTTAACTAAATTCTGAAACTTTGGGGATAATTCAGACCTGATCGCAGCAGCAAATTTGTTAGCAGTTGGGCAAAACCATGTTCACTGCAGGGTGGACAGATATAACATGTGCAGAGAGAGTTAGATTTGGGTGGGGTGTGTTCAAACTGAAATCTAAATTGCGGTGTAAAAATAAAGCAGGCAGTATTTCTAGAGATGAGCGCCTGAAATTTTTCGGGTTTTGTGTTTTGGTTTTGGGTTCGGTTCCGCGGCCGTGTTTTGGGTTCGACCGCGTTTTGGCAAAAGCTCACCGAATTTTTTTTGTCGGATTCGGGTGTGTTTTGGATTCGGGTGTTTTTTTAAAAAAACACTAAAAAACAGCTTAAATCATAGAATTTGGGGGTCATTTTGATCCCATATTATTATTAACCTCAAAAACCATAATTTCCACTCATTTTCAGTCTATTCTGAATACCTCACACCTCACAATATTATTTTTAGTCCTAAAATTTGCACCAAGGTCGCTGGATGACTAAGCTAAGCGACACTAGTGGCCGACACAAACACCTGGCCCATCTAGGAGTGGCACTGCAGTGTCACGCAGGATGTCCCTTCCAAAAAACCCTCCCCAATCAGCACATGACGCAAAGAAAAAAAGAGGCGCAATGAGGTAGCTGACTGTGTGAGTAAGATAAGCGACCCTAGTGGCCGACACAAACACCGGGCCCATTTAGGAGTGGCACTGCAGTGTCACGCAGGATGTCCCTTCCAAAAAACCCTCCCCAATCAGCACATGACGCAAAGAAAAAAAGAGGCGCAATGAGGTAGCTGACTGTGTGAGTAAGATTAGCGACCCTAGTGGCCGACACAAACACCGGGCCCATTTAGGAGTGGCACTGCAGTGTCACGCAGGATGTCCCTTCCAAAAAACCCTCCCCAATCAGCACATGACGCAAAGAAAAAAAGAGGCGCAATGAGGTAGCTGACTGTGTGAGTAAGATTAGCGACCCTAGTGGCCGACACAAACACCGGGCCCATTTAGGAGTGGCACTGCAGTGTCACGCAGGATGTCCCTTCCAAAAAACCCTCCCCAATCAGCACATGACGCAAAGAAAAAAAGAGGCGCAATGAGGTAGCTGACTGTGTGAGTAAGATTAGCGACCCTAGTGGCCGACACAAACACCGGGCCCATTTAGGAGTGGCACTGCAGTGTCACGCAGGATGTCCCTTCCAAAAAACCCTCCCCAATCAGCACATGACGCAAAGAAAAAAAGAGGCGCAATGAGGTAGCTGACTGTGTGAGTAAGATTAGCGACCCTAGTGGCCGACACAAACACCGGGCCCATTTAGGAGTGGCACTGCAGTGTCACGCAGGATGTCCCTTCCAAAAAACCCTCCCCAATCAGCACATGACGCAAAGAAAAAAAGAGGCGCAATGAGGTAGCTGACTGTGTGAGTAAGATTAGCGACCCTAGTGGCCGACACAAACACCGGGCCCATTTAGGAGTGGCACTGCAGTGGCACGCAGGATGTCCCTTCCAAAAAACCCTCCCCAATCAGCACATGACGCAAAGAAAAAAAGAGGCGCAATGAGGTAGCTGACTGTGTGAGTAAGATTAGCGACCCTAGTGGCAGACACAAACACCGGGCCCATTTAGGAGTGGCACTGCAGTGTCACGCAGGATGTCCCTTCCAAAAAACCCTCCCCAAACAGCACATGACGCAAAGAAAAATAAAAGAAAAAAGAGGTGCAAGATGGAATTGTCCTTGGGCCCTCCCACCCACCCTTATGTTGTATAAACAAAACAGGACATGCACACTTTAACCAACCCATCATTTCAGTGACAGGGTCTGCCACACGACTGTGACTGATATGACGGGTTGGTTTGGACCCCCCCAAAAAAAGAAGCAATTAATCTCTCCTTGCACAAACTGGCTCTACAGAGGCAAGATGTCCACCTCATCATCACCCTCCGATATATCACCGTGTTCATCCCCCTCCTCACAGATTATCAATTCGTCCCCACTGGAATCCACCATCTCAGCTCCCTGTGTACTTTGTGGAGGCAATTGCTGCTGGTCAATGTCTCCGCGGAGGAATTGATTATAATTCATTTTAATGAACATCATCTTCTCCACATTTTCTGGATGTAACCTCGTACGCCGATTGCTGACAAGGTGAGCGGCGGCACTAAACACTCTTTCGGAGTACACACTTGTGGGAGGGCAACTTAGGTAGAATAAAGCCAGTTTGTGCAATGGCCTCCAAATTGCCTCTTTTTCCTGCCAGTATAAGTATGGACTGTGTGACGTGCCTACTTGGATGCGGTCACTCATATAATCCTCCACCATTCTTTCAATGGTGAGAGAATCATATGCAGTGACAGTAGACGACATGTCCGTAATCGTTGTCAGGTCCTTCAGTCCGGACCAGATGTCAGCATCAGCAGTCGCTCCAGACTGCCCTGCATCACCGCCAGCGGGTGGGCTCGGAATTCTGAGCCTTTTCCTCGCACCCCCAGTTGCGGGAGAATGTGAAGGAGGAGATGTTGACAGGTCGCGTTCCGCTTGACTTGACAATTTTCTCACCAGCAGGTCTTTCAACCCCAGCAGACTTGTGTCTGCCGGAAAGAGAGATCCAAGGTAGGCTTTAAATCTAGGATCGAGCACGGTGGCCAAAATGTAGTGCTCTGATTTCAACAGATTGACCACCCGTGAATCCTTGTTAAGCGAATTAAGGGCTCCATCCACAAGTCCCACATGCCTAGCGGAATCGCTCCGTGTTAGCTCCTCCTTCAATGTCTCCAGCTTCTTCTGCAAAAGCCTGATGAGGGGAATGACCTGACTCAGGCTGGCAGTGTCTGAACTGACTTCACGTGTGGCAAGTTCAAAGGGCATCAGAACCTTGCACAACGTTGAAATCATTCTCCACTGCGCTTGAGACAGGTGCATTCCACCTCCTATATCGTGCTCAATTGTATAGGCTTGAATGGCCTTTTGCTGCTCCTCCAACCTCTGAAGCATATAGAGGGTTGAATTCCACCTCGTTACCACTTCTTGCTTCAGATGATGGCAGGGCAGGTTCAGTAGTTTTTGGTGGTGCTCCAGTCTTCTGTACGTGGTGCCTGTACGCCGAAAGTGTCCCGCAATTTTTCTGGCCACCGACAGCATCTCTTGCACGCCCCTGTCGTTTTTTAAATAATTCAGCACCACCAAATTCAAGGTATGTGCAAAACATGGGACGTGCTGGAATTTGCCCATATTTAATGCACACACAATATTGCTGGCGTTGTCCGATGCCACAAATCCACAGGAGAGTCCAATTGGGGTAAGCCATTCCGCGATGATCTTCCTCAGTTGCCGTAAGAGGTTTTCAGCTGTGTGCGTATTCTGGAAACCGGTGATACAAAGCGTAGCCTGCCTAGGAAAGAGTTGGCGTTTGCGAGATGCTGCTACTGGTGCCGCCGCTGCTGTTCTTGCGGCGGGAGTCCATACATCTACCCAGTGGGCTGTCACAGTCATATAGTCCTGACCCTGCCCTGCTCCACTTGTCCACATGTCCGTGGTTAAGTGGACATTGGGTACAACTGCATTTTTTAGGACACTGGTGAGTCTTTTTCTGAGGTCCGTGTACATTCTCGGTATCGCCTGCCTAGAGAAGTGGAACCTAGATGGTATTTGGTAACGGGGGCACACTGCCTCAATAAATTGTCTAGTTCCCTGTGAACTAACGGCGGATACCGGACGCACGTCTAACACCAACATAGTTGTCAAGGCCTCAGTTATCCGCTTTGCAGCAGGATGACTGCTGTGATATTTCATCTTCCTCGCAAAGGACTGTTGAACAGTCAATTGCTTACTGGAAGTAGTACAAGTGGGCTTACGACTTCCCCTCTGGGATGACGATCGACTCCCAGCAGCAACAACAGCAGCGCCAGCAGCAGTAGGCGTTACACGCAAGGATGCATCGGAGGAATCCCAGGCAGGAGAGGACTCGTCAGAATTGCCAGTGACATTGCCTGCAGGACTATTGGCATTCCTGGGGAAGGAGGAAATTGACACTGAGGGAGTTGGTGGGGTGGTTTGCGTGAGCTTGGTTACAAGAGGAAGGGATTTACTGGTCAGTGGACTGCTTCCGCTGTCACCCAAAGTTTTTGAACTTGTCACTGACTTATTATGAATGCGCTGCAGGTGACGTATAAGGGAGGATGTTCCGAGGTGGTTAACGTCCTTACCCCTACTTATTACAGCTTGACAAAGGGAACACACGGCTTGACACCTGTTGTCCGCATTTCTGTTGAAATAGTTCCACACCGAAGAGCTGATTTTTTTGGTATTTTCACCAGGCATGTCAACGGCCATATTCCTCCCACGGACAACAGGTGTCTCCCCGGGTGCCTGACTTAAACAAACCACCTCACCATCAGAATCCTCCTGGTCAATTTCCTCCCCAGCGCCAGCAACACCCATATCCTCCTCATCCTGGTGTACTTCAACACTGACATCTTCAATCTGACTATCAGGAGCTGGACTGCGGGTGCTCCTTCCAGCACTTGCAGGGGGCGTGCAAATGGTGGAAGGCGCATGCTCTTCACGTCCAGTGTTGGGAAGGTCAGGCATCGCAACCGACACAATTGGACTCTCCTTGTGGATTTGGGATTTCGAAGAACGCACAGTTCTTTGCGGTGCTACTGCTTTTGCCAGCTTGAGTCTTTTCATTTTTCTAGCGAGAGGCTGAGTGCCTCCATCCTCATGTGAAGCTGAACCACTAGCCATGAACATAGGCCAGGGCCTCAGCCGTTCCTTGCCACTCCGTGTGGTAAATGGCATATTGGCAAGTTTACGCTTCTCCTCCGACAATTTTATTTTAGGTTTTGGAGTCCTTTTTTTACTGATATTTGGTGTTTTGGATTTGACATGCTCTGTACTATGACATTAGGCATCGGCCTTGGCAGACGACGTTGCTGGCATTTCATCGTCTCGGCCATGACTAGTGGCAGCAGCTTCAGCACGAGGTGGAAGTGGATCTTGATCTTTCCCTAATTTTGGAACCTCAACATTTTTGTTCTCCATATTTTAATAGGCACAACTAAAAGGCACCTCAGGTAAACAATGGAGATGGATGGATACTAGTATACAATTATGGACGGACTGCCGAGTGCCGACACAGAGGTAGCTACAGCCGTGAACTACCGTACTGTGTCTGCTGCTAATATAGACTGGTTGATAAAGAGATGTCGTAGTATGTATGTATGAAGAAGAAAGAAAAAAAAACCACGGTTAGGTGGTATACAATTATGGACGGACTGCCGAGTGCCGACACAGAGGTAGCCACAGCCGTGAACTACCGTACTGTACTGTGTCTGCTGCTAATATAGACTGGTTGATAAAGAGATGGCGTAGTATGTATGTATGAAGAAGAAAGAAAAAAAAACCACGGGTAGGTGGTATACAATTATGGACGGACTGCCGAGTGCCGACACAGAGGTAGCCACAGCCGTGAACTACCGTACTGTACTGTGTCTGCTGCTAATATAGACTGGTTGATAAAGAGATGTAGTAGTATGTATGTATGAAGAAGAAAGAAAAAAAAACCACGGGTAGGTGGTATACAATTATGGACGGACTGCCGAGTGCCGACACAGAGGTAGCCACAGCCGTGAACTACCGTACTGTACTGTGTCTGCTGCTAATATAGACTGGTTGATAAAGAGATGTCGTAGTATGTATGTATGAAGAAGAAAGAAAAAAAAACCACGGTTAGGTGGTATACAATTATGGACGGACTGCCGAGTGCCGACACAGAGGTAGCCACAGCCGTGAACTACCGTACTGTACTGTGTCTGCTGCTAATATAGACTGGTTGATAAAGAGATGTCGTAGTATGTATGTATAAAGAAGAAAGAAAAAAAAACCACGGTTAGGTGGTATACAATTATGGACGGACTGCCGAGTGCCGACACAGAGGTAGCCACAGCCGTGAACTACCGTACTGTACTGTGTCTGCTGCTAATATAGACTGGTTGATAAAGAGATGTCGTAGTATGTATGTATGAAGAAGAAAGAAAAAAAAACCACGGTTAGGTGGTATACAATTATGGACGGACTGCCGAGTGCCGACACAGAGGTAGCCACAGCCATGAACTACCGTACTGTACTGTGTCTGCTGCTAATATAGACTGGTTGATAAAGAGATGTCGTAGTATGTATGTATAAAGAAGAAAGAAAAAAAAACCACGGTTAGGTGGTATACAATTATGGACGGACTGCCGAGTGCCGACACAGAGGTAGCCACAGCCGTGAACTACCGTACTGTACTGTGTCTGCTGCTAATATAGACTGGTTGATAAAGAGATGTCGTAGTATGTATGTATAAAGAAGAAAGAAAAAAAAACCACGGTTAGGTGGTATACAATTATGGACGGACTGCCGAGTGCCGACACAGAGGTAGCCACAGCCATGAACTACCGTACTGTACTGTGTCTGCTGCTAATATAGACTGGTTGATAAAGAGATGTCGTAGTATGTATGTATGAAGAAGAAAGAAAAAAAAACCACGGGTAGGTGGTATACAATTATGGACGGACTGCCGAGTGCCGACACAGAGGTAGCCACAGCCGTGAACTACCGTACTGTACTGTGTCTGCTGCTAATATAGACTGGTTGATAAAGAGATGTCGTAGTATGTATGTATAAAGAAGAAAGAAAAAAAAACCACGGTTAGGTGGTATACAATTATGGACGGACTGCCGAGTGCCGACACAGAGGTAGCCACAGCCGTGAACTACCGTACTGTACTGTGTCTGCTGCTAATATAGACTGGTTGATAAAGAGATGTAGTAGTATGTATGTATAAAGAAGAAAGAAAAAAAAACCACGGGTAGGTGGTATACAATTATGGATGGACTGCCGAGTGCCGACACAGAGGTAGCTACAGCCGTGAACTACCGTACTGTGTCTGCTGCGACTGGATGATAAATAATGATATAAAAAATATATATATATCACTACTGCAGCCGGACAGGTATATATATTATATAATGACGGACCTGCTGGACACTGTCTGTCAGCAGAATGAGTTTTTTATAGAATAAAAAAAAAAACACCACACAAGTGAAGTCACACGACGAGTGTTTAACTTTTTCAGGCAATCACAATATAGTATACTACTAACTATACTGGTGGTCAGTGTGGTCAGGTCACTGGTCAGTCACACTGGCAGTGGCACTCCTGCAGCAAAAGTGTGCACTGTTTAATTTTAATATAATATGTACTCCTGGCTCCTGCTATAACCTATAACTGGCACTGCAGTGCTCCCCAGTCTCCCCCACAATTATAAGCTGTGTGAGCTGAGCACAGTCAGATATATAATATATACATAGATGATGCAGCACACTGGGCTGAGCAGTGCACACAGATATGGAATGTGACTGTCTTGTACTCCTGGCTCCTGCTATAACCTATAACTGGCACTGCAGTGCTCCCCAGTCTCCCCCACAATTATAAGCTGTGTGAGCTGAGCACAGTCAGATATATAATATATACATAGATGATGCAGGCATGCAGCACACTGGGCTGAGCAGTGCACACAGATATGGTATGTGACTGAGTCACTGTGTGTACCGTTTTTTTCAGGCAGAGAACGGATATATTAAATAAAACAACTGTACTGCTGGTGGTCACTGTGGTCAGTCACTAAACTCTGCACTCTCTTCTACAGTATCAGCCTCAGGTCAATCTCTCTCTCTCTCTCCTAATCTAAATGGAGAGGACGCCAGCCACGTCCTCTCCCTATCAATCTCAATGCACGTGTGAAAATGGCGGCGACGCGCGGCTCCTTATATAGAATCCGAGTCTCGCGAGAATCCGACAGCGTCATGATGACGTTCGGGCGCGCTCGGGTTAACCGAGCAAGGCGGGAAGATCCGAGTCGCTCGGACCCGTGAAAAAAAACATGAAGTTCGTGCGGGTTCGGATTCAGAGAAACCGAACCCGCTCATCTCTAGTATTTACTCTGCACAGAAAATCTAACTCTCTGCAAATGTTATATCTACCACACCTGCAGTGCACATGGTTTTGCCCAACTGCTAACAACTTTGCTGGTACGATCAGGTCTGAATTACCCCCTTTATCTGTCAGAACTTTGTCAGAACTTTGTGTCTCATGTCCAGCAAAATTGATTTGCTGGACACGAGACACAGATATTGAAATGTTTTGCAGATCTTCATAAGGCACCATCCACTGTGCTTATACTATAATACCGAATGATGTTAATACACTGTATTAACATTTATTGGATATATGATATATTTTTATTTATATTTTAATATTTTTTACAGTAAACTATGACTATATAAAACTTATATTTCGATGAGCTGCTTGCATCACACAAACCGAACAGATGGGTTTATAATTATAAAAATAATTTAACCAGAGCACTTAAATAGTTGGATACCCTTACTTCAGTTGGCAAAACAAATTTTAAAATAACAGATCAGTATAATACTGTATTGATATGTATTGGATTACACTACTACATGTTAAAATAACTTCTGCCCTCTGCTCTATTTGTAAAAATAAACAAAAATCATCAGTCCTAAGGGTCGCTAGGTCGGTTCAAGGTGAACTGTTCATACAGCTGGAAAATATTCACATTTGTGGCAGTGAAATATTTTAGTACCTTTTTTGAAGCACATCTTAAACTATAAAACTCTTTAATTTTCTGCAGCAGGTTTGACAGGTCAAAGATACATATTAACTTATACGAATTCTCAGATATTGTCCTTTACATACAAGTAATATTATAATACTGATTACAGTACACATGACAGATAAATCTGAAGTAAAGGGCCCTATTCATCAAAATCCGTATTTTCGGTGCAGATGTGATCAATTATTTGACGCCTAAATTTGCTACGTCAAAATAAAGTTTCCATGGGAATTTAGAACATAGCTCCCGCCGGGACACAGGCTGCACTAAGAGTCCATCCCAGGGAAGCAGTAATAGCTTATGCTGTCACTTTGCTTCATGGTTTGGACCCAGAGCACGTACTGAGCATGTTCAGCTGGAAGCCTGTGCCAGCGGTGGCCAACAAAGTAGGATCCAGACTGAGGATCCCTCTCCAAAATTATCTATACTATGGTAGCTCATACTATAATAGCTACTATGCTGAAAGGACTGGGCATTACATCTATTGGCACTGAGCTACTGTCCTAATCCACCACTGTTAATAAATATTGAATCTATCTTTTAGTTAAACCACTGCAGCTATGAAATAAAGGACTTCTTAATTCTAGAAATAAACGACTTGTTCAGAATAAACAGATATAGAAAGAAACATCTATGTTTCAACCTTATTATCTTAGCAAGTTATAATTTTTTTTACAATAAATATTGTGATAATTAAACATATGAGCACAGTATATATATTAGCAATGTACCCCATATAATAAATAAAAATATTTTTTATAATAAATTTGCATGACTGAGTATTATTAAAAATCTGCACTTAACCATGGTCAATAGCTCCCATTCGAAATGACAATGATAAAGCATTTGTGTTCCTAATAGGATTGTTCTGCACTATTGGCATAAGTTCTATTTTCTAGCTATTGTTAATGATGTTTAGCATGCTCAAGGAACATATGTTTAATAAATGCTTTGTGTTATTAACATATACATAAGACAGGAGTCTGTAGTGTACTACAATGTAATCATTTCCCTATTAATGCAGGAAGCGAGAAACATTATCCATTTATCTATCCATCCGTCTATAGCTATCTATATATCTATCTATCTAGAAAGAGATGATTTGTATATATATATGAACACAACAACACAATGTAAGGGGTATATTTACTAGAGATGAGCGGGATCGGTTCGCCGAGAACCGAACCCCCCCGAACTCCATGTGTCAAACACGGTTCGGAGCCTGGCTCGGTTATTCCCACCTGACTCGGAAAATCCAAACGAGGCAAAACGTCATCATCCCGCTTTTGGATTCTCGCGGGATTCGGATTCCATATAAAGAGCCGCGCGTCGTCTCCATTTTCACTCGTGCATTGTAGAGAGTACAGAGAGGACGTGGCTACGTTCTCTCAGTGTCAGTTCTCAGTATCAGTGCCTATTGTCTTGTGCTGCATCGTGCTGCTCAGTAATACTAGTACAGTGTCTTGTGCTGCATCTTGCTGCTGTAGGGTGCCGTGGTAGTAGTGTCCTGTGACTGTGCATCGGTCATCATCATTCCAGTCACAGTGGTATCTGGAGGGTGACAATTCCATAGTGCTTTTGTGCTGCTCACTAATACTAGTACAGTGTCTTGTGCTGCATCGTGCTGCTCAGTGTCAGTTCTCAGTAGTATCATCAGTACTCAGTATCAGTGCTCATTGTCTTGTGCTGCATCGTGCTGCTCAGTAATACATTACTAATACTAGTACAGTGTCTTGTGTTGCATCGTGCTGCTCAGTGTCAGTTCTCAGTAGTATCATCAGTGCATAGTATCAGCGCTCATTGTCTTGTGCTGCATCGTGCTGCTCAGTAATACATTACTAATACTAGTACAGTGTCTTGTGCTGCATCATGCTGCTCAGTGTCAGTTCTCAGTAGTATCATCAGTGCTCAGTATCACTGCTCAGTAGTATCATCAGTGCTCAGTATCACTAGTCAGTGCTCAGAGGGGGTCCTAGATGAAATGGACTGATCCATTTCATATAGGACCACCTCAGCTCCTGATACACAGGTATTCCAGGCCAACGCGGACATCGATGCTGACACAGGGATCGACACAGAAGTTAGAGGTGGCACTATGATAGATTGGAATATAAAATTCAGCAATTTATCAATGCCATTAGGGATGTGTTAGAAATACCTATACAAATAGAGTTGAATACCCTATTTCGGAAGAGTTGAATACCCTATGTGCAATAAAGCACTTAAGACATTTCCCTTTCCTGAGGAGGATAGAAGGAGATGGGAGATTCCTCCCATAATGGACATTTCAGTGTCCAGACCATCAGGGGTAATTACATTACCTGTACCAGGCTCAGCCTCGTTAAAGGAGCCAACTGACCGCAAGATAGAGACAACTCTAAAATCCATTTACACGGCTACTGGAGCCGCCCTTAGGCCCACTATTGCATGCACTTGGGTAGCTAGGGCTACAGTATGTTAAAATGGTCAGACAATTTAATAGAAGACCTTGATACAATCCATAGGGATGATGTTGTCTTGATTCTAGGTCACATAAAGGATTCGGCTAAATTCATGGTGAAAGCCATGAGGGACATTGGGCTGATGAATCCTAGAGCATCCTCCATGGCAGTAGCGGCTTGCAGAGGTCTCTGGATCCGCCAATGGAACACAGACGCCGAATCCAAGAGATACATCCCCTTCGGAGGTGAGACACCGCTTCGGGACGCTTTCAATACAAAGGCTACGTCGGGTAACTCAGCTCTGCTTCCTTCCGCAGCACCACCTGTGAGAAGACGTAACTCTGCTTCTCTGATGCAGTCCCCTTCGGTTGCTAGATCAAGAAAATTCGGGAGGGTCTACTTCTGCACGAGGCTAGGCCATAGAAAGAACAGAAAGTCTGCACCCACTACAGGTGCACAGGTTCAGAGGTTGGATTCTACTTCCTTAGCATCCTCAGCGTGACGCGGAAGGACTCCCATGTGGGGGTCCACTGGGGGGGATCTCATCTACCTCACTACAGGGAAGCCTTAGTGATTATTATTATATCCCGATTCCCGGGTAATAAAAGTTATTACCCAGGGTTACAAACTGGTTTCAGGAGTTTCCCCCTGGCTGTTTGTTTAATCAGCCCTGCCAATTGTTAGGACAGTGGGTTTGTCCCTGTCATATAAAAAAAAAGTTTTTTAAAAGTGCCATCCTATCAGACACTGCATTGCCACTTCTAGATGGGCCAGGTGTTTGAGCCACACACTTGTGTCGCTTAGCTTAGTCATAGAGCTACCTCATTTCCCTCTTACTTCTTGGTACATATGGGACAGCTACTTCTTGGCATGATGTGCTGTTTGGGGACTATTTTTTTAAAAGTCCATCCTGTCTGACACTTCCGTATTTGTCCAGTGGTAATGCCATTTGATATAATTCCCGTGATACTGGCTTGTAATTCTAGTGATTTTGTCATTTTCGTCCAGTGATTTGGACCAATAAATAATTCCATTGATTAGAACGAATAATTCCTGTGATATTGAGGTGTTTGTGTCGCTTAGCTTAGCCATCCAGCGACCTTGGTGCACCTCTTTTTTTCTTTGCACCATGTGCTGTTTGGGGACTATTTTTTTAAGTGCCATCCTGTCTGACACTGCAGTGCCACTCCTAGATGGGCCAGGTGTTTGTGCCGCCCACTTGGGTCGCTTAGCTTAGTCCTCCAGCGACCTCGGTGCAAATTTTAGGACTAAAAATAATATTGTGAGATGTGAGGTGTTCAGAATAGACTGGAAATTAGAGATGAGCGCCTGAAATTTTTCGGGTTTTGTGTTTTGGTTTTGGGTTCGGTTCCGCGGCCGTGTTTTGGGTTCGACCGCGTTTTGGCAAAACCTCACCGAATTTTTTTTGTCGGATTCGGGTGTGTTTTGGATTCGGGTGTTTTTTTCAAAAAACACTAAAAAACAGCTTAAATCATTGAATTTGCGGTCATTTTGATCCCATAGTATTATTAACCTCAATAACCATAATTTATACTCATTTTCAGTCTATTCTGAACACCTCACACCTCACAATATTATTTTTAGTCCTAAAATTTGCACCGAGGTCGCTGTGTGACTAAGATAAGCGACCCAAGTGGCCGACACAAACACCTGGCCCATCTAGGAGTGGCACTGCAGTGTCACGCAGGATGGCCCTTCAAAAAAATACTCCCCAAACAGCACATGACGCAAAGAAAAAAAGAGGCGCAATGAGGTAGCTGACTGTGTGAGTAACACTAGCGACCCTAGTGGCCGACACAAACACCGGGCCCATCTAGGAGTGGCACTGCAGTGTCACGCAGGATGTCCCTTCCAAAAAACCCTCCCCAAACAGCACATGACGCAAAGAAAAAAAGAGGCGCAATGAGGTAGCTGACTGTGTGAGTAAGACTAGCGACCCTAGTGGCCGACACAAACACCGGGCCCATCTAGGAGTGGCACTGCAGTGTCACGCAGGATGGCCCTTCCAAAAAACCCTCCCCAAACAGCACATGACGCAAAGAAAAAGAAAAGAAAAAAGAGGTGCAAGATGGAATTGTCCTTGGGCCCTCCCACCCACCCTTATGTTGTATAAACAAAACAGGACATGCACACTTTAACCAACCCATCATTTCAGTGACAGGGTCTGCCACACGACTGTGACTGATATGACGGGTTGGTTTGGACCCCCCCCAAAAAAGAATCAATTAATCTCTCCTTGCACAAACTGGCTCTACAGAGGCAAGATGTCCACCTCATCATCACCCTCCGATATATCACCGTGTACATCCCCCTCCTCACAGATTATCAATTCGTCCCCACTGGAATCCACCATCTCAGCTCCCTGTGTACTTTGTGGAGGCAATTGCTGCTGGTCAATGTCTCCGCGGAGGAATTGATTATAATTCATTTTAATGAACATCATCTTCTCCACATTTTCTGGATGTAACCTCGTACGCCGATTGCTGACAAGGTGAGTGGCGGCACTAAACACTCTTTCGGAGTACACACTTGTGGGAGGGCAACTTAGGTAGAATAAAGCCAGTTTGTGCAAGGGCCTCCAAATTGCCTCTTTTTCCTGCCAGTATAAGTACGGACTGTGTGACGTGCCTACTTGGATGCGGTCACTCATATAATCCTCCACCATTCTATCAATGTTGAGAGAATCATATGCAGTGACAGTAGACGACATGTCCGTAATCGTTGTCAGGTCCTTCAGTCCGGACCAGATGTCAGCATCAGCAGTCGCTCCAGACTGCCCTGCATCACCGCCAGCGGGTGGGCTCGGAATTCTGAGCCTTTTCCTCGCACCCCCAGTTGCGGGAGAATGTGAAGGAGGAGATGTTGACAGGTCGCGTTCCGCTTGACTTGACAATTTTGTCACCAGCAGGTCTTTCAACCCCAGCAGACTTGTGTCTGCCGGAAAGAGAGATCCAAGGTAGGCTTTAAATCTAGGATCGAGCACGGTGGCCAAAATGTAGTGCTCTGATTTCAACAGATTGACCACCCGTGAATCCTTGTTAAGCGAATTAAGGGCTCCATCCACAAGTCCCACATGCCTAGCGGAATCGCTCCGTGTTAGCTCCTCCTTCAATGTCTCCAGCTTCTTCTGCAAAAGCCTGATGAGGGGAATGACCTGACTCAGGCTGGCAGTGTCTGAACTGACTTCACGTGTGGCAAGTTCAAAGGGCATCAGAACCTTGCACAACGTTGAAATCATTCTCCACTGCGCTTGAGACAGGTGCATTCCACCTACTATATCGTGCTCAATTGTATAGGCTTGAATGGCCTTTTGCTGCTCCTCCAACCTCTGAAGCATATAGAGGGTTGAATTCCACCTCGTTACCACTTCTTGCTTCAGATGATGGCAGGGCAGGTTCAGTAGTTTTTGGTGGTGCTCCAGTCTTCTGTACGTGGTGCCTGTACGCCGAAAGTGTCCCGCAATTCTTCTGGCCGCCGACAGCATCTCTTGCACGCCCCTGTCGTTTTTTAAAAAATTCTGCACCACCAAATTCAAGGTATGTGCAAAACATGGGACGTGCTGGAATTTGCCCATATTTAATGCACACACAATATTGCTGGCGTTGTCCGATGCCACAAATCCACAGGAGAGTCCAATTGGGGTAAGCCATTCCGCGATGATCTTCCTCAGTTGCCGTAAGAGGTTTTCAGCTGTGTGCGTATTCTGGAAAGCGGTGATACAAAGCGTAGCCTGCCTTGGAAAGAGTTGGCGTTTGCGAGATGCTGCTACTGGTGCCGCCGCTGCTGTTCTTGCGGCGGGAGTCCATACATCTACCCAGTGGGCTGTCACAGTCATATAGTCCTGACCCTGCCCTGCTCCACTTGTCCACATGTCCGTGGTTAAGTGGACATTGGGTACAACTGCATTTTTTAGGACACTGGTGAGTCTTTTTCTGACGTCCGTGTACATTCTCGGTATCGCCTGCCTAGAGAAGTGGAACCTAGATGGTATTTGGTAACGGGGGCACACTGCCTCAATAAATTGTCTAGTTCCCTGTGAACTAACGGCGGATACCGGACGCACGTCTAACACCAACATAGTTGTCAAGGCCTCAGTTATCCGCTTTGCAGCAGGATGACTGCTGTGATATTTCATCTTCCTCGCAAAGGACTGTTGAACAGTCAATTGCTTACTGGAAGTAGTACAAGTGGGCTTACGACTTCCCCTCTGGGATGACCATCGACTCCCAGCAGCAACAACAGCAGCGCCAGCAGCAGTAGGCGTTACACGCAAGGATGCATCGGAGGAATCCCAGGCAGGAGAGGACTCGTCAGAATTGCCAGTGACATTGCCTGCAGGACTATTGGCATTCCTGGGGAAGGAGGAAATTGACACTGAGGGAGTTGGTGGGGTGGTTTGCGTGAGCTTGGTTACAAGAGGAAGGGATTTACTGGTCAGTGGACTGCTTCCGCTGTCACCCAAAGTTTTTGAACTTGTCACTGACTTATTATGAATGCGCTGCAGGTGACGTATAAGGGAGGATGTTCCGAGGTGGTTAACGTCCTTACCCCTACTTATTACAGCTTGACAAAGGGAACACACGGCTTGACACCTGTTGTCCGCATTTCTGGTGAAATACTTCCACACCGAAGAGCTGATTTTTTTGGTATTTTCACCAGGCATGTCAACGGCCATATTCCTACCACGGACAACAGGTGTCTCCCCGGGTGCCTGACTTAAACAAACCACCTCACCATCAGAATCCTCCTGGTCAATTTCCTCCCCAGCGCAAGCAACACCCATATCCTCCTCATCCTGGTGTACTTCAACACTGACATCTTCAATCTGACTATCAGGAACTGGACTGCGGGTGCTCCTTCCATCACTTGCAGGGGGCGTGCAAATGGTGGAAGGCGCATGCTCTTCACGTCAAGTGTTGGGAAGGTCAGGCATCGCAACCGACACAATTGGAGTCGGACTCTCCTTGTGGATTTGGGATTTCGAAGAACGCACAGTTCTTTGCGGTGCTACTGCTTTTGCCAGCTTTAGTCTTTTCATTTTTCTAGCGAGAGGCTGAGTGCTTCCATCCTCATGTGAAGCTGAACCACTAGCCATGAACATAGGCCAGGGCCTCAGCCGTTCCTTGCCACTCCGTGTGGTAAATGGCATATTGGCAAGTTTACGCTTCTCCTCCGACAATTTTATTTTAGGTTTTGGAGTCCTTTTTTTACTGATATTTGGTGTTTTGGATTTGACATGCTCTGTACTATGACATTGGGCATCGGCCTTGGCAGACGACGTTGCTGGCATTTCATCGTCTCGGCCATGACTAGTGGCAGCAGCTTCAGCACGAGGTGGAAGTGGATCTTGATCTTTCCCTAATTTTGGAACCTCAACATTTTTGTTCTCCATATTTTAATAGGCACAACTAAAAGGCACCTCAGGTAAACAATGGAGATGGATGGATTGGATACTAGTATACAATTATGGACGGGCTGCCGAGTGCCGACACAGAGGTAGCCACAGCCGTGAACTACCGCACTGTACTGTGTCTGCTGCTAATATATAGACTGGTTGATAAAGAGATAGTATACTCGTAACTAGTATGTATGTATAAAGAAAGAAAAAAAAACCACGGTTAGGTGGTATATACAATTATGGACGGGCTGCCGAGTGCCGACACAGAGGTAGCCACAGCCGTGAACTACCGCACTGTACTGTGTCTGCTGCTAATATATAGACTGGTTGATAAAGAGATAGTATACTCGTAACTAGTATGTATGTATAAAGAAAGAAAAAAAAACCACGGTTAGGTGGTATATACAATTATGGACGGGCTGCCGAGTGCCGACACAGAGGTAGCCACAGCCATGAACTACCGCACTGTACTGTGTCTGCTGCTAATATAGACTGGTTGATAAAGAGATAGTATACTCGTAACTAGTATGTATGTATAAAGAAAGAAAAAAAAACCACGGTTAGGTGGTATATACAATTATGGACGGGCTGCCGAGTGCCGACACAGAGGTAGCCACAGCCGTGAACTACCGCACTGTACTGTGTCTGCTGCTAATATATAGACTGGTTGATAAAGAGATAGTATACTCGTAACTAGTATGTATGTATAAAGAAAGAAAAAAAAACCACGGTTAGGTGGTATATACAATTATGGACGGGCTGCCGAGTGCCGACACAGAGGTAGCCACAGCCGTGAACTACCGCACTGTACTGTGTCTGCTGCTAATATATAGACTGGTTGATAAAGAGATAGTATACTCGTAACTAGTATGTATGTATAAAGAAAGAAAAAAAAAACCACGGTTAGGTGGTATATACAATTATGGACGGGCTGCCGAGTGCCGACACAGAGGTAGCCACAGCCGTGAACTACCGCACTGTACTGTGTCTGCTGCTAATATAGACTGGTTGATAAAGAGATAGTATACTCGTAACTAGTATGTATGTATGTATGTATGTATAAAGAAAGAAAAAAAAACCACGGTTAGGTGGTATATACAATTATGGACGGGCTGCCGAGTGCCGACACAGAGGTAGCCACAGCCGTGAACTACCGCACTGTACTGTGTCTGCTGCTAATATAGACTGGTTGATAAAGAGATAGTATACTCGTAACTAGTATGACTATAAAGAAAGAAAAAAAAACCACGGTTAGGTGGTATATACAATTATGGACGGGCTGCCGAGTGCCGACACAGAGGTAGCCACAGCCGTGAACTACCGCACTGTACTGTGTCTGCTGCTAATATATAGACTGGTTGATAAAGAGATAGTATACTCGTAACTAGTATGTATGTATAAAGAAAGAAAAAAAAAACACGGTTAGGTGGTATATACAATTATGGACGGGCTGCCGAGTGCCGACACAGAGGTAGCCACAGCCGTGAACTACCGCACTGTACTGTGTCTGCTGCTAATATAGACTGGTTGATAAAGAGATAGTATACTCGTAACTAGTATGTATGTATAAAGAAAGAAAAAAAAACACGGTTAGGTGGTATATACAATTATGGACGGGCTGCCGAGTGCCGACACAGAGGTAGCCACAGCCGTGAACTCCCGCACTGTACTGTGTCTGCTGCTAATATAGACTGGTTGATAAAGAGATAGTATACTCGTAACTAGTATGTATGTATAAAGAAAGAAAAAAAAACCACGGTTAGGTGGTATATACAATTATGGACGGGCTGCCGAGTGCCGACACAGAGGTAGCCACAGCCGTGAACTACCGCACTGTACTGTGTCTGCTGCTAATATAGACTGGTTGATAAAGAGATAGTATACTCGTAACTAGTATGACTATAAAGAAAGAAAAAAAAACCACGGTTAGGTGGTATATACAATTATGGACGGGCTGCCGAGTGCCGACACAGAGGTAGCCACAGCCGTGAACTACCGCACTGTACTGTGTCTGCTGCTAATATAGACTGGTTGATAAAGAGATAGTATACTCGTAACTAGTATGACTATAAAGAAAGAAAAAAAAACCACGGTTAGGTGGTATATACAATTATGGACGGGCTGCCGAGTGCCGACACAGAGGTAGCCACAGCCGTGAACTACCGCACTGTACTGTGTCTGCTGCTAATATATAGACTGGTTGATAAAGAGATAGTATACTCGTAACTAGTATGTATGTATAAAGAAAGAAAAAAAAACCACGGTTAGGTGGTATATACAATTATGGACGGGCTGCCGAGTGCTGACACAGAGGTAGCCACAGCCGTGAACTACCGCACTGTACTGTGTCTGCTGCTAATATAGACTGGTTGATAAAGAGATAGTATACTCGTAACTAGTATGTATGTATAAAGAAAGAAAAAAAAACCACGGTTAGGTGGTATATACAATTATGGACGGGCTGCCGAGTGCCGACACAGAGGTAGCCACAGCCGTGAACTACCGCACTGTACTGTGTCTGCTGCTAATATAGACTGGTTGATAAAGAGATAGTATACTCGTAACTAGTATGTATGTATAAAGAAAGAAAAAAAAACCACGGTTAGGTGGTATATACAATTATGGACGGGCTGCCGAGTGCCGACACAGAGGTAGCCACAGCCGTGAACTACCGCACTGTACTGTGTCTGCTGCTAATATAGACTGGTTGATAAAGAGATAGTATACTCGTAACTAGTATGACTATAAAGAAAGAAAAAAAAACCACGGTTAGGTGGTATATACAATTATGGACGGGCTGCCGAGTGCCGACACAGAGGTAGCCACAGCCGTGAACTACCGCACTGTACTGTGTCTGCTGCTAATATAGACTGGTTGATAAAGAGATAGTATACTACTAATATTATATATACTGGTGGTCAGGTCACTGGTCACTAGTCACACTGGCAGTGGCACTCCTGCAGCAAAAGTGTGCACTGTTTAATTTTAATATAATATTATGTACTCCTGGCTCCTGCTATAACCTATAACTGGCACTGCAGTGCTCCCCAGTCTCCCCCACAATTATAAGCTGTGTGAGCTGAGCACAGTCAGATATATATATACATTGATGCAGCACACTGGGCTGAGCAGTGCACACAGATATGGTATGTGACTGAGTCACTGTGTGTATCGTTTTTTTCAGGCAGAGAACGGATATATTAAATAAAACAAACAACTGCACTGTCTGGTGGTCACTGTGGTCGTCAGTCACTAAACTCTGCACTCTCTTCTACAGTATCACAGCCTCAGGTCAATCTCTCTCTCTCTCTCTCAACCCTAATCTAAATGGAGAGGACGCCAGCCACGTCCTCTCCCTATCAATCTCAATGCACGTGTGAAAATGGCGGCGACGCGCGGCTCCTTATATAGAATCCGAGTCTCGCGAGAATCCGACAGCGTCATGATGACGTTCTGGCGCGCTCGGGTTAACCGAGCAAGGCGGGAGGATCCGAGTCTGCTCGGATCCGTGAAAAAAACCATGAAGTTCTGGCGGGTTCGGATTCAGAGAAACCGAACCCGCTCATCTCTACTGGAAATGAGTTGAAATTATTGTTATTGAGGTTAGTAATACTATAGGATCAAAATTACCCCCAAATTCTATGATTTTAGTTGTTTTTGAGGTTTTTTAAAAAATCACCCGAATCCAAAACACATCCGAATCCAAAACCCGAAAGGGTGGTTTTGCCAAAACGCGTCCGAATCCAAAACACAACCGTGGACCCGAATCCAAAACCAAAACACAAAACACGAAAAATGCCCGCTGCACATCTTTAATATTTACTATGGGCTGCGTTTTTGCCGCATTACTTGCTATCTGTTTTCCCCGTTATTTGTAGTGATAGCATATGTACTAACAGGCAATTTGTCATTGATCATAGAAAGTGTCCTGTTGATAACTTATCCCGATTGAAAGTTCCTGTACAACTTGCATATCTCAAAGGAGTTGTTGTACTGTGGCCAATCTATGCTGCTAGAGAGGGATCCAAAGACCCCTCTCCCACAATGCTGTCCCACATGCTAGCCAATGTGGTTATAGGCTTCAGTGGCTAGCATGATTTGAAGAAGGCATTAGCTATTGAGATCAAGCTCCAAAAGCTAGGCTTTTTCTAAAGCTTGATAAAATGGAGAAGAGTGGACAAATAACTTTTAAAATGTCTTAAATGTGCAAAAATAGCCTTTTCTGCAGGATTTAACTTTGCGGTACAATGTACCATGCTAACAAAGCACACGTCTTTTTTTTGCCGCTCTGCAAAGAGCACTGGTCTAAAGCTGTTGTGGCAATGCCAAGCTTAGAAGAGAAATGCATGCTAGTATGCCTGCTTTTAGTAAACAATTAGTCCAAAGCAAAATTTCTATACACAAAACAAACATATACATAAAACAATGAGACTCATCCAGATGTGGTTGGAGGTGCTATCTTTGTAAGCATCAGTGATAGCGCTGTATGGTGATGCAGCAGGAGGCGTCTATTACAAGCAGACACCCCCTGCTGCAGTAGCATCAGATCTCTCTCCCACCATCGGGTAGCAAGGCCGCGCAAGCCACCCATTGCAAAGGCCCGGAAAACGTCCTATGACAGAGATCCCTAACCTCTTCCTATCCCATAAAAAACTGCAACGTGCCTCCATTTTAACAAACAGAGACTGTTCCTGCCTCCTCCATGCCCCCCCACGAATGGCTTCATTCGCGCATGTGCAAATTAGGTCTCGCACATGCGCAAAGTACAAAAATTGGTACTTTGCGCGGAATAGCGCATATTCAACCAAACCTGAATAACCCCCAACATGCAGTATATTACAGATTTTTTGTTTATTGTTGCTTAACACTATGTTAAATAAAATAAAGAAATAAATAAAAAGTACTAAAATTTGTACTAGTTACAGTATGTCATTGCTTTCTTATGATATCGAAAAATCATTTTCTTTATAAATGCACATGGGTAATGCCTTTCTCTATTTCTTCGTAATATTAATTTGCTGAATACACCAATATTAACTGCTTTAATTGAGTAAGCAAAGGCAAAGTGAGGTTCCGTTCATAGCCGCTATTAATTCAAAGCCAGATCTACTGTGGTTATTAAAAATACCCAAAAGATAGACCTCGTGGTTCACTCTTTTGAATTAAAAATCAGAATACTTATTATGCTGCACTAGAAAATTAAACAGAGAAAAGTCCCTTAAGAATTGTTGCCAAATGTTCTTAAATTTTATTTTATTGGCATTCCTGAACTTCACACACTCCTACATTTTCATTTATTGTATTGGCATTCCTGAACTTCATACACTCCTATATTTTCTTTGAGATAGCTAAAAAGATATACAAATCGTTTTAGTAGTGACATCAATAATGGGAAAGAACTGAAGGGAAAGGCCACCAAGGTAATGACTTGTCTGTCTTTCAGCTAAGTCCCTTAACAACCAATTCCATGGCATGGTTGTCTACAGAGGAAGTGGAAACAATACCGCTATTCGGGATCCAGGCTGTCAGTATACCGACAGCGGGACTCTGACTAGCGCTCTACAGTGCATTCTCCATAAAGCTTAGAGGCTTGTGTTTCAGTGTCTCAGCTGGCCAGCTGAATACTGGAATGAACAGGTACAACTGACAAGTACACCACAATGGTTGTCAAGAGATACAGTAGCTGAGCTTGAGACCAGATAAATCTGAGTTGAATAGCAATAGTGTAAAGCAACTTTGATTACATTTTTATTGGTTATAGGTAATAAATACACATGAACAAAAGTGAGGTGAGCTTTTGCTAAATTCAATATTGAGGCGGAACAAGCTATCTTTAGTGATGAGCGGGTTCGGTTCCTCGGGATCCGAACCCCCCCGAACTTCACCCATTTTACATGGTTCCGAGGCAGCCTCGGATATTCCCGCCTTGCTCGGTTAACCTGAGCGCGCCCGAACGTCATCATCCCACTGTCGGATTCTCGAGAAATTCGTATTCTATATAAGGAGCCGCGCGTCGCCACCATTTTCACTCGTGCTTTGGAGATGATAGCGAGAGGACGTGGTTGCGTTCTCTCAGTTTCTGTGTTCAGTGTACTGCAAATATCTGTGCTCAGTGTGCTGCAAATATCTGTGCTCAGTGTGCTTGCAAATATCTGTGCTCAGTGTGCTGAAAATATCTACGTTCTCTGCCTGAAAAACGCTCCATATCTGTGCTGCATTGTAGTATATAGTAGGAGGACAGTGCAGAATTTTGTTGTGACCACCAGTATATATAGCAGTACGGTACAGTAGTCCACTGCTTTACCTATGTGTCATCAAGTATACTATGCATCCATACCTGTGCTGCATTTTATTTGTGCGCAGTATATAGTAGGAGGACAGTGCAGAATTTTGCTGACCACCAGTATATATATATATATATATATATAGCAGTACAGTACAGTAGTCCACTGCTCTACATCTGTGTCCTCAAGTATACTATGCATCCATACCTGTGCTGCATTTTAGTTGTGTGCAGTATATAGTAGGAGGACAGTGCAGAATTTTGCTGACCACCTGTATATATATATAGCAGTACGGTACAGTAGTCCACTGCTCTACCCCTGTGTCATCAAGTATACTATGCATCCATACCTGTGCTGCATTTTAGTTGTGCGCAGTATATAGTAGGAGGACAGTGCAGAATTTTGCTGACCACCAGTATATATATAGCAGTACGTTACAGTAGTCCACTGCTCTACCTCTGTGTCGTCAAGTATACTATGCATCCATACCTGTGCTGCATTTTAGTTGTGCGCAGTATATAGTAGGAGGACAGTGCAGAATTTTGCTGACCACCAGTATATATATAGCAGTACGGTATAGTAGTCCACTGCTCTACCTCTGTGTCGTCAAGAATACTGTGCATCCATACCTGTGCTTCATTTTAGTTGTGCGCAGTATATAGTAGGAGGACAGTGCAGCATTTTGCTGACCACCAGTATAAATATAGCAGTACGGTACAGTAGTCCACTGCTCTACCTCTGTGTCGTCAAGTATACTATGCATCCCTACCTGTGCTGCATTTTAGTTGTGCGCAATATATAGTAGGAGGACAGTGCAGAATTTTGCTGACCACCAGTATATATATATATATAGCAGTACGGTATAGTAGTCCACTGCTCTACCTCTGTGTCGTCAAGTATACTATGCATCCATACCTGTGCTGCATTTTAGTTGTGCGCAGTATATAGTAGGAGGACAGTGCAGAATTTTGCTGACCACTAGTATATATATATATGTATATATATATAGCAGTATGGTACAGTAGTCCACTGCTCTACCTCTGTGTCGTCAAGTATACTATGCATCCATACCTGTGATGCATTTTAGTTGTGCGCAGTATATAGTAGGAGGGGACAGTGCAGAATTTTGCTGACCACCAGTATATATACAGATGTAGCCACCTTTATCTTGACTGGCTGAGGCGTTTGTCCCGATCGAGCATACGCAGCGTATCGGGACGTAGGGAGGCGCGCCTAGTCACAGAGAGACGTACCTAATCGCATGGAGGCAGACAGAGCATTTGGCATTACCTTTATGTGTAATACCTGCGATCTTCCACCAGATGTCACTTTTTACAATCACCACTGCGCATGCGTGTGGTCTCCCGTAAAATACAATACTGAAATATATAATAAGGACTACTTTACTAAGGCGTCTCATTACGCTGCATACAGTAAATACTCATTACGCTGCATTATTTAATACAGTAAATACTCATTACGCTGCATTATTTAATACAGTATATACGGTACAGACGCAAATAGTACAGCATACAGTATATGATCCATCTACAGTACTTTATAGTTATGTGAGCAGACAAAACAACATAAAACCAGTAGTGTACACTGTCGCAAATGGACGTGTTAGAAGTTCACTATTGCCTCTTGAGATTAGGAATTTTGTACAGTATGTTAGCGTCCTCATCCCGTAGCCATTACAGCATAATCAAAACCAATGGATTTATTCATCTGTCTGCGGCGAAGTGGTGAAGTGTTCCGCTTCCTATACTCAGAGTCCCGAGTTCGATTCCTAAAGTACGATTGCATGTTAGTTTTTTCCAGACACTTTTTTTTATTTTTTTATTCACATAAACCAGGGCAAAGCTGCAGGAGCGGTTCTACTGTTAAGGTTCTATGCACCGTACAGTACACATACAATTCTGTAGCAGGGCAGACTCAATAGAAATGGCTACCACCTATGACTCCTTGCCCCACGGATGCCCTAGGCTACGGAGCAAGTAACCATCCAGATTTTGCAGGCTATGGGGCAATGCTGAAGGAGCGTCACAATCCCCTAGCTAAAATACACAGGGGCGATAGGAATAAGCAAGGTCTATGTACATTACGGTACACCGGACTCAATCGCATAGCACACTGGCAAAATGGCTGCCGCCCCTGAACCCCCACCACGTGGCAGGCAGCACTCGGATATGGAGTGAGAGATGGCATAAGTTTTGCAGGCTACGGGGCAATGCTGAAGGATCATCACAATCCCCTAGCCAAAATAGACAGGGGCGATAGAGGTAAGCGAAGTCTATGCACATTACGTTACACCGGGCTCGATCGCATAGCAAACTGACAAAACACAAGTTTTACATAAAGCAGGGCAAAGCTGCAGGAGAGTTTCTACTGTCAAGGTTCTATGCACATACAATTCTATAGCAGGGCAGACTCAATTGAAATGGCTACCGCCTGTGACTCCTAGCTCCATGGAGGCACTCAGCTATGGAGCAAGTAACAGCACATATTTTGCAGGCTACGGGGCAATGCTGAAGGAGCGTCAGAATCCCCTAGCTAAAATACACAGGGGCGATAGGGATAAGCAAAGTCTATGCACATAATGATACACCGGACCCCATCGCATCGTAAAGTGACAAAATGTCCGAGGCACGTGAACCCCTGCCTTGTGGCAGTACTCAGCTATGGAGAGAGCAACGGCATAGGTTTTGCAGGCTACGGGGTAATGCTGAAGGAGCGTCAGAATCCCCTAGCTAAAATGCATAGGGATAAGCGAGGTCTATGCACTTAACAATACACTGCAAAGTTCCCCATGGTTTTGTTTATGTCTTTTCTTTGAACACGGTATTTTCCACTGCCTCGCCCTACCCCCATCCCACTTTCCCCTTCCCCCCTGGGAGCCTGCAAAGTACATGCAGTAGACAAGGAGGGAGTTCCAATCAGGTTACAAGACATCTGCAACAGTATACTACTGTATGTAGGAAAATCCCCCGCCCACTCTGATTTATTAGTACACTAGTAGAAATTACTGTACAGAGATAATACGGACAGTGATTTGGCATCCAGGAACTTAGGGAGGAGCTTTTATCTCTCTCCATTATACTTAGAAAGATTACAATGGAGAGAGATAAAAGTTCCCTAAGTTCCTGGATGCCAAATCACTGTACTTAGTATCTCTGTACAGTATGTTCTACTAGTGTACTAATTAGCACGAACAGCTTGTAACATACAGTGGCAAGTTTAATCTTTCTATGTATAATATAGAGAGATAAAAGCACCTCCCTAAGTTCCTGGTTGCCAAATCACCGTCCTTAGTATCTCTGTATAGTATTTTCTATTAGGGTACTAATTAGCAAGAACAGCTAATTAGTACCCTAATAGAACATACTGTACAGAGATACTAAGTACAGTGATTTGGTATCCAGGAACTTACTGAGGAGCTTTTATCTATCTCCATTATACATAGAAAGATTAAACTTGCCGCTGTACATTACAAGCTGTTCGTGCTAATTAGTACCCTAATAGAACATACTGTACAGAGATACTAAGTACGGTGATTTGGCATCCAGTTAAAAGCTGTTCATGCTAATTAGTACACTAGTAGAACATACTGTACAGAGATACTAAGGACAGTGATTTGGCATCTAGGAACTTAGGGTAGAGCTTTTATCTCTCCATTATACATAGAAAGATTAAACTTGCCACTGTACGTTACAAACTGTTCGTGCTAATTAGTACACTAGAAGAACATACTGGGGACTCGGACTCATACAGTACTTGCATTTCAAAAGCACAGTATTTTCCACCGCCTCCTGCTAGCCCATCGCCCTTCCCCCCTGGGAGCCTGCACAGGTCATGCAGTAGACAGGGAGGGATTTATTCACATAAACCAGGAAAAGCTGCAGGAGCAGTTGTACTGTTTAGGTTCTATGCACCATACGGTACACATACAATTCTGTAGCAGGGCAGACTCAATTGAAATGGCTACTGACTGTGACTCCTTGCCCCATGGAGGCCCTCGGCTATGAGGCAAGTAACAGCACAGATTTTGTAGGTCACGAGGCAATGCTGAAGGAGCGTCAGAATCCCCTAGCAAAAATACACAGTTTCGATAGGGATAAGCGAGGTCTATGCACTTAACGATACCCCAGACCCCATTGCATCACAAAGTGACAAAATGTCTAAGGCACATGAACATCCACCTTGTGTCAGCACTCAGCTATGGAGCGAGTGACGGCATAGGTTTTGCAGGCTTCGGGGCAGTGCTGAAGGAGCGTCGGAATCCCCTAGCTAAAATACACAGGGGCGATAGGGTTAAGCGAGGTCTATGCACATAATGCTACAAGGCGGGGGTTCATGTGCATCGGACATTTTGTCACTTTGTGGTGCGATGGGGTCTAGTGTATCATTATGTGCATAGACCTCGCTTATCCCTATCGACCCTGTGTGTTTTAGCTAGGGGATTCTGATGCTCCTTCAGCATTGGCCCGTTCTTTGAACACGGTATTTTCCACTGCCTCGCCCTACCCCCATCCCACTTTCCCCTTTCCCCTGGGAGCCTGCACAGTTCATGCAGTAGACAGGTAAGGAGTTCCGATCAGGTTACAAGACAAGATTTTAATTATAATAGGCAGACCTATTGGTATCCTTGGTGATGGCTACAAGACAATAATAACAGAAGTCTATAACAAATTAAGATTGTGTATACTGGACAGTACCCCAAGAACATTGCTTCAGCGTCCCAATAAGCAGCCTTTCATTTAAAGGTATAGAACCTGTACAGTATTTAATCATAGAGATAGGGTATAATTTAATACACACCATCCCAAATGATTTAATCTTATTTTAAAGCATTCCATTAGGATTTTAGCATAGAGAGATACTGCCCCAGATAACCAGATACTTTTGTTTTCAGGATGTCTTACGATAAGCCATGATTTATCTTTTAAGTTTAATCTACAGACAGTTACTTCTACATCATAATCTTTGTTACTAAACATGACTGCAAGTATGGTACTATGGTACCCAGGCAGACATCCTATCAACAGAGGAATAGCTAGGGATTTGGGTGCCAAGGCAAGATTAAACATGCCCTGGCACCCAAGATGAAACATTCAAGCTCTAGCAGAAACATCGGTCCCGGTTGCCAAACTGGGGATAAACACCTCTGCTCAATTTCCTGTGAAATTAGATACAGTAGCCCCACATCAGCTACAGCAAGCACCCCCCGCACCCACCTCCAACCCCCCCACCCCCCCTCTCACACACATACACCTCGTTCTTGGAGCCTAGGACACGTGCCCAGCTTACTCAACCCTTGTTGCACCACTGCCTATCAGGCTTTATTATAACCCCACCAAAACTCATCTGTCACTGAAAATTCTTTCCCAATAAGTGCTATAGAAAAGAGTGTTTTATGAATTTAGTGGTCATGTATGCATGAGTAGTATTTGCCCCCCCCCCCCCCCCCCCACACTTCCTCTTATGGGACAACAGAAGAACGTAGTGAGAGCATTTGTGTTAAGTGGTGAATAGGGAGAACATATGGGGCATATGCTCCTTTCATATATATTAAATGATGTCACATCTGTTACCTGGCCCTTTAACTGGCCATTTAAATCTAGAACAGAGCTGCTCAGGCATCCCTATGGGAACCACATTCACCTGAAGGTTATTCAGGTGCAGTCGGATTAGCTATCCCTGCTGCTTCCTTGATGCAGCAGTGATAGCACTGTATTTAAATGCAGCAGGAGGTTTCTATTATATGCAGTTGCCTCTTGCTGCACTAGTGATCCGAGCTGCGTCCAAGCCGCAGCATAGGATCAATGCAACTACCATCGGACAGCTTACGGCACCCATAGTACCGCGCAAGCCGCTCATCAAAGGGGCCAGGAATTCTCCCACTTACGACAGATATCCCTAGTTTCTTCCCACCCCCTAAATGGCAGAGAGACGCCTCCATTTTTCCAAACGGAGCCTGTTGCCATCCTCTCCACACCCCTGAAATGACATCAAACTGTCAATCTATGACAGTATGAGGATAGTCTGCATCCTATGCCATAGGACACGTTCGCGCACATGCGCCAATGGTCTCATGTACAACCGTACCTGAATGACCACCACAATGCGGACACTGCAGCATCAGGACCAGGAGACCATTGCCTCTAAAACCGGGCTCTGGCATGCTGTGACACTTTTGGAGCTGTGTCTATGGAAGAATTTTTTTATACTTTCCACTGGGATGCATTCGATATCCCGGATGTCGGGATGCTGGCGCTCCGCATACCGGTGCCGGGATACTGACCGCAGGGATCGTGTCACTATTCTCCCTCTTGTGGTGTCCATGAAACCCCTGGAGGGAGATTAAATAGCGTGGGGCATGTAGCGCGTCACCGTACCCGCACTCGCCCCGCTGCCAGCATTCCGTCGGTCAGGATTCCAGCCAGATCTGGATTAAGGCTTTGGGGGGCCCGGGGTATTTAAGACAGGAGGGCCCAAAGGTCTAAAATTACCCAGAAGTACATATCCCTAGTGTACCTCCTTAATCCAGCTCTGGGTATGGCAACCTCCACTACAGAAAGATCGACGCAGCACTCTCCAGTCTGGTATAAAATAAATATATATATAAATATATATATATATATATATATATATATATATATATATACACTGCTCAAAAAAATAAAGGGAACACTAAAATAACACATCCTAGATCTGAATGAATGAAATATTCTTATTAAATACTTTGTTCTTTACATAGTTGAATGTACTGACAACAAAATCACACAAAAATTATCAATGGAAATCAAATTTATTAACCCACGGAGGTCTGGATTTGGAGTCACCCTCAAAATTAAAGTGGAAAAACACACTACAGGCTGATCCAACTTTGATGTAATGTCCTTAAAACAGGTCAAAATGAGGCTTAGTAGTGTGTGTGTGGCCTCCATGTGCCTGTATGGCCTCCCTACAATGCCTGGGCATGCTCCTGATGAGGTGGCGGATGGTTTCCTGAGGGATCTCCTTCCAGACCTGGACTAAAGCATCCGCCAACTCCTGGACAGTCTGTGGTGCAACGTAGCGTTGGTGGATGGAGCGAGACATGATGTCCCAGATGTGCTCAGTTGGATTCAGGTCTGGGGAACGGGCGGGCCAGTCCATAGCATCAATGCCTTCATCTTGCAGGAACTGCTGACACACTACAGCCACATGAGGTCTAGCATTGTCTTGCATTAGGAGGAACCCAGGGCCAACCGCACCAGCATATGGTCTCACAAGGGGTCTGAGGATCTCATCTCGGTACCTAATGGCAGTCAGGCTACCTCTGGCGAGCACATGGAGGGCTGTGCGGCCCCCCAAAGAAATGCCACCCCACACCATTACTGACCCACTGCCAAACCGGTCATGCTGGAGGATGTTGCAGGCAGCAGAACGTTCTCCTTGGCGTCTCCAGACTCTGTCACGTCTGTCACATGTGCTCAGTGAGAACCTGCTTTCATCTGTGAAGAGCACAGGGCGCCAGTGGCGAATTTGCCAATCTTGGTGTTCTCTGGCAAATGCCAAACATCCTGCACGGTGTTGGGCTGTAAGCACAACCCCCACCTGTGGACGTCGGGCCCTCATACCACCCTCATGGAGTCTGTTTCTGATTGTTTGAGTAGACACATGCACATTTGTGGCTTGCTAGAGGTCATTTTGCAGGGCTCTGGCAGTGCTCCTCCTGTTCCTCCTTGCTCGAAGGTGGAGGTAGCGGTCCTGCTGCTGGGTTGTTGCCCTCCTACGGCCTCCTCCACGTCTCCTGATGTACTGGCCTGTCTCCTGGTAGCGCCTCCATGCTCTGGACACTACGCTGACAGACACAGCAAACCTTGCCACAGCTCGCATTGATGTGCCTTCCTGGATGAGCTGCACTACCTGAGCCACTTGTGTGGGTTGTAGGGAGGTCATACAGGCACGTGGAGGCCACACACACTACTGAGCCTCATTTTGACTTATTTAAGGACATTACATCAAAGTTGGATCAGCCTGTAGTGTGTTTTTCCACTTTAATTTTGAGGGTGACTCCAAATCCTGACCTCCATGGGTTAATAAATTTGATGTCCATTGATAATTTTTGTGTGATTTTGTTGTCAGCACATTCAAATATGTAAAGAACAAAGTATTTAATAAGAATATTTCATTCATTCAGATCTAGGATGTGTTATTTTAGTGTTCCCTTTATTTTTTTGAGCAGTGTATATATATATATATATATATCTAGCAAAAGAATGTGAAGAGGGGGCGCTTCATAGTGTAAAATCGTTTTATTCAAAAAGAACTCTCAGACAATGACAGTACGTGATTTAGATTTCAAGACTCGTACCGCAAATCAACCAGGGTGGGCTGGTTACCACATGATATAATCAATTACAACTCCCGGCATACCCCGAACCTCGTCTCGTAGGTCACTGGACTCCTGCCTTCCACGTCTAACCGCTAATCAGCGGTGGTCGCGGGTCGGATCACTGGACCACTTGCTTCAGGACGGATGCAGCCGGAGGATGATGACGTCAGAACAGCTCCGCCCTAACGCGTTTCGTCACAGACTTCGTCAGAGGGCGGTGCTGTTCAGACGAGACAACAGGGCTTTTATTTGCCCCAATTAATTACATAACCAATCAGTTACAATGACATACTTGGTTTCGGCCGAAAGCGTGCTCCAAAATTAGCTGCATATGTTAACCATCTACCTTGATCACATAGTATAGACTGGTTAGGTGTTTCTGTTTTATCTTAAACAATTACATAAGCAAAAAGTACCTTATAATTTCAGTCTCATAACTCTATTTTATAAAATAAAACCATCCATATATAAAAAACCCATTACATACAGATATTATGAATAAAAATTTTTTTGTTATAAAAACAACACGTTATAAAAAAATTTTTGTCTATCTAAATGTATTCACCCACATATATGTCTTTTCTCTACAAGCAATTTAATACCAATAAAGGAATTACTTATATTTGAATTATATTCCTGATACTTCTCAGCAAGATCTATGGTAGCTTATCCCATCAGAACTTAGTCACATTCGTTAACTTCATATCTATCACTTAAAAGTATTCAAATCATTTTTATATCAAAACATCGCTATTACAAAACATGATTAAAAATATATATGCATTTTGTTTAAAAGACATCCTAGGTATCTATTTTTTCCATTTCTGTATGTATTTTTCTAATAATGAAGAGGACTGCTGTAACATGTAAGGACTGGCTAACAGCTACTAGAAAAAGGTTCAGATATAGGGAGTAATTTCTAGACCTTCATTTAACCCTTTCGGAGTTAAAGTGTCAAGTGCTAATATCCAATACGTTTCCTTCTTCAGCAATTCCTTTTCTCTATCGCCCCCATTATTCTGGACATGTTGGATACCTTTAAAACGAAGTTTACTTGGATCGCTGTCATGATGTGTCAGAAAATGTCTTGGCACACTATGATTAGCAACTTTATTTTTAATGTTGCGCATATGTTCTAAAATGCGTATTTTCAACATTCTTTTAGTTTTACCTACATAAAGGTACCCACAGGGGCAGCTCAACAAATACACAACAAATGTTGAGTTACAATTCATATAACTCATTACAGTATAGTTTCTGTCACCTTTGGTATTGCTGAAGTTTTTTCCTTTTTTATCCATCAATTTACATGTTTTACAACTTCCACACGGATAACATCCTTTTATCTTGTTGTGGATTTTTATAGCTGAGTTTTCTTTGTTCACTTTTAATAGTTTACTTCTTGACACTAAGGATTTCAAGTTCCTGGCTTTTCTGTATATTATGTTAGGCTGGTCAGGTAAATGTTGGGACAGCCTAACATAATATACAGAAAAGCCAGGAACTTGAAATCCTTAGTGTCAAGAAGTAAACTATTAAAAGTGAACAAAGAAAACTCAGCTATAAAAATCCACAACAAGATAAAAGGATGTTATCCGTGTGGAAGTTGTAAAACATGTAAATTGATGGATAAAAAAGGAAAAAACTTCAGCAATACCAAAGGTGACAGAAACTATACTGTAATGAGTTATATGAATTGTAACTCAACATTTGTTGTGTATTTGTTGAGCTGCCCCTGTGGGTACCTTTATGTAGGTAAAACTAAAAGAATGTTGAAAATACGCATTTTAGAACATATGCGCAACATTAAAAATAAAGTTGCTAATCATAGTGTGCCAAGACATTTTCTGACACATCATGACAGCGATCCAAGTAAACTTCGTTTTAAAGGTATCCAACATGTCCAGAATAATGGGGGCGATAGAGAAAAGGAATTGCTGAAGAAGGAAACGTATTGGATATTAGCACTTGACACTTTAACTCCGAAAGGGTTAAATGAAGGTCTAGAAATTACTCCCTATATCTGAACCTTTTTCTAGTAGCTGTTAGCCAGTCCTTACATGTTACAGCAGTCCTCTTCATTATTAGAAAAATACATACAGAAATGGAAAAAATAGATACCTAGGATGTCTTTTAAACAAAATGCATATATATTTTTAATCATGTTTTGTAACAGCGATGTTTTGATATAAAAATGATTTGAATACTTTTAAGTGAAAGATATGAAGTTAACGAATGTGACTAAGTTCTGATGGGATAAGCTACCATAGATCTTGCTGAGAAGTATCAGGAATATAATACAAATATAAGTAATTCCTTTATTGGTATTAAATTGCTTGTAGAGAAAAGACATATATGTGGGTTTATACATTTAGATAGACAAAAAATTTTTTATAACGTGTTGTTTTTATAACAAAAAATTTTTTATTCATAATATCTGTATGTAATGGGTTTTTTATATATGGATGGTTTTATTTTATAAAATAGAGTTATGAGACTGAAATTATAAGGTACTTTTTGCTTATGTAATTGTTTAAGATAAAACAGAAACACCTAACCAGTCTATACTATGTGATCAAGGTAGATGGTTAACATATGCAGCTAATTTTGGAGCACGCTTTCGGCCGAAACCATGTATGTCATTGTAACTGATTGGTTATGTAATTAATTGGGGCAAATAAAAGCCCTGTTGTCTCGTCTGAACAGCACCGCCCTCTGACGAAGTCTGTGACGAAACGCGTTAGGGCGGAGCTGTTCTGACGTCATCATCCTCCGGCTGCATCCGTCCCGAAGCAAGTGGTCCAGTGATCCGACCCGCAACCACCGCTGATTAGCGGTTAGACGTGGAAGGCAGGAGTCCAGTGACCTACGAGACGAGGTTCGGGGTATGCCGGGAGTTGTAATTGATTATATCATGTGGTAACCAGCCCACCCTGGTTGATTTGCGGTACGAGTCTTGAAATCTAAATCACGTACTGTCATTGTCTGAGAGTTCTTTTTGAATAAAACGATTTTACACTATGAAGCGCCCCCTCTTCACATTCTTTTGCTAGATCCATTTACCCGAGGAGTTCCGGGGAAACAGAACGAGGGAGAGCTGCTGTCCAGGAAAATTGGAATTGGACATTCTAGTGATCAGCATATGAGGAGAAAAAACTTTTAATACCTATGGTGGCCACAGATGTGGATCTAATTAATCTATTTAACCAATTATAAGCAAAACGAGCGCTGGGTCCACATTTCCATATATATATATATATATATATATATATATATAGAGAGAGAGAGAGAGAGAGAGAGATATCCAGTGGTCGAAGTGGAAATTTTGAAGTGGGGGTATGGAAAAGTCAAGGACGCAATTATGCGCGTGCGCTCCAGAAAAGGGGGCGTGGTCACCCAAAAGGGGGCACGTCCAGTGTAGTAGAACCCCTTATACTATCTGGTACTGGTGCCCCTTTCACCTTATAGCACACGGTACGAGCTGAAATTCATATTATAGCACCTGGTACGAGCCGAAATTCACATTATAGCACACGGTACGAGCTGAAATTCACATTACAGCACGCTGAATGAGCCGAAATTCACATTATAGCACGCTGAATGAGCCGAAAATCACATTATAGCACACTGAATGAGCCGAAAATCACATTGTAGCACATTGAATGAGCTGAAATTGTGACAGCAGGGACAGCCGGAGTGACAGCAGGGACAGGGAGTGAGAGAGTGACGAAAGGGAGTGAGAACGACGATGGAGAGAGAGTGACGACAGGGAGAGAGTGACGACAGGGAGAGAGAGTGACGACAGGGAGAGAGAGAGTGACAGCAGGGAGAGAGAGTGACGACAGTGACAGCAGGGAGAGAGAGAGTGACGACAGTGACAGCAGGAAGAGAGAGAGAGTGACGACAGTGACAGCAGGGAGAGAGAGAGTGACGACAGTGACAGCAGGAAGAGAGAGAGAGTGACGACAGTGACAGGTACAGTAAGGACAGGGAGAGAGGGTGACAGCAGAGGAACATTACCTGACTGTGGTCGGCGGAGGAACCCATGGGCAGCAGCGGTGATAAGGAGGCCTTTGGTGCGGTGAGGTCCCTCTGACCGCCATTTGTTGTGGGTGAGCGGCGGGTGGCGGTGAGCGGCTGGTGGCGGTGAGCGGCAGATGGCTGACGGCTGTGAACTAGTATGGCGCTCCACACAGCCATCGGTCGCCGAGCAGGGACGGGAGCACCATGTGCAGCAGGATGGCCACTTCCCTCACCTCCTGCTGCACTTTAATTTCCGAGTCAGTGGAAGAAGTAGCGGTATACCATACCGCCCCACTTCGACCACTCTCTCTCTCTCTATATATATCTATTACAACAAGAAACAGTTTATGCGCAAATACTAGTCCTCTTTGCAAGTTCTTTTTGTGGAACAACAAGTTCCAGCTTCAGCTGTTTAAAAGGAGACCATCCACAATCTTCAATGGATTCCAAGATGTCCCGTTTTGCACTAAAATTCTTGAAATCGGCAGCGCCTTTACACACCAATATCCACAGTTGGTAATTATTCTGTAATTAAATCAAAAAGAAGGAGCGCTTCATAGTGCGTATCAGTTTTAAAATTGAAATTTATTACACCAATTTGACACACATACGGTAAGAACACATACCGCAAGCAGCGGTATAAGCCAACATAAGTATATCACATGCAAGATCAAAAAACAGACTTCACCGCATATAGAAGGTGCTTCTTGGCTGCACGGTAATCCTCACGCTAAGCCACGCCACTACCGGTTTTGTCACTCAGGACTTCGTCAGAGCCCTCTGACGAAGACCTGAGTGATGAAACCGGTAGGGGCGTGGCCTAGCGTGAGGATCACCGTGCAGCCAAGAAGCACCTTCTATATGCGGTGAAGCTTGTTTTTTTATCTTGCATGTGATATTCTTACGTTGGCTTATACTAGTGATGTGCACCGGAAATTTTTCGGGTTTTGTGTTTTGGTTTTGGATTCGGTTCCGCGGCCGTGTTTTGGATTCGGACGCGTTTTGGCAAAACCTCTCTGAAAATTTTTTGTCGGATTCGGGTGTGTTTTGGATTTGGGTGTTTTTTTTCAAAAACCCCTCAAAAACAGCTTAAATCATAGAATTTGGGGGTCATCTTGATCCGATATTATTATTAACCTCCATAACCATAATTTCCACTCATTTCCAGTCTATTCTGAACACCTCACAATATTATTTTTAGTCCTAAAATTTGCACCGAGGTCGCTGGATGACTAAGCTAAGCGACCCAAGTGGCCGACACAAACACCTGGCCCATCTAGGAAAGGCACTGCAGTGTCAGACAGGATGGCAGATTTAAAAAATAGTCCCCAAACAGCACATGATGCAAAGAAAAAAAGAGGTGCACCAAGGTCGCTGGATGGCTAATCTAAGCGACCTAAGTGGCCGACACAAACACCTGGCCCATCTTGGAGTGGCACTGCAGTGTCAGACAGGATGGCACTTCAAAAAATAGTCCCCAAACAGCACATGATGCAAAGAAAAAAAGAGGTGCACCAAGGTCGCTGGATGGCTAAGCTAAGCGACCCAAGTGGCCGACACAAACACCTGGCCCATCTAGGAGTGGCATTGCAGTGTCAGACAGGATGGCACTTCAAAAAATAGTCCCCAAACATCACATGATGCAAAGATAAATTAAAGAAAAAAGAGGTGCAAGATGGAATTGTCCTTGGGACCTCCCACCCACCCTTATGTTGTATAAACAGGACATGCACACTTTAACAAACCCATCATTTCAGCGACAGGGTCTGCCACACGACTGTGACTGAAATGACTGGTTAGTTTGGGCCCCCACCAAAAAAGAAGCAATCAATCTCTCCTTGCACAAACTGGCTCTACAGAGGCAAGAAGTCCACCTCCTCCTCATCGTCCGATTCCTCACCCCTTTCACTGTGTACATCCCCCTCCTCACAGATTATTAATTCGTCCCCATTGGAATCCACCATCTCAGGTCCCTGTGTACTTTCTAGAGGCAATTGCTGGTGAATGTCTCCACGGAGGAATTGATTATAATTAATTTTGATGAACATCATCTTCTCCACATTTTAGTAACCTCGTACGCCGATTGCTGACAAGGTGAGCGGCTGCACTAAACAATCTTTCGGAGTACACACTGGAGGGGGGGCAACTTAGGTAAAATAAAGCCAGTTTGTGCAAGGGCCTCCAAATTGCCTCTTTTTCCTGCCAGTATACGTACGGACTGTCTGACGTGCCTACTTGGATGCGGTCACTCATATAATCCTCCACCATTCTTTCAATGGTGACAGAATCATATGCAGTGACAGTAGACGACATGTCAGTAATCGTTGGCAGGTCCTTCAGTCCGGACCAGATGTCAGCACTCGCTCCAGACTGCCCTGCATCACCGCCAGCGGGTGGGCTCAGAATTCTTAGCCTTTTCCTCGCAGCCCCAGTTGCGGGAGAATGTGAAGGAGGAGCTGTTGACGGGTCACGTTCCACTTGACTTGACAAGTGTCTAACCAGCAGGTCTTTGCACCTCTGCAGACTTGTGTCTGCCGGAAAGAGAGATACAATGTAGGCTTTAAACCTAGGATCGAGCATGGTGGCCAAAATGTAATGCTCTGATTTCAACAGATTGACCACCCGTGAATCCTGGTTAAGCGAATTAAGGGCTCCGTCCACAAGTCCCACATGCCTAGCGGAATCGCTCCGTTTTAGCTCCTCCTTCAATCTCTCCAGCTGCTTCTGCAAAAGCCTGATGAGGGGAATGACCTGACTCAGGCTGGCAGTGCCTGAACTGACTTCACGTGTGGCAAGTTCAAAGGGTTGCAGAACCTTGCACAGCGTTGAAATCATTCTCCACTGCGCTTGAGTCATGTGCATTCCCCCTCCTTTGCCTATATCGTAGGCAGATGTATAGGCTTGAATGGCCTTTTGCTGCTCCTCCATCCTCTGAAGCATATAGAGGGTTGAATTCCACCTCGTTACCACCTCTTGCTTCAGATGATGGCGGGGCAGGTTCAGGAGTGTATGCTGGTGCTCCAGTCTTCGGCACGCAGTGGCTGAATGCCGAAAGTGGCCCGCAATTCTTCGGGCCACCGACAGCATCTCTTGCACGCCCCTGTCGTTTTTAAAAAAATTCTGCACCACCAAATTCAATGTATGTGCAAAACATGGGACGTGCTGGAATTTGCCCACATGTAATGCACGCACAATATTGGTGGCGTTGTCCGATGTCACAAATCCCCAGGAGAGTCCAATTGGGGTAAGCCAATCTGCGATGATGTTCCTCAGTTTCCGTAAGAGGTTGTCAGCTGTGTGCCTCTTATGGAAAGCGGTGATACAAAGCGTAGCCTGCCTAGGAATGAGTTGGCGTTTGCGATATGCTGCTACTGGTGCCGCCGCTGCTGTTCTTGCTGCGTGAGGCAATACATCTACCCAGTGGGCTGTCACAGTCTTATAGTCCTGAGTCTGCCCTGCTCCACTTGTCCACATGTCCGTGGTTAAGTGGACATTGGGTACAGGTGCATTTTTTAGGACACTGGTGACTCTTTTTCTGAGGTCTGTGTACATTCTCGGCATCGCCTGCCTAGAGAAATGAAACCTAGATGGTATTTGGTACCGGGGACACAGTACCTCAATCAATTGTCTAATTCCCTGCGAATTAACGGTGGATACCGGACACACGTTTAACACCACCGCAGCTGCCATGGCCTGAGTTATCCGCTTTGCAGCAGGAATACTGCTGTGATATTTCATCTTCCTCGCAAAGGACTGTTGGACAGTAAATTGCTTACTGGAAGTAGTACAAGTGGTCTTCCGACTTCCCCTCTGGGATGACGATCGACTCCCAGCAGCAACAACAGCAGCGCCAGGAGCAGTAGGCGTTACACTCAAGGATGCATCGGAGGAATTCCAGGCAGGAGAGGACTCGTCAGACTTGCTAGTGACATGGCCTCCAGGACTATTGGCTTTCCTGTCTAAGGAGGAAATTGACACTGAGGGAGTTGGTGGTGTGGTTTGCAGGAGCTTGGTTACAAGAGGAAGGGATTTTGTTGTCAGTGGACTGCTTCCGCTGTCACCCAAAGTTTTTGAACTTGTCAATGACTTCTGATGAATGCACTCCAGGTGACTTATAAAGGAGGATGTTCCTAGGTGGTTAACGTCCTTACCCCTACTTATTACAGCTTGACAAAGGCAACACACGGCTTGACACCAGTTGTCCGCATTTCTGTTAAAATAATTCCACACCGAAGAGGTGATTTTTTTTGTAATTTGACCAGGCATGTCAATGGCCATATTCGTCCCATGGACAACAGGTGTCTCCCCGGGTGCCTGACTTAAACAAACCACCTCACCATCAGAATCCTCCTTGTCAATTTCCTCCTTAGCGCCAGCAACACCCATATCCTCATCCTGGTGTACTTCAACAGTGACATCTTCAATTTGACTATCAGGAACTGGACTGCAGGTGCACCTTCCAGCACTTGCAGGGGGCGTGCAAATGGTGGAAGGTGCCACCTCTTCCCGTCCAGTGTTGGGAAGGTCAGGCATCGCAACCGACACAATTGTACTCTCCTTGGGGATTTGTGATTTAGAAGAACGCACAGTTCTTTGCTGTGCTTTTGCCAGCTTAAGTCTATTCATTTTTCTAGCGAGAGGATGAGTGCTTCCATCCTCATGTGAAGCTGAACCACTAGCCATGAACATAGGCCAGGGCCTCAGCCGTTCCTTGCCACTCAGTGTCATAAATGGCATATTGGCAAGTTTATGCTTCTCATCAGACGCTTTTAATTTTGATTTTTGGGTCATTTTACTGAACTTTTGTTTTTTGGATTTTACATGCTCTCTACTATGACATTGGGCATCGGCCTTGGCAGACGACGTTGATGACATTTTATCATCTCGGCCATTACTAGTGGCAGCAACTTCAGCACGAGGTGGAAGTGGATCTTGATCTTTCCCTATTTTACCCTCCACATTTTTGTTCTCCATTTTTTAATGTGTGGAATTATATACCAGTAATATATCAATAGCAATGGCCTACTGTACCGTACTGCTATATATATATACTGGTTGTCAGCAAAATTCTGCACTGTCCTCCTACTATATACTGCGCACAACTAAAATGCAGCACAGGTATGGATGGATAGTATACTTGACGACACAGAGGTAGAGCAATGAACTACTGTACCGTACTGCTATATATATACTGGTGGTCAGCAAAATTCTGCACTGTCCTCCTACTATATACTGCGCACAACTACAATGCAGCACAGGTATGGATGGATAGTATACTTGACGACACAGAGGTAGAGCAATGGACAACTGTACCGTACTGCAATATATATACTGGTGGTCAGCAAAATTCTGCACTGTCCTCCTATTATATACTGCGCACAACTAAAATACAGCACAGGTATGGATGGATAGTATACTTGACGACACAGAGGTAGAGCAATGGACTACTGTACCATACTGCTATATATATATTGGTGGTCAGCAAAATTCTTCACTGTCCTCCTACTATATACTGCGCACAACTAAAATGCAGCACAGTTATGGATGGATGGATAATATACTTGACAACACAGAGGTAGAGTAATGGACTACTGTACCATACTGCTATATATATACTGGTGGTCAGCAAAATTCTGCACTGTCCTCCTACTATACACTACCATGCAACACAGATATGGATCATTTTTCAGGCAGAGAACGTAGATATTTGCAGCACACTGAGCACAGATATTTCCAGCACACTGCGCACAGATATTTGCAGCACACTGTTCACAGAAATTTGCAGCACACTGAACACAGAAACTGAGAGAACGCAGCCACGTCCTCTCGCTATAATCTCCAATGCACAAGTGAAAATGGCAGCGACGCGCGGCTCCTTATATAGAATCCGAATCTCGCGAGAATCTGACAGCGGGATGATGACGTTCGGGCGCGCTCGGGTTAACCGAGCAAGGCGGGAAGATCCGAGGCTGCCTCGGAACCGTGTAAAATGGGTGAAGTTCGGGGGGGTTCGGATCCCGAGGAACCGAACCCGCTCATCTCTAGCTTATACAGCCGCTTGCGGTATGTGTTCTTACCGTATGTGTGTCAAATTGGTGTAATAAATTACAATGTTAAAACTGATATGCACTATGGAGCGCTCCTTTTTTATTTGATTACAGAGTATCTATAGCTATATATATATATATATATATAAAACTATATATATATATATAAAACATATGACCAAGAATAAAATAAATTAAAATATTAAAATTTAGCCAGCCTTACATTTGTGGTTATGCTGCTGGCAGGCAGTACTGTTCAATTGGAGACCGAGAGCTGGCTTCTCTCGGCCTCTCCTCCAAGGATGAAAACACAGTCATAGCTACAGCCTCCGGGGCTCCACGCATCTCTCCTCCTTCTTCAGTGCAGCCTGTGGCGCGCCAATTACTGAGTCGCAGGCTTGCTGAGCCGGTCAGCAATTGAACAGCTGAGCCACCGCTCAGCTGCCCTGACTACCACTCTTAGAGCACTCTTAGTCAGGGCAGTTGAGCGACGGCTCAGCTGTCCAATTGCTGTCCGGCTTAGCAAGCCTGCGGCTCAGTCATTGGCGTGTCGCAGGCTGCACTGAAGAAGGAGGAGGACGTCAGGGACAGGGCAGCGGGGCTGGGGAGCCGGGACTCGTAAGTACAGCGCCCACAGGCGTGCGCAGAGACTGACTGGCGGGTGCCGCTCCGGACTTCCCCCCATCCACGGCATTATAGTGTTCTCTCACCTCCCCTGTCCTGGATATAGACTGCTCACCTGGTCCGCTCACCTGGGCTGCCCAGGTGAGCAGTTTATATCCAGGACAGGGGAGGTGAGAGAACACTATAATGCCGTGGAGGGGGGGAAGTCCGGAGCGGCACCTGCCAGTCAGTCTCTGCGCACGCCTGTGACAGCGCCACAGATCGGATTGTAGAGAGATCCGATCTGCGGCGGGGGGCCCTTTTAGATTGGGGGGCCCGGGGTACTTACCCCCAGGGGCCCCCCCTTAATCCAGCTCTGATCCCAGCGCCAGGTTCCCGACAGCTGGGATATCGATAGTAAATCCCATTTCACTGCTTTTTACACAGTTCACCACTCTCTTCTCATACAAACACTGCAATCCCTAGGTCTTCAGGACACAGCCCACTCTTGGTTCTTATCCTACCTATCTAATCGCTCTTTCAGTGTCCGTTTCTTTGAATCCATCTCCTCTTCGCTATCTCTTTCAGTTGGAGTACCGCAGGGCTCAGTCTTAGGTCATCTGCTTTTCTCAATCTATAGCTCAAATCTTGGGAAACAAATCAGCTCTTTTGGATTTCAGTATCCTCCGTACGCAGATGATACTCAAATCTACCTATCCTTCCCTTATTTGTCTCTATCTGTATTGGGCCGGGTCACTGAATGCCTTTCTGCCATTTCATCTTGGATGTCATCTCGCCTCCTCAAACTTAATATTTCTAAAACAGAGTTAATTATATTTCCACCGGCCAATAGCAGTTCCCAACCTGATATTTCTATTACTGTTGAGAACTCTACAATCAACCCTACACCACAAGCTCGCTTTCTAGGTGTCATACTTGACTCAGAACTGTCCTTTGCTCCCCACATTCAATCTGTCTCAAAATGATGTAACATGCATCTAAGAAACATATCCAAAATACGATCCTACCTTACACAAGACACTGGTAAAACCCTAACCCATGCTCTCATTATCTCCCGCACTGATTATTGCAATATTCTTCTTACTGGTCTTCTAAGAAGAGACTCTCACCACTACAATCCATTCTGAATGCAGCTGCGAGGCTAATCTTCCTGGTTAGACGTTCATCATCTGCAGACCCACTTTGTCAGTCCCTCCATTGGCTACCTGTATTCCACCGTATTCAATATAAAATACTGTTACTTACACACAAGGCTATTAACCATACTACACCAACATACATCTCTTCGCTTATCTCAAAACATCTCCCAACCCGGCCCCTTCGCTCTTCACAAGATCTACGTCTCTCATCCACACTCATTACTTGCTCCCATGCACGATTGCAGGACTTTCTTCAGGCTGCACCCACTCTGTGGAATGCCCTACCACGTACAATAAGACTCTCCTCTAGTCTTCAAACCTTCAAGCGTTCCTTGAAAACTCACCTATTCAGTCAAGCTTATAAAATTCCAGAACCATTCACATTACCTTCATAAGCTTTCCTATCTAATTATATCCAGAGGCGGATTGGGCATAGGGTTTACAGGGAAGATTCCCGGTGGGCCGGCGGACCAGTGGGGCCTGTTTTGTTTGAGGACATGTGGTCCTTTTTATAGACATAATGAATAAGATGCAAAATAATTTGCATATATGAAAATGACTTTGCCACTTAGCCTGTGATTGCAGATGATCTAGTGCAGTGGTGGCCAACCTGTGGCTCTTGAGACGCATGTGGCTCTTTCTTTATTCAAATGTGGCTCCCAACACTCTAAATCATGTGACCACAACAGATACAGAAACCGCTGCACTCCAGCCAGACACGCAGCAGCAGCAGCACTACAGGGACTGAAAACTGAAGGAGCCAGATACTAGAGGTGAGACACCCACAAGAAAACAGAGGACACATTAGGGACTGCTGCAATGGCATGAGTTGATGGGGTGGCTGCAGTGATACATGAGGGTGGGCTAGAGTGACACATGGCAGAGATGGCTGGAGAGACACAGGAGGGTCCTGGCAGGAGTGACGCGGGAGGGTGCTGGAAGTAGTGACACATGGGAGAGCTGGATAGAGTGACATAGGAAGGTGCTAGCAGGAGTGACACATGGAAGTTCTGGCTGGAGTGACCTGGGGGAGCTGGCTGGAGTGACACATGGGAGAGCTGGCCGGAGTGACATGGGAGAGCTGGCAGGAGTAACATGGGTGAGCTGGCTGAAGTGACACGGGGGAGCTGGCTGGAGTGACATAGGAGGGTGCTATCAGGAGTGACACATGGAAGAGCTGTCTGGAGTGACACAGGAGGGTGCTAGCAGGAGTGACAAATGGAAGAGCTGGCCGGAGTGACAGGAGGGTGTAGGCAAGTGTGACATGTCACGATCCGGGTATCTGGACGCCATTTCTTACCCATCAGATGCCTCCTAAGGCTGGCTCAGCGCTCCAGGACTGGATCCCATCTGTTATCCTAATGTTCACATTCCTGCATCCTCTCCTGTCTCTCTGAGACGCTGTCACAGTAACGCCTTATTACATCTGGCATGGCGTCTCCCGTGGCCTCCGCCGCCGTCCCTGAGCTTCTGCATGCAGAGTGTCAGAGTGGCGATTACGTCAGCCGCGGCCTCCGCTGTGTCCGCGTGGTTGGATGTGCACTTGTCAGCCTGGCGTCTCCTGTCTCCAGTGGCCGGCGCCGCCATTACTGTTTTCATTACCACATGGATTACAAACCAAACTTCCCTCCAAGTGTCTGCATGGACGCAGCCATCTTGGATTCTGTCAGCTGATCATTTCCTCCAATCTGTTGTCAGTATTGTTAATCTGCATAATTGCCTAGCCAATCCCTTCCTTGCTGCAGGTATAAATACACTGTGCCTGAGCAAGGAAGGCGTCAGTGCTTTGGTTGTCAAACCTAGTTCCTGTTTGTCTCTCTCCTGTGATTGTCTTCCAGGTTCCAGCTCCTGTCTCAAGACTTCCACCATAGAGACCCGCACCAGCATTCCACCTGCGGTGTAGCCTGACTCTCCAATCCATTGTGGATTCATCTGTTTCCAGCTACAACATTACCTGCTTCCAGCCCAGCTTCCAGCAGAGTACAGCTTCTCTTAAAGGGCCGGTGTCCTTTCTACACTTTACCACTATCCACCGGTATTATTATTTTTCCGCTCTCAAGTTCTACATTTCAGTTCATATTTCATCGCTCCCAAGTTCATTTATTATTTAACTGGTTCCAGCCAGTATCCACTCCGTGCTAACAACAGTCAGGTTCCAGCCAGTATCCACAGCAGCCGTTTTATCTTCAGCAACCCAGCTTTTCCTGGAACACCAGCTGGTACAATCCTGGGTTATCTCCATTGCTACAGTTGGGCCTGGTAAGGACTTTCCATCTAGAAGATTATAAGAACTATCTCACACTACCAGTGCCCTGTGGCTCCTGCCATCCTGTAGTACCCAGGAACTGTATTTATTCTTTGCTGACTTTTACGTTTTCTTTTACTGCTGCTGTGTTGCGGAGTTGTCATAATAAACATCATTGACTTTTATCCAAGTTGTCGTGGTCACGCCTTCGGGCAGTTATTATTCATGTTACTTACATGTCCAGGGGTCTGATACAACCTCCCAGGTTCCGGTACATCTCAGCCCCTACAACTGAGGCTGCCTCCCGTCAGCTCAGGCCCTCAGTTGTGACAGTAAGCACTGACCTAATGAATCCAGCCGGAGACCAGGATCAAGCTGCCAGGCCGATGCAAGAACTGGCAGTCCGACTAGAACATCAGGAGGCTGCACAGGGCCACATCATCCGCTGTCTCCAGGATTTCTCTACTCGGCTGGATGGGATTCAGACAACTCTCCGTGGATCAGTCGCGTCTGGTGCGTCAACCACAGTGACTCCAGCTATAACCCCACCCACCTTACCCATTTCTGCTCCACGTCTTCATCTTCCAACGCCAGCAAAATTTGACGGATCTCCAAGATTCTGCAGGGGATTTCTCAACCAGTGTGAGATTCAGTTTGAGCTACAACCTGGCAATTTTCCCAGTGACCGTACAAAAATTGCCTACATTATTTCTCTTCTCAGTGGCTCAGCCCTTGATTGGGCATCACCGTTATGGGAGAGGTCCGACACCCTGCTATCTTCCTACACTGCCTTCGTGTCAACATTCAGGCGCATCTTAGACGAGCCAGGCCGGGTAACCTCAGCTTCATCCGAGATTCTCCGTTTACGCCAGGGGTCACGTACTGTAGGACAATATCTGATACAGTTCCAGATCCTGGCATCCGAACTGGCATGGAACGACGAGGCCCTGTATGCTGCATTCTGGCATGGCTTATCTGAGCGTATTAAAGATGAGTTAGCTACCAGAGACTTACCTTCTAAGTTAGATGAGCTAATCTCACTCTGCACGAAAGTTGATTTACGTTTCAGAGAGAGAGCAACTGAGCGTGGAAGATCATCTGCTCCAAAATCTTCTGCTCCTCCTCCTCGTCAACTGTCACCATCTAAAGATGAGCCCATGCAACTTGGCCGTTCCCGTTTAACTCCTGCTGAGCGCCGAAGACGTCTCTCCGAGTCTCTCTGTCTCTATTGTGCAGCTCCGTCGCACACCATTAATGCCTGTCCCAAACGTCCGGGAAACTCCAAATCCTAGCTCGCCAAGGAGAGGGCCGGCTAGGAGTAATGATCTCCTCTCCATCTCCTCAAGATTGTAATCTCCCAGTCTCGCTTCAAGTTGCTCAACGTTATCGGAACGTCATTGCCCTCCTTGATTCCGGAGCAGCTGGGAACTTTATTACCGAAGCCTATGTTAAACGGTGGTCCCTACCCACCGAGAGACTTCCTTCGTCCATTTCTTTAACTGCCGTGGATGGCAGCAAAGTTTTTGATGCAGTTATTTCTTTAAGGACTCTACCAGTTCGTCTGAGAGTGGGAGTTCTTCATTCCGAACTTATTTCTTTTTTAGTGATTCCAAGAGCCACACATCCTGTGGTCCTGGGCCTTCCATGGCTCCGTCTTCACAATCCTACAATTGATTGGACGACTACGCAAATCCTGGCATGGGGTTCCTCCTGTGCTGAGACATGTTTGTTTAAAGTATTGCCTGTCTGTTCTTCCTCCCCCAGGTCGTCTGGTGTTCCACCTCCTCCATATCAAGATTTCACGGATGTGTTCAATAAAGCTTCTGCTGATATCCTTCCTCCTCATAGAGAATGGGACTGCCCGATTGATCTCGTTCCAGGGAAGGTTCCACCTCGAGGCCGAACTTATCCGTTGTCTCTGCCTGAGACGCATTCTATGGAGGAATATATTAAAGAGAACCTAGCAAAGGGGTTCATTCGACCTTCTTCTTCTCCAGCCGGCGCAGGCTTCTTTTTTGTAAAAAAGAAAGATGGTGATCTGCGGCCGTGCATCGACTACAGAGGTTTGAACGACATTACCATCAAGAACCGTTATCCTTTACCCCTGATTACTGAGCTCTTTGACAGAGTTAGCGGAGCTACCATCTTTACAAAGCTGGACTTGAGAGGTGCATACAATCTCATCCGGATCCGTGAGGGTGACGAGTGGAAGACCGCCTTTAACACCCGTGACGGACATTATGAGTACCTCGTCATGCCCTTCGGATTGAGCAATGCTCCAGCTGTCTTCCAGCATTTTGTCAATGAGATCTTCAGAGACATTCTATACCGTCATGTCGTGGTCTATCTAGACGATATCCTCATTTTTGCCAACGATTTAGAGGAACATCGTTTTTGGGTTAAAGAGGTTCTGTCCTGTCTCCGTGTCAATCATCTCTATTGCAAATTAGAGAAATGCGTCTTTGAAGTCAAGTCCATTCCGTTTCTAGGGTACATTGTGTCCGGTTCCGGACTAGAGATGGATCCTGAGAAACTACAAGCAATCCAAAATTGGCCGATACCCTTAACCCTCAAAGGGGTCCAGAGGTTCTTGAGGTTCGCCAACTATTACCGAAAGTTTATACGAGACTTTTCCACCATTGTGGCGCCTATTACTGCTTTCACTAAGAAGGGTGCTAACCCATCCAAGTGGTCTGAAGAAGCCATGCAAGCATTTCATCTTTTAAAACAAAGGTTCATCTCTGCGCCTGTTCTGAAACAGCCTGACATCGACTCTCCTTTCATCTTAGAGGTGGATGCCTCCTCCGTTGGAGTAGGAGCGGTGTTATCTCAGAGGGCTAAAGATGGCCATTTACACCCTTGCAGTTTCTTCTCCCGGAAGTTCTCCCCAGCTGAGCGCAACTATGCCATTGGCGACCAGGAGTTGCTAGCCATCAAGCTCGCTCTAGAAGAGTGGAGGTATCTGTTGGAGGGAGCTTCTCATTCAATTACCAACTTACAGACCACAAGAACCTTTTATATCTGAAAGGCGCACAATGTCTCAACCCTCGTCAGGCCAGATGGGCACTTTTCTTTTCCAGGTTCGACTTTAAACTCCAGTTCTGTCCGGGCTCTCAGAATCGCAAGGCCGATGCCCTTTCCCGCTCATGGGAGCAAGAAAATGAGTCAGAGTCTTCAGACAAGCATCCTATTATAAATCCGTTGGCATTCTCCACGGTAGGGATGGACTCTACGCCCCCATCAGGGAAAAGTTTTGTGAAACCGATGCTAAGGAAGAAGCTCATGCATTGGGCCCATGCTTCCCGTTTTGCCGGACATACAGGTATCCAAAAAACCCTGGAGTTTATCTCTAGGTCCTATTGGTGGCCAACTCTGAAAAAGGACGTCTTGGAGTTTATTGCATCTTGCCCAAAGTGTGCTCAACATAAGGTATCCCGCCAGTCGCCTGCGGGGCAACTGGTTCCACTATCTGTTCCCCGTCGACCTTGGACCCATTTGTCGATGGATTTTATTACAGATTTACCCATGTGCAACAAGTTCAATACCATCTGGGTGGTAGTTGACCGGTTCACCAAGATGGCACACTTCATTCCTCTCACCGGTCTTCCGTCAGCTTCCAAGTTGGCTCAAGTATTCATACAAGAGATCTTCCGACTCCACGGTCTTCCTGAAGAAATTATCTCAGATCGAGGAGTTCAATTCACAGCCAAATTCTGGCGAAGTTTATGTCAAGTCCTTCAAGTCAAGCTAAAGTTTTCCACGGCTTACCATCCTCAGACCAATGGTCAAACCGAGAGGGTGAATCAGGACTTGGAGGCCTTCCTCCGCATCTATGTGTCCTCCTCTCAAGATGACTGGGTTCAATTACTTCCCTGGGCCGAGTTCTGTCATAACAACCAGTATCATTCTTCATCTGCTTCAACACCATTCTTCACTAACTTTGGATTCCACCCTAAAGTCCCTGAGTTCCAACCGCTTCCAGCAACTTCTGTTCCCGCAGTGGATATCACCTTGCATCAGTTTGCCAATATCTGGAAGAGCGTACGATCAGCTCTGCTCAAGGCATCGTTCAGGTACAAGAAGTTTGCGGATAAGAAGCGTCGAGCAGTCCCTGCTCTCAAGGTGGGTGATCGGGTATGGTTATCCACGAAGAATTTGAGGTTAAGAGTTCCCAGTATGAAGTTTGCACCTCGCTATATCGGTCCTTTCAAGATTGAACAAGTCATCAATCCTGTTGCTTACAGACTCCAGTTGCCTCCCTTCTTAAAAATACCCAGGACATTCCATGTTTCCCTGTTGAAACCGCTGATCTTGAATCGGTTTCATTCCTCACTTCCTCCAACTCCGAAAGTCCAAACTCAACGAGGCGTTGAGTATGAAGTAGCCAAGATCCTGGACTCATGTCACCGTTACGGTCAACTACAATATCTTATTGACTGGAAGGGTTATGGCCCTGAGGAACGTTCATGGACCAATGCTTCTGATGTCCATGCTCCTGCCTTGGTCCGGAGATTCCATTCCAAGTCTCCTCAAAAGCCAAAGAAGTGTCCTGGGGCCACTCCTAAAGGGGGGGGTGCTGTCACGATCCGGGTATCTGGACGCCATTTCTTACCCATCAGATGCCTCCTAAGGCTGGCTCAGCGCTCCAGGACCGGATCCCATCTGTTATCCTAATGTTCACATTCCTGCATCCTCTCCTGTCTCTCTGAGACGCTGTCACAGTAACGCCTTATTACATCTGGCATGGCGTCTCCCGCGGCCTCCGCCGCCGTCCCTGAGCTTCTGCATGCAGAGTGTCAGAGTGGCGATTACGTCAGCCGCGGCCTCCGCTGTGTCCGCGTGGTTGGATGTGCACTTGTCAGCCTGGCGTCTCCTGTCTCCAGTGGCCGGCGCCGCCATTACTGTTTTCATTACCACATGGATTACAAACCAAACTTCCCTCCAAGTGTCTGCATGGGCGCAGCCATCTTGAATTCTGTCAGCTGATCATTTCCTCCAATCTGTTGTCAGTATTGTTAATCTGCATAATTGCCTAGCCAATCCCTTCCTTGCTGCAGGTATAAATACACTGTGCCTGAGCAAGGAAGGCGTCAGTGCTTTGGTTGTCAAACCTAGTTCCTGTTTGTCTCTCTCCTGTGATTGTCTTCCAGGTTCCAGCTCCTGTCTCAAGACTTCCACCATAGAGACCCGCACCAGCATTCCACCTGCGGTGTAGCCTGACTCTCCAATCCATTGTGGATTCATCTGTTTCCAGCTACAACATTACCTGCTTCCAGCCCAGCTTCCAGCAGAGTACAGCTTCTCTTAAAGGGCCGGTGTCCTTTCTACACTTTACCACTCTCCACCGGTATTATTATTTCTCCGCTCTCAAGTTCTACATTTCAGTTCATATTTCATCGCTCCCAAGTTCATTTATTATTTAACTGGTTCCAGCCAGTATCCACTCCGTGCTAACAACAGTCTGGTTCCAGCCAGTATCCACAGCAGCCGTTTTATCTTCAGCAACCCAGCTTTTCCTGGAACACCAGCTGGTACAATCCTGGGTTATCTCCATTGCTACAGTCGGGCCTGGTAAGGACTTTCCATCTAGAAGATTATAAGAACTATCTCACACTACCAGTGCCCTGTGGCTCCTGCCATCCTGTAGTACCCAGGAACTGTATTTATTCTTTGCTGACTTTTACGTTTTCTTTTACTGCTGCTGTGTTGCGGAGTTGTCATAATAAACATCATTGACTTTTATCCAAGTTGTCGTGGTCACGCCTTCGGGCAGTTATTATTCATGTTACTTACATGTCCAGGGGTCTGATACAACCTCCCAGGTTCCGGTACATCTCAGCCCCTACAACTGAGGCTGCCTCCCGTCAGCTCAGGCCCTCAGTTGTGACATGACACATGGGAGAGCTGGCTGAAGTGACACGGGGGAGCTGGCTGGAGTGACATAGGAGGGTGCTAGCAGGAGTGACACATGGGGGAGCTGGCTGGAGTGACAGGAGGGTGTTGGCTGGAGTGACACATGGGGGAGCTGAAGTTTATTATGTGAATCTGGCTTTTTCAATTATTTTATGTGAAAGTGGCTTTTTCAAAGGATCGGGCTTTAAAAAATGTATTTTATGTCGTTCTGGCTTTTTTAATGTATTTTATACCAGGGGTGTAGTCTAGCAGGCACAAGGCCACATTCCATTTTTGCATGCGCGCTATCGGCTCCAGTGGCAAACGCAGGATTTGCATGGGGGGGTTTCCAGAACTGGGTGGAACCAAGCACGGGGGTGGGGACTGAGGTGACCCAGTATATGCTGGGTCCGTAAAACTAGTGTGTCTGTGTATGTATATATATATATATATATATATATATATATACACACATATATATACCTTATATACTCATATATATATATATATATATATATATTGACAATTCTAAATTCCTTTTGTCGTATAAACAACCCTTTATGAAGCTAAGAACACTGTACGCTGTTTACTTAAGAAGTACCGTAATGGTACGCTAGTTGCGTAACGATCGCTCAGCCGTAGGCGAGACGCTCAAGCGTCACGTTCGCTCACGGCCCAGTGATCACAGGACACGTTATTGGCTATGACTAGAGTAATGATTCGCTATGGCGTAGCTTACGCTCGAGACCACGAGGAGGTCACCAGCGGCGCAGACGCTCACAACGCTATACCTTAATGTTTAAACCTTATACCAAAGAAATACAAAGAATACCTTAATGTGAGTACAGGGTGTAAGTGCAACCTTGTGTAACCTGACTAACTACAAAGCTGCTTGAGCGTCACCGACGCTCAAGTGAACACTTAACACTATAGAAAACACACAGATACTGGTTTAGGTTCCAAAGCCTATTAACTGTATTATATCTAATATACTTGTAAAAGGGGATAACAGTACAAATGATACACTACAATATAACAGAGACTTCCTAACCACAGAACTAAAATACAAAAAGACAATACTACTCTGACCTAAATGAAATACGATACAATACTATAATACTATGGGAGATATAAGAGACAAGAGGAGAGAGAGGGAGAGAGAGAGATAGAGAGAAATTGGCTCACAGAAAGACAATGATTACGGAGAGAAACTTACGCACAAGGGGAAACGATCGCATGCGCCTGGACATCCAGCACCCGATTTTCAGCAATGAGAACCGTTGAAGAGTGAGAGCTGGATGTGGTCGGCCTGCCTATTTATGCCCCACACACAATGCAATCTCCTGGTCCTACAATCCCATTGTCCATTGGCCGAAGGAATTCGACCCTGTATCACAACAAAAGGTCATAGGGTGATTCATACAGGTGGGCTGTGACGATTTCAAACAGCTCAGGTGGGTGGGGAACTAGGTTTCCCGCCGCATACCTGAGTATGTGTAAATAATAGAAATGGACATAAACTTCTTATGTCCATAACTATTCGCACGAGCGATTAATACGCTCCAAACCAACACCGGAATATTGCTAATTAAATACTCTTCCGATGGGTACCAAACACTGCTGTATGATTCCTGTTAGACCCTTCGTACGATATAAAGAGGGATTCCTCAGCTCTGGGACATTGTATTTTAACCAAACTTTCAGAATCTATCAAAGGGACCATGATCTATAAACTACATTAATTGTGAACATTTGTAACGAATGAGTCGCACGCTACGACTACATAAACTCTACCGTAAATACGCATACCGCGCCTGCGAGTGCACGCTATTGCGGGTATGCGCCTCCACGGGAGAGCGTACGCACGCGCAGCGCGGACCAGTGTGCGGTGCAAATATGGCAACGTGCATTGAGACATTTTTCTGACTTTGACAGTCCACCCTTTGGCAGTCAATAATAACTGCCACAAAACATTTAAGGAGAAAAATGCAAGTCAGGGGTTAATTGATTTCCATGGTTGGGTAAGGGAGGAGAGAGGAGAAGGTGTGAAGAGGGTATGACCTAGTGAGATAGCAGAAGCATGTGTGTATGAATCCATGTTTGGAGGGTCATGTATCATCGTGCCGTACGTGTTGTAAATCAAGCTTCGAGGTATTGCGAAGTATACATTTGAATTCCTTCTTATCCTGTGGTACAGGTCTGTGGATGGGCTGTCAAACTTTACCGAGCTCTTTTCGGATTTTGAACAAAATGGGGAGCACATTTTAGTTGATGATACATGAATGGGGGAGGTATGTGGTTGCTGATATCTGTGCCTGTATTCCCTATCGTCTATGTGTGTCGTTACCTGAGGGTTGTAGAGATGAAGATAAAGAACACTTACGAAAAATGCAATGATATTCTATGTCAGGGAAATGTACATCTGTCGTCGAAGTTGTGTTCGGTATCTGTTGAGAGTCGTCTTCTTTGCGCTGTATTGCTCCTTGGGCATGAGCAAATAGCTTTGTCTGAGCCATCAGATTTACAAAAAATGTTGGGCTAGCGTGAGTTTAAAAATACTAGGGAAACTGGGGATCCATGGCAAAGTTCATCAAGTGTCCATATTTAAAGTTGTCAAATCTTCTTCTTTGGTGCTTGTCTGTTGTCTGTATAGCGTCTCGTCAACTTCCTCGTCCAAGGGGGTCTTTGTATCTTGGAGAAAAGCAGAAAAACAGGTGAAAGAAACGGACCGTATAATCGCATTTTCATCACATTCTGGTTTCTATCATTGGGTCATAAATCAAATCCAGGTTAATTACAGTTTCCTCGCTCCTCAAGCTCATCACTTTTGTACTTTGCTTGCACCTCATTAAAGCCTGCCCGCATCTAAATATCAATCCAATCGATATAACGATACCCAAGATACATAGTAGAAACTTTCCAACATCCATTATGACTCCTTGAGCCCAGTCTCCCAAACCGGAGAACCAATTTCGCGGGTTCAACCATGACACCCAACCAGTCAGCTCATTACCTACAGCAGCAAGGGTGAGATTGTGTTTTCGACGAAATTCCCACTTCAATTGGAGAATATCGTCCATCTTTTGGTCTATGACCTCTACCGGATCCTCGGTGCTATTTGTGATATACGTGCAACACTTTATGCCGTACTGTGTTGCCAATGTAACACAATATCCGCCTGTTACTGCTGTAAGATAATTAAGAACCATCCTATGCTGAACTAGTTCTGTTTTGTAAGCTTGAAGTTCTCTTCCAGTGTATCTAAACGTGTCATCATACATTTCAGTGATATTATCTAACAAATTGGCGAGTGCGGAAATGTATCTATAATTCATCACACCTCGAGCGGTGCGAGTGAAATCTAACGCTACCAGAACCTGAATCCCGGTGGATTCATGGATAAGATCAGAGGCCGGATGCTCTAACCTTTCTGACAGTTGTCTTTTAACTCGGTGCTCGTAATGAGTGTGAGTATAAGGAGCTTGGGCACCACGGTGTATGTCCTTCATTTTGTCATGTGTAACAGTCATCACTTCAGGCAATACTTTTCCAATATAACACAATCCTTCAGAGTTTGGGGCAAGCCACTTGTACGCTGAAAGGATTTGCCCTTATATTCTTTAACCCTCGATGTGATGGCCTCTCAGACGTCTGGGAGTGTAAACCTTTACGCTATCAGTTACATGCACAACACAAGCAGTAAAAATTCACACTGTTTATTTAATAAATTACAGAGTACTATATAGAAAAGAAACATGGGTGTATACAATATGTGCAAGCATATGATTGGATAAATAGAAGTAGCATACGACATTACATGCAGGATATTTTAGTAACACACAGAAGTAACAGTTTTGATCTGGTATGTAATTGTCCTTGAAGATAAGACACACACAAGCCTTATATTATATGAACAGACAAAGGCATCTTGTAGAGAGTGCGTACGTGTCTATTCAAACACATAACAATTCATATAGCATGTTTAACCCTTCATTAGGGAGGTAGAAATATTCACTTTTACACTATACTTATTATAAGGAAATTGATCATATAAAAAGTAATATTTACAAAGACAGAAGAGCTAACCCTTCAATCCCCTCTTAGAATCATGATTATTATATGACATGATTCTTGAGTGAGGCTCCTTTCTTGTTCCTCCAGTTCTTGAGATATTGGACATAATCGTCGGGTCCCTTACTATCAGAGGAGGTGACAGGACTGGTGGTTATATCATAGTACATCAGGGCCTTATCAATGCCTTTGGAGGTAAGTTTCTTTCCACAGGGGATTACACAATAAACTATAATGCCTACAAGAATTAAAGTTACAAGTATGAATATGCTTATTTGCACAATACCCTGGTGGGAAGGTTTTTAAATTTCTCCCTGTGGTGGTGTTAGATGTATAACAAGTGTAGTTTCCAGGATATATAGTTATGGTGCTTCCTGGGTTGGGATTTTTTGACAATATGGGATATTCCCTTTTCCACATTTCGCACTGACTGTCATTTGTTTTGGTGTCATTAAAAAGGCTGAAAAAAAACAATTTTCCTGTTCTAGGGGTATATTAAGGGGCACTGTACCTAGGTGGGGCCTAGATTTGCCACAGACATAACAGTTGCTTTTATTGTGTTTGTTAGCACTATACTTCATCCATTCCAACCAAAAATTAATGTCAGGGAAACCAGTTTCAATAGCTAGGGTGTCTTCAAAGGTAGGGTTAGTAATAGCCACCATATCTTTAGAAGTGGCAATATGGGGCTTTAAAGGTTTGTTTTGGGTTTTTATACATGTCCCACAAATAAAACATTTGCCTTGCACTATAGTACCCTGCTTGCCACCATATACCAAGTACATAAGTCTCATTGTCGCTTCTGCTAGGGTTCACTATGTTTAGTCTAAACCTGTATGAATTTGGGCCTTCATCCATCTTATGAATGGATAGTCTAGAAAGTAGGGGTACTCCATATTTGCTCCATCTATTTTTTTTGCAAATGATGGGCCATATTTCCAATCTACTCCTGTATTCCACCCCACATATTCCCAGGAATTACAATTAGATCCATAATATCTAATGTCATAGTACCATTCGTCAGTAACACAAATATATACTGTCTCAGACATTCCTGATTTCCTTCTTTGTTGTATATAACATAAAATAGTCAAGGATATATGTGGCTACGTGTGTGTTAGAGGAATTATACCACAAGGTGGGGATCCCATTAGTGTGTGTAATATCAACCTCACATATTGTGTGGTGAGTGAGGGCCAGTAGGGCTATCAAGGTAGTCCCCAGGATAAAGATAGGGGACAGGTTCCTCATCTTCTTCTGTTCTTCTTTCTTCGCTAGGTGGGAGGTCAGGGCTGTCTGCCCCGGTTCGTACCTCACTGGAATCACTTGCTTCCCTCTCTAGGTCTGGTCTAGGAACCTTTTTTACTCGGGATGCATGGATCCAGGCAGGACTTTCCTCTGTCAGGACTGCTGTCCGGGTAACTGCTACGACCTCTGTCTCTGGACCATAGGTGAAGTCTCCTGGGCTCTTGTTCCTGGGGAGCACCTTCACCACGACTCTGTCTCTGACTTTAAAGGGGTGTGTAGGTTCCTGTGGATTCAAAGGGTTTTTACAAACAACCTCATGTTCAATTTCATTCAGTTTTGTTATCAGGGACCTGACATACTCTTCTCTGATGAGTTCTAGATCTCCTTCCTGTATTACTAGTGGTTTCTTAGCCCAGGGTGTAGGAAAAGGGTCTGCCCATTAGTATTTCAAATGGGGAGTAACCTAGAGTCTTTTGTGGGGTATTCAAGATGCTGGTGTTTAGCTTTATTAGGGTTGTTCCTGAGGCAAGTGATGCATCTGCTAACATACTGGTCCACAAGTGATTTGGCATTAGTAACATAAAAATCATTGGTTAGTAGGAGGAGTGTTGTGGCTTCACCACGGTGACCAACACCACGGCACTGGGCAACGAGCAAAGGGGCACTGGACTGGGGTATACAGGGTTTCCCCTCTTTGCAGATTAATCCTGATTTAGGATTTTTTCTGCAGAATTGGGTAAGTCCAGTCGGAGAGATCAGCATTAGTCGCAGCAGCTTGAAGTTGAGTGAGCAGATGGACGTTGTCAAGGGAGGGACATGCTCTAGTGAGTGCAACGAGTTCTGCAGCTTGCGCGGACTGATAAGGTATTGGTAGGGTTTCCAACACAGTATCAGGGAGGGTGACAATGGCATAGCCAGCCTGGTATGTATTGTCATTGGGCCTACTACATGAGCCGTCAACAAAAACTACGTCTGCGCCTGGTATGGGAACGGGAGACATGTCAAGTCTGGGAGAAGTTTCAGCTTCAATGGAAGCAGCACAGTCATGTAGGTCGGGTGGTTCATCCTCGGGACCTTTCAAGCCTAAAAGGGCATTGAGAATGGGTGCAGGGCCAGAAGAACTAGCAGTGTACTTAATGGTAAGGGTAGGGTTACTCAAAAGGAGTACTTCATATCCACTAAGGCGTTGTGCTGACATGTACTGTGTGTGTAAGCCTTTAAGTATTGCCAGGACATCATGTGTGGTGTGGAGTACTGTGATGTGGCCTAAAGTGAGGGTAGTGGCCATTTCTGCAACCATTGCACAGGCTGCCAAAGCCCTGAGGCAGGCAGGCATACCTTGCACAGACACTGGCATGACTTTGGAAAAAAAATGCACGGGGCGCAACTTCCCTCCATGAAACTGTGTGAGCACCCCCGCCATGGTTTTACAATTGTCCCTTGCATATAGATGGAAAGGTAGCACATAACTGGGGAGGCCAAGTGCCGGACTTTTTATCAACATACATTTTAAACTTTCATATGCAGTTAACATTTCTTGTGACCATTGTACAGTTTTAGGCTTGTCCTTCAGTGTGGCTTGTCTCAAAATGTTATCATAATAAGAGCAATCAGATATCCACTGTCTGCAGTAATTTACCATACCCAGGAAGGACAGTAGTTCCTTCTGGGTAGTTGGGGTGACCAGGCCCAATACAGACTGTATGCGTTGTGGACTGATTTTCCTCTCTCCCTGAGTGAGCACAAAACCTAAGTAATCAACATGCTTTTTACACCATTGCATTTTTATTTTGGACACCTTGTGTCCACATTCACAAAGCCAGTTTAGTAATGAAACACCATCCTCTCGGCAGGCCTCCTCAGTTTTACTACAGAGCAGCAGATCATCTGCATACTGTAGCAGGACTGAACCATGGTGAGGTTGCCAGGGCCTCAATGTGGCCTGGAGACAACAGGTGCGTCATTAATCTGCACCAGGTAAGTTGTTTACCCTCAAAAGAAAAGGCAAAAAGTAATTGTGTCTGTGAATCTACAGGTATGCTGAAAAAAAGGCATTCTTCAAATCAATTACAGAGAAGAACGCAGCATCTGCAGGGATTGCAGAAATGAGTGAGTTTACATCTGGAACAATTGGTGCAATCGGGACAATTGGCTGATTGATCGCTCTGAGATTCTGTACAAATCTTATACTGCCATCAGCTTTGGCAACAGGGTTCACAGGAGTACAGTATGGTGATACAATATGTCTGAGAATACCCTGTTGTAAGAATTGCTGTATCATGGGGCGGAGACCTTCTATCTTTTCTGGTGAGAGGGGATACTGCATAGGTCAGAACACAAAACACTGGTTGTTGCACCGCTGTCCACTAAAAAGGGAATTTTACTTCCATTTATAATAAGTGGCAGCAGAGGTGAATCTTTACTATGACGGGAGAGTTGAATAAAGGCTGGGATACCCTCCTCCGGGCCCCGTCAGTGCGCGGGGTCTTTGGAATCTTCCCTGACTGCGGGGTTGGTTCTGTCTGTCAAAGCGTCCGGAGCTCTGATAGGCATGAGTGGGTGGGGAAATGAGTAAGCTTTCTGAGTTAAGCAAAGGTAAGCCAGCGTCATCTGTCCAGCAGTCCTTAAACCTTTTCCAAAACGCAGTAACAGACTATGAAGGTTTCTGTTTACAAGCCACAGCGACAGGCAAAAAAAAAAAAAAAAGCACAGGCAAAGGAGCACGGGTTTTAAAGACCTCCTTCATATGTGTATAGCTGCGTCCTTTGCAAGCTTTGCGCAAATAAGATATACAGCCATCGAGGGTAATGGTGGGCTTGGGACAGTGTTTTACTATTATCTAAACTCTGGGTTATTGGTGCTAGGGATAGAGCTAGTGGACGCACCCTCCAGCAGTGAAGTTGGAGGCGATCCCATCTAGTGTGAAAGGGTTACTGCTGCCAAGAGATTTGTGTCTCTGAGCGCAGGATACATTGGAATGCAAGGGGGGGAGGCGAGAGGGATTTTAAAAGATTTACAGTTCTCTGCAGTTTCGCTTCTGTGCTAAACTGACATTTTTTCTTAAATCTCCATATAGAAAGGGTAATTACTGCCTTCCCGTAGGAATGGGTCCTGTCCTGCTTTCTCTGTCCATCCCGCTAAATTATCCACCCATGGGTTAACTAAGTAATACTCTGAGGTAGAGTTGCGGGCGACATACATCTTGCATGTCTCACCAGGGAGGGGCGGGGGATAAATGACTGTCTTACTCTGACCCCCTCCCATAGTAAATGCAATCTACACCAGCTTTCTACGCAATTTCCACAACAACTTACAACAACTGTCTATGCAATATCACAACAAAAATGCAGTTTACAAAAAAAAAAAAAAAAACCTTCTATGCAATTTCACAACAAAAAATGCAATTTACAAAAACTTTCTATGCATGCATTAGCTAACACCAGTTAATTAGTCATTGACAATATCACAATATTATCTGTATAATGAGAACATGAAATCTTTTGACGGGTACGCTTACCATTCGTACAAGATGTCAGAAAAATACAGCGTTTTAAACAGGAAGCAAGAAAAGTGTTTGAGTAAAGATATCTGGCAGACGAAAACTTACCAGCCGTCTGAACCAAATATAAGAACTTATCTCACTACAACATACAAGAATATATATATAGACGATCAGATCGAGGTATAATCTACGTTATGTATAGACCCCAGGTCTATTTTTTTTTTTTTAAGTATCCCAGATACTAACGTCTTTGGAGAATTGCGCTTGGACGCCTGGTCCTTTCTCAGACGTATCTTTAAGTCCCAGACATTAAAGATTCTATGGTATCCCTGATACCTGTTTTATGCTTTTACATAAAACTTCGTAATATTAAGTCCCGGACTTAAATATTACCTTGTCACGTGTTCCCGGAACACTGACACGGATTCAGCTTCAGTGTATGACCGCAATCCTGTATGGCAAAGACAGACAATAAATTCTCTATTTTTACCATTCAGGGACGATCACTGAATCCCGGACATAGCCCCCAGCTGAAAGGATTTGCCCTTATATTCTTTAACCCTCGATGTGATGGCCTCTCAGACGTCTGGGAGTGTAAACCTTTACGCTATCAGTTACATGCACAACACAAGCAGTAAAAATTCACACTGTTTATTTAATAAATTACAGAGTACTATATAGAAAAGAAACATGGGTGTATACAATATGTGCAAGCATATGATTGGATAAATAGAAGTAGCATACGACATTACATGCAGGATATTTTAGTAACACACAGAAGTAACAGTTTTGATCTGGTATGTAATTGTCCTTGAAGATAAGACACACACAAGCCTTATATTATATGAACAGACAAAGGCATCTTGTAGAGAGTGCGTACGTGTCTATTCAAACACATAACAATTCATATAGCATGTTTAACCCTTCATTAGGGAGGTAGAAATATTCACTTTTACACTATACTTATTATAAGGAAATTGATCATATAAAAAGTAATATTTACAAAGACAGAAGAGCTAACCCTTCATACGCCTTTCTCCCACATATGAAATATGCGTCATCGGGGAGAACATAGGGGACGGAGAAGGACATGACCATGTTACAAACCTTCCAGGTGAAATCTCCTGACCCTAATTCTTCCATCTGCTTAATGCACGTATCGGTTTGTACGATATGTGCACAGTATCCTGGTGATACCTCTCCAACTCTAGTAATCCTATTTCCTAAGGTATATCGATACCGGAAAGATTTTCCTCTACTGGCTATGTGGCGTACGAGCTCTGTATCTGTAGGCATTCTATCTGCTCTGTGTGAAAAGGTCATGGTAAGGTTGCTCCATGACACTTCCCAATTTCCCGGTTTTCTGGGATTGGAGATGTTAAAACATAAGAGGGACCTATCCACATGGTATTGGTGGAGCTTCAAACTAGGAGGGCTGGAGATGTTAAACCTCCGGTCCACCGGTCTCCCACCACTTAGCTCAAGTACCTCCCCTAACGTTAAAGGAAATGGTACTAGCCCTGATTTGCTGTGACCCTGAGGTACTTGAGAGCATACCCAACAATCTGTTTGGTTTAACACGTTACCCACTAGAGAGTGATAGTCACTCAATGGATGCCGGTCCATATGGATATTAAAACTAGATTGGCATTTCTTTATGCATCCATCTTCAACCAGATTATCACAGAGCCTACAGATACAATTTTCTTCAGCTAACAATCCATCACAATTTCTTCTATCGGATCGTTTTCTGATACTCGCCTTTGCTTGTTGGTTTGGTTGATCTTGGAAAACTACGCCTCCATCATCATAATCGGAACCCATTCCAGAACCTCTTTCGACCTCTATGGTACTCTCGCCGGAACAGACTGCTCTGGTCAACATCATGGTTAACATCAAAATCCGGATCACAGTCTCTTGGGGCAAGTCCATCTTTGAGGAGGAAATAGAGAAGAATGAGAAGGGGGAAAAAGAAATTTTAAGGGAGAGGGGCTGGGAAGTGGAGAAAAACAATAAAAGGGAGAAGGGAGTCGACAACTGCTTTCGGTCTTCAAGGCTCAGGTGCCGCCTCAGTCCTCCTGGAACAGACACTCTAGTGATACAACCTCTACCGTCTGTTCCTTATCGCGGGACTTCTCTGGATCAGCAACCTTTTTGCAGTGGGATGAATGGACCCAAGTCTCTCTCTCAGCCACCTTCAATGCTGTGGTGCTAGTCAATAAGACCTGGTATGGTCCTTCCCATCTATCAATAAGACAACCTGAGCGTAGAAAATTTCGTATCATTACATAATCCCCAGGTTCAATGTCATGACAATTACTATCTGGTAAATCAGGAATCACCAACTTCAGATTATCATTTTGACTCCTCAACTGCTTACTCATGTTAATCAAGTACTTTACAGTTACTTCATTGTTACATTTCAAATCATCCTGAGGGTTAATCATGACATGCGGTTGTCGACCAAACAGAATTTCAAAAGGGGACAGGTTAAGAGGGGACCTGGGAGTGGTTCTGATGCTATACAAAACAATGGGTAAAGCTTCTGGCCACGTCAATCCTGTCTCTGCCATTACTTTACTCAATTTATTTTTAATAGTGCTGTTCACTCTTTCGACCTTCGCACTCGCCTGTGGACGGTACGGAGTGTGCAGCTTACTATCAATTCCCATCAACTTACACATTCCTTGAAAGACATCACCTGTAAAATGGGTACCCCTATCACTTTCAATGATTCTAGGGATACCATATCTACATACAAATTCCTGCACAATTTTCTTAGCTGTAAACATAGCGGTATTTGTAGCTGCTGGAAAAGCTTCGACCCAATTCGAGAAAACATCTATACAAACAAGTACATATTTCAAATTTCGACATGGGGGTAATTGAATGAAGTCAATTTGTATTACCTGGAAAGGGCCGCCGGCAGGTGGGATATGGGATGGTTCTGTAGGTATTGCTTTTCCAACATTCTTTCTCAGACAGGTAAGGCATGACATTGCTCTTTTACCCGCATGAGAGGAGAATCCTGGGGCGCACCAGTATGCTCTTACCAATTTGCACATCCCCTCCTTGCCTAGATGAGTCAGCCCGTGAGCTGCTTCAGCCAGACATGGAAGGTATGCCCTGGGGGCCACTGGTTTACCATGTCCATCCGTCCAGAGCCCTGAGGACTCCTGGCCATATCCCTTTGCCTTCCAGACTGCTCTTTCCTGTGTGGAACACAAATTCTGCATCTCACACAACTTCTGTGTGTTGATGGTATTAAATACCATCAGTTGTGTGGTGTCTGTCTGTATGGGGGTAGCAGCTGCAAGCTTTGCGGCTTCGTCTGCTCGGCTGTTACCAAGGGATACTGGGTCTTGGCTATATGTATGTGCTTTACATTTGATAACAGCCACTCTGTCGGGTTCCTGTATCGCTGTTAGAAGCCTTTTTATATGAGCTGCATGCGCTATCGGTGTACCAGCCGCCGTCATGAAATTTCTGAGCCGCCATAGCGCTCCGAAATCATGGACTACCCCGAACGCGTATCTGGAATCGGTGTAGATATTGGCTGACTTACCCTTAGCCAATTCACATGCTCTGGTTAGGGCGACCAGTTCAGCAACCTGGGCTGAGTGAGGTGGGCCTAGCGGTTCCGCTTCTATGGTGTCTTGGTCATCTACGACTGCGTATCCAGTACACAAGTCTCCCGAGTCTGACTGTCTGTGACAACTACCGTCCGTGTAGAACGTGAGTTCTGCATCTTCCAGTGGATTGTCACTGATGTCAGGCCTTGCGGTAAAATTTTGGGTCAAATATTCCATACAATCATGTGTATCTTCCTTTGCATTAAATCCTCCTTCCCCATCACTCTCACCTTCCACCCTTTGTGTCTGACCAGGCACACCTGGGAGAAATGTTGCAGGGTTTAATGCACTGCATCTCCTTATGGTGATGTTTACTGGGGCCATTAATGCCAATTCCCATCTCGTAAACCTTGCTGATGAGACGTGTCTGGTTTGGGCAGAATTCAATAAGGCAGATACCGCATGCGGTGTATGGATTGTGAGGTTGTGGCCTAGCACAACATCTTCGCTTTTTGTCACTAGCAATGCTATCGCCGCAACGCTACGCAAGCATGTGGGGAGGGATCGCGCTACCGTGTCTAGCTGAGCGCTGTAGTATGCAATTGGCCTGCTGGCATCACCGTGTTTTTGTGTTAGTACACCTGCTGCGCACCCAGCACTTTCTGTTCCGTATAGTTCAAAGGGTTTCCCATAGTCTGGCATACCTAGTGCTGGTGCCTGCGTTAGGCACTGTTTGAGTCTCTCAAATGCTGTTTCAGATTCGTCTGTATGCGAAATCCGATCAGGTTTGTTTGAAGAGACCATTTCCTGCAAAGGTAGCGCCAATATGGAAAACCCTGGGATCCAATTACGGCAATACCCACACATTCCTAAAAACGTCCTGATCTGTTGCTGGGTTTGTGGCAGTGTCATGTCTCTAATGGCTTGGATTCTATCAGCGGTCAGGTGTCTCAGTCCTTGTGTTAGACAGTGTCCCAAATATTTTACCTTAGCTTGGCATAATTGCAACTTGTCTTTGGAAACCTTGTGACCTGTGTCTGAAAGATGAAACAGGAGCTGTTTCGTATCCTTCAGGGAAGCTTCCAATGAATCAGAACACAGTAGTAGATCATCCACGTACTGTATCAACACTGATCCACTCTCCGGTTGGAAAGACTGTAAACAATCATGCAAAGCCTGAGAAAATATACTTGGACTGTCTATGAAACCTTGGGGTAACCGAGTCCACGTGTATTGGACTCCTCTGTATGTGAATGCAAACAAATATTGGCTGTCAGGGTGCAGAGGTACCGAAAAGAATGCGGAGCAGAGGTCAATAACAGTGAAAAATTTGGCAGTGGGAGGAATTTGCATTAGGATGACAGCTGGATTAGGCACTACGGGGAACTGACTCTCAACTATTTTGTTAATCCCCCTTAGATCCTGCACTAGCCTGTAACCCCTCCCCCCACTCTTTTTAACAGGGAAGATGGGACTATTTGCGGTGCTGGACGTTCTTACTAGAATGCCCTGTTGTAGCAAGCGCTCTATTACGGGAAAAACTCCTAGCTCCACCTCTGGCTTCAGAGGATACTGTGGGATTTTTGGAGCTATCCTACCATCTTTTACTTGCACAACTACTGGAGCTACGTTTGCCATTAATCCAGTGTCCTGTCCATCTTTTGTCCAAAGCGACTCTGGTATCTGAGATGTCATCTCTTCTACTTGGGATGGATTCCTATTTGTCATAATGGAATGTGACATTAATTTTGATGGGGAGTCTAGCATGTCTCGTACTTCCTGAGCGTGATTCTCAGGAATGTCCAAGAATACACCTTCAGGAGTACAATAAATGACGCAACCCATTTTACATAGTAAGTCTCTTCCCAGGAGATTAGTTGGTGCAGATGCAGCCAGCAAAAAGGAATGCTTGGTATGCAAAGGCCCTATTGTAATCTCGGCTGGTTTGCTAACAGGGTAGTGCTGGACTACTCCTGTTACTCCCATGGCTGGAATTGTCCTACCAGTGGTTCTCATGCCCACTGTCGAATTTATCACTGACTTGGCCGCCCCTGTGTCTACAAGAAAGTTTAAAGTTTTACCAGCCACATTGATTGCAATCTCTGGTTCGCTTCCAAGACTGGCAATCAACTTAACTGGCTGCAGATTACAGGTATGGCCATACCCCTATTGGGTATGCTGACCTCCCTGAATCCCATTGGCAGCAACTACTTGTGGGGGAGTTAGCTGGGAACTACCAGAGGCATGCCAATCTCTGTTCGGGGGATATCTTTTTGTTTCCCCTGTATGTGGCTCAAAACTCCGCCTCTGTGGACCCTGCTCCCAATGTCGTGTGTTGTGTTGTTGTCTAGGGGGTTGAAAAGATCTTTGTACATTCTTTGTTCTACATTCTCGTGCATAGTGTCCCGGTCTGTTACAAGAAAAACATGTTATTACACTTGCCTTACCCACAGGATTCGGTGGTACGTACGCAGGCTGCCTTGTGGTCAGCGCCTGTATACTTACGGACATCAACTTATCACTTTGCGACTCTCTGTGCCTAGTGATGTTTCTGTCGTGATCAATAGCAGCCTCTCTCAAGCCGGACACTGACAGACCTCGCCAGCATGGTTGCGTGGTCTGAACCCTAGTCTTTAATGTTTCCTTTAAACCATCCATCAGTACAGATACTGCTACTTCCCGATGGTTTGGGTTGGTCTTTATGTCTTCTATACCCGTGTACTTTGCCATTTCTAATAGTGCCCGGTGAAAATATTCTATTGCCGTTTCGGACTCCTTTTGCTTAATGGAAAATATTTTATTCCATTTAACAACGGCTGGGAAATACTCTTTTAGCTGTAAATTTATCCTTTTTACATTATCCTTGTTGTACACGTCTGTAAGCGGTACATCTTTATCCAATGCACAATCAGCTAAAAATTGAGTTGCGTCAACATTGGAAGGTAAACAAGCTCTTAGCAGTATCTGCCAATCCTTGTTGTTGGGTTCTACAGTGTTACCTAGATCCCTGATGTATTTTTGGCTAGCAACTAAATCCTTCCTGGGGTCAGGAAATTCGGACACTATTGTTCTTAATTCCATTCGGGAAAATGGAGTGTACATGGCAATGTTCCTTATGGGAGTGGCTCCAGACACATCTGTTTTTCCATTGGGAACTGCTATTACCCTTACAGGAGCAATTCTAACAGCCTCTTCCTGTGTAGATTCTACTGCTTGTTGTGGTACAATTGTTTCAGTGTAGTGCATGGTGCCGTACTTACCCGTTGACACGACCTCACCTATCCCTCCGCTAGGGGCTTTCACTAATCTCGTGGGTGTCGCTGTGCCTACTGTGGTTTCTGCTATGGTGGCTGCAAGAGAGAGAGCTGAAATTGTTGCTGAATCGTCTTCTTGATCACACTCCTGAGGAAGGTTCAAAACAGGGTACATCTTGCACGGGTTAATACTTGCATGAGTTATTTGGTTAACATCATTAACATTTACAGGGTTACTAAGAGTTTGTGTTTTACAACCCAGTGCGTTTCTCTCCGCAATCAACTTCTCTCCTGCAATGTATGGTGGAGGAGGAGCTGTGGCTATCAGCTTCCTGACTGCCCCAGATCCTGCCGCCAGAGCCAAACCTCTCTGTATCTCACCTTACTGGTGCCATAACTGTAAACAATCATGATGTTGAATTCGTCTCTTTGTTGATTTTACGAGACATATCCTCCTCCTTAAATTTTGTAACACTTCTGGACTGAAGCTACCTATTCTTGGGAATTTGTCCCTGTCTTGTACAGTCATTCTCTCCCATTCATCACATAAAACCTCTGTGTGACTACCGTATTTTTCACACATTACATATCGTGCCGACCCAACTGGTCGGTTCTCTGAATCAACCCGAACCGAGGTTGATCGCCCCCTACCTGAACAAATGGCCCCCATAATCTGCAGGCGTTGCTTATTCCTCCTTGGATCTTTATCTCAAGGTTTTCAGCGAACCCTTACAAACAAACCAAGATGTCCTTGGGCAGGCCGGCGGTGGTGGTTTATCAAGTACCCCACTTACTTCTCGCCCACGTTGGCCAGTACTGCAATCACTGTAACCAGAGCTGCTGTACCCAACCTAGGGCCCCTGTGAACCTTTATTTACTGGGGCGCGTTCCCCAGCAAGTATCGGTTGTTGGATAGTTCCTGAGTGACCAGCGAACTTCCCTTCCAAAAATAAAAAATTACACAAATCACGTCAGAATGTACAAATAGCGTTTGTGACCACTTTACTCTAATGGTATTAGGTCAGATTACTAACTACTGCACACAATTACGTGCGGTCCAATCGTTCAGTACACGAGCACTACTTGTCATGTACTGAAAGATCAATGGAATCGATGTTTCCGGCCGCGATTCCTTCAGCAAGAGCTTGTATGGCCTATATGGGTTCTGCACCAACACCCCAGGCGTTGTGCCACTGGACTTTTATAGCGGACCTCTTTGTCTATTTTACCTGTTACCTTATGACCTCCTGGTCTGTTACCTTATGACCTCCTGGTCTGTTACCTTATGACCTCCTGGTCTTGTTACCTTATGGTCCGCTATACTCTAATGCTCAAATATTATTTAACCAGGGATGCCTCCCTAGCCACCGTATATGTCACTTACACGTATGTCCCTTGACGAGTACCCGGCTTTCCTTTTGGTTCCACCTTAAAGTTATATAAACTTTTGTATACAAAACACACTCACTCAACACATGTACACTTTTGTTTCTATATCTATTTCTGCGCAGAAATTGTCTTTAGGCCAAAAGTGTTACCAATTAGGAGCAGGATCTGTTAAACTAAATTTCAGATTTTTCCAAAAATAGATTTGCGTTATTTACCGCGTCGCGTTATCTACCGCTGTGCGTTAATTATCGCCTTTGCGTTACTTCACTTTATCACAGCTTGAGCTACGTGGGCGTAACCGGACGCTACGTTGCGTAATGTACGCTGCGTGCGTCTGCCGTTTGGATTGCGTACGCTAGTCTTTGTTAGCGACACGTGTACGCAATGCAAAGATCCACCGTAACACAATTTCTATTTTTATCAATGTAAATGATCCCTGATCATCTACCGCAATCCACACTGACTGCCTTGTCTCCTAGACAAATCGTGTGTTGTTCTATACTTTAACTATTACCTTTATTATGAAATAACAGCAAATCTCTTTTTAGCACTTTCTATCAACTATAAAATTTGGCAAACAGGAATAGTGATATACGAAAATGAAACAGAAAATGCAGACATATGTATGCGTGCGTGTATACGCAAGACAGAAGAGAAATAAACAGTTTTAAAAGACACAAGCGTTTTGTTCTTACTTCCGGTTCCCGGATTCCTTCAGCACTCTTTATCTAAGCGAAGCAGACGCTTATCCCGTCAGCACTGTGAGACAACCTCCCACCCTTTGCTGGAGGGATAATGTCTGCTGATCTACCTAGTGCAGATATGAGAAGGATAGGACGAGTCCCCAATTGACAATTCTAAATTCCTTTTGTCGTATAAACAACCCTTTATGAAGCTAAGAACACTGTACGCTGTTTACTTAAGAAGTACCGTAATGGTACGCTAGTTGCGTAACGATCGCTCAGCCGTAGGCGAGACGCTCAAGCGTCACGTTCGCTCACGGCCCAGTGATCACAGGACACGTTATTGGCTATGACTAGAGTAATGATTCGCTATGGCGTAGCTTACGCTCGAGACCACGAGGAGGTCACCAGCGGCGCAGACGCTCACAACGCTATACCTTAATGTTTAAACCTTATACCAAAGAAATACAAAGAATACCTTAATGTGAGTACAGGGTGTAAGTGCAACCTTGTGTAACCTGACTAACTACAAAGCTGCTTGAGCGTCACCGACGCTCAAGTGAACACTTAACACTATAGAAAACACACAGATACTGGTTTAGGTTCCAAAGCCTATTAACTGTATTATATCTAATATACTTGTAAAAGGGGATAACAGTACAAATGATACACTACAATATAACAGAGACTTCCTAACCACAGAACTAAAATACAAAAAGACAATACTACTCTGACCTAAATGAAATACGATACAATACTATAATACTATGGGAGATATAAGAGACAAGAGGAGAGAGAGGGAGAGAGAGAGATAGAGAGAAATTGGCTCACAGAAAGACAATGATTACGGAGAGAAACTTACGCACAAGGGGAAACGATCGCATGCGCCTGGACATCCAGCACCCGATTTTCAGCAATGAGAACCGTTGAAGAGTGAGAGCTGGATGTGGTCGGCCTGCCTATTTATGCCCCACACACAATGCAATCTCCTGGTCCTACAATCCCATTGTCCATTGGCCGAAGGAATTCGACCCTGTATCACAACAAAAGGTCATAGGGTGATTCATACAGGTGGGCTGTGACGATTTCAAACAGCTCAGGTGGGTGGGGAACTAGGTTTCCCGCCGCATACCTGAGTATGTGTAAATAATAGAAATGGACATAAACTTCTTATGTCCATAACTATTCGCACGAGCGATTAATACGCTCCAAACCAACACCGGAATATTGCTAATTAAATACTCTTCCGATGGGTACCAAACACTGCTGTATGATTCCTGTTAGACCCTTCGTACGATATAAAGAGGGATTCCTCAGCTCTGGGACATTGTATTTTAACCAAACTTTCAGAATCTATCAAAGGGACCATGATCTATAAACTACATTAATTGTGAACATTTGTAACGAATGAGTCGCACGCTACAACTACATAAACTCTACCGTAAATACGCATACCGCGCCTGCGAGTGCACGCTATTGCGGGTATGCGCCTCCACGGGAGAGCGTACGCATGCGCAGCGCGGACCAGTGTGCGGTGCAAATATGGCAACGTGCATTGAGACATTTTTCTGACTTTGACAATATACATATACATTTACACATATAAAACATGCATACATATATATACATACATATAGTACACATATGTATGCATGTATATATATCATGTGTGTGTGTGTGTGTGTGTGTGTGTGTGTGTGTGTGTGTGTGTGTGTTTATATGTATGTATATAAATGTGTGTATCTATGTATGTATGCACATGGATATATATGTACTATGATTAAAATTACTAAACTTTTATTAAGCACTTACAAGTGCCACCAGGAAGACAGCAGGCTGCAGAGGACGCTAGACAGCCATTAATAATACTCATACAGCAAAAAAAAAGGTGGAGGGGGTTTCTGGGTGCTCAGAAACCCCCCCTGGGTGCGCCACTGGGCTCAATGTCAGCTCTTTGACATACCTAACAAGGTTTTTTGGCTCTTTGGCACTGACTGGTTGGCCACCCCTGATCTACTGTATGCTCTGTCTGCCTGCTTGGCTGACATATAAGATTGAGTGAATAGTGATTGGGATACGGTTGGTGTAATAAGCAAAAAAAGATATCTTTCTAAAGAATGATATCGTTTCCTAAATTCTGAAGGTGTATCATATAATGTGCTCATGATATTTAATTTTATTTCTTTTTAACTTCCCCCTTGATGCTGGACAAGCTCACTATCTGGAAAGTTTTGGGGTGAGGGTGCAGCTGCCATGGCCCATGGCTAGACCTTACACCTCTGGTGCTGCCTATGTGGGGCCACTAGTACAATTTTTTCCAGGGCCGCTTTCCAGGGCCGCTTTTTGTCCCCAATCCGTCCCTGATTATATCCCCACTGTACAGTCCACACTTATCCTCACATATTTTCTTTCTTCAGTCTCCTTTCCTCCTGACCCTGGTTCATCACTGCTGTTATGTGATATCATGCAGCCCACCAAGAACCTTTATAATCTGGTGAACAACTATGCAATAGATAGCACCTATCCTTGTGCAGTGTATCAATGCCTATTTCCCCATAGATTGTAAACTTGCAAGCAGGGCCCTCCTACCTCTATAACTGTTTGTTTTTACCCAGTTTTGTCTTCTAATTGTGTCTAGTTGTAAAGAGCAATGGAATTTGCTGCGCTATATAAGAAACTGTTAATAAATAAATAAAATAAATAAAAACCATTTCTTATTGACACAATTTGCAGCAAACCAGTAGCTCCCAGCTCTGCTGCTCTATGTGGGAAGAAACTCTCTGCAAAGTGTCTCTAGCTGAGGACATCATCAAGCAGCAGCATGAGCTGTGTAGTGCACTGATCTTTCTCCATCAGACACCACACCTAAATGTTCCTGCAACCAGCTTACAAGTCCTAGAGGAGTGGGACTGTTCCCCAAAATCCAGACTGTCCTTTCAAATTTAGGACAGTTACTTCAAGTGCTGTTCCCTCCTAGTTTTTCTTCAGGTTTTGTATACTGCTGCTCTTGAGGAGTCATTCAGGTGCCATCGTTCCTTTACTATTATACGCAAAGTACTGATGTTCGTTACTTTGCACTTATGCAGAACCAATCCTGCGCGTGCGTGAATGGGTCCTGCAAGAGAGGAAGCTGGACGTCTGGTAGTAGGGAGTGCTTCCCCAGCCATTTAACTCACTGTACATCCCTGGCGTCGATGGACTCTATTTGTCAAAACGGAGGAGTGTCACCACATTTAGGGGGGTGGAAAGAGGATCTCCATCGTAGGATTAAGATTTTCTGGCCTCTGTGACGCGAGGCTTGCGCAGCACCATAGGCGATGTAAGCTGCCCGATGGTGACTGAGTGATCCCATGCTGCGTCCTAGGATGCAGGTCGGATCGCTACTGCAGCAGGAGGTGTCTGGTTGCAATAGACTCCTACTGCATTTGCATACAGAGCAACCGCTGCTGCTGCAACTCCAACCACATCTGATTTAGGCCCTTGGTGTCTTATTTAGTTACAATTATTTATATAGTACATGCATATTAAACTTTACAGAGAATAGTTGTCATTCACATCAGTTGAGCTTACAATCTATATTTCCTACCACATGCAAACACATGCCTACAGCCACGCTGGCGGTGGCGGTTGTGGGGGGGTGCAGTAATAATTACCTGGGTTCATCTAATGAGCCCTGTAGGCACCTGGGTCATCTCTGCATGGGGAAGTATGCCCCCTTTGCAACATACATAGTTTTTTACTCTGTTTTTTTCTCTGAATAGCCATGCTCAAACCCACCAGGATTTGCCCATGCCTCCTCTATCACCCGAGCCTGTCTGTGCTATCTACTGGGAAAACAGTCAGAATTCAGGCTGTCGGTATCCCAGCAGTCAGAATACCGACGCTGGAATCCCAATCCTATTCTGAATGCCGACCCCAGCATCCAGAATGGGTGCACCATCTTGACATTGAAATCACAACAGGATGCAGAACTAAGACACACTGCGCGCTGGAGAGGTAAGCCGCAGGGGTGGTTGTTAGGTTTAGGCTGCGTTCCGGGGGGGTTAATGTCATACCCTCAGACAAGTTGTGGCACCACAAGTACCAGCATGCCCGTAATCACAGACACTCGGACATGCAGGCCACAACTAACCAGCCCAAGAAAGGGTTAATGTAATTCACAGCCAGCAGCCCAGAGGCTGCAGAGACAACAAGGGTTATACAATGTTGCTAGCTGCAGAACTTCTTGCCTGCAACTGATTGGACGGGAAGCCCAGATATGGACTATTACCCTGGATTTATAGAACTTTGCCCTGGATCAGAGGAGGGCTTGTATAGCTTCTGCACAGGGCTGGAGCTGAAGAGAGGGAGCCAGCGTGGTGTGCAGAGGAGAGAGTGTTTTGTCTTGTGGTGAGGAGTATTCCGCGGCCTGTGGAATGCGTGGCGGAGATCGCAGCGACAGCCCAGCATATATGTCACAGCCACAGAGGAGATGTGGAGCATTATCCAGCACTGTGGGAGAGCCGTCGCATAGCGCTGACAGAGGGCCGTGTCCTGTCACAGAGAACAGCCAAAAGTGCAGCATGCCCGACACGGCTGGGGGGGCGCACAGCTCGAGGAGGACGCACAGCAGCCCCAAGAAACGTGGCATAGCGGAGGTCTGGGCAACTACTTATGGGTCTCCAAAGTATCAGCCACGCAGAACAGGAGCCACAACACAGTAAGGAAGCACAAGTGCATCAGCCCTGGGACTCAGTAATTGTGTCCGGAGGAAGCGTCTGGAGGGGTAAGCACGCAACACCGGTTGCACCTTGCAATTGCCAATAGAACAGGGAAGGGGAACCTTAACCCAGCCAGCAGCCATTACTTCCCAAGTGCCAGTAATAGCCTCAGGGTTGCAGAACTCTTACAATGCGTGCCTGTCCCTGCTAGCATTTATCCCACTAGAGAAAGAGACTGTGAGTGACATACTAGGACAGTCACCCCTTCATCCAGCCAGTAATCTTGGGACAGTGCCCAAGTTGACAGACTATCTACACCCCGCTTTGCCGATCCTGGTCAGAGTTAATTTATAGCCACAGGGGGCATTACTCTTGCATGAACTTAGTGAACAAGTCACTACCACAGTGTTGTGCCAGTTATTGTATACTACCAGCCATCCTTAAAGGGAAACACAAGTTACTGCTTAAACGCCAAAGATTTGCTGAAAAATTGATGTTGAACTCTTATGCTACCTTAAATTAATGAGGGGCGGTGTCGCTTGTTACTTGACATATAAACTGTTGTTTCACTGCCTCCGGGGAGGTAGCAGGCTTCAAGCACAGCCTCAAAGTACCCACAGTTATATAACATAAATCCTATGCACAGGTAAAGGAAGTGGGACTACTGAACAAGAATTTTTAATTAGGGATCGGGTACCCGATGTCAGGTAAAGGATATACAGTGTGATGTGCTGTGCACCTGAAACGTATGTGTCAACACAGTAATATGAATAGTTAAATGATGCAGGTGCCTGCATAGTAGATCCCATTTCGAAGTTTAAACCTGAATGCCTGCTAGTGAGATAGGCAAACGGTGGCTTTACAGTATGTTTGGCTAATATTTCTGTGAAAAGAGTATTCCATGGATTTGGTTACATATTGCATGATTCTGCAGGGTACTTGTATACTATTGTGCTTCATTTAAAAGTACTGACTTATGGTATTGTAGCTTGTTTGATTAACCCTTTTCCACCCACCAAGCAGTGATAAGCGCCATAGCACTAATAAATTAATTTAGCCCTGCTTTTCCGGTGTATTGTCTATTCTCTGGGGATCCTCATCCTTTTCTGTCTGCAAGAAGGGGGAATGTGTACCGTCAGCTAATGAAGCCGAAGCAGCAAGCTGAGAAGAACTACAGGTACAAGCTTTGCCTTACACACCCACACTTGATCACATGTGACGGTATTACAATTGGCGTCTATGATACAGGATACGAAGTGATTCCACAACAGAAGAAAGCCCCAAGACCAGGGGGTATATTTACTAAAAATCGTGTTTGGGCCAATTTGATGGGAGTTTAATCTCGATTTTTATTGGACATATTTTACTTCAACTTTTGAATCCATTTTCGGTAATTTACTAAGCTGCCGTGTTTTCTATTTTCGTATTTTCCAATGTCAATGTGATTCGTATTGTCGGGCAGTGTTTTACGGGAGTGATTAGTAAAATACTGCCGGACATAACACAATGAAGTCCGGCCGGATCAGTGAGATCCGTGCAGGGCTTCACTGTGTACATTATGAGAAGTGTTTAAAGAGTTAAAAGTTGAAAAAAAAATTGTGTGTGGGCCCCCCCCTCCTAAGCATAACCAGCCTTGTACTCTTAGAGCAGGCCCTGGTTGTAAAAATACGGGGGGGGGGGGGGGGGAATGCGTAGGGTGCCCCCATATTTATACAACCAGCACCGGGCTCTGCATCCGGTCCTGGTTCAATAAATATGGGGGACAAAAGATGTTGGGGTCCCCCGTATTTTTTAAACCAGCACCAGGCTTCACTAGCCAGAGAGATAATGCCACAGCCGGCGGACACTTATATATAGGTCCCTGCAGCCGTGGCATTACCCCCCCCAACTAGACACCCCTGGCCAGGGTTCCCTGGAGGAGTAGGGGCCCCCCCTCCAGGCACCCAAGGACCAGGGGTGAAGCCCGAGGCTGTACCCCCCCATCCCTGGGCAGTGGATGGGGGGCTGATAGCCTTTGTGTAAAACAAAGAATATTGTTTTTTTGTGTTAGAACTACAAGTCCCAGCATGCCTCCCCCGCAAGCTGGTACTTGGAGAACCACAAGTACCAGCATGCGGGGAAATAACGGGCCAGCTGGATACTGTAGTTCTACAACAACAAAAAATACCCCCAAAAAACACAAGACACACACCGTGAAAGTAAAATTTTATTCAGACACACTTACACACTCACATACTTACTTACCTCCAATGCTGAGATTCACGTCCACTTGTCCATGTAGAATCCACGGGGGACCTGTAAAAATTAAATTATACTTACAACCAATCCAGTGTAGATCTGTCCTCTTCTTTCACGAAGTAATCCAGGGAATTGAATAGAATAAAGAAATGAAAACCCGATTCACGCACTTAAAGGGGTTCCATGTTTACACATGGAACCCCTTTCCCTGAATGCCGGGACCCCTCATGACTTCTGTCACTGAAGGTCCCGCCAGCCAATCAGGGAGCACCACGTCAGGGCCCTCTCCTGATTGGCTGTGCGCTCCTAGCCTGTCAATCAGGAGGAGCGCACTGGCTAGAATGGAGCTTAGCACAGCTCCAGTCTACCCAATGATGGGAACTTTGCGGTCTGCAGTAAACTGCAAAGTTAATTGGGGTCACACACAAGAGACAAGACCAGCCGGGATTAACACTGCAGAGAGTCCTTGGTGGGACGAAGTGCAGATCGATGATCCTGACACACCAGAAAGTCAATGCAAGGGGGTACTCCAATTTGTATGCAGAAATTATGAAGCCTTCAGCCAACTCTGGGAGAGTGAAAGGTGTACAGCACCGCATCCCTACTGGGTCGAAGCCACCCATCAAGGAGAGGCATAGACCACTTACACCTGCCATGTACCAACCAGTAAGAAGCATGATCATCAAAATGAAAGAGGCTGGTGTGATCAAAGAAAGCCACAGCCCACGGACCGCACCTTTAGTTATTGTGAAGAAGACGGTAGTCTCCGCTTCTGTGTTGACTACAGGAAGTTGAACACTATCACCCACAAGGATGCCTACCCATATCTCGGATTGAAGAATCCTTGATGGCTTTGAAAACTGCAGTCTACTTCGTGACCTTAGACTTGACCAGTGGGTACTGGCAGATTCCAATGGCCCCAGAAGATCATGAGAAGACGGCATTTACAACCCCGATGGGCCTATATGAGTTTGACAGGAGGCCGTTTGGGCTCTGCAATGCCCCGGCCACTTTCCAACGGGTCATGGAGCATTGCCTCGGGCACAGGAATTTCGACATGGTACTGATGTACTTGGATGACGTCATTTTCTTCTTGAAGACATATGAAGATCATCTGAGGCATTTGGAAGAGGTCTTCACTCAGTTGACAAAGTGTGGCCTGAAGCCGTCTAATTGACACCTGCTGAAGCCAAAGGTGCAATATCTCGGGCACATTGTCAGGGCCAAAGGGGTGAAACCAGACCCTGAGAAGATTTGTGTAGTGCAAGACTGGCCTGTACCCAGAACTGTCAAGGATGTGCGCACCTTCCTGGGCTTCGCCGGCTACTACCGGCGCTTCATTGAACAGTTTGCAAAAGTGGCGGCCCCATTCCACGAGCTTCTGTGTGGCAAGACTGGGCAAGAGAGATGAAGTACGTCCTTAGTTGTCTGGGCAGAAGAACATCGAGCCTCATTTGAACAACTCAAATCCTCATTGATCGAAGCACCACTCTTGGCCTACCCAGATTATGAGAAACTGTTCCAGGTCTACACTGATGCTAGTCACCATGGGTTGGGTGCTGTATTATCTCAAGTGCAAGATGGCTGAGAAAGGGTCATTTCAACCGAGGTCTGAGAAAACCTGAAAGAAAAAGCGAGAATTATAACACGTTTAAGTTGAAGCTGCCCGCCCTCATCTGGGACATAATGGAGAAGTTAAAAAAATTATCTGACCGCCACCCCTTTCGTCATTTTAACAGATAATAATCTGCTGGCACATCTGTCAACAGCCCACATGGAAGCGATGGAACAGAGATGGATGTCACGCCTTGCCAACTTTCGCTACACCGTGACTTACCATAGCAGGAAGTCCAACGGCAAAGCTGATGCCCTCTCCTGCCTGCCTACCACAGATGTAGTCGAAGAAGAACGAGACTGGGCTGAATAGATTGAGATGCCAGTGTTCAAGCCACCCAAATGACGTAAACCCATTGTTACCTCTGACCCTGTCACTGCCACTACTGATCCCTTGTCCGAACCCAGCCCGGCTGCACCACTGGACTGGACTTATACGGCAGTACCCCTGGACTTCTACAGAAGTACCCCAGGACTTATACGGCAGTACCCCTGGACTTATATGGCAGCACCACTGTACCTATGGCAGCACAGGACACCACCATTGGACTTATGGCAGCACATTACACCACCACTGGACTGATGCAGCACAACACAGCACCACTGGACTGGACTTATACAGCAGCACCACTGGAATTATGGCAGCACAGGACACCACCACTGGACTGATGCAGCACAACACAGCACCACTGGACTGGACTTCTACAGCAGCACTACTGGATTTATGGCAGCACAGGACTCCACCACTGAACTAATGCAGCACAAGACAGCACCACTGCACTGGACTGGACTTATACAGCAGCACTGGACTTATGGCAGCACAGGACACCACCACTGTGACTGGACTGATGCAGCACAAGACAGCACTGGAATGACACAAAAGAGCAGGTTGCCACCCCTCGTGCAACACCACTTTCCCGCACAGACACTGAGGAGACACATCCTCTCGTTACACTCTCTAGGACTGGAGTGAAAATGGCGGCAATGCGTGGCTCCATATATGGAATCCAAAACCCACAAGAATCCGACAGCAGGATGTTGACGTTTTGCCTCATTCTGGTTTCTGAGTCTGGCGGGAAACACCCAAGCTGGACTCGGATCCGGACTCAGGACGTGATGTTCGGGGGGTTCAGTTCTCAGGGAACCGAACCCGTTCATCCCTACTTCATAACCTTATGTTGTCACGATCCGGGTATCTGGACGCCATTTCTTACCCATCAGATGCCTCCTAAGGCTGGCTCAGCGCTCCAGGACCGGATCCCATCTGTTATCCTAATGTTCACATTCCTGCATCCTCTCCTGTCTCTCTGAGACGCTGTCACAGTAACGCCTTATTACATCTGGCATGGCGTCTCCCGCGGCCTCCGCCGCCGTCCCTGAGCTTCTCCATGCAGAGTGTCAGAGTGGCGATTACGTCAGCCGCGGCCTCCGCTGTGTCCGCGTGGTTGGATGTGCACTTGTCAGCCTGGCGTCTCCTGTCTCCAGTGGCCGGCGCCGCCATTACTGTTTTCATTACCACATGGATTACAAACCAAACTTCCCTCCAAGTGTCTGCATGGGCGCAGCCATCTTGGATTCTGTCAGCTGATCATTTCCTCCAATCTGTTGTCAGTATTGTTAATCTGCATAATTGCCTAGCCAATCCCTTCCTTGCTGCAGGTATAAATACACTGTGCCTGAGCAAGGAAGGCGTCAGTGCTTTGGTTGTCAAACCTAGTTCCTGTTTGTCTCTCTCCTGTGATTGTCTTCCAGGTTCCAGCTCCTGTCTCAAGACTTCCACCATAGAGACCCGCACCAGCATTCCACCTGCGGTGTAGCCTGACTCTCCAATCCATTGTGGATTCATCTATTTCCAGCTACAACATTACCTGCTTCCAGCTCAGCTTCCAGCAGAGTACAGCTTCCCTTAAAGGGCCGGTGTCCTTTCTACACTTTACCACTCTCCACCGGTATTATTATTTCTCCGCTCTCAAGTTCTACATTTCAGTTCATATTTCATCGCTCCCAAGTTCATTTATTATTTAACTGGTTCCAGCCAGTATCCACTCCGTGCTAACAACAGTCTGGTTCCAGCCAGTATCCACAGCAGCTGTTTTACCTTCAGCAACCCAGCTTTTCCTGGAACACCAGCTGGCACAATCCTGGGTTATCTCCATTGCTACAGTCGGGCCTGGTAAGGACTTTCCATCTAGAAGATCATAAGAACTATCTCACACTACCAGTGCCCTGTGGCTCCTGCCATCCTGTAGTACCCAGGAACTGTATTTATTATTTGCTGACTTTTACGTTTTCTTTTACTGCTGCTGTGTTGCGGAGTTGTCATAATAAACATCATTGACTTTTATCCAAGTTGTCGTGGTCACGCCTTCGGGCAGTTATTATTCATGTTACTTACATGTCCAGGGGTCTGATACAACCTCCCAGGTTCCGGTACATCTCAGCCCCTACAACTGAGGCTGCCTCCCGTCAGCTCAGGCCCTCAGTTGTGACAGTAAGCACTGACCTAATGAATCCAGCCGGAGACCAGGATCAAGCGGCCAGGCCGATGCAAGAACTGGCAGCCCGACTAGAACATCAGGAGGCTGCACAGGGCCACATCATCCGCTGTCTCCAGGATCTCTCTACTCGGCTGGATGGGATTCAGACAACTCTCCGTGGATCAGGCGCATCTGGTGCGTCAACCACAGTGACTCCAGCTATAACCCCACCCACCTTACCCATTTCTGCTCCACGTCTTCATCTTCCAACGCCAGCAAAATTTGACGGATCTCCAAGATTCTGCAGGGGATTTCTCAACCAGTGTGAGATTCAGTTTGAGCTACAACCTGGCAATTTTCCCAGTGACCGTACAAAAATTGCCTACATCATCTCTCTTCTCAGTGGCTCCGCCCTTGACTGGGCATCACCGTTATGGGAGAGGTCCGACACCCTGCTATCTTCTTACACTGCATTCGTGTCAACATTCAGGCGCATCTTCGACGAGCCAGGCCGGGTAACCTCAGCTTCATCCGAGATTCTCCGTTTACGCCAGGGGTCACGTACTGTAGGACAATATCTGATACAGTTCCAGATCCTGGCATCCGAACTGGCATGGAACGACGAGGCCCTGTATGCTGCATTCTGGCATGGCTTATCTGAGCTTATTAAAGATGAGTTAGCTACCAGAGACTTACCTTCTAAGTTAGATGAGCTAATCTCACTCTGCACGAAAGTTGATTTACGTTTCAGAGAGAGAGCAACTGAGCGTGGAAGATCATCTGCCCCAAAATCTTCTGCTCCTCCTCCTCGTCAACTGTCACCATCTAAAGATGAGCCCATGCAAATTGGCCGTTCCCGTTTAACTCCTGCTGAGCGCCGAAGACGTCTCTCTGAGTCTCTTTGTCTTTACTGTGCAGCTCCGTCTCACACCATCAATGCCTGTCCCGAACGTCCGGGAAAACTCCAAACCCTAGCTCGCCCAAGAGAGGGCCGGCTAGGAGTAATGATCTCCTCTCCATCTCCTCATGATTGTAATCTCCCAGTCTCGCTTCAAGTTGCTCAACGTTATCGGAACGTCATTGCTCTCCTTGATTCCGGAGCAGCTGGGAACTTTATTACTGAAGCCTATGTTAAACGGTGGTCCCTACCCACCGAGAGACTTCCTTCCTCCTTTTCCTTAACTGCCGTGGATGGCAGTAAAATTTTTGATACTGTTATTGCTCTAAGGACTCTACCAGTTCGTCTGAGAGTGGGAGTTCTTCATTCCGAACTTATTTCACTTTTAGTGATTCCAAGAGCCACACATCCTGTGGTCCTGGGCCTTCCATGGCTCCGTCTTCACAATCCTACAATTGATTGGACGACTACGCAAATCCTGGCATGGGGTTCCTACTGTGCAGAGACATGTTTGTTTAAAGTATTGCCTGTCTGTTCTTCCTCCCCCAGGTCGTCTGATGTTCCACCTCCTCCATATCAAGATTTCACGGATGTGTTCAGTAAAGCTTCTGCTGATATCCTTCCTCCTCATAGAGAATGGGACTGCCCTATTGATCTCGTTCCAGGGAAGGTTCCACCTCGAGGCCGAACTTATCCGTTGTCTCTGCCTGAGACGCATTCTATGGAGGAATACATTAAAGAGAACCTAGCAAAGGGGTTCATTCGACCTTCTTCTTCCCCAGCCGGCGCAGGCTTCTTTTTTGTAAAAAAGAAAGATGGTGGTCTGCGGCCGTGCATCGACTACAGAGGTTTGAACGACATTACCATCAAGAACCGTTATCCTTTACCCCTGATTACTGAGCTCTTTGACAGAGTTAGCGGAGCTACCATCTTTACAAAGCTGGACTTGCGAGGTGCATACAATCTCATCCGGATCCGTGAGGGTGACGAGTGGAAGACCGCCTTTAACACCCGTGACGGACATTATGAGTACCTCGTCATGCCCTTCGGATTGAGCAATGCTCCAGCTGTCTTCCAGCATTTTGTCAATGAGATTTTCAGAGACATTCTATACCGTCATGTCATGGTCTATCTAGACGATATCCTCATTTTTGCCAACGATTTAGAGGAACATCGTTTTTGGGTTAAAGAGGTTCTGTCCCGTCTCCGTGTCAATCATCTCTATTGCAAATTAGAAAAATGCGTCTTTGAAGTCAAGTCCATTCCGTTTCTAGGGTACATTGTGTCCGGTTCCGGACTAGAGATGGATCCTGAGAAACTACAAGCAATTCAGAATTGGCCGGTACCCTTAACCCTCAAAGGGGTCCAGAGGTTCTTAGGGTTCGCCAATTATTACCGAAAGTTTATACGAGACTTTTCCACCATTGTGGCGCCTATTACTGCTTTCACCAAGAAGGGTGCTAACCCGTCCAAGTGGTCTGAAGAAGCCATGCAAGCTTTTCATCTTTTAAAACAGAGGTTCATCTCTGCGCCTGTCCTGAAACAGCCTGACATCGACTCTCCTTTCATCCTAGAGGTGGATGCCTCCTCCGTTGGAGTAGGAGCGGTGTTATCTCAGAGGGCTAAAGATGGCCATTTACATCCTTGCAGTTTCTTCTCCCGGAAGTTCTCCCCAGCTGAGCGCAACTATGCCATTGGCGACCAGGAGTTGCTAGCCATCAAGCTCGCTCTAGAAGAGTGGAGGTATCTGTTGGAGGGAGCTTCTCATTTAATCACCATACTTACAGACCACAAGAACCTTTTATACCTGAAGGGCGCACAATGTCTCAACCCTCGTCAGGCCAGATGGGCACTTTTCTTTTCCAGGTTCGACTTTAAACTCCAGTTCTGTCCGGGCTCTCAGAATCGCAAGGCCGATGCCCTTTCCCGCTCATGGGAGCAAGAAAATGAGTCAGAGTCTTCAGACAAGCATCCTATTATAAATCCGTTGGCATTCTCCACGGTAGGGATGGACTCTACGCCCCCATCAGGGAAAAGTTTTGTGAAGCCGATGCTAAGGAAGAAGCTCATGCATTGGGCCCATGCTTCCCGTTTTGCCGGACATACAGGTATCCAAAAAACCCTGGAGTTTATCTCTAGGTCCTATTGGTGGCCAACTCTGAAAAAGGACGTCTTGGAGTTTATTGCATCTTGCCCAAAGTGTGCCCAACATAAAGTATCCCGCCAGTCGCCTGCGGGGCAACTGGTTCCACTATCCGTTCCCCGTCGACCATGGACCCACTTGTCGATGGATTTCATTACAGACTTACCCATGTGCAACAAGTTCAATACCATCTGGGTGGTAGTTGACCGGTTCACCAAGATGGCACACTTCATTCCTCTCACCGGTCTTCCGTCAGCTTCCAAGTTGGCTCAAGTATTCATACAAGAGATCTTCCGACTCCACGGTCTTCCTGAAGAAATTATCTCAGATCGAGGAGTTCAATTCACAGCCAAATTCTGGCGAAGTTTATGTCAAGTCCTCCAAGTCAAGCTAAAGTTTTCCACGGCTTACCATCCTCAGACCAATGGTCAAACCGAGAGGGTGAATCAGGACTTGGAGGCCTTCCTCCGCATCTATGTGTCCTCCTCTCAAGATGACTGGGTTCAATTACTTCCCTGGGCCGAGTTCTGTCATAACAACCAGTATCATTCTTCATCTGCTTCAACACCATTCTTCACTAACTTTGGATTCCACCCTAAAGTTCCTGAGTTCCAACCGCTTCCAGCAACTTCTGTTCCCGCAGTGGATATCACCTTGCATCAGTTTGCCAATATCTGGAAGAGCGTACGATCAGCTCTGCTCAAGGCATCGTTCAGGTACAAGAAGTTTGCGGATAAGAAGCGTCGAGCAGTTCCTGCTCTCAAGGTGGGTGATCGGGTATGGTTATCCACGAAGAATTTGAGGTTAAGAGTTCCCAGTATGAAGTTTGCACCTCGCTATATCGGTCCTTTCAAGATTGAACAAGTCATCAATCCTGTTGCTTACAGACTCCAGTTGCCTCCCTTCTTAAAAATACCCAGGACATTCCATGTTTCCCTGTTGAAACCGCTGATCTTGAATCGGTTTCATTCCTCACTTCCTCCAACTCCGAAAATCCAAACTCAACGAGGCGTTGAGTATGAAGTGGCCAAGATCCTGGACTCACGTCACCGTTACGGTCAACTACAATATCTTATTGACTGGAAGGGTTATGGTCCTGAGGAACGTTCATGGACCAATGCTTCTGATGTCCATGCTCCTGCCTTGGTCCGGAGATTCCATTCCAAGTTTCCTCAAAAGCCAAAGAAGTGTCCTGGGGCCACTCCTAAAGGGGGGGGTGCTGTCACGATCCGGGTATCTGGACGCCATTTCTTACCCATCAGATGCCTCCTAAGGCTGGCTCAGCGCTCCAGGACCGGATCCCATCTGTTATCCTAATGTTCACATTCCTGCATCCTCTCCTGTCTCTCTGAGACGCTGTCACAGTAACGCCTTATTACATCTGGCATGGCGCCTCCGCCGCCGTCCCTGAGCTTCTGCATGCAGAGTGTCAGAGTGGCGATTACGTCAGCCGCGGCCTCCGCTGTGTCCGCGTGGTTGGATGTGCACTTGTCAGCCTGGCGTCTCCTGTCTCCAGTGGCCGGCGCCGCCATTACTGTTTTCATTACCACATGGATTACAAACCAAACTTCCCTCCAAGTGTCTGCATGGGCGCAGCCATCTTGGATTCTGTCAGCTGATCATTTCCTCCAATCTGTTGTCAGTATTGTTAATCTGCATAATTGCCTAGCCAATCCCTTCCTTGCTGCAGGTATAAATACACTGTGCCTGAGCAAGGAAGGCGTCAGTGCTTTGGTTGTCAAACCTAGTTCCTGTTTGTCTCTCTCCTGTGATTGTCTTCCAGGTTCCAGCTCCTGTCTCAAGACTTCCACCATAGAGACCCGCACCAGCATTCCACCTGCGGTGTAGCCTGACTCTCCAATCCATTGTGGATTCATCTATTTCCAGCTACAACATTACCTGCTTCCAGCTCAGCTTCCAGCAGAGTACAGCTTCCCTTAAAGGGCCGGTGTCCTTTCTACACTTTACCACTCTCCACCGGTATTATTATTTCTCCGCTCTCAAGTTCTACATTTCAGTTCATATTTCATCGCTCCCAAGTTCATTTATTATTTAACTGGTTCCAGCCAGTATCCACTCCGTGCTAACAACAGTCAGGTTCCAGCCAGTATCCACAGCAGCTGTTTTACCTTCAGCAACCCAGCTTTTCCTGGAACACCAGCTGGCACAATCCTGGGTTATCTCCATTGCTACAGTCGGGCCTGGTAAGGACTTTCCATCTAGAAGATCATAAGAACTATCTCACACTACCAGTGCCCTGTGGCTCCTGCCATCCTGTAGTACCCAGGAACTGTATTTATTATTTGCTGACTTTTACGTTTTCTTTTACTGCTGCTGTGTTGCGGAGTTGTCATAATAAACATCATTGACTTTTATCCAAGTTGTCGTGGTCACGCCTTCGGGCAGTTATTATTCATGTTACTTACATGTCCAGGGGTCTGATACAACCTCCCAGGTTCCGGTACATCTCAGCCCCTACAACTGAGGCTGCCTCCCGTCAGCTCAGGCCCTCAGTTGTGACATATGTTACATAAATAGCCTCCACTATATTACATTAATACTTTCCTCCCACCTATCATTAATACTCTACCAGTGCCCTTGGCTGCTAGGCTGCCCTGCAGAGCTGTGCTGTGGGAGACAGACTTCTCCGTTAGCCTCTCACATTGTTGCTGTGCATGGCGAGCTGGTAACTACCACATGTGTGCTCAAAGATAGTGAAGAATATAATCTGCATGGATGGCAGTGAAGGGTAGAGAAGAAGGTACAGTATGCAAAGGACTGTGGTAGAGCAGAGGGGAAAGGGAGAGGAGGGGATGGTGAGCTGAGGAATCTAACAGAAAGGTGTTATAAATAACACTAATAACATCATAGAAAGCTCTTAGAACCATATGTTGGTCTATAACGCCCATCCTTCTCAAATAGACAGGTGTGCTTACCAGTATTTAGATGCTGCCAGCTTGTGTAGAAATGGCTTATCAATGTCTAGTGTAATGCTAACAGATAAATGGCATACAAGTCTGTTCAAAAATGTTTTAAAAGAACCCCATGCAAGAATTTGCACAGCAACACAATACACACTCAGTAGTAATTATGATAGGAAACGAACCTCTGACAAGATGTGGCAAGCATACTATTAAAGATACTACCAGGTGAAATAATGGAGTTAATAAATGGTTAAAAAAAAATCACAAACTTGTTAAGGGCTGAGGAAGGAGAACAGTCAGGGGCACTCCAAAGGTCAGAACAAGCAGAACAAGATCAAAGTAAGAGGTTAGCTGAACTAAAAAACCCAGTAGTAAAACCACAGATCAGAAGATGATAACTATTACCAGCACAGGAGAAAAAGCAAGGCAGTTATTAAACGTTGGGTAGCCAATGGAGTGGAGTCTAAATACCAGCCTTCTCCTAATGAATGATCACAGCGCCTGAGAGATAGCCCAGAAGAGGAGAGAAGAGAGGCTGTCTGTGTCTTTCCCTCTCTGTTGTTAAAGACACAAAGTCACCAGTCTAGACATGTTGTTTTTTATATAGTAAAAGGACCTGGTATCAGGGCAGCATAATATTTTACAAATAATATTTCATCCGAGATGCATTTGGATCCTAAATTAAACACAAATGCAGTAACAGAACAGCAGCTATATTGTTAATTTGTGATATACTGTATGAATGAAGGTAGGAAGCTTCTTAATGGAACACAAATCTGCACATTTAAAATGCTACAACGAAAAGTAATGGAAGAAAACCTGTTAAATTGAATTAACCTAAGGTACTGCCACACAGCACAGATTCATCATTTGCACTGGTAATTAATCATGCAACAGTGAAATGTTAATGAAGATAGTGACACGGTGGCCAAAGACAGAATTGTAGTTGCAATTCTTCATGTTTCTTACAACTTTCCTGATACAGTATTTTGGTCATTTAGTGAAATACCAGGAAGTATCTCCCAAATTTAAATCCAGATGAAAGTCCACTAGCTGGGTGCTTCAGACCTACAGCACAACACTAGAAATGAAGGATAAAGAGATAGAGAAATATACTACATCCAATACATGGAATTCATTTGCTAAACTGAAATGATATTTATTTAATTCACTAACATCATGCCATGTTTTTTACCCATGCAATCAAATACAGCAAATGATTTAAAGAAATTCTAATGACATTAGAATATTAGAAAGTCATTGAGATGGAAATCAGGCCAGTTATCATTAGATGCTTCTTTTATATGAAAAACTACCTTAATATATAATTTATAAGTTAATTTAATACATGTTTTAAGAGAATGAATTAGCATAAAAGCCAGTGAAGACTTCCAGTTGTGTGACATCAGTCATTAGACGCATTGGACACAATATGATCTAATCATGGTAATTAGGCCCTAAGGCTGATCAGACTGGGGCTGGGTACATTTGGAAACTTTTGTCCTTACTTAACATAAGCAGGCCCTTTACGGGGCTCTTTCTAGAAATGGCTGCTGGTAGTTAGGCATAATTAATGGACCACACATGGCGGCAATTATACCACCTGCAAGGAAAAAGTATGTTTAACAGGGGTGTTAGGAAAAGGGGTGGATGTTACCTCTATTCATTAAACCAATGGTTCCCACCTTTCTTTAATCACTGTATCTAGCGTATCAGTATTTTTTGTGTAGCACCCCATGGCCAAGAATTTCTTATTAAGAAATTCAGAAAAAAATCATAAATGAAGTAAAATGTGCATACTTGGTTGCCTTCGTTTCAGTAATACGGTGGTGGACAGGACTTCCCTTCTGTTTGTACACATATTTTATGATTGGCAGCCAACAGTATTGGTTTTGCCTATCACATTGATCATAAATAATTTAATTTTGGTCTGGACCACCAATTTGTGGTGCCCCTGCAAATGCCCTGAGGCACCCCAGGGTAATATGGCACCCAGTTTGGGAACCAAGGGCATAGCTACAATAGGTGCAGGGAGTGCAGCTGCTATGGGGCCCAGGCCACCTCCAGGGCCCGGCCCTCCCCCTGCACCTATTTGTGCTGCCAGCAGTGGGGGGCTGGTACAAATTGATAGTGCTATGGCTGTCAGTGCAGTGCACTGTGTATGCATTAATGTGTAATGTTACTCTGCCTGTCTTCCAGCAACACTTGTCACAGCACAGCAGAGTATCACTGGGCACTGCAGCTCCGCCTCCGCCCATCCCCATCCCTCCCCCACCAGCATGTAGTCACGCCTCCTGGCTGCCTAAATCCTCCCACCACCCGCCCTGCTGTGACCCTCCTCCATTCAGGGTGATCCATAATCCCCAATGACCCAGTGCCCCACATACCGTGAGATGGCAGGGCTCAGTGCTGACTCAACATTTGGCTGCAGCAGCACATGAAGAAAGGGGAAGGTGCGCGGACTGGAGCAATCCTCTCTCACACGGAACCATTTTTATTTCTTTGCAGTGTGCTACAGGCACATCTGCTGTTCCTGGCCGGCTCTGTCTCTCCTCACTGTCATTGATGCTGGGAGGAGACGTGGCTGAGCCTGCAGAGACATCCCCAGGCCATGGCCATGCTTCCTCCCTGTGTCAGTGAGGAGAGAGATGGGAGGGCAGAGATGTGCCTGCAGTTCACATAAAGCAGTCAATGGTGACTGACGGTGAGTGTCCGCCTGCTGGCTCCTCCTGCTCTCTGTCCATCGGGGAAATGAGGTTGAGGTAAGTGTGTGGGGGCGGGGGAGTTGTGCTCGAAGTAGTTTCTACTTGGGGGATGTGGGGGTTTAGAGCAGTTTAGATTTAGAACTGTGATAAGTATGGCGTGGAGAGGGGGGCCACTGGGGGCCGCATTGAAATTGTGCTATGGGACCCCCAAAGGCATAGCTACACCCCTGTTGGGGAGCACTGCATTCAACCACTGAATTGTATTCCCGCCTATTATAATCAATCCATGCATTAACCTTAAAAGCAAATACCAATTTTGGGGAAAAGGTTTCTCATCAACCAAACAAGTGCTGGTTGCATGTTGTTGCCACTATAAATTTCTCTGACGTCCTAGTGGATGCTGGGTACTCCGTAAGGACCATGGGGAATAGACGGGCTCCGTAGGAGACTGTAAAGATTAGGTACTATATCTGGTGTGCACTGGCTCCTCCCTCTATGCCCCTCCTCCAGACCTCAGTTAGAATCTGTGCCCGGCCAGAGCTGGATGCACCCTAGGGGCTCTCCTGAGCTTCCTAGAAAAGAAAGTATTTGTTAGGTTTTTTATTTTCAGTGAGATCTGCTGGCAACAGACTCACTGCTACGTGGGACTGAGGGGAGAGAAGCGAACCTACCTGCTTGCAGCTAGCTTGGGCTTCTAAGGCTACTGGACACCATTAGCTCCAGAGGGATCGAACACAGGCCCAGTCCTCGGTCGTCCGGTCCCGGAGCCGCGCCGCCGTCCCCCTTGCAGAGCCAGAAGAACCGAAGAGAAGTTGAAAATCGGTGGCTGAAGACTCCAGTCTTCATTAAGGTAGCGCACAGCACTGCAGCTGTGCGCCATTGCTCCCCTAGCACACCACACACTCCGGTCACTGATGGGTGCAGGGCGCTGGGGTGGGGGGCGCCCTGGTCAGCAATTAGATTACCTTTTGGCAATAAAAACACACATAATACAGTCTAGTACTGTATATGTGTAAAAACCCCCGCCATTAAAGTACATAAAAGGACAGAAGCCCGCCGCTGAGGGGGCCGGGCCTTCTTCCTCAGCACACCGGCGCCATTTTCTCTTCACAGCTCAGCTGGAAGGAAACTCCCCATGCTCTCCCCTGCAGTATCCTGGTACACAAAGGGTAAAAAAGAGAGGGGGGGCACATAAATTTAGGCGCCAAAACTGTGTATATAAGCTGCTATAGGGGAAAAATCACTCAGTATAGTGTACATCTCTGTATTATATAGCGCTGTGGTGTGTGCTGGCATACTCTCTCTCTGTCTCTCCAAAAGGCCTGGTGGGGGAACTGTCTTCAAATAGAGCATCCCCTGTGTGTGTGGTGTGTCGGTACGCGTGTGTCGACATGTCTGAGGTAAAAGGCTCCTCTAAGGAGGTGATAGAGCGGATATGTGTGTGGGAGGGTGTCTCCGTCGACAACGCCGACACCTGTTTGGATATGTGTAAGTGCTGAGGTAAAATTATTGCACAAAAGGTTAGGGAACAGAAAGGAAATCTACCCTGGTCTGTCCCTATGTCACAGAGTCCTTCAGAGTCTCTCTATGCTCACTATCCAAAATAACAAACACTGGTATCGACACGAAGTTTAACTCCACTGTCGACTAAGATAATGCAAAGTTGCAGCCAAGAGCGATAAAAGATATTCAATATATGATTATTGGAATAAAAGATGATTTGCATATCACTGATGACTCATCTGTCCCTGACACGAGAGTACACATGTTAAGGGGAAGAATGCTGAGGTAAATTTCCCTCCTCTCATGAGGAAAAAGAGCGGGAATCTCTAGACAAGAGACGGCAGCTTCCCACAAGAGAATTCTCAGGCTGTATCCTTTCCCCACTAGGGCCAGGATGTGTTGAGAATCTTCCCCTTGGGTGTCCTGTTTGCGCTAGCTATTCTCAGGGATCCTGCAGATAGTGTGCACATTCTAGTATACTACCCAGACTGGCGATTGTGTCGGCATGGGTTTATATCACTGTAGCAGCGTGGACAGGTACCTTATCAGCAGAGATTGAGACCCTAGTATGCATATAAATATTTTAAGATGCTGTCTTAAGTGATAGATATATAATTATAAAGCATGCCCAAAGGGACATGCGTATACTGGGTCCTAGAGTCAAAAGCTATGTCGATTTCTGCTTGACGTGTCCTGTAGAATATACATTGGACGGACAGATGATGCCGACTTAAGAGGCATATGGAAGGCTGAGGATTGTGTGGAGAAAGGTTCTCGGGCCTGGTCTCCACAGCTATAGTTGGTAATTCTGCTAGTTTGCCCTATATTCCTGCACAGCCTGGGAAAGCACGACATTATTAAATGCAGCTTTTCGAATAAAGAAACAAGAAAGTCTGAGGTGCGTCCTTTCTTGTCAGAGCCGGGGGCAGAGGAAAGAAGCTGTACAACACAGCTAGTCCCCAGGAACAGAAGTCCTCCCCAGCCTCTACAAAAATCCACCGCATGTCGCTGGGGCTCCACAGGCGTAGCTAGGTCCGGTGGGGACACGCCTTCGTAAGTTCAGCCACAAGTGGGTTCACTCCCTGTTAGATCCCTGGGCAATAGAAATTGTGTCGCAGGGATACAGGCTGGACTGTGAGAAGATGCCCCCTCACCGAGGACCCGGCGGGCTTCCCCCCAAGAGAGGGAGCCAGTGTTAACTGCAATTCGTAAATTATATCTTCAACAGGTGGTGGTCAAGGGTCCCCTCCTTCAACAAGAGGGTGTTATTATTCGACCATGTTATAATCCCGAAACCAGACGGTTCGGTTAGACCCATATTGAATTAAAATCCCTGAACATATACCTGAAAAGGTTCAAGTTCAAGATGGAATCGCTAAGAGCGGTCATTGCAAGCCTGAAAAGGGGGAGACTTTATCGTGAATCGGGACATAAGGGATGCATACCTTCATGTCCCCATTTATCCACCTCATCAGGCGTACCTCAGAATTGCGGTACGGGATTGTCATTACCAATTTCACCAAGGTAATGGCGGATATGATGGTGATCCTGCGGAAGCAAGGTGTCACTATTATCACATACTTGGATGATCTCCTCATAAAAGCGAGATCAAGAGAGCAGTTGCTGGACGGCATATCACCTTCTCTGGAAGTGAAACGGCAACACGACTGGATTCTATATATTCCGAAGTCGCAGTTGGTTCCTACAGCTCATCTGCCTCGCCTAGGCATGATCCTAGACACAGACCAGAAAAGGGTTTATCTCCCGATAGAGAGAGCTCAGGAGCTCATGACACTGGTCAGGAATCTATTGAAAACCAAAACAGGTGTCAGTGCATCACTGCACTCGAGTCCTGGGAAGGATGGTGGCATCATACGAGGCCATCCCCTTCGGCTGGTTCCATGCAAGGACAATGGAACTTACTGGACAAGTGGTCCGGATCACATCTTCAGATGCATCGGTTAATCACCCTATCCCCCAGGGCCAGGGTGTCACTCCTGTGGTGGCTGCAGAGTGCTCACCTTCTCGAGGGCCGCAGATTCGGCATTCGGGACTGGGTCCTGGTGACCACGGATGCAAGCCTCCGAGGGTGGGGGGCAGTTACACAGGGAAGAAAATTCCAAGGTTTGTGGTCAAGCCAACAGACTTGCCTTCACATCAATATCCTGGAACTAAGGGCCATATACAACGCCCTAAGTCAAGCAGAGTTCCTGCTTCGCGACCAACCGGTTCTGATCCAGTCAGACCGCAGGGGCTCATGTAAACCGCCAAGGCGGCACAAGGAGCAGGGTGGTGAGGGTAGAAGCCACCAGAATTCTTCGCTGGGCGGAGAATCAAGTAAGCGCACTGTCAGCAGTGTTCATTCCGGGAGTGGACAACTGGGAAGCAGACTTCCTCAGCAGGCACGACCTCCACCCGGGAAAGTGGTGACTTCATCAGGAAGTCTTCACGCAGTTTTGCAAATTGATGGGAACTGCCTCAGGTGAACTAGATGGCGTCCCACCTCAATAAAAAGATAAAAAAGGTTTTACGCTGGGTCAAGGGACTCTCAGGCGATAGCTGTGGTCGCACTAGTAACACCGTGGGTGTTCCAGTCGGTCTATGTATTCCCTCCTCTTCCTCTCAGACCCAAGGGCTGAGAATTGTAATAAAAGGAGGAGTGTGAACAATATTCTTTGCTCCGGATTGGCCAAGAAGGACTCGGTACCCGGAACTGCAAGAAATGCTCTCAGAGGACCCATGGCCTCTGCCTCTCAGACAGGACATTTTGCAACAGGGGCCCTGTCTGTTCCAAGGCTTACCGCGGCTGCGTTGGACGGCATGGCGGTTGAACGCCGGATCCTAGCGGAAAAGGGCATTCCGGATGCAGTTATTCCTACGCTGATAAAGGCTAGGAAAGACGTGACAGCAAGACTTTTTCACTGTATATGGCGAAAATAGGTTGCTTGGTGTGTGGCCGGGAAGGCCCTACAGAGGAATTCCAGCGGGGTCGATTCCTGCACTTCCTACAGTCAGGAGTGACTATGGGCCTAAAATTAGGATCCATAAAGGCCAAGATTTCGGCCCTATCCCTTTTTCTCTCAAAAAGAACTGGCTTCACTGCCTGAAGTTCGGACGTTGTTACAGGGGTGCTGCATATTCAGCCCCTTTTGTGCCTCCAGTGGCACCTTGGGATCTTAACGTTGTGTTGGATTCCTAAAATCCCACTGGTTTGAGCCACTTAAGACCGTGGAGTTAAAATATCTCACGTGGAAAGTGGTCATGCTTTTGGCCTTAGCTTGGACTAGGCGTGTGTCAGAATTGGCGGCTTTGTCATGTAAAAGCCCATATCTGATCATCCATATGGAAAGGGCAGAATTGAGGACTCGTCCCCAATTTCTCCCCAAGGTGGTATCATCGTTTCATTTGAACCAACCTATTGTGGTGCCTGCGGCTACTAGGGACTTGGAGGATTCCAAGTTGCTGGACGTAGTTCGGGCCCTGAAAATCTATGTTTCCAGGACGGCTAGAGTCAGAAAAACTGACTCGCTGTTTATCCTGCATGCACCCAACAAGCTGGGTGCTCCTGCTTCAAAGCAGACTATTGCTCGCTGGATCTGTAGCACGATTCAGTTTGCGCATTCTGCGGCTGGACTGCCGCATCCTAAATCAGTGAAAGCCCATTCCACAAGGAAGGTGGGCTCTTCTTGGGCGGCTGCCCGAGGGGTCTCGGCTTTACAACTTTGCCGAGCTGCTACTTGGTCGGGTTCAAACACTTTTGCAAAATTCTACAAGTTTGATACCCTGGCTGAGGAGGACCTTGAGTTTGCTCATTCGGTGCTGCAGAGTCATCCGCACTCTCCCGCCCGTTTGGGAGCTTTGGTATAATCCCCATGGTCCTTACGGAGTACCCAGCATCCACTAGGACGTCAGAGAAAATAAGAATTTACTCACCGGTAATTCTATTTCTCGTAGTCCGTAGTGGATGCTGGGAGCCCGTCCCAAATGCGGAATTTCTGCAATACGTGTACATAGTTATTGCTTAAATAAAGGGTTATTGTTATGAGCCATCTATTACATGAGGCTCAGTTGTTATTCATACTGTTAACTGGGTATAGTTATCACAAGTTGTACGGTGTGATTGGTGTGGCTGGTATGAGTCTTACCCTGGATTCCAAATCCTTTCCTAGTAATGTCAGCTCTTCCGGGCACAGTTTCCTTAACTGAGGTCTGGAGGAGGGGCATAGAGGGAGGAGCCAGTGCACACCAGATATAGTACCTAATCTTTCTTTTAAGAGTGCCCAGTCTCCTGCGGAGCCCGTCTATTCCCCATGGTCCTTACGGAGTACCCAGCATCCACTACGGACTACGAGAAATAGAATTACCGGTGAGTAAATTCTTATTATATTGGTGGTAGTGCCAAAAAGATCAAATGAGAGATGAAAGAAGCAAGTATGCCACTTTCAAACTATCTAGGGAAAAACTGTATAGTCATTTAGGCAATCTTGGCTCCTATCTAGGGTCCAGTGGAATAACCCAGATTACTGTAACCAGTTTTTATGTAAGAGTTTGTTGCACAAATGGAATGGTGAAGGGGCCCGTGTCTTGCCTTAGGCCACATCAGGTCCTAATCAAGCTCTAACCAAAGGTTTAAACAGTCTACTGCTGGAATATATTTGTTTGAGAAATGGCGAGTAGACTGACTGTTTACTCTATTGACAATCCAGTTCCATTAATGGGTATACGCATAAGAGCACTTCTTTGCAACATGCTCAGAATGTAGAAGGACATTGCACAAAACATTTATACAAACAGTAATATATCACACATTGAAAAACAAACTTAAAATTAAAATAGTCACATTCAACCATTACCATACCTCAATATGGACAATGAGAATGGCATGGTTGGTATAGTGTTCAGCATTGCGACGTCAGAGTCTTGAGGTCGTGAGTTCAATTTTTGATGAAGGTTCTATCTTTGTGGAGTTTTCATGTTGACTCTGCCTTGCACAGTCCTTACCCATGTGCCTCTCTTTCTTCACATACTCCAAAAAAATAGGTTAATTGGCTTCTTACAAAAACTTAGCCTTAGGGGTATATTCAATAAGAATTGGATCCATTCCGACATGCAGTTGTCGGAATGGACCCGACAACCCCTATTCAAAAGAGCGGGCAAATCCGACTGTCGGATTTGGCCGCTCCTGGTGTCCTGTCCTGCTGCTGTCAGCAGCGGGGGGAGCTGTCAGCGGCGCCGTGGGAAGGGAGCTGTCAGCGGCGCCGGGAGGAGGTGATGTCTGCGGCGCCGGGGGAGGGGGAGAGCAGTGGAGGAGATGGAGCGGACGGGGGAGGAGAGGAGGAGACGGGGGAGCGACGGGGGGAGCAGCGGCTGCAGCAGCGTAACAACAGGAGGCTCACTGCAGCGTCCACCCGGCTCCAGCAAGCGGGACCTCGCTTACTGGAGCCGGGTGGACGCTGCCGCTGGGTTCCTGCCCTCCCCACTGCTCCCCCATCTCCTGTTCTCAGCTCACTCATCTCAATCCGACTTTTTTTAAAGTCGGATTGAAATTGTAGGAAACGGGGCTAAAACCTGTCGGGTTTGGCCCCGCTTCCGACAATGCACGCTGATCGTCGGCTGAAACTGCCGATCAACGTGCATTTCGACAGCATTCCGACAAGCCGGGTTTCCAGACTTGTCAGAATAAATAAGGCCGTAATGAATGGGTCGGAACCCTTTCCGACCTAAAACTGTCGGAAACTGCCGTCTTTCCGACAAGATGTCAGCTTCCGACAGTTATTGAATATACCCCTTAGTGTGTACATGTGTCCAATATACTGTAGATTGTAAGCTTCACTGGGGCAGGGATTGATGTGAATGACTGAAATATTCCCCATAAAGCACTACAGAATTTGAGTGCGCTATCTAAATAACTGATAATAACTAGTAATAACACTTGGGAAACACTTCCAGATTATTTACAATTTAGCAAAATGATTGGTAATTTAATTGATATTATTTAAACATGTACTGTTATTACTTTCCCTAAATAACTTGTAATAGCAAAATGAATAACAGTGATTTTTCAACCCACCTCCAGTTGACATGTCACATATCAGTGGTGACATTCCTGCCAATTCAATTATCGCCAAAACCAACTTAACATGTAACTGTATTATTATATCTAGATATGGGTTATCTTGTGCTCATCATGCTTACAGTCAAGTGAGGATGAGAAGCTGCAAGCCAGGACCACACAGCAGGGGAATGTCCTGCAGGCCCCACAATGCACTGATTCCTGCTGAGTTAGGTGTCAAAGAGAGGTTTAATCCAAGCACTGGAACTGTCACTCAAAAACCTTGGAAACAGTGACAGGTTTCCTATAGATGTATAAACTCTATTAAGTATTTTTTATATACAAAATGCACTTTAGCTTTAAACAAAATCTGCCATTCACGTATGATCTTTCTCAACATTAGTAGTCCATGTATGAGATTTCAGTCTTCTGAATAAGATTTTTTTTTTATCTGAATATCTAAGATTTATAAATTATTTTTAGTAAAGTTTTCAGTACAGTTATGACAGCCATATTAGATAAACCTAGACAGTCTGCTGTGGGGGTCATAAGTTCAGATAACTGTTCTTCTTCTCATTAAATATAATCATAATTTAGTGTTAGAGAGCAGAAATAATATTCTTTAAACATTAATGGCATGAATTTGTTCAATATGGTCTTTGAATTAACTGTCCGCTGTCAGGAATGAGTTTTAAAAATATATCCGTAAAATATTCAGAAGGATAATTGCATTAAAGATGGAGTAAAAAGTTAATAGTTTCAGCCATGAGCTGTCACTATGAAACTTTTGTTACATTTTACAGTATTCTCTTCCCTGATAAGAGAGGGTTCAACTTTCCGAGGTGAGATGTACAAACAGTATGTCTGTTCCAATAGAGATGGAACTCTTCCTCAGCGTCACCCTGATTGCAATATCTAGGGGGCATTTTTGTGGGATTTTTTTGAAATCTTAATGCATTTGACAATGTTGTCTGTTTCCCTAAGGCTACAGTTTTGATCATCAACATAGCTAATGTATCCTTTACAGCATAATGAATTCTACACTCACATGTCAAACCTAACATGGCTCATTATTGCTTTTATATACTATAACTGACAGAGCTAAATTTACTGTTTCTACTCTTTTAGCTATTAGTGTAGTAGCTCAGTGTATATACTGTATATGCCATCACTTCCACTGCTGAAATTCTAAGGTTGGGTACTCACTGAAGGGACAGAAATTTGTACGACCATCGGAATGAATGCCCGTCAGCGGGGATTGCCAGTACACACTGGCACGATGTTAATGAAGGACGGAACGACAATGTTCCATCTCCCATTAGCATAAACAAGGATGCCAGTGATGGACGCTAGGTTTAATGTGTAGCACATCAAACCTAGTGTTTGTCACTTGCAATCATGGGAGCACAAAATCCTGGTTATGCACTGAGCTTCAAAACGGCATTTGGTAGTGTGTACCCAGCTTAATACTATCAATGGGCATTTACTTAAGCCTACCATACTGCCACTGCTAAAGTCCCATTTCAACCACTGTTGGATTTATAGGAATACTGACATCATATGATTTCTATGACTCCCCATCAGTAAGTGCAGAGCCTCTGTGAGTTTTATTTAAACAATGCGGTCACATACCATTTTTCACCCCAAATCTAGTAGTGGTAAATGCAGTGAATCAATGCCTTTTGATCATTTGATTAATTTTTGTATTAACAGTTTTGTGATCACATCTTCTCATGCACCCCTATGTAAGCTTATTTATTTAACTTGTGTCAGCTGTTTTCCTTGGTGTATAACGGTAGGTACTGTATGCTTGGTGACTATCTCACCTTTTAAAAGCCTCTGTTGAGGGTCCCCTCCTCTCCGGCAGTTTGTAGACTCTGGCATAATGCCAGAGTCTACTGCGCATGCGCAGGTCTCCAGGAACATGGCGCCTGCACCTTGTTCCAGGGGACATCTCCAGTGCGCATGCGTAAATAACTCAGAAATAGCTGCAGCAGCCATTTTCCAAGTGATTTGTGCCCACACTGCAGGGTTACCGCCGCGGGACTCCAGAGGGGTTAGTATACTAAATGGGTGCAGTGTGTGCTGTGTGGGCCCCCAGACATAGGAGCCCATGTGCACCACACACTGCACCCAGGGGGCTGTATGTTTAAATGTATTGATCACTATATGAACCTAAACTCCATTGTTTATTATGGTGAGTGCAGGGCCTCTGTGAATTTTATATATATTGTGGTGCGAAGGAAGGCCTCTCACCTGATTTCTTCACATTCTGGTGGGATCAGCTCCCTCCAAGGGAGAAGAAAACAAGACCTGCACATTCTGCACCTGCAGAAGTAGTTTGGAACTCCGGGCTTTCTGGAGTACACAGCTCCGAGTGGAAAAATAGAAGTTTGGGTTTTCAGGCTCACCCAGAGCCAGCAGGAAGTCAGAAGCAGGAGAGGAGTTTAAAACTCCCATACACACACTACACAGAGCACTGATGCCTGTTAGTGGACAGCGAGTAGGCTGAAGTTTTATAGTGCCAGGGACTGGACGTTGGCTGTGCCAGGTGAGCATGGTGGCTGCAGGTGATTGCAGCAGAATGACTGTTGAGCACGGGGAGTGCTAAGACATTTACTTTCATTTGTTAATTTTAAGTTGTGTGCCTGTGTGACCAGCTCCAAGCCTGTGTATGCTATGTCCAGTGTCTGATGCTAGTAAAGACACTGTGTTTTACCAGATACCTGCCTTCCGAGTCCTTATTTCCAGTACCTGTATTACGGAGAGAGAGAGAGAGAGAGAGAGAGAAATATAGATATATTAATAAAGGGTCAGAGCATATACAGGTATACAGGTATGCTACATTCTGCCCTCCACTGCTCCTCCCTGCCCTCCACTCTGCTGCCTGTCCTGTCCCCCACCCCACCCCCTCACACACACTATCCACTTTGCCCTGCCCCAGGCTCAGCTGCTTGTCCTGTCCCCACCCCACCCCCTCACACACACTCCACTTTGCCCTGCCCCAGGCTCTACTCCAATGCAACTGCCACAATGTGTATGGACACCTTAAAGTTGTCAACAATTTAAAAATCGTATATATTAAAATTTTCTTTTTTCTTTTTTTGATGACTACCAGTTCTGTGAACTCTCTTTATATAAATATATAGTAGGATATAGGGGTGCACTCAACAGTCTCTATGTAAAAATCCAAGTTTGTATTCAAACATAATTTAAAACATCTAACAGATGTTTCGGTCCTGACTGGACCTTTTTCAAGGTTCCAGGCAGGACCGAAACGTTGGTGAGATGTTTTAAATTATGTTTGAATGGCATTTCCTGGATATCTATAAATATAATTTTAGAGAGAGAAATAGATATAGATACAGTATATAAATAAAGGGACAGGACATAAGCAGGGTCGCTATATTCTGCCCCCACCCTCTGATCCTGCCCACCCCCCACTCTGCTGCTTGTCCTGTTTCCTCCCACCGCACACACACACACACCGCTTTGTCCTGACCTTCCCATACCTCCCAACCAGGGCCACACTGCCCATCTGGCACTTCTGGCAAATGCTAGAAGGGCCGGTGGGCCGGACCAGTCCCACAGAGAGCCCGGAAGGCCGCATGCAGCGCAGCCTCCAGCTCTCTGGTCTGGCCGCTCCTCCACCTCCCCTCCCATCTCCATAGAAATGGAGGCTTGCCGCAAGTCCACACACCCCTGCACGCCCCCGTATGCACGTCGCGCGCCTTTGCCCCCCAACCATCTCCATGGAAATGCGGGCCTGCCGCAACTCCACAACCCCCTGACTCACAGGAGACAGAGGAAGGACTGGGGGCATGCCAGCAGCTCATAGAGCGCTGGCCATGTCCCTATAGTGACGGAAAACGTTTCAGCCTCTTTAATTTTGTTGGATCATTATATTATTAGTTCTGGATTACTATATTATTTATTTTACTTGTTGATACAAATTAAACTTTTTACTATCAGTACATTTATTGCATATTTGTTTCTGAGTAATGGGACTGATGCTTATAGATTAAAATTAATAATGATACATCTAATCACATTTTATATATGGATTATTTACAGAAACAAATAATATGCTTATAGAGTATATTTACCTAAACCATGGTAAATTTAATGTTTTATGGACTTTTAAAAGAAAACTTTATTTTCCTTCAAGAATTGTTATTCACACTATAACCTTCTCTTGGTTTAGTTTAAAAGTCCTTAAGAACATCATATATCACCTTTTTATGTCAAGGCCATTTAAAAGCTTTTAAATCCCCTTTGCCCTGTGACAGGACACCAATACAAGTTCCATTGAATATTTGGAAAGAGAGTATTCTGATCATAGATTCTCAAAAAGGTTAAATATAAATGAGTCATAAAGCCAATGAAACAGAGAGGAAACAATTCAACTGTATGATTAAATCTAATTTGAAGTGTTTTAATTTGATCTGTTTTTAATTAATTAACATGAGCATCTTTCTCGTCTTTTTCTTTCTTTTTTTTTAACAATTCTCGCTACATATAATTTCAAACATTAATGTGTAGCTGCCTATGAGGTGCTAGAGATCTAACAAATGTTTAAGACAACAAAGTACCATTTGATAGTCCGGTTTTTCTGAGAAACCGCTTTCCTTCCTGTCTTTGATGTGCGGTAGGCTTGTTTAATCAATTATTAATCAAAGTTATAGTTTTCTTCTTATATGTTTAGGTAAAATTAGAAGATGCTTTTCAATGCCTTATTATATAAACAAGAAAGAAAAAGTGAATTATAAACATTTTTGTTTAGCATTCTTAAAAAGAAAATTTCAGCAAGAATATCAAAAACAATATTTATTCTTTACTAATGAAAAGGAAAACCTTTTGGTTTTCTATTAGTTGAGCTGATGTGATTAGGATACCCCCTCTCCCCATCATGTGTCAAATTGTTGACTATGAAATATTAACAGAACGGAATGTATAACAGTCAACGGACCTCATTTTCAAGGTGCAAAAGAACAACTGCACAAAATCTTTACTGTAATTTATCATTAACTTGTTACTTCTCTTACTAGCCATTCCTTTCTCTGTGAGACCTCCCTCTGATTACTTCTCTCACTATGCCCTCTTCTCCCTGTCAGTCCTCCCTCTCATTACTTCTCTCACTAAACCCAGGGCTCATAGGCGTGCGCAGCTAATATTATTAGGGGGTGCACCGCTGGAAGGGCGTGTGTAGCACCGCCTTTTTGGGGCATGTCTAGCACCGCCCTTTGGGCATATCTAGCACCACCCAGGGACATGTCTAGCACTATTTTACATTCTCTCAGTAAAATCACATAGCTTAATCTAATTTCTACCTAGCTCCTAATAATAAAGTAGATAAAATACACCCCAGAGATATAAAATGAAACATAATGGTGCGACCACCAGCTGGTACTGCCTGCCAATATGGCATAATCCTGAGTCCTAGCTGCTGCTTACACTTTCTCAACTTATCCCTGACCCAGTGGCGGAACTAGAGAGTGGTGGGCCTAGGTGCAAAATTCACATTACGCCACACAGTATGAGTCGAAATTCACATTACACCACACGGTATGAGCCGAAATTCACAATACGCCACACAGTATGAGCCGAAATTCACAATACGCCACACAGTATGAGCCGAAATTCATAATACGCCACACAGTATGAGCCAAAATTCACAATACGCTACACAATATGAACCGAAATTCACATTACACCACATGGTATGAGCCGAAATTCACAATACGCCACACGGTATGAGCCGAAATTCACAATACGCCACACAGTATGAGCCGAAATTCACATTACACCACATGGTATGAGCCGAAATTCACAATACGCCACACGGTATGAGCCGAAATTCACATTACACCACACAGTATGAGCCGAAATTCACATTACGCCATATAGTATGAGTCAAATTCCCATTACGAAACACATTATGAGCCAAAATTCACATTATGCCACACAGTATGAGTAAAATTCACATTATTCCACACAGTATGAGTCGAAATTAACATTGCGCCACCGTGGTATGAGCCGAAATTCACATGCTACACAGTATGAGCCGAAATTCACGTTACACCACACAGTATGAGCTGTCACTACTGTTGAACAACTGCTGGCTGATTCATTAAGTCAATGAATTTGATTGAATTTGTCCTCCTCTGGCTCCGTCCTAGGAGGAACGCTGTATGCTGCTCCTCCACAGTGGCGTTGGTGTGGCACACGTGGAGTGAGAGCGTGGGTGGACGGGAGGACGCAAGGTGTGACAGCATTACTTCATATTGCGCAGTTAGAGGTGGAGCCAAGAGGTTTACATGCACCCATGATTAACCCGGGCGTCTGGCCATCCGTCAGCCAGTAATACAGTACTGACTGTCAGGACCGGCAACAGAAATCTTAGAGCCCTATACACACATCGTTTTGGGGATCCCATCCCTTCCTTGCAGATACATGTGAATACTATAGCACCAAAGAAAACATGCTCAGATTATTCACGCTGTAACTCATACAGTGTGTCAACTACACGTTATGTGCCACACAGCGCCCCCCAAACACATTATGTGCCACACAGTATCCTCCAAACACATTATATGCCACACAGCACCCCCCAAACACATTATGTGCCACACAGCGCCCCCCAAACACATTATGTGCCACACAGCATCCTCCAAACACATTATATGCCACACAGCACCCCCCAAACACATTATGTGCCACACAGCACCCTCCAGACACATTATATGCCACACAGCGCCTCCAAACACATTATGTGCCACACAGCGCCCCCCAAACACATTGTGCCACACAGCACCCTCCAAACACATTATATGCCACACAGCGCGCCCCAAACACATTATATGCCACACAGCACGCCCCAAACACATTATATGCCACACAGCACCCTCCAGACACATTACATGCCACACAGCGCCTCCAAACACATTATGTGCCACACAGCACCCTCCAGACACATTATATGCCACACAGCGCCTCCAAACACATTATGTGCCACACAGCGCCCCCCAAACACATTGTGCCACACAGCACCCTCCAAACACATTATATGCCACACAGCGCGCCCCAAACACATTATATGCCACACAGCGCGCCCCAAACACATTATATGCCACACAGCACCCTCCAGACACATTACATGCCACACAGCGCCTCCAAACACATTATGTGCCACACAGCACCCTCCAGACACATTATATGCCACACAGCGCCTCCAAACACATTATGTGCCACACAGCGCCCCCCAAACACATTGTGCCACACAGCACCCTCCAAACACATTATATGCCACACAGCGCGCCCCAAACACATTATATGCCACACAGCGCGCCCCAAACACATTATATGCCACACAGCACCCTCCAGACACATTACATGCCACACAGCGCCTCCAAACACATTATGTGCCACACAGCACCCTCCAAACACATTATATGCCACACAGCGCGCCCCAAACACATTATATGCCACACAGCACACCCAAACACATTATACGCATCAAAGTGCCCCCAAACACATTATGTGGCAATTAATGCTCCACAAACACTTTATATAATACACATTATAAAGTACATATATAATACATTAGTTCTGTGTGGCTCACCGCTGAGCGCTTCTCAGCTCCGGCCACTTCATATAGACAACACTTCCCTCCTTCCTGGATGGCTTGTTTATAGGTCGCGTCGGTTCCTCCTGTATAGAGTGGAGCGCCACATCTGTCCTCCTGTCGCCGGGCCTGCTGACCAGGTGGCATAGTGAGGGAGAGTTGACGGTAGCGAGTGGGTGGGAGGGCGGCCGGGGGAACACAGGAATAGATTGGCACGCTCGCTGATCACTTGCAGCTGCCGACGTCTGTGAGGGGTGCCGCACATTAGGGGGTGCCTGTGCGCACCAGGCACCCCCTGTGCGCACGCCTATGCCAGGGCTGTAACTAGGAGGGAAGGGGGGGGGGGAAGGAATTTGTAGGACTTGAGGGGGTGCTGAGTAGTTACAGAGGAGCAAAGTTTGGGGTTCTTTTACTTACCGGCAGTGCTGTGCTGCTCCAGTGAGACAGCAGATGGCTCCCGGGGCAGTGTCTCTGATCCACCTTTCTGCCCAGAGCTGGCTCGAAGCTGTGCGGGTGAGCTTCAGTACCTGGGATCTCTCCTATGCCAGCTACTGTCTTAAACTCTTTGCCTTGCAGTGCTGCAACTAGCGTGCGGTGCCCCGTGCAAGCTATAGAAGCGAGCTTTTGGTGCTGTGTTTTTCAGCAGGCTATGATTCCGGCTGCCTGCACAGCACCAACCGATAACAAGCTGCAAGCTACATCACATTGAGAGGACACACTTCCCCAGGCTTATGCTTGTTAACAGGTGCTGTCACTGATGTTGCAGAAATCAAAGGCTCACTTTGCTATCTATCCACTTGACAGTGGAAACTAAGAGCCTGGACAACCTCCAACTTTCACCGAGTATCACTAGTGCAGTTTTGTGGTGAGTTTAAAGACAGACTTTATTATAGGCACTGTGCTCCCAGTTAAGAGTATCAGCCTCCGCGTTGCCTCCCAGATGGAGGGATTTAGTGTAGCTTATATGGGGATGCAGCGTAGTGATGTATATAGTGTAGTAATGTTTTGCAGTATATAGGGGCATGTACAGTAGTGCACTGATGTGGTGTAGCATATAAGGGGATGTAGTGTAATGATGTAGTGTAGCATATATGTCATGAGTGCAGTGTATAGGGGCATGTAGTGTAATGATGTAGTTCAGCGTGTAGGGCAGAGGTTCCCAAACACGGTCCTCAAGGCTCCCCAATGGTCCAGGTTTTAAATGTATCTATGCCTGGCCACAGGTGACTTAATTAGTACCTCAGTCAATTTGATTTAACCATCTGTGCTGAGCCATGGATATACCTATATCCTGGACTGTTGGGGTGCCTTGAGGACCGCATTTGGGAACCTCTGGTGTAGAGGATGTAGTATAGTAGTGCAATGGATAGGGGAATGTAGTGCAGTGATGAAGTGTTATGATACAGTGATATAGTACAATGTATGGGGACACAGAGAGGAGCATGCAGTTGAACACGCTGCTGGAGGTGCATGTGATATATAGTGCATTTGAGGCACATAGGAGAATATTGTCCAACAGTATCCCCTTTTTTTCAAAATTCTTTGATAATCTAATTGTTTTAGTTTGACAGGGTTTTTTGTGTGAGTGTGTTTTGGGGGGCAGACGCCAAAATACTGCCTTGCCCCGGGTGATGAAAATCCTATTATCGGCCCTGCTAACCCCTCCACTCTCTGTCAGACCTCCAGCTCATTACTTCTCTCACTAACCCCTCTTCTCTCTGTCAGATCTCCATCTCATTACTTCTCTCACTAACCCCTCCTCTCTCTGTTAGACCTCCCTCTTATTACTTCTCTAACTAACCCCTCCTCTCTCTGTCATACAGTACCTCTCTCTCATTACTTCTCTCACTAACCCCTCTTCTCTCTGTCATACCTCCCTCTCATTACTTCTCTCACTAACCCCTCCTCTCTCTGTTAGACATCCCTCTTATTACTTCTCTCACTAACCCCTCCTCTCTCTGTCATACCTCCCTCTCATTACTTCTCTTACTAACCCCTCCTCTCGCTGTCATACCTCCCTCTCATTACTTCTATCACTAACCCCTCTTCTCTCTGTCAGATCCCCAGCTCATTACGTTCCTCACTAACCCCTCCTCTCTCTGTCATACCTCCCTCTCATTACTTCTCTCACTAACCCCTCCTCTCTCTGTTAGACATCCCTCTTATTACTTCTCTCACTAACCCTTCCTCTCTCTGTCATACCTCCCTCTCATTACTTCTCTCACTAACCCCTCTTCTCTCTGTCAGACCTGCCTCTCATTATTTCTATCACTAACCCCTCTTCTCTCTGTAAGATCCCCAGCTCATTACGTTCCTCACTAACCCCTCCGCTCTCTGTCATACCTCCCTCTCATTACTTCTCTCACTAACCCCTCCTCTCTCTGTCAGATCTCCAGTTCATTACTTCTCTCACTAACCCCTCCTCTCTCTGTTAAACCTCCCTCTTATTACTTCTCTCAATAACCCCTCCTCTCTCTGTCATACCTCCATCTCATTACTTCTCTCACTAACCCCTCCTCTCTCTGTCAGACCTGCCTCTCATTACTTCTATCACTAACCCCTCCTCTCTCTGTCATACCTCCCTCTCATTACTTCTCTCACTAAACCCTCTTCTCTCTGTCAGACCTGCCTCTCATTACGTCTATCACTAACCCCTCTTCTCTCTGTCAGATCCCCAGCTCATTACGTTCCTCACTAACCCCTCCTCTCTCTGTCATACCTCCCTCTCATTACTTCTCTCACTAACCCCTCCTCTCTCTGTTAGACATCCCTCTTATTACTTCTCTCACTAACCCCTCCTCTCTCTGTCATACCTCCCTCTCATTACTTCTCTCACTAACCCCTCCTCTCTCTGTTAGACATCCCTCTTATTACTTCTCTCACTAACCCCTCCTCTCTCTGTCATACCTCCCTCTCATTACTTCTCTTACTAACCCCTCCTCTCTCTGTCAGACCTGCCTCTCATTACTTCTATCACTAACCCCTCTTCTCTCTGTCAGATCCCCAGCTCATTACGTTCCTCACTAATCCCTCCTCTCTCTGTCATACCTCCCTCTCATTACTTCTCTCACTAACCCTTCCTCTCTCTGTCATACCTCCCTCTCATTACTTCTCTCACTAACCCCTCTTCTCTCTGTCAGACCTGCCTCTCATTATTTCTATCACTAACCCCTCTTTTCTCTGTCAGATCCCCAGCTCATTACGTTCCTCACTAACCCCTCCGCTCTCTGTCATACCTCCCTCTCATTACTTCTCTCACTAACCCCTCCTCTCTCTGTTAGACCTCCCTTATTACTTCTCTCACTAACCCCTCCTCTCTCTGTCATACATCCCTCTCATTACTTCTCTCACTAACCCCTCCTCTCTCTGTCAGATCTCCAGTTCATTACTTCTCTCACTAACCCCTCCTCTCTCTGTTAGACCTCCCTCTTATTACTTCTCTCACTAACCCCTCCTCTCTCTGTCATACCTCCATCTCATTACTTCTCTCACTAACCCCTCCTCTCTCTGTCAGACCTGCCTCTCATTACTTCTATCACTAACCCCTCCTCTCTCTGTCATACCTCCCTCTCATTACTTCTCTCACTAAACCCTCTTCTCTCTGTCAGACCTGCCTCTCATTACTTCTATCACTAACCCCTCTTCTCTCTGTCAGATCCCCAGCTCATTACGTTCCTCACTAACCCCTCCTCTCTCTGTCATACCTCCATCTCATTACTTCTCTAACTAACCCCTCCTCTCTCTATCAGACCTGACTCTCATTACTTCTATCACTAACCCCTCTTCTCTCTGTCAGATCTCCAGCTCATTACTTCTCTCACTAACCACTCCTCTCTCTTTAATATCTCCCTCTCCTTACTTCTATAACTAACCCCTCCTCTTCCTGTCAGACCTCCCTCTCATTACTTCTCTCACTATTTGCTCCTCTCTTTGTCACACTTTCTGCTTATTACTTCTCTCACTAACCCCTTCTCTCTCGGTCAGATCTCTCTCTCATTACTTCTCCGACTAACCCCTATCATTACTTATCTCAATAACTGTTACTTTCTCTGTGAGACCTCTCTCTCATTACTTCTCTCATTAACCAGTCCTCTCTCAGTAGGACTCTATGGGGGAGATATATTAAGCCTTGGAGTGTGATAAAGTGGAGAGAGATAAAGTACTGTCCAATCAGCTCCTAACCACCATGTTACATGCTGTATTTGCAAAATGACAGTTAGGAGTTGATTGGTTGGTAGTTAATCTCTCTCTAGTTTATTACTCTCCAAGGCTTAGTACAGTACATCTGCCCCATTATCGTATTATTTGTCTTTCTAACTTCTCCATCTCTGTCTTTCTAACTTCTCCAATCTCCATCTTTACATCAAGCCACAGTACTTAGACAGTAGCAACACCAATGGACCTCCAGAGGCACCATTCAGCTGCCAATCTATATATATAAAAGGCAAACACCACCCACCCAGCCGGAGCTATAAAGAATGCATGGTGCCGGCGATACCAAGACGCAGGGCGGGGAGGACACAATGCTCTGTTCCTGGACTTCCTTGCAGTGGTAGTTGCAGAGCACTCCATTATTCAGATAGGGGAGCCACATCAACTGCCACCCCTAAACACTGTTAAACATCACTGAGTGTGGCTCCCCTATTTGAATAATGGACTGCTGTAAAACTGCCACTGGCAAGGAAGTGCAGCCTTATGGTTCCGGATATTTTGTGATGAGTCATACATTTCAGATATAAGTACTTAACCAACCTTTCCAGTCAGGAGAGGATAGTGTCTCAATTATCAGAGGTTAACCTGTCACTTGAACTAAGCATTGCCGAACCTCTCAGAGAGAAATAGGAGGAAACAAGAGATAGCTATTTTGACTCTTAAATGCATTAAAGGAAAGCTTGATAGTCAGCAACTGCTTATCTGCTGTGTAAAGGGTACTGACAGCTCTCCCAGTGACCTAAAGTGTTGTGCAAAAATCTTTACCTTTTTACCTCAAAGGAGAAGCCCTAAGGAGAGTGAGAAGCTAAGCAAGGAGACCTAGGGCCCTTTCGAATAGAGTCAGCTTATCCCTGCAAACCTTTCATATTTAACATACAGCAGGCAGAGCATGGCCTGTCGTCCCAGCATTTACAGCACTGAGCAGGGCAGTATCAGAGGCAGGACGGGGCAGAGAAGGAGGTGGATAATTCTCCTCAGTGCCAGTCTTTTGACAGCATCAATCTGGGAAAAGCCAGCCCGGAGGTGCAGCCTGACAAACATTGGCAGCAGCAGGTGGAGCATGTCCTGCTGTAAGTCTAATTAGTTTACCAGAAAGTCCTTCAAAATTAAAGTTAAATGCACGGAAGTACTTGAAATTCCATAGCATAGCATGGGTATTCAGCTAGTAAAATCATAAAAGAGCTATAAAGATTTTTTTAATTTATTGTGTTCAGCATTTGCATACAGAGAAGCACAGATGCTGTAGTAGGAAGCCATACCTGGGCGGAGAAACTGAACCTGACATAGGGCTAGTGCAAGTGTTGATGGTGCATCTAGAGAAGCACTGGATGGCGTGTCAGATGCACACTTGTACACAAGAGAAGACATTTGTAGTAGAGATGAGCGGGTTCGGTTTCTCTGAATCCGAACCCGCACGAACTTCATGTTTTTTTCACGGGTCCGAGCAGACTCGGATCCTCCCGCCTTGCTCGGTTAACCCGAGCGCGCCCGAACGTCATCATGACGCTGTCGGATTCTCGCGAGACTCGGATTCTATATAAGGAGCCGCGCGTCGCCGCCATTTTCACACGTGCATTGAGATTGATAGGGAGAGGACGTGGCGTCCTCTCCATTTAGATTAGGGTTGAGAGAGAGAGAGAGAGATTGACCTGAGGCTGTGATACTGTAGAAGAGAGTGCAGAGTTTAGTGACTGACGACCACAGTGACCACCAGACAGTGCAGTTGTTTGTTTTATTTAATATATCCGTTCTCTGTCTGAAAAAAACGATACACACAGTGACTCAGTCACATACCATATCTGTGTGCACTGCTCAGCCCAGTGTGCTGCATCAATGTATATATATATCTGACTGTGCTCAGCTCACACAGCTTATAATTGTGGGGGAGACTGGGGAGCACTGCAGTGCCAGTTATAGGTTATAGCAGGAGCCAGGAGTACATAATATTATATTAAAATTAAACAGTGCACACTTTTGCTGCAGGAGTGCCACTGCCAGTGTGACTAGTGACCAGTGACCTGACCACCAGTATATATAATATTAGTAGTATACTATCTCTTTATCAACCAGTCTATATTAGCAGCAGACACAGTACAGTGCGGTAGTTCACGGCTGTGGCTACCTCTGTGTCGGCACTCGGCAGCCCGTCCATAATTGTATATACCACCTAACCGTGGTTTTTTTTTCTTTCATTATAGTCATACTAGTTACGAGTATACTATCTCTTTATCAACCAGTCTATATTAGCAGCAGACACAGTACAGTGCGGTAGTTCACGGCTGTGGCTACCTCTGTGTCGGCACTCGGCAGCCCGTCCATAATTGTATATACCACCTAACCGTGGTTTTTTTTTCTTTCTTTATACATACATACTAGTTACGAGTATACTATCTCTTTATCAACCAGTCTATATTAGCAGCAGACACAGTACAGTGCGGTAGTTCACGGCTGTGGCTACCTCTGTGTCGGCACTCGGCAGCCCGTCCATAATTGTATATACCACCTAACCGTGGGTTTTTTTTCTTTCTTTATACATACATACTAGTTACGAGTATACTATCTCTTTATCAACCAGTCTATATATTAGCAGCAGACACAGTACAGTGCGGTAGTTCACGGCTGTGGCTACCTCTGTGTCGGCACTCGGCAGCCCGTCCATAATTGTATATACCACCTAACCGTGGTTTTTTTTTCTTTCTTTATACATACATACTAGTTACGAGTATACTATCTCTTTATCAACCAGTCTATATATTAGCAGCAGACACAGTACAGTGCGGTAGTTCACGGCTGTGGCTACCTCTGTGTCGGCACTCGGCAGCCCGTCCATAATTGTATATACCACCTAACCGTGGTTTTTTTTTCTTTCTTTATACATACATACTAGTTACGAGTATACTATCTCTTTATCAACCAGTCTATATTAGCAGCAGACACAGTACAGTGCGGTAGTTCACGGCTGTGGCTACCTCTGTGTCGGCACTCGGCAGCCCGTCCATAATTGTATATACCACCTAACCGTGGGTTTTTTTTTCTTTCTTTATACATACATACTAGTTACGAGTATACTATCTCTTTATCAACCAGTCTATATATTAGCAGCAGACACAGTACAGTGCGGTAGTTCACGGCTGTGGCTACCTCTGTGTCGGCACTCGGCAGCCCGTCCATAATTGTATATACCACCTAACCGTGGTTTTTTTTTCTTTCTTTATACATACATACTAGTTACGAGTATACTATCTCTTTATCAACCAGTCTATATATTAGCAGCAGACACAGTACAGTGCGGTAGTTCACGGCTGTGGCTACCTCTGTGTCGGCACTCGGCAGCCCGTCCATAATTGTATATACCACCTAACCGTGGTTTTTTTTTCTTTCTTTATACATACATACTAGTTACGAGTATACTATCTCTTTATCAACCAGTCTATATTAGCAGCAGACACAGTACAGTGCGGTAGTTCACGGCTGTGGCTACCTCTGTGTCGGCACTCGGCAGCCCGTCCATAATTGTATATACCACCTAACCGTGGTTTTTTTTTCTTTCTTTATACATACATACTAGTTACGAGTATACTATCTCTTTATCAACCAGTCTATATTAGCAGCAGACACAGTACAGTGCGGTAGTTCACGGCTGTGGCTACCTCTGTGTCGGCACTCGGCAGCCCGTCCATAATTGTATATACCACCTAACCGTGGTTTTTTTTTCTTTCTTTATACATACATACTAGTTACGAGTATACTATATCTTTATCAACCAGTCTATATATTAGCAGCAGACACAGTACAGTGCGGTAGTTCACGGCTGTGGCTACCTCTGTGTCGGCACTCGGCAGCCCGTCCATAATTGTATATACCACCTAACCGTGGTTTTTTTTTCTTTCTTTATACATACATACTAGTTACGAGTATACTATCTCTTTATCAACCAGTCTATATATTAGCAGCAGACACAGTACAGTGCGGTAGTTCACGGCTGTGGCTACCTCTGTGTCGGCACTCCTTAGCCCGTCCATAATTGTATATACCACCTAACCGTGGTTTTTTTTTCTTTCTTTATACATACATACTAGTTACGAGTATACTATCTCTTTATCAACCAGTCTATATTAGCAGCAGACACAGTACAGTGCGGTAGTTCACGGCTGTGGCTACCTCTGTGTCGGCACTCGGCAGCCCGTCCATAATTGTATATACCACCTAACCGTGGTTTTTTTTTCTTTCTTTATACATACATACTAGTTACGAGTATACTATCTCTTTATCAACCAGTCTATATATTAGCAGCAGACACAGTACAGTGCGGTAGTTCACGGCTGTGGCTACCTCTGTGTCGGCACTCGGCAGCCCGTCCATAATTGTATATACCACCTAACCGTGGTTTTTTTTTTCTTTCTTTATACATACATACTAGTTACGAGTATACTATCTCTTTATCAACCAGTCTATATTAGCAGCAGACACAGTACAGTGCGGTAGTTCACGGCTGTGGCTACCTCTGTGTCGGCACTCGGCAGCCCGTCCATAATTGTATATACCACCTAACCGTGGTTTTTTTTTCTTTCTTTATACATACATACTAGTTACGAGTATACTATCTCTTTATCAACCAGTCTATATATTAGCAGCAGACACAGTACAGTGCGGTAGTTCACGACTGTGGCTACCTCTGTGTCGGCACTCGGCAGCCTGTCCATAATTGTATACTAGTATCCAATCCATCCATCTCCATTGTTTACCTGAGGTGCCTTTTAGTTGTGCCTATTAAAATATGGAGAACAAAAATGTTGAGGTTCCAAAATTAGGGAAAGATCAAGATCCACTTCCACCTCGTGCTGAAGCTGCTGCCACTAGTCATGGCCGAGACGATGAAATGCCAGCAACGTCGTCTGCCAAGGCCGATGCCCAATGTCATAGTACAGAGCATGTCAAATCCAAAACACCAAATATCAGTAAAAAAAGGACTCCAAAACCTAAAATAAAATTGTCGGAGGAGAAGCGTAAACTTGCCAATATGCCATTTACCACACGGAGTGGCAAGGAACGGCTGAGGCCCTGGCCTATGTTCATGGCTAGTGGTTCAGCTTCACATGAGGATGGAAGCACTCAGCCTCTCGCTAGAAAAATGAAAAGACTAAAGCTGGCAAAAGCAGTAGCACCGCAAAGAACTGTGCGTTCTTCGAAATCCCAAATCCACAAGGAGAGTCCGACTCCAATTGTGTCGGTTGCGATGCCTGACCTTCCCAACACTGGACGTGAAGAGCATGCGCCTTCCACCATTCGCATGCCCCCTGCAAGTGATGGAAGGAGCACCCGCAGTCCAGTTCCTGATAGTCAGATTGAAGATGTCAGTGTTGAAGTACACCAGGATGAGGAGGATATGGGTGTTGCTGGCGCTGGGGAGGAAATTGACCAGGAGGATTCTGATGGTGAGGTGGTTTGTTTAAGTCAGGCACCCAGGGAGACACCTGTTGTCCGTGGTAGGAATATGGCCGTTGACATGCCTGGTGAAAATACCAAAAAAATCAGCTCTTCGGTGTGGAAGTATTTCACCAGAAATGCGGACAACAGGTGTCAAGCCGTGTGTTCCCTTTGTCAAGCTGTAATAAGTAGGGGTAAGGACGTTAACCACCTCGGAACATCCTCCCTTATACGTCACCTGCAGCGCATTCATAATAAGTCAGTGACAAGTTCAAAAACTTGGGCCGACAGCGGAAGCAGTCCACTGACCAGTAAATCCCTTCCTCTTGTAACCAAGCTCACGCAAACCACCCCACCAACTCCCTCAGTGTCAATTTCCTCCTTCCCCAGGAATGCCAATAGTCCTGCAGGCCATGTCACTGGCAATTCTGACGATTCCTCTCCTGCCTGGGATTCCTCCGATGCATCCTTGCGTGTAACGCCTACTGCTGCTGGCGCTGCTGTTGTTGCTGCTGGGAGTCGATGGTCATCCCAGAGGGGTAGTCGTAAGACCACTTTTACTACTTCCACCAAGCAATTGACTGTCCAACAGTCCTTTGCGAGGAAGATGAAATATCACAGCAGTCATCCTACTGCAAAGCGGATAACTGAGGCCTTGACATCCTGGGTGGTGAGAAACGTGGTTCCGGTATCCATCATTACTGCAGAGCCAACTAGAGACTTGTTGGAGGTACTGTGTCCCCGGTACCAAATACCATCTAGGTTCCATTTCTCTAGGCAGGCGATACCGAAAATGTACACAGACGTCAGAAAAAGAGTCACCAGTGTCCTAAAAAATGCAGCTGTACCCAATGTCCACTTAACCACGGACATGTGGACAAGTGGAGCAGGGCAGGGTCAGGACTATATGACTGTGACAGCCCACTGGGTAGATGTATGGACTCCCGCCGCAAGAACAGCAGCGGCGGCACCAGTAGCAGCATCTCGCAAACGCCAACTCTTTCCTAGGCAGGCTACGCTTTGTATCACCGGTTTCCAGAATACGCACACAGCTGAAAACCTCTTACGGCAACTGAGGAAGATCATCGCGGAATGGCTTACCCCAATTGGACTCTCCTGTGGATTTGTGGCATCGGACAACGCCAGCAATATTGTGTGTGCATTAAATCTGGGCCAATTCCAGCACGTCCCATGTTTTGCACATACCTTGAATTTGGTGGTGCAGAATTTTTTAAAAAACGACAGGGGCGTGCAAGAGATGCTGTCGGTGGCCAGAAGAATTGCGGGACACTTTCGGCGTACAGGCACCACGTACAGAAAACTGGAGCACCACCAAAAACTACTGAACCTGCCCTGCCATCATCTGAAGCAAGAAGTGGTAACGAGGTGGAATTCAACCCTCTATATGCTTCAGAGGTTGGAGGAGCAGCAAAAGGCCATTCAAGCCTATACAATTGAGCACGATATAGGAGGTGGGATGCACCTGTCTCAAGCGCAGTGGAGAATGATTTCAACGTTGTGCAAGGTTCTGATGCCCTTTGAACTTGCCACACGTGAAGTCAGTTCAGACACTGCCAGCCTGAGTCAGGTCATTCCCCTCATCAGGCTTTTGCAGAAGAAGCTGGAGACATTGAAGGAGGAGCTAACACGGAGCGATTCCGCTAGGCATGTGGGACTTGTGGATGGAGCCCTTAATTCGCTTAGCAAGGATTCACGGGTGGTCAATCTGTTGAAATCAGAGCACTACATTTTGGCCACCGTGCTCGATCCTAGATTTAAAGCCTACCTTGGATCTCTCTTTCCGGCAGACACAAGTCTGCTGGGGTTCAAAGACCTGCTGGTGACTAAATTGTCAAGTCAAGCGGAACGCGACCTGTCAACAACATCTCCTCCTTCACATTCTCCCGCAACTGGGGGTGCGAGGAAAAGGCTCAGAATTCCGAGCCCACCCGCTGGCGGTGATGCAGGGCAGTCTGGAGCGACTGCTGATGCTGACATCTGGTCCGGACTGAAGGACCTGACAACGATTACGGACATGTCGTCTACTGTCACTGCATATGATTCTCTCCCCATTGAAAGAATGGTGGAGGATTATATGAGTGACCGCATCTAAGTAGGCACGTCACACAGTCCGTACTTATACTGGCAGGAAAAAGAGGCAATTTGGAGGCCCTTGCACAAACTGGCTTTATTCTACCTAAGTTGCCCTCCCACAAGTGTGTACTCCGAAAGAGTGTTTAGTGCCGCCGCTCACCTTGTCAGCAATCGGCGTACGAGGTTACATCCAGAAAATGTGGAGAAGATGATGTTCATTAAAATGAATTATAATCAATTCCTCCGTGGAGACATTGACCAGCAGCAATTGCCTCCACAAAGTACACAGGGAGCTGAGATGGTGGATTCCAGTGGGGACGAATTGATAATCTGTGAGGAGGGGGATGTACACGGTGATATATCGGAGGATGATGATGAGGTGGACATCTTGCCTCTGTAGAGCCAGTTTGTGCAAGGAGAGATTAATTGCTTCTTTTTTGGTGGGGGTCCAAACCAACCCGTCATATCAGTCACAGTCGTGTGGCAGACCCTGTCACTGAAATGATGGGTTGGTTAAAGTGTGCATGTCCTGTTTATACAACATAAGGGTGGGTGGGAGGGCCCAAGGACAATTCCATCTTGCACCTCTTTTTTCTTTTCTTTTTCTTTGCGTCATGTGCTGTTTGGGGAGGGTTTTTTGGAAGGGACATCCTGCGTGACACTGCAGTGCCACTCCTAGATGGGCCCGGTGTTTGTGTCGGCCACTAGGGTCGCTTATCTTACTCACACAGCTACCTCATTGCGCCTCTTTTTTTCTTTGCGTCATGTGCTGTTTGGGGAGGGTTTTTTGGAAGGGACATCCTGCGTGACACTGCAGTGCCACTCCTAGATGGGCCCGGTGTTTGTGTCGGCCACTAGGGTCGCTTATCTTACTCACACAGCTACCTCATTGCGCCTCTTTTTTTCTTTGCGTCATGTGCTGTTTGGGGAGGGTTTTTTGGAAGGGACATCCTGCGTGACACTGCAGTGCCACTCCTAGATGGGCCCGGTGTTTGTGTCGGCCACTAGGGACGCTTATCTTACTCACACAGCTACCTCATTGCGCCTCTTTTTTTCTTTGCGTCATGTGCTGTTTGGGGAGGGTTTTTTGGAAGGGACATCCTGCGTGACACTGCAGTGCCACTCCTAGATGGGCCCGGTGTTTGTGTCGGCCACTAGGGTCGCTTATCTTACTCACACAGCTACCTCATTGCGCCTCTTTTTTTCTTTGCGTCATGTGCTGTTTGGGGAGGGTTTTTTGGAAGGGACATCCTGCGTGACACTGCAGTGACACTCCTAGATGGGCCCGGTGTTTGTGTCGGCCACTAGGGTCGCTTATCTTACTCACACAGCTACCTCATTGCGCCTCTTTTTTTCTTTGCGTCATGTGCTGTTTGGGGAGGGTTTTTTGGAAGGGACATCCTGCGTGACACTGCAGTGCCACTCCTAGATGGGCCCGGTGTTTGTGTCGGCCACTAGGGTCGCTTATCTTACTCACACAGCTACCTCATTGCGCCTCTTTTTTTCTTTGCGTCATGTGCTGTTTGGGGAGGGTTTTTTGGAAGGGACATCCTGCGTGACACTGCAGTGACACTCCTAGATGGGCCCGGTGTTTGTGTCGGCCACTAGGGTCGCTTATCTTACTCACACAGCTACCTCATTGCGCCTCTTTTTTTCTTTGCGTCATGTGCTGTTTGGGGAGGGTTTTTTGGAAGGGACATCCTGCGTGACACTGCAGTGCCACTCCTAGATGGGCCCGGTGTTTGTGTCGGCCACTAGGGTCGCTAATCTTACTCACACAGCTACCTCATTGCGCCTCTTTTTTTCTTTGCGTCATGTGCTGTTTGGGGAGGGTTTTTTGGAAGGGCCATCCTGCGTGACACTGCAGTGCCACTCCTAGATGGGCCCGGTGTTTGTGTCGGCCACTAGGGTCGCTTATCTTACTCACACAGCGACCTCGGTGCAAATTTTAGGACTAAAAATAATATTGTGAGGTGTGAGGTATTCAGAATAGACTGAAAATGAGTGGAAATTATGGTTTTTGAGGTTAATAATACTTTGGGATCAAAATGACCGCCAAATTCTATGATTTAAGCTGTTTTTTAGGTTTTTTGGAAAAAAACACCCGAATCCAAAACACACCCGAATCCGACAAAAAAAATTCGGTGAGGTTTTGCCAAAACGCGGTCGAACCCAAAACACGACCGCGGAACCGAACCCAAAACCAAAACACAAAACCCGAAAAATTTCCGGCGCTCATCTCTAATTTGTAGTGACAGCATACAAACGCTGATTAACCTGTTGCAAAAGGTGCAGCCGTGACCACGTCTGCATATGGTCCAGAATCAGGAATGTTTAGCTCAGCCCCGTAGTTACTATATTCCTTAGTAAAGGTTAAGCAACTACATATGTACTTCTGCAAGTGATCCTCAGCAAGCATTTGCCAGTAACATGTACCAACTATGCACTTCTATTTCTTATTTTCATTTTTGCAATAAGATATAAGAGCTGTGTATATCTATAAATCAGGGGTGTAGCCAGAACTTTGTGGGCCCTATAGCAACATTTTGAAGGGGCCCCCGTCCTAATGCTTCTAGAAAGAGACACTTCTCTGCAGCAGTTGTTAATGTTATCACCTATAACAGTGCCCTAGTTCATTTTCTGAACCATAGTAGAGCCTTATTTAATGTTATGCCCCATAGTAGTCCCTAGTTTCTTTTATGAATCACAGTAGTGCTTAAGGTCACTCTAGGTCACATTACAGAGCTGCCTGTACACATTATGCAGCACAGTAGCCCCAATTCACATTATGATATATAGTGCTCCCGTTCATATTGTGCCTCATTACTGTGCCCCGGTTCATATTATATAACATTAAAATGCCCTCCAGTTCATTTTATACCACAATAAAATGAGTAGGTCCAGGGGCATACCTTGATATACTGCAGGCCCCAAGGAAAAAGTGTGAAAGGACCCCTATGTACCACCCAATGGTGAAAAATGTATATAACACATGTAACATTGACAGGGAAGGTGGCCCCTCCCAGCTCTGGGCCCCATAGCAACTACACTGCCTGCACCCATGGTAGCTACGCCCTTGCTATAAATGATCCTATATTTCCCAGTGAAATATAACAGCTACAGTACAATATAAAATCTACTATGTACTCTGTATTGTGTCCCAATGAAGATGTACAGTAATAGATGAGGTTCTGCTCACCTCTCACTCTGTCATGTATTTCCTGTCAGCTCTCACCTCACTTTGTGCCACATCTATGTTATTTCTGCTTCAAATCTGTCCCCTGTCACAATTCTTTGTCACCTTCACTTTAACTCTTTCTGACTCCTGCTGCTACTACAGCCGACTCATTGTTTGCTGTCACCTCATTATTAACTGTCCCTCAATTTATTCATATTTCTCCCCCTTTTCTTTATTACAGTATAGTTTCTCTACCAATTTCCTCTCCTTAATGTTATCTCTGTTTCCATTACTCCTATTTATTCTGTCCAATTTTCTGCAGCTGTACAGTTTTTTGGATACCTCAGTACGCTCTTCCACTGTTACAGCACATACATTTCTGGCTCTTCTATTGAGCTAATTAGCTAACCTCAGCACTATGTGGATCCTACTTCCGAGTCCCACCAGCTGGCACCATTGCTTTATCTCACAGCTAACAGGATCCTAGTTGATATGTGATACTCAGCTGTCACAAGGTGCAACTTACTGGTGTGCTGATAGGTCTGGAACTGAAGAATAAGGATAATCATGTTGATATAACAAAAATATCAATATATTTAGGTTCCGATCTTGGGTCTGACCTCCAATCAATGCATATAAAAATAAATAAAGCTATTTCCACTTTGTGTGTTTCCTAAGCTGCTCAGTTGATTTTTAAAACATATCGTAAAATTTAGTAACAAACACTAGTGTAAAAAATAATAAGAGAATAAGCACAGATGACAAATGTATAAAAACAACATATTTTCAGACTTTGAGGGGAATCAATTTAAAGCCAATCCATTTTGGCAGGTGAAAATGGACCCACGATCACGCAAGAACACGTGGGATCAGGGATAAGTCCCTGATCCCATGTGTTATTGCGGCTCCAGCAGCCACTTATCGCGAATTATGCTTTGGGTGTCTGAGGCACCGGAAGCATAATCCACGATAAGTGCTGGCATCGGGGGGAGGAGCTCGCTGCAACAGGGCTATTAGCATAGCCCCCAGCAATACAATCACCCCAGTCATTGACTGCAGGAAATTTAATTCCCCCCTTTGTATCGAACTGGCAACAATCGGAGCACCTTCCAGAACACCAGTAAAAGACAGTGTAAGCTTAGGGAGGGTGGAGGTGCTATTACTGCTGCTTCCTTGGAAACTGAATAATTTATTCCTATCTTACTTGAGCAAATCATCATTTCCCAAGGTGTGCTGTCCTCTCTACACATCCTGGGATATGAGGAATTTGTCAATGTTAGATGGGCAAGTGCAATCATTCTTTATTACATAGCCCTCTTTGCATTTATTTTTTGCAGATCAGTCTTGGGGAAACCTTGCCTCTCTGCTAGTGTGTGGTACAGGAAAGAACTGCTATTAAACTGGTACAGGAAAGAACTGCTATTAAACTGCCAGAGTGGAAACTTGAAGATCCATCTCATTCTGAGGTACTTCTGGCCTGTATTAACAGCATGTCTCTCAAGGGGATGCAGTTTATTTACCAGCTGTCGGGATCCCGGCGGTGGTCCACGACACCACCCGAGGAGGAATATAATAGTGTGACAAGCAAAGCTCACCATCGGGCCCAAAACGCAATAAATACAAAAAGCGGGTATCTGTAACTGCGCACACTAGGAGCTGCAAACAATAACTGTGTATATATGATCACCCAACATATAGGTTCAAGAAATACAGAAACTATAGATAACACAGTCAATAAATTTGCGCTCACTAGATTACATATATGCAACTGAATAAAATGAAAAAGTCTTTACATATATACTTCAAGGATTTGTATGCATCTTTCAATTTTCCTCTATGGTAGCCAAAAAGTCCACGGATATCCCAGAAGATGATCTCCTCAATAATATGTAAGTAAAAAAACACAGAACAGGTGTATATAGTGTAGTATGTTTTAAGGAATAAAGTTGATCACACAGACAGAAATGATGTTAGGACTTTTCCTCCACCCAAATTAGGGATCTCTAAATTATCGTACCATGCTCACACCCATGTGAGATAAGATCCTCATATAAAGGTTTATTTTATGGTCCACCACAGCCAGTGTTCCTTCTCAAGTAATTCTAATCCCACAAAGGTTACCAAATGGTGTCAAACAGATGAATTTTCAGAGTGGGCGTATCCAATTTACAGCAATCACAGCTTTTATATACACATCAAGGTTTCTTTGGTATGTCGGGGACACTTCACTTGCATCTCTACAGTAGTACTCTTTTTCCTCCGTATGAAATTATAAATTGGGGGAAAAAAGTCCTTATCACTTTTTCATTTTAAAAACCAATTTATTGTAAGCACACAATATAAAATAGTATGAAAAAGTATAAAAACTTCAAAAAGTACATACCAGTGATACACACTTAAGTATCACAACCTGGTGCGACACAAAACAGATGGTAATAAAATTATTTTTGCAAGAAACACCTGACCTGATGGGGTATAAAGTCTTGACTAGACCCCAAAGATGGTGGCATAGGTCCTAGCTAGGTGTAAATCAGGTGTGTATCATTCTCTCCACCAACGTGTTTCGACAGTGTGTCTTCCTCAGGGTGTGAGAGAGATTATGAGCTGGGAATAAAATTTATACCCTCTTGCAACTCCTCCCTCCTTAGGAGCAAAGAAATGTAATTATTAACTATATCTACTTAAATACATTCAAATTGTACAACTAAAATAAAGTCCTGCTATACAAGAGATGCATTTAATATAGTGTCTTGTACCTAAAACGGGTGTGTATTCCACTGTATGTGGAACGCATCCCGTTTCTGCTGGATATGACTAAAAAGACATAATTTGTGTTTCCGGAAGTGGGGTCAAACTAAAACAAACCACATTGCGGCAGTGAGGGTTTAGAAGCGGGCATGCATTCCACCGTTGCTGGAATGCATCCCGCTTCCAGCGGTGCTAAGTTTACATTAGTCTCCCGCAACCTGTGTGACATCACATCATAGTGGAACGCAGGCATGCATTCCACTATTGCTGGAATGCATCCTGCTTCTTTATGCTAATAAATTTTGAAATAAATGGGATACCAAGATCTGTGCTGCATCATTTCTCTTTTGGACGAGATGTTTCTTCAATTCTGTTCCTTGTTCTGTATAATCTTCCAGCTTTGTGTAGTTGCATCTCAGTCTGTTAAACTGACCTCTAGGGATTGAAGCCAGCCAGTTCCGATGGTAAGTACTGTCCGAATTGATATACATACAGTCTGTCAGTTTATTGTAAGTCTTTGTAAACATTTTATTATCTTCTATGTACTGTATATAGTAAAATCAAAGAAATTTACTGACTGGTCACTGATCTTAAATGTGAGTTTTATATTTTTCTCATTGCTGTTTAGATATGAACAGAATTCTTCCAGGATTTTCCAATCCCCCTTCCAAATGAAGAGGATATCATCAATGTAATGTATCTTGTCCAAAGCACCAGGTTCGCCCCAAAGGTATGCCCCTCATACAAGGCAAATTTTTGCAAGTAGGATATGAAGAGCTTGGCATAGCTTTAGGTGAACCTGGTGCCCATAGCTGTTCCCTTGGTTTGCATATAGAAAGAACCTTCAAACCAGAAAAAGTTGTTATTCAAAATTAATCTGATTCTTTACAAAATGAAATTCTTAAGGTTCCCATCAAGGTCCTCCTGGTCCAAAAAATGAGAAGTTGCTTTAAGGCCCTGCTGGTGGTTAATAATGGTATACAGGAATGTAACATCCACTATTACCAACAAAAAATCTGATTCCCAGGTAATTTCTGTTAAATGGTTGACACGTAGCGAGTCCCTTGTATATGAAGGTTTTTTTTTAACAATGGGTTGTAGGTAATGATCAATATAATGAGAAAGATTCAAAGTAACCGACTCAGTACCTGTGACAATGGGTCTCCACGGCAGATTTTCTTTCTTGTGAATCTTTGGGAGTATATAAAGTACTGGAATTGATGGATTCTGAATATGGATATATTTCTTTGTAGATTCTGTAATCACTCCCTTTTTCTCATATACTTCTCAAGGTTTTTAGGGCCTCCATTTCTTGTTTATTTAAATTTCTATGTTTAATTTTCTTGAATTCATAATTTTCTATATCTTCTTTTACAAGTTTTTCAAAGGTTTCAATGAAACACCCTTTCTTAAAAGTAGGGTAGAAGATGGATTTTGGTTTGAAACTTGATATAGCTTCAATTTCACTTCTACTGCAAAAAATTCTTTAATGTCAGTTTTCTCACAAATCTTTGGAGGTCTATGTAAGTTTCGAACCGATCCAGATTGCTGGTGGGTGCAAACTTCAATCCCTTTTTAAGGACATTTTCTTCATACTTCATAAGAGTGTGGTTACTTAAATTTTATATTTTATTTATAGTGATAAGCATACTGTTGTGGATCAATATTTTCTGGTGGAACATATTTTTCCTTCTTTTTTCTATTTTGTCTGCATCAGAGTCTTTTCTTGTTGGGAATCTTCTTATTTTTTTCCTCTTTTCTATCTTCTAATTTTATGGTTGGGGAAGACATAGTCTGCCTTTACCATTAAAAATGTGGATCTTCATAACCATCATCTCCAAACCTTTCATATTGATTGGATAATTTTATCAAGTAATCTGGTCCCCAGTCCCATCTCCTTCTTGTGGAGAAATGTCTATTGCCATATCTATAGTTTTTTCTTCTGTTTGGAGGGTCTTCCCACTGATTTCCAACACTTTGTTCTTTTCCATAAACTTCATTATACCTTTCCTCTCTAGGTGTCTTCATTTTCCTAAGGTACTTCTTCTCGTATATCCTTTATCTCTTTCCCAATTATCAGTTCTCGTCATCTGTTTGTTATCATGGTACCTCTTCCTTGGTATCCTTTCTTTTATATTAGGTGTACACTGAACATTAACTGCCATAACAAAAATACTAGCTATATATAATAGTCTCTGTTTTTTTAATACTATTTAGATTGGGCTGCTAGGAGGTGTACAGTATTTTATTATTACTATTCAAAATCGCAATTTTTCAAATATTTTATTGGCTAAATAAGTCACATCAGACTAACCACATCAATATTGTTTTAGTCATGCCAATTTCTCATACTGTATGTCAACTGCACACTGTTGTTAACTGAAAGTTAAACAGAAGATCCAAAGCTAGCCCATGGCTCAGCAGAATTGTCATTATAAGGGCATGATTATAAGAAGGAATATTTGTTTATATATGTGTATGTGTCAGTATTCTGCTTATGCAAACCATGAAATAAAAAAAATAAAAATATATATATATATCTATATATATATATATATATATATATATATGTACAGATAAATAGCATATTATAACTAGATTACTGTGGGTGCAGGGCCTGCTCAACCAATAGGATGATCTGTCTGCAGCCTGGAGCGCTGGGTCCTGGGGGGACACATCGCCTGTCGCCTGCGGACTCACGATACTCACCCCAAAAATTCTAGCCCTGACTGGTTCCGTTCCGAGAGGAACACTGCGGGTGCATCATGATGTCACGCACCATACCCGCCGTGCTCCCAGAACTGCCGCAGACACCAAGGGGGGAGGCCGGGGAGTGACAGCGTCTGGTGACGTGCCAAGCCCTAGCCAGGCCAGCACGGAGTTGAGAGGTCGAAGAGTGACAGTGTCTACTGACGTGCCCAGCCCCAGCAAGCCCCAGCCAGGCCAGCCCCAGCACAGTGCACTGCAGCCACAAGCCAGTAGGAGCGACCGGAGTCAGACCCAGACCAAGTGCCACTATTTTTTTTTATAGACTGGCTAATGGTAAGCTCCAAGACATTATTGCCCAGCATTAATACTATTTGTAGTTATGGAATGAGATGTCTACATTTGTAGTAGGTATTAATAATTTGAAATTTATAAAATAAATATTTATAATAAATAATATTATATAAATAGGCTGAATACTTGGCTTTCTCGATCTGTATTTGACCAATTGCTAAAATATGAGTTAGCTGAATTGATATTCAGATTGAACTGCTCGTGATAATTGCGATGTTGTGCTGCTGAGCCATAATTCAAACTACTGTAATAATTGTTGTGGGGGGAAGGGCAGACACTTCTGTATTAGCCTAGGGTGCCTGGAACCCTTAATCAGGCCCTGTGTGTGGGATGCAGCAAGCATTGCATTTTGCTTATGATGCATTCCCACTCCTTGCATGCATATCATCATTTAGTAATGCCGTATGTATGAAGAAAATCACAAAGGACAGATATTGCGGTAAGACCTGTCCTTTGCGATAGAACTTCTGGGTTTAAGATCTAGAGACCTATCTGTGCATGCGTTGAGTGATGCGCATCCTAGGGGGGGTGATAGGAGGGATCTAGGGATGGCCATTGACATCAATAGTTGGCAAACATCGATTACTAACTACCAATGGTCGATGGTTCTGCCATCAATGGCAGAGAGTCAATGGTTCTCTGCCATTGATGAGTGAGTGTAATGAAATAGTTTTTTGACCCTATGGGCACAGAGCTTAGCCTCTCCCCCAGTGGCCCACTAAGCCCCACCCTCATTTTTATTGATTGGTTCATCAAAGATGGTTTATGTGCCATCGATGGTTATCTCTGATGGTGCCATCGATAGCAAACATCGATGGACGGTCCACCAATGGCCATCCCTAGAGGGATCCAGTTGGAACCCTCTCAGCAGGGAAATGCGAAAGAAGCCCATAGGCTTCTACAGGACAACTCCATCTTAAGATTAAGTTGCCTAACGCATCCAAGCCCCACAACCTATTGCATTCCAGGGCTTAGTGCATATGAGGTGCTTGACCAAACCTCCATAAACTGCATTTTCTGAGGTTTGCCGGCAGTTTTCTGCTTGCTGCATCTCGCCCTGTATTGTAGTACTTTATCCATAGCTCGTAACATTGGAATTATGCAAATTGGGACAGGGGGCATGGCCATGTAACAGATTGGGCATGGCAGGGTCAGAGGTGAGGTGTAGCCATGCTCCCAATGGGCATGTCTAGTACACACATATCCCACTTCAATAGCCCTCCTACCAGCCCATCACTGCTGCATGCACCAGCAGTGCCCATTCACTGCTGCTCTGATCCTTACTAACTGTCAAGACAGAGCTCTCAAATCCTGACTGTCCCACTGATATCAAGACAATTGAGAGTTATGCTTTATCTACCACTACCAAGGATTCAAACATATGAACAACTGCTACTTATTATTATATGCACCTATAAATAAGCGAAAAGCAGTTGTGTAACAAATATTCCACAACTGCTTGCGCTCAATGTTTTATTTGCATTGGGGTCAAAATCTCCACCAATTTACAGAACTATTTCATAACAGTTGCACTGGTTCTTTTTTGTTACGTAGTGTACAGTATGTTATTAGTACCTAATCTAATGCTTTATCAGTAATACTATTCGTTTACATATGAAACAATAGTCAGCAGTTTCTGATGCACAAACCATTGACAGTTTCGCATCTGTACTGTGGAACCCAGTGGCCATCTGAGTAAAGAACAAAAGACTCACAAGCAATTTGCAGGATTTGGCAGATTAACACGAACAAAAATGACCGTTACAAAAATCTCAACTGCTGCTAATTAGCAGCACTGAACTGTGGGTAGGGCAGTATATTTTAATGTGAGATGGTTTTCTGCAGTAACCACCGTAGAAAAAATGCTCCACAGCTGACCTTGCTGGCACCGTAAGCTGCATATTGCAATAATTCTGTAAATTACCAGCCTTTTTTATACAGTAACTTTGAGTTAATTAGTAATTTAACATTCTGCTACGCTATTAAATGTCTTCTTTGCATTATATTATGTTGTTCCATGGGCTTACCTTAACACTAATAGGGTTCTGCTATATTTTCTGAAAACAGTAACAGTAAAATAAGAATGAGCTAGAAGAATTAATTAGTTATCTCTTACCTTTGATTTGCCTGTTATTAACAATTAAGCGATGATCTACTGTTTCAAAGGAGTGTCTGAGGTTATACATGGATGGAGTCTAGTTCTTTGCAAAGCAGTTCAGAGGAAAAGGTAAATAAGGTGGATCGGTGTGAGAGCAAGTCTTTAATAAATTCAGGTTCAGCAACTCTAGCAAATTCAGAGCAAACTAACTTACGAATCAAGACAATTTTCTTTTTATATATACTGTAGGTTTTATTTTACATAAAGAAATACAATTTATATAGTACAGGTTGAGTCTCCCTTATCCAAAATGCTTGGGACCAGAGGAATTTTGGATATCGTATTTTTCCGTATTTTGGAATAATTGCATACCATAATGAGATATTATGGTGATGGGACCTAAATCTAAGCACAGGATGCATGTATGTTACATATACACCTTATACAAACAGCCTGAAGGTAATTTTAGCCAATATTTTTTTTATAACTTTGTGCATTAAACAAAGTGTGTACATTCACACAATTCATTTATGTTTCATATACACCTTATGCACACAGCCTGAAGGTCATTTAATACAATATTTTTAATAACTTTTGAGTATTAAACAAAGTTTGTGTACATTGAGCCATCAAAAAACAAAGGTTTCACTATCTCAGTCTCACTCAAAAAAGTCCGTATTTCGGAATATTCCGTATTTCGGAATATTTGGATATGGGATACTCAACCTGTATGTAACTGTATTGTATAAAGTAGGTTATATAAAAAGGCTACTAATAATATTCCTAAATATTAGCCAGCGGCCGTGTGGGATGCCGGACGAACTCGGACATTTTTTTAAAGAAGCAATCATTTACAAGGCTAAACCATGCCTTGTAAATGATGCCCATTTAAAAAAAAAAATTTAAAAGTTGCTATATCCTAACAAAATGTAAATATATATATATATATATATACATATATTTTTTTTTTTGTTTTTGTTTTTTGTTACATTTTCTACACAGCTAAATGTAAGTTAATGTTAGGGGGTGTCCAATTAGACCTGAAAATATTTCCGAAGTGAAAAACGGGGTTTATCGCAATTTTTTTGTGAGATTTTTTTGGGGGTTATCCAATTAGCCTCCGTTTTTTACCCTTAAAAAAAAAAAATTTCATGCGAAAAGACAAAGGATCCATGAAAAGTCAGCTGCAATTGGGAAAAAAGTACATACTTGTAATGGATAAGTGCCGGCATTGGGGTAACTAGATAGCCCTGGGCTGGTAAACTAGCCGCAGTAGATTACAGGATACCGCAATTAATGTCATTCCAGGAAGAAGAGCTTGCTTGCTGTGGCTTTTAATGATACTATAGGACAGGAAGTCAGCTGCACGTATGATTCTTTCTTGTAAGCAGAACTAAAGTATCTTTGGTTCTTATAAACTTATGAAACTTTTCATACAGTATATATATCTGTGGATGTTATCAATAGATATGCATGATGAGGAAAATTGGGGAATGTTTCACACTAATGGAGCCAGTGAGAAAAATTAATTTAGCATAAAAGAGGCAATCAATTGTCTTCAAAATACGTTTTTCCTGTGCTGTGTTAGTAAGTTCACATTTTTGCAGACTGAATGAGGGCCTGATTTAGAGATTTACGTAAATTCAATATTTCTGTAAGTCAGCAATGTTTTTTGATTTGTGCACGTGCAGGAGCTGCAGTCACATGGTGCAGACCTGTTTCTGCAATGTCGCAGTGCACCCAAAGCCTCAATATGATTGACACACTACTGGCATTTGGGGGCGGTGATAAGGGGCGTTCCGGAAAACAGAGACATGTCGGTCCTGTTTTATGGGAATGCCAAAGCCAGTGGCCACATCCTTGGACGTAGCTTCAACCTGCTGTGTAATGTGGTTGAGGTAAGACTGTAAACATCAAAGGCGAAAAATCTGTCCGGTAAAGAGGGCAAAATTTCATGGAAAAATGCAGAACAGTGTGAACATTTGCATTTGCATTTTGGTAGCATTTTTGCAAAACAAGTGTATATTGTATGTTATGTGGTCATTTAAGTTACATTTTAAAATACTTAAACAGTGTTAAGCAGTAAACCAAATTAAAAAATGATGAAACAACTTCAGCTGAGACAAGAATACTTTTAAATCAAATTAAAAGAGCCAAATTTAGTTTATTGTAGTATTTCTAGGAGATTAATTTATTATCCAGCATATAAAAACAAAAAATTCCTATAAAGCAGGAGAAATCAGCGTATACAGTAGCTGTCATTCTTGTTGCATGACATATAGTAATTTTCTTGCAGCAGTATCTCAGCTGCATGGACAGCAGAAGTGGAGCAATACACAGACCAATAGATCTCTAGGCTGCAATATGTCCCCACTGTGCTATATTCACTATAGGGGCCGGATGTAATGCCACCTGAGTTCGGCAGCCGTGTGGAATGCCAGCAAAACTCGGATGCTTTTTCAAAAGGGGCAATCACTTACAAGGCACGATTTTGCCTTTTACATGATTGCCCTTTTGAAAAGCTGAATTCCAATTGCACCTTGACTAATCACTCATGTGTATACGATTCCATATAAAGATACTATAAACCAGCGGTGGCCAACCCGCTGCTCTCAAACCGCATGCGGCTCTTTCTCCCTCCGCATGCGGCTGAGCTTCCTGCTCCAGCCTCCCACTGCCTGGCACACTGCTCCTGAGTGTAGCAGCAACGTTCCTAAGGGTGCTGGTCCGTGAGCCAATCAGAGCTCGTTGACCGGCAGCAGCGACTCCTGATTGACTGCCAAACCACAAGCTTTCATTGGCTCACGAGCCAGAACCGTAATTAGTATGCACAAGATACTTGCTGGGGTGCAGGGGAGAGTGCACTCTCCTCCCCTCAGGGTCAGAGGCAGGCGGCAGCTGTAGCCGCCCAGGCCAGCCCTCAGTAGCCACTCAGACCAGCAGCCCAGACCAACCTAGCGACAGCGGCGATGAACATTATTGGGGACATTATATGTATGTGGCAATGTGCTGGGGCATTATGTGTATGTGGTACTGTGCTAGGGCATTATATGTATGTAGCACTGTACTGGGGCATTATATATATGTGGCACTGTACAAAGTGACTAAAACCGGGGTTGTCACACAAGGTCATACTCCTACAAACGTCATACAGAAAGGTGTGCACACAAAAATAGGGTGTGGCTTTGTGACAACTAGGCCACACCTCCATTTTAGGGTGCACATGTTAGTGGCTCTATCACTTGACTACAGACCTTTGCTGGCTCTTTGCTACTGACTGTTTGGCCACCCCTGCTATAAACCAAACATACATGGAGTAAAATAAATAAAGTATAGGAGAAGGTGAAGTCTAATTAAGTAATCTGAGTGGCATTCGTACTGCAGTTTGTAAATAAACAAAAAGTACCAGCGCTATGAGTCGTTTGTCCAAAGCATGATAAAAACAATTGGATCAGTTCATTAATTACTTTATTTAAAAAAAAAGAGAATATATAATAAAAAAATTTAAAACTGTAATAGAGACTAAATAGTCAATAATCACATATGATAGTAGATATATATTGAGGGAACATAGGTTAATCCTAAATGGCTCTGAGATAGTCAAATAATTACTTTGCTGATAGGAACTTGTACCATTAATTTAACGATCCCGGACTTATATAGATGGAAATCTGCTCCTCCTCAGATAGCAATGAAAAAGCACAGTCATCTGGTATTACCCTGAATATACCTCATCCACAGTTCCACGGGAAAATAGCTGTAATTACTCGTCTGCGTAGGTAATTGAAGGGGTTTCCATAAGTTGCTGAAAGTACTAAATACAGGAGGTAGCTGCAGTTTTTGTAATCCAATGGAAAAAGAAGTCCTTATCCAGATCAATCATAAATGGTAGAGAATGTAAAAGTTCCTCAGCATATGCCTTAACGCGTTTCCCTGGACTAGGTCGTCCAGCTTCTTCAGTAGCTATTTTCTCGTGGAGCGGTGTATGAGGTATATTCAGGGTAATACCAGCTGACTGTGCTTTTTCATTGCTATCTGAGGAGGAGCAGATTTCCATCTATGTAAGTCCGGGATCGTTAAATTAATGGTACAAGTTCCTATCAACAAAGTAATTATTTGACTATCTCAGAGCCATTTAGGATTAACCTATGTTCCCTCAATATATATCTACTATCATATGTGATTATTGACTATTTAGTCTCTATTACAGTTTTAAATTGTTTTAATATATATTCTCTTTTAAAAAAAAATAAAGTAATTAATTAACTGATCCAATTGTTTTTATCATACTTTGGACAAACGACTCATAGCGCTGGTACTTTTCGTTTATTTACGTATACTTTCTTGGGGTCTGACAAACCCCTTCCAGCTGCTGTGGCTTTCTAGTGGGTTTACCTATTTATGTACTGCAGTTTGTCTCTGGTATTCGTGGCTACATTGTTACTACCATTGCAAACGCCAGTGGAAAGACTATGTCTGCAGTGGTGGAACTAGCGAGTGGTGGGCCCGGGTGCAAAAATATGCTTTGACCCTCGACAAAAGAAAAACAAAAGGCTGATATTTTCATTATTCTCAACAAGAAATTCTGGATTAATTTTTTCAATTAAGACAACTCAGCGGTGGTTCCATAATTATTTCAATCAACATATTATCTTTGGAACACCTCCAGAATTGGAGGACAACATCCAATAATGGACCGCAGTGAAAGGATCTACTTCTAAAGTTTGTGCTATAAATTAATTATTCAAAGCAGTCTGTGTTTCTGCACAAGCAGCGGATCTGGTTCAGTTTGGAACCTAGTTTGAGGATTATAGTTCAGAAGGAATATTCCTGATAAAGGATATGTTGGAAATTGTTGCTCTACAACAGATAGAGAAATGCTTATCACTGATATTAAACAAATGTGTGACATAATCTAAAGAACAACTGTTTCTCTTTAGGGCTCATTCAGATAAAACCTACTTCTTCCTGAGTCTGAGGATCTTGTCTGAAAGGGACCATTATATTAGACATGCAATTTTTTATAAAAATAAATATATAAAACAAGGGTAGAGAGCACCAGCTCTACAGGGTATATTTATATGTTACTGAGAGATTAATATCACATATGTTGGTGGAGCGCACAGTATGGGCTGGCAGGATGGCTCCTCACGCAGGACCTTGTCACACCGGCCATGATGCCACTACAGTATGTCTCAGTCTCCAGCAACTCTGCAGCAAGGAGGCTGTCATCACTTCTCACATTTTCTGCATCACGCGACTCACAGTGCTACCACTGTACCTACATTTTGAGTCCATGATTCTGCCAGGCAGCGGGCCCCTGAGTCACCAGGCACCCCAATTGTGATGCACCTGCTGCGCCCCTGGTAGTTCTGCCATGCCTAATATATAGGAAAACTGCTGCATGAGAAAAGATGCTATAACCCATAGAACTGAATCCAAATGTAAAGTCTAAAGTTAATTTTCTGGTACAATTTAAAAAGTGATAGCTGTTTAGTTGTTATGCCAGACTGAAAGTCATTCATGTGCACCAGTTTGAAATAATGGGAGAGATTTATCAAGTCTTGGAGAGCGATAAAATGGACAAGCTGCCTATAGACACCCATCAGCTACTAACTGTCATTTTTCTAGCATAGCCTGTAAAATTACAGTTAGACACTGATTAGTTGGTATGGGCAAATTCTCCATTTTATCTCTTTCCAAGATTTGATAAATTTTCCCCAATACACTTTAATTGGATCCATCCCATGATACAGTACAGTTACAGTGGCGCACCCAGGGGGGGTTTCCGAGCACCCAGAAACCCCCCTCCACAAAAAAAAATTTTTTTTTATTTTTTTTTAGCTGCATGAGTATTATTAATGGCTGTCTAGCGTCCTCTGCAGCCTGCTGTCTTCCTGGTGGCACTTGTAAGTGCAATAAAAATGTACTTTATTTTAATTATAGTACATATATATCCATGTGCATACATATATACACATGTATATACATACATACATACATACATATAAACACACACACACGCATATGATATATATACATGTGTATATATACGTGTACTGTATGTGTATATATATATATATGTATGTATGTATGCATGTTTAATATGCTATGTGTATATGTATGTGTGTGTGTGTGTGTGTGTGTATATATATATATATATACACACAGTATATATATGTGTAGATATGTGTATATATATATATATATATATATATGTACACACACAGACACACTAGTTTTACGGATCCAACATATACTGGGTCACCTCAGTCCCCACCCCCGTGATTGGCTCCACCCAGTTCTGGAAACCCCCCTATGCAAATCCTGCGTTTGCCACTGAGTTACCATAAATGCAGTCCCGTGGTGAACAATTCGAAGTTGACTAAAACTTACTAGATGAGTGATGTCCAACTTTTTAATGGATATGAATAATGTACATACTGTATGTCGTAAATAAATGTTTAACAGACTTTGAAAAGAACATAAACTGAAACTATGGACATTAAAAGAGAAATCTAGAGCCACAAATAAGTTTTTACTAGCCTTATTTAGCATATGAGACTTCTACGCAGAGCTACAGTATTTACTACAGTATATTTGTACCGAAACACACAACAACTTGCCATCACTTATCTACTGTAAATTTTACAGGGCTTTTTCAAATGTAAAATAAATTGTGCTTAAAAACATAATAATAATTGTCGCATTAAGAAAACAGATTATGCCCACCAGATGATATGCAGAAGCTGAAATAAAACAAACAAAGCTTTATTAAAATGATTGAAAATGGCAAATAAAGCTTTGTAACACAATACGCCTCTGGAGAATTATTCTTAAATAAGTGTCCGCTATCATTTATGATAGTACTTCCAACTGAGCTTCAACATTCCATAAAATATTCATTCCTGCTATAAGAGATTTGAGCTTTTTTCCCCCCATCCGCTCTTTTGTTAGACAAATTGAAGTATGCGCTCTCAAGGAGTATGGCAGTGAACTGAGAATTTATTTACTCATTCCATTCCAATATTGAGAGAATCTAGTCTCTCCGTTCAAAGGGTAGAACAACAATACATGTGACATCAGGTCAGCCACCACTTCATAGCTACCTGTGAGATAGAATTGTTCTCCTTGAGATAGGATGTGACTGAAACCCCTTTTTGTCATCAATGTCTATTATGATTGATGGCTGTATGATCACATTGAATATGCCCTTTTTAAATAATTCACAATGTCATCACCATAGACTTAGTCTATAACTAGCCTGTTATTTTTACCTTTGTTCATTCACTATGAGAAGGTTATATGAATTAGCTTCTATGGGTTTTTTGGGTAAAAACTTAACATTTCTTAGCAAATACATTAAGAATAATTTTGCTTAAAAAAATTATATTATAAAAAAATGACAAATTGTAACTGAATACACATATTTTTTCAACCCAAATCTGATGTACATTTTTTTTTCAATATTTGTATTTTTAAATAAGTTGTATAACCCTAATTAATTTGCCATGTACTGAGAATATGATGTGCCAGTCCCGGCACCTGTCAGCTACATTGTACAGGTGCCAGGACAGTAGATGCTAGATCCTAATGGGCTAAAGGACCTCTGACGTCAGGGGGAGGAGCAAGGGTGGCAGGATAGTACTTTCACTATCCATGCCAACAGAGACGGCCATAGGCATAGACAAACTAGGCAAATGCCTAGGGGCACTAGCAGCTTCTGCTGATTAAAATTATATGCGGCATGCCTTTATTCTGTGTGTAGCATTTCATATGCAGATACAGCCAAAGTAGCACACAGTATAAAGGCATGCTACATATCATTTTACTCAGCAGACGCTGCTTGTACATCCTAGTCACATAGCAATGCAAATAAGATACATTTTCATAAAAAAAGGCACCCAATGTTAGCAGAGCTGCCAGCTGATTCACACCAGGCATCTCCTGCTGCATGGCGCATTGAGGCAAGATGTATGAGGACACATCTGTAGCAGAGGCAGAGGTCACAGGGTTAGCGGCCGTGTGAGTGCTGTGTGTGGGTGGGTTGGTTGTGCAGTAGTGTGTAAGGGGCATTATGGGGGAAATTCAATTGTTTGAAAAGTTGGTTGGGTGTCTGTTTTTTCCTGTCTATTAGATAGGAAAAAACAGACAACCAACTGAATTTTCAAACAATTGAACACCGCCCTATATGTGTCGTGTGTATAAATGCATTAATAATGTGCAGTAAATGTGTAAGGGACATGGGGGGTCATTCCGAGTTGTTCGCTCGTTGCCGATTTTAGCTATACTGCGATTAGTCGCTTACTGCGCATGCGCAAGGTTCGCAGAGCGCATGCGCTTAGTTATTTTACACAAAAGTTAGGTATTTTATTCACGGCCTAACAAGGATTTTTCATCGTTCTGGTGATCGTAGTGTGATTGACAGGAAGTGGGTGTTTCTGGGCGGAAACTGGCCGTTTTCTGGGAGTGTGCGAAAAAACGCTGGCGTTTCTGGGAAAAACGCGGGAGTGTCTGAAGAAACGGGGTAGTGTCTGGGCGAACGCTGGGCGTGTGTGTGACGTCAAACGGGTAATGAAACTGACTGAACTGATCGCAGTGTAGGAGTAAGTCTCGAGCTACTCAGAAACTGCTAAGAATTCTGCTATGCTAAGATACACTCCCAGTAGGCGGCGGCTTAGCGTGTGCAATGCTGCTAAAAGCAGCTAGCGAGCGAACAACTCGGAATGAGGGCCATTATGTGTGGCATTATGTGTATAAAGGCACTAATAATGTGCGGCATATGTGTAAGGGACATTATGTGTATAAGGGCATTAATAAAGGTTGTCATAATGTGAAGGCGCATTATGTTTATAACAACATTAATAATGTGTGTCATATGTGTAAGGGGCATTACTGTGTGGTATTATGTGTATAAAGGCATTACTAATGTGTGGCATTATGTGTATAAGGTATTCTACTGTGTGGTGTTACGTATAGAAAGGGCACTACTGTGTGGTCTAATGTGAATAAAGACCAATATAGTGTGGTGTAATGTGAATAAGGAGCAATTCAGTGTGATGTTATGTGAATAAAGGGCACTACTGTGAGGAGTAATGTATATAAACTAAAGTTGTACTACTGTGTGATGTAACGTGAATTAGGGAGACTATCGCATGATAAAATGTGAATAAAGTTGCAGTGGCATAATTTGAGTTGGGGGTACTATTGTTTGGCCATGCCCCTTCCCAGCAAGGACACGCCCCTTTTTGGAGTGTGCGCCAAATGTGCGCACTGTTCCTATTTAAAATATAGTGGGTAGGAACACCAAAATAAGGACTGCTATGGATGAGCGGTGACGGTGCTGGGAAAGGGGTGCAGAGTCAGAAGCGGAACTAGCGGTGGTGCTAGGGGGCACCAGCCAAAATCTTGCCTAGGGCATCATATTGGTTAGGGCCAGCTCTGCATGCCAACAACTACTCCCTTTAGTTAACCGGTACTATGCCGGGACCCAGACGGCAGCGAAGACAAAGCGGCAGGGACTAGGCTAAAGGCCAGCGGCTGCCACCCTCCTCCATCCAGGTAGAGATGTGCGGCAGGCACTTTTCGTGCTTTGGTTTTGGTTATGGTTGCATGCTTATGTTTTGGATCTGGATTGGTTTTGCCAAACCCACCCTTTCGTGTTTTGGTTTTGGATCTGGATGATTTTTGAGAAAAACATAAAAAACAGCTAAAATCACAGAATTTGGGGGTAATTTAGATCCTATGGTATTATTAACCTCAATAGCATTCTTTTACACTCATTTGCAGTCTATTCTGAACACCGCACACCTCATAATATTGTTTTTAGGCCAAAAGGATGAACCGAGGTGACTGTATGACTAAGCTAAGTGACACAAGTGTGCGGTACAAACACCTGGCCCCTCTATGAGTGGCACTGCAGTGTCAGACAGGATGGTACTTTAAAAAAAAAATAGTCCCCAAACAGCACATCATGCAAAGAAGAAAAAGAGGTGCAATGAGGTAGCTGTATGACTAAGCTAAGCGACACAAGTGTGCGGCACAAACACTTGGCCCATCTAGGGTTGGCACTGCAGTCCCACTGCACTAATGGTGGATACCGGATGCACGTCTAACACCAGCATAGTTGTTATGGCCTCAGTAATCCGCTTTGCAACAGGGTGAGTGCTGTCATATTTCATCTTCCTTGCAAAGGACTGTTGGACAGTTAATTGCTTAGTTGAAGTAGTACGATGACAGGCTGATGATCGACTCCAAGCAGCAGCAACAACAGCAGCGGCGGCAGCAGCAGTAGGAGGAAGTGGTTCTTGATCTTTCCCTATTTTATCCTCCAAAGTTTTGTTCTCCATTATTTTTCTGGAGTTATATAACAAAATGCAGCACAGGAGGGCATACCTCTACACCACACAGGGCAAACCCTGTAAAAATTATTTGGATTAAATATTAATGACCCCTCTATTTGGAGTAAATAATATACAGCACAGGACAGCACCACTGAACTTATATGGCAGAACCACTGAACTGGACTTATACGGCAGTACCACTGGACTGGATTTATACGGCAGTACCACTGGACATATACGCCAGTATCACTGCACTGGATTTATACTCAAGTACCACTGGATTTATACGCCAGTACCACTGGACATATACGGCAGTATTACTGGACTTATACGGCAGTACCACTGGACTGGATTTATATGGCAGTATCACTGGACTGGATTTATATGGCAGTATCACTGGACTTATACACCAGTACCACTGGAATTATACGGCGGTATCACTGGACTTAGACGGCAGTATCACTGGACTGGATTTATACGCCCGTACCACTGGATTTATACAGCAGTACACTGGACATATACGGTAGTATCACTGGAATTATATGGCAGTACCACTGGACATATACGGCAGTATCACTGGACTGGATTTATACGCCAGTGCCACTGGATTTATACAGCAGTATCACTGGACATATATGGCAGTACCACTGGACTTATACGGCAGTATCACTGGACATATACGGCAGTACCACTGGACTTATACGGCAGTACCACTGGACTTATGCAGCAGTACCACTCGACTTATATGGCAGTAGCACTGGAATTATATGCCAGTACCACTGGAATTTTACAGCAGTATCACTGGACATATAGGGCAGTACCACTGGACTTATATTGCAGTACCACTGGACTGAATTTATACGGCAGTATTACTGGACTTATACGCCAGTACCACTGGAATTATTCGGCAGTATCACTGTAATTATCCGGCAGTACCACTGGATTTATACGGCAGTACCACTGGACTGGATTTATACAGCAGTATCACTGGAATTATATGGCAGTATCACTGGAATTATACGGCAGTACCACTGGACTGGATTTATACAGCAGTATCACTGGACTTATACGCCAGTAGCACTGGAATTATATGACAGTACCACTGGACATATACGGCAGTACCACTGGACATATATGGCAGTATCACTGGACATATATGGCAGTATCACTGGACTGGATTTATACGCCAGTACCACTGGATTTATACGGCAAAACCACTGGACATATACGGCAGTATGACTGGAATTATATGGCAGTACCACTGGACATATACGGCAGTATCACTGGATTTATACGGCAGTACCACTGGACATATACGGCAGTATCACTGGACATATACGGCAGTACCACTGGACAGGATTTATATGGCAGTATCACTGGACTTATATGGCAGTATCACTGGACATATATGGCAGTATCACTGGACATATACGGCAGTACCACTGGACTTATACAGCAGCACAGGGACACCACCACTGGAATGATGCAGGACAACACAGCACCACTGCAATGGACTGGACTTATACAGCAGCACTGGGCATATGGCAGCTGAGGACACCACCACTGTGACTGGACTGATGCAGCACAAGACACCACCACTGGACTGATGCAGCACAACACAGCACCACTGGACTGGACTTATACCGCAGCACTGGACATATGGCAGCAGAGGACACCACCACTGTGACTGGACTGATGCAGCACAAGACACTACCACTGTACTGATGCAGGACATCACAGCACCACTGCACTGGACTTATACAGCTACACTGGACATATGGCAGCAGAGGACACCACCACTGTGACTGGACTGATGCAGCATAAGACACTACACTGGACTGAGCAGCACAAGGCAGCACTGGAATCACCACCCTACTTTCCCTCCCGCACAGACACTGAGGACAGAGACACGTCCTCTCGTTACACTCTCCGGGACTGGAGTGAAAATGGTGGTGACGCGCGGCTCCTTATATGGAATCCAAACCCCGCGAGAATCCGACAGCGGGATGATGACATTTTGCCTCATTGTGGTTTCCGAGTCAGGCTGGAAAACCCAAGTCGGGCTCGGATCCGGGCTCGGGTAGTGAAGTCCGGTAGGGTTCGGTTCTCAGGGAACCGAACCCTCTCATCTCTAATTCTAACCATGGTGCACCAAACAATGGAAAAAACACAGTTTAAAGAAACTACATGAACAAAGTATGCCATTTATTAGTCCCATAGTCCTGTATTACGATTAAAAATGTGTTGAAATGTTCTCTCTAAACAAAAACATTAAATTATATAACATATTCTTCAACTGGACAAGAAACAGGAAACAGGCAAATTATGAAATTAGTCTGATCTAAAGCTAATAGCGTAATAAGTGGGACAATCTTATGTTTACAACAGCATATGCTTTTTCAGTTTCGAGATTCAGGATAGGAAAGATGTAATGTTATATTACATATATGCACTTTTAATTAAAGCAACTAATCATTTGATGATAATCAGTTTGTAACTCTATTAGGGCAATTTTAAAATGATCTCATTAGCTCTATGGTGATTGCTCACATACTAACAAATAAAAATATTAATTGGCTGTTCTTATGAAAGTAGTGACCCTTTTGGAAGGTGAAGCCAGAAAGTGGTCGGCAGCTGACAGTAATTAAAACGCAGCACTTCCAATAAATTTTACTGGAATCTCTGGGAAACAATGTTTCAACCTAACAAATCAAGGCTTTTTTTCACAGTCAGAAAGATGGATGTTACCCCGATTCCATCAGTTGAATTGGTCAAATTGAAGTGCTGTTTTTCAAGCAATCCATGGTTTGATACATACAGTTATTCTCTGTATATTTGTATGTATACTGTGACTATATAATAACTTTTTGAAAATGTCTTTTTTTTTCTTCCTGCCATTCTTCTACTGTCCATTTCATGCTGTCAGTGTAGCCAACAACGTCCACAGGCCCGGGAACTGAGGGGCAGGGGAGCGTGGCCAGATCCCGGTAGGAGTGGCCACAACCCCTTCAAAAACCAATTATCCCAGCACCCGCAAAGCTGGGACCCAGATCATTAGTAGCCACTATTCCCTTTTCCCCACCACCACAGCCACCACCTTTCAACAGCCCTGCCCAATAGGAGCTCAAAATAGATAAAGCATTGATTTAAAAAGCTGCCATGTCAAGGACATATCCCAGAAGTTACTGTTACATTGAAGCAGGTATGTTTTGTTATTAAGGTGAATGCTAATATCATACAGTGAGAGTAAGGTGAGATGTTTATGGCTAGGTACCTACACACTATGCGATATATCGTTTGTACAGCTGACAAATTATATATTGCTACTGTAAGTGCATCTGCGGGTGTGTACAGCCGATATGTCTGTGAACGGACATATCACAGACCTATTACATTGGCCCTGCAGCACAACAGATGCAGGTTCATCTGCCTGTGTGTTAACCAACTGACTGAACCTTTATGCTGGGTGGGCAAATTTAAATTTCTGCCAAGCTGTGATGTGTGTCCACACATATTGAGCCGCCAGTTGGTAAGCGTGTATATCAGTGGCTCAGTCAGCGTGATGGTCGGATGGCCAGTGACTTGAACAGGTGTGTACTACTGCCTTAAGGCCCGTACACACTTGTCGATATATCGGCCGTTCTTTTGAACGGCCGATATATCGCGGGACCGTTGGCCAGTGTGTACGGCCGATACGTCTGTGAACTCCGTCGTTCACAGACGTATCGCGTCGGCCGCGCAGCACAGCCGACGGCCAATATATCTACCGATATATTCGCGCGTCGCTGAGTGTGTACGGGGCAGTCGGCCGACCGCCCGTACACATGCTGCGGCGGCCGGCGGTGATTGACAGCTGAACTGGGCGGGCGTGTGTACACGCCCGCCCAGTTCATGACGTCAGTCCCCGACGGATCGAGCAGTGTGTATGCTGAACACACTGCTCGATCCGTCCATAGATATATCTGCAGATCAATTGATCTGCAGATATATCTATTAGTGTGTACCCACCTTTAGTTTGCAAGCAATATCCTAGGTCAATCATATGATCTGAGGTGACATCAGCAGCGATGGGTTTTATGGTCAGGATTTTCTTTTTATTGCTTACAAAAGGGACTGGGCTAAGTGAATTAGAATGTGAGCAAACCAGTAAAGTAGGTCTCATATCAGTGCTAACCCTAATGCTGCCCATACACCTAAAGATTTATTGTCCGATCTGGCTGGCTGGTTGGAACAAAAATCTGGTAATGGATGGGATCAAATGACAATTGACCATTTGCTCCCAAACACTGAAAAACAGCCAAAAATGGTCAATCAGACAAATTGGTTAAATCCATTTGATTTAACCAATTTGTCTGAACGACCATTTTTGTCAGTTTTCCGGCATTTAGGAGCAAATGGTCAATTATCATTTGCTCCCACCCATTACCAGATTTTCGTTCCAACCTCCCAGATCGGACAATAAATCTTTAGGAGTATGGGCAACTTAAGTGGCACTTTAGGCAAAACAACGAAGTTCATGCTGAAGCCAGTTACTAAACAGATCTTCTTGGTAGAGACAGAAAATGATGGGTTAAAATTAGAGATGAGCGGGTTCGGTTCCTCGGGATCCGAACCCCCCCAAACTTCACCCATTTTACACGGTTCCGAGGCAGCCTCGGATCTTCCAGCCTTGCTCGGTTAACCAGAATGCGCCCGAACGTCATCATCCCGCTGTCGGATTCTCGCGAGATTCGTATTCTATATAAGGAACCGCGCGTCGCCGCCATTTTCACTCGTGCATTGGAGATTGAACGGAGAGGACGTGGCAGCGTTCTCTCCCTGAAAAGCTCCGTAATCTGTGCTCAGTGTGCTGCAAATATCTGTGCTCAGTGTGCTGCAAATAATCTGTGCTCAGTGTGCTGAAAATATCTACGTTCTCTGCCTGAAAATGCTCCATATCTGTGCTCAGTGTGCTGCAAATATCTGATCAGTGTGCTGCATTGTGGGGACTGGGGACCACCAGTATAAGTATATACATGATGTGCCATTCACTGGTACCTGGTGAAAGAACATATACTGGATTCCCCCACAATGTAACTTTATATCTGTCATCTATATACATGATGTGGTCATTCACTGGTACCTGGTGACAGAACGTATACTGGATTCCCTCACAATGTAACTTTATATCTGTCATCTATATACATGATGTGGTCATTCACTGGTACCTGGTGACAGAACATATACTGGATTCCCCCACAATGTAACTTTATATCTGTCATCCATATAATAATTATAGTAGTACAGTAGGCCATTGCTGTATCTTGCAGCTCTGTGTCAATGCAAGTATCCATTCCATATCTGTGCGGCATTTTTGTGAGCAGTATATATATATATAGTATTACAGTGCAGCATTTTGGTGACTAACAGTATATAGTTGTACAGTAGGCCATTGCTGTATCTTGTAGCTTTGTGTCACTGCAAGTATCCATTCCATATCTGTGCGGCATTTTTGTGAGCAGTATATATATAGTATTACAGTGCCGCATTTTGGTGACTAACAGTATATAGTTGTACAGTAGGCCATTACTGTATCTTGCAGCTCTCTGTTACTGCAAGTATCCATTCCATATCTGTGCAGCATTTTTGTGAGCAGTATATATAGTATTACAGTGCAGCATTTTGGTGACCCAACAGTATATAGTTGTGTACAGTAGGCCATTGCTGTATCTTGCAGCTCTGTGTCACTGCAAGTATCCATCAATTCCATTTTCTTCCAGTGATTTGGACCAACAATACCATTGATTAGAACGAATAATTCCTGTGATTTTGTCATTTTCTTCCAGTGATTTGGACCAATAACACCATTGATTAGAACGAATAATTCCAGTGATTTTGTCATTTTCTTCCAGTGATTTGGACCAATAATACCATTGATTCGAACAAATAATTCCAGTGATTTGGACTAATAATACCATTGATTAGAACGAATAATTCCAGTGATTTTGTCATTTTTTTCCAGTGATTTGGACCAATAATACCATTGATTAGAACGAATAATTCCAGTGATTTTGTCATTTTCTTCCAGTGATTTGGACCATTAATACCATTGATTAGAATGAATAATTCCTGTGATATTGAGGTGTTTGTGTCGCTTAGCTTAGCCGTCCAGCGACCACAGTGCACCTCTTTTTCTCTTTTCTTTGCATCATGTGCTGTTTGGGGCCAATTTTTTTAAGTGCCATCCTGTCTGACACCGCAGTGCCACTCCTAGATGGGCCAGGTGTTTGTGCCGCCCTCTTGGGTCGCTTTGCTTAGTCATCCAGCGACCTCGGTGCAAATTTTAGGACTAAAAATAGTATTGTGAGGTGTTCAGAATAGACTGGAAATGAGTGGAAATTGTGGTTATTGAGGTTAATAATACTATAGGATCAAAATTACCCCCAAATTCTATGATTTAAGCTGTTTTTGAGGGGTTTTTGAAAAAAAAAAAAACACCCGAATCCAAAACACACCCGAATCCGACAAAAAATTTTCAGGGAGGTTTTGCCAAAACGAGTCCGAATCCAAAACACGGCCGCGGAAACGAATCCAAAACCAAAACACAAAACCCGAAAAATGTCCGGTGCACATCTCTAGTTAAATAAATATATTGGATAATATTGACTAATTTTTCAGAATTCTGGTACCTGTATTCCAACTCTAAACATTCAAGGCAACTGTGTGGGCAGGGTTGTGGCCAAGTCTACCCTTAATCTGAAATATTAGGTAAGGAGCCGCCTCTTCCTTGTAGGACTGTGTTACACCCCCCAACCCCCCACCCCTTCCCTTCCTGCCCTTATTTCTTATTATCCCTTTTTTTCTTTATTTCTGTCATTTGTTTCTTTCCAGTTTGTTAAAATATTCCTTTATATACTAGCACTTTTTAGGAGTACTATTTACCACATAGTTGCTAAATTTATCTGTGTTGTATTCTGTATTCATTGCCAATATATGGATATATTGTCCTGTTATTTGTTTCAGTAATAGCAACTGTTATCGTGTGTTTTGTGATATGCACAATAAAAACATATTTAAAAAAAGTATTAGAGAAGCTATTCATTAAAACCTTTCCCTCTCAGGATAGCTTTTGGAAGAAAAAAGTCAAACAGAATTCTGTTTTTACCCCGCTACTTCAGATAGAGCAGGGGAATCTGACATCTAGCAGGGCCGAAACTCGGATTCCTGTCACCCGGGACAAAGAAGTAATTTGCGCCCCCCCAAAAATAAAATAACATACATAAAATTAAAATAAAAAATGAATACATAAATAAATACACACATAAAAAACCAAAATAAAAAAATAAATAAAATAAATAAATAAATAGTAATAATAATAATAATAATAATAATATATATATATATATAAATATAATGTCCACTGTTGCTGCGAAAGCAGAACTGCACGTCACTCCATTGAAATGAAAAAAAAAAAAGCCTTTAATGAGCTTCTGAGTTCAAAACATCACATCATACATAGTGAAAAAAAAAAAAAAAAAAACAGCCTGCCTATGAATATCTACGGCTCGTTTCGGGATCTAGCATGGTCCCTTCGTTAGGATAGAATGCGGCTGCTCTATGGTCAGTGATGAAAGACATGCTGTGAAAGAAAAAAAAAAGAAAAAAATATTTTCTTTCACAGCATGTCTTTCATCACTGACCATAGCAGCCGCATTCTATCCTGACGAAGGGACCATGCTAGGTCCCGAAACGAGCCGTAGATATTCATAGGCAGGCTGTTTGTTTGTTTTTTGGGAGTGACGTGCAGTTCTGCTTTCGCAGCAACAGTGGATATTATTCATAAATAGCACGTGCACCCAGTATTATTAATTTCAGCAAAGGAGTGCCGGATTCTCCAAGATATATATATATATATATATATATATATAGCGCAGGTCCGGCACTCCTTGCTTTCCATTAATCAGCGTCGGTGCCTTCACTAAATAGAATATAAAGCATGCAGAGGTGCGGCACTCAGACTGGAATGACAATTGTCATCAGGATGACAATATTTAATATATTGAAACGTTGATAAAGAATCCACAGACTTAGCGTCTTTTATTCCAGTCTGAGTGCCGCACCTCTGCATGCTTTAAATATATATATATATATATATACAATTAAATAAAAAAATAAAAAACAAAAAACCACCGCCACAATTATAGACTCTGCCCTTTCAGGCACTGGCAGCTACTTTACTCTGATTCACTCCCCCACCCCTTCCCCTCCTACTTTTATCTCAGTACTGCTGTCAGTACGTACCTTCTTTTATTTTTCGGGTGCACGTGGGTTCATTCCCGGCCTCCGGATTCTCGTCTCTGATCTCCCTTACTTTCTTTTTGTACTGTAGGGGGTGCTAGGAAGTCTGTTTGTGGTGCTCCGGCTGCCTCCTGTTGCGGGGAAAAAGCAATAGCTGTCACTAGCTGACAACCTGGTGACCTGCTGTGGGATGCCGGTAGCATCTAGCCGGGTACCGGCTCCAGGCGCTCACAGTGCTTCCTGGTTTCAGCTGCCGCGGCGTGCGTGTGGTGTCACAAGCACGCCGCAGCAGCTGAAACCCCCCCCCATAGTTACAGCCATGCATCTAGGAAAACAACCTCACTTTGTGACCTGATCGTACTGTAGATGTGCTACATTCAGCACATCTACGATCAGCTTCCCTGACATGTGGGGAAACGCCCAGCACAGGGCTAGTTCGCCCACCATATCAGGTCCTACCCCCCCACCACACAAGTACAAAAGCATCGCACAGCGGCGATGCTTTTGTACTTGTAGAGTAGCTCCCCACTAACGCAGCTCCTGTGCACTGGCAGGGAGCTACTCGTTGCTGCCCTGGTCGCAGCAGCTGCGTGTGACATCACGCAGCCACCTCGGCCCACCCCCCAAAGGTAGCCAAACACCGCCAGCCCACCCAGCGACTGCCTCTGCCTGTCAATCAGGCAGAGGTGATCGCAGGGCTGAGACAGCCGTACGCTGTCTGTCATGCACTGGTGCACTGCGGCGCGGGCGCATGCGCAGTTCAGACCTGATCGCTGCTGTGCGAAAATGCACAGCACCGATCAGGTCTGAATTAGGCCCTATATGAGGCTGATTCTAAAGTGGAGCAGAGAGAAAGAAGCATGTAACTTTGTATCTGAAATAAACCATGTTGCAACACAAAAAGTACAAACGGTTTTTGTGGTCAAAAATATGCAAACTGTCCACTCTGCATATAGCCTACAGATACTGTGTAGTTTTATTTTTACTCTGCAATTTATTTCGATTTGAGTTTAGACACATCCATTTTACATCTACATCTCTCTTTTCTTTACATCTGTCCCACTTGCAGTGCAGTTTGGTTTTACCTAGGTGCAAAGTTACTTGCTCTTTGTAGCTTTACTTCCAACTGCATTTCAAGGTTTACAGTATACACAGGACTGGATTAACAATGGGGCAGAAGGAGCGGCAGCTTCAGGCCCCCAAAGAAAAAAGTCCCACAGGATCCCATATCCATTTAGAAAAAAAAATATTGTCAAAGGCTGCCAACACTTCATTCCACCATCTGCCTGTCTGGGGTATGAGTTAAGAACAGGGCATCAAGTCTCAGGCTCAATCTAGAGCACTAGCAGTTTCCGCCAACCCACGCAACGCCCGACATCAGCTGTAGTGTCCCTGCACTGCAGTGCATGCACTGATCAACTGGTGCCTATGGACCTGAAACTACATTTCCAGTAGAACAGCTTCGGGCATCGCTATGGCACCTGTGCAGAAGATCTGCGAATACAACTTGAACAAATGTATGTAATGTGATTGGTTTTTAAATTAAAATGAACAGAGCCGTATAGGGATGAGGTGGGCAATGATAGCCGGGGGTGTCATACACCGGTACATATGGGGCTGCCGGGGACTGGAGTTGGATCTGTGACAAAGGGGAAGTAGTAATGCACAGCACCTAAAGATCCTGCTTCCCCTAATGAAGAACTGATGCTTTCCCCAAGTCTCTACTGCAAGATTTCTCTTACTGGCTGGGTTAATGAGCTTGCACTTATGCACCACCAAGTACCCTCGCAGCTGCATCACTTACCCAGACAATTGCAATAACATTTCCCAAATGTGTCCCCAAACCCCATGCCTTGCCTGAGGAGACCAAGTTACATACCTCCCTCTGGTGAGTACACAGGGTTCCATTGCTCAGCAACCTCCCCAACGAGAAGAAAATGAGTATTTTCCCATAGGAATTATAATGTACCTTTGGCCACCATTACACCAAGGGCAGTGGAAGGCTTCACAGGCCCTGCTTGTGTCACCTAATATAAGCACCTCCTCTGCTGTGTGACATCACACAGCTCCATTACCATGCCCAAATGGACAATGCAGCTGATCTTCGTGAAGATGACCCAGGCCTTCTCCTCACCACAAGGTATGCTTGTGTGCAGTGACAGGATCTGTGTATGTATATATATATATATATATATATATATATATATATGTATTGAATACATACTGTATAGCACAACTACGGAATATGCATAATAATGAGACCCTCGTTGTATTAGTCGTATGATATTAGTGTCATTATTTTACCAAAACAAGGACAGAAGGGCACACATAGCATTAGCTTGCTGGGTCACAAAGAACCCTCACAACAATGTACATAATCAAAGCTGGCATATCACGTAAGATCCATCACTGCTTTTAGATATCCACTATCCAAAAGGAAAAGATGAATAGTGCCCCAGGTTTCTCAAACATTCCTAATCACCAGGAAGACCGACTGATTAGTAATGTGCAAGCTATGGGTCCATGTTGTCAGCCAAAAGACCATGGCACCCTGGCACAGACAACACCCCCTTTGCACTCAACACCCCCGACATCCCCATGACACTGGTCACACCCCATGCGGTGTCCACAAATAAGCCCTTTGTAAATTTTATCTCCAGACCCATATGGGCCTTATTATGGTCCATATGGGCCTGGAGAAGTATACACACTTCTTGGCTATTGGAAATACCCACGTAAATGGGAATGTGCTTAAATTGGGATGTGCCAAAATTTGCAGGTTTGCAGATACTCTGGAAAATGTTCATGATAGGAACAACAACATGTCACTACAATGTCCAGTATCGGAGAACAGCCCTGTATAAATAAAATTATTATTAATACATATATCCTTTGTAGAACCACCCTCCCTTTATTTTATACTTGACTACTCTCTTGTCTGGCAAACTCCAGAATCTTGGAGAGTTCCTATATACTCCTGGGAGAGTGACCAAACCTCTCAGATCCCACTTACTGCACTGAAACTACTTTGCAGCAAATTGCGTCATTGTGGCCCCGCTTCCCACTGCATAGTGATGTGATTTGCAGCATTATTAACTTGACAGGGATCTGAATCATGGGGGGTAATTCAAAGTTGATCGCAGCAGGAATTTTGTTAGCAGTTGGGCAAAACCATGTGCACTGCAGGGGGGGCAGATATAACATTTGCAGAGAGAGTTAGATTTGGGTGGGTTATTTTGTTTCTGTGCAGGGTAAATACTGGCTGCTTTATTTTTACACTGCAAATTAGATTGCAGATTGAACACACCACACCCAAATCTAACTCTCTCTGCACATGTTAAATCTGCCTTCCCTGCAGTGCACATGGTTTTGCCCAACTGCTAACAAAATTCACCTCACCTCTCACCTGAAACGCCCCCTCTGGGATCTCCTGGAAGGGAACATTAAAAGGTCTGCAAGTAATTTGTCAAGTACCATTATTTATTTCAACTTTTCTGTTTTTCTCCTTAAATACTGCTAAGATTAAGCTCAATTATGCCTTCAACTAATTACAAGATTTATTGTATACAGTATTCTTGTGTATTTAATGTTTATACTCACAATAATGGAAGCGCAACTAGAAATTGCTAAACTAATCTGTAATAAATTATCAGCAGGTGTTTTACACACGTTACAAGCTGCAACAAACACATCTGGCAAAAAAACAGGGAGGATCTGGAGGCTACATATGAAGGCTCGGGGGCTGCAGATCAAATTTGAGGGGGCCATATGTGGCCCCAAAGCTATTTGTTTTCTATGACTTGAGTTAGATATTAAATATAAGGATCTGAGGGATTGCTATGCATAACTCTTCTGTGCACTTTTTTTTAAAAATAACTAACAATGCAGCCCATTCAGCAGCTGTCGCTGTCACTGCGTGCACGCAGATTCATTCGTACATTGTAAAATATGATAGTTAAAATCTGATTGGTTGCTATGGGCAACATCTCAACTTGTCCTTTTTACAAGTTTTAGTAAATCTATACCTAGAGTTAGAATTAGGCATCCAGGAGATTTATCTGTTTGTTAATATTGACCAATTGTACAGTACAATTTCTACATTAGCTGCAACTTCTATTTTAATTGGAATACATACTATTTACTGGCGAGTGGGATGCCGGCTGTGAAGATCCAGACAGCAGCATCCCGCCCGCCAGAATGCCATCAGCAGGGCGAGTGCTAAGAGTCTCTTTGCAGGATCGCTGCGCTCACCGCACTCGCCACAGGTTCTGTTCTCACTCTATGGGTGTCGTGGACACTCACGAATGGGAATAGCCCCTGTGTGCCAGGATTCCGGCTGTCGGCATTGTTGGCTGTTTGGATTCCGGCGTCGGTATCCTGACTGCTGGGATCCCGACAACCGTCAAATTGATTGTATCCCTTTTCATTTCATTTATTCTCTGGGTATAGTCAATATTTAATAAAGTTGAGTATTTAAAATCCCTATATGTGACATCACATCTATTTCCAATATCCATAACATAATGGTTGTGCACCAAGGTCCAAAACAGTACCATGCATGACACGCTAAAATGCATTGCAGCAAAGTTCCCTCAAATTATTTACACACATTGGCAAGTGTGTGTAATGTACTCCTGGGCTTTTGAGGTCAGATTACCAAGCACTCCCTGTCTACGAATAAAAGACTTAGAATGAATATAGGCCTGTGCTGAGTTGCACTAAATTTGTCCCTTAGTTTGCATTGTAAATCAGCAAATAAGTTGTATGAGATCTCATTTACATGAAATTACTAGATTAATCGAACGGATATCTCAGATTCTGGAACCTGATGTCTTCATAAATTTCAGCACAGAAAAATATATCTAAGAGCTGAAAAGGGCAGACTTTTATCAGCACTACTGAGATCCAGCAATAGTGCAAGCTGACATCGTACTACATCAGTTCACTCACCTAAAAGTAATTGCGCCATATGGTTTCCGCTTTGCTAATAGATCACATCTCATTACAGAACCCAGAGTCCAAATCTCTACACATTTATGCACAATAAACTACCGTGCAGCGTATTATTACCGAGGAGCAAAAACAGCACATATTTATGATGCATTTGATATCCTTAGAAATTAAACTCAGCCAAATTATATAATACAATATTACATTTTGAAGCCTATAATCTTTATTACAAAAATGTCATAAATCCTCTGACCTAATATGGTAATATAATCAGCCCACACCTTAGATTGTACTGCATTTGTCTATAGCTTGTATCACATATAATGATTAAAGAAAATATGAAATAAGAACTCACAAGTGATGTAGACAGTGATGACATCAGAACTTTTTATGTGTATTTGGATGTTATTTATAGACATTGACGTGTATGCTAGCATCACTTGTAACAATATTAGGATCCACAGTGGGTTAGTATTTGCCACATTACCTGCCTGAAGGTATCCTTTCAGCCATAGGTATACAGTTCTCAATTCTTATAGAGTCACTTAACCATTGGTTGCCAAGTACCATGGACTGGGTTAATAAGAGGTGGGGGTGCAGCCCAGTCCAAAGTTTAAATAGAGGAACCACAACAACAGCTGTCATATCAAACTGGGGCAGATTTATTAAGCCTGGCGAAGTGATAAAGTGGAAGGTGATGATAACACACCAGCCAGTCAGCTCCTGTCATTTTTCAAACCCAGCCTGTAACATGAGAATTAGGAGCTGATTGGCTGGTCCGTTATGACCTTCCACTTTATCACTTCACCAGGCTTAATAAATCTGCCCCTGACTCACTGGCAGTAGTGTGGCTCCCCTATTTGAACTTTGGACTGCACAGCAGTCCCACCTCTGGAGCCGCCACTGCTAACATCTACCAAAGTCTGTAAATAACACTAATAATACTGATGGTCCTAATAATGCTAATGGTCCTAAACAAAATTCAGGATTAAAACAGGAGTTCACAAACAGGAAAACATATTGGGGGAGATTCAAATGTTTGAAAAGTCAGTTGGGAGTCTGTTTTTTCCTATATAATAGACAGGAAAAAACAGACACCCAACTGACTTTTCAAACATTTGAATATCCCCCATTAAGTCACTAGCCCAGTTACCTTGCTGAGAGAGAAATGGCACTGTTATGGATTCACATAGTGAGACAGCTATGCTTAGAGATGTCCCTCCACTTTTGGAGGGCACTCACCAAGGCAAGCTAATGGTGTGCATGCTCTCTGTATGGACACCGATCCCTAATTCTTGACCTTCTGGATCTCTACTTGCTTCATTTTGATAAATATGGGCATAAGACATCTACAGTATAGTTATGACAATCTTGCAACGAATCAGAGTGCAGTTGTCAGAATGTGTATGTACAGTACTTGTTAAGCCTCCTGGGGTATTTGGAAGCCTACAGAATAATGGGAGGTCCCCCTGTCTGCTGGGAGAGCAGGTCATCATCCTGCATTCCACCCACTTCCTAGTGCAATGGGTAAAATCTGAGGTGTGATGATATAATTCTCAGCAAATTGTGTCATCATGGCAATGCTCTCTTTGCCTGATGCCACCGTTGGCTGCATTGCCTTGGGGGAGTGGCCATAATCATGCAGTTCGCCCTAACCACTACAATGACCATATGCATCAACCAATAAATGTGGGTGGAAGAAGGGGTAAAAATAATACAAAAATGTTGGACTTTTAAATGAACTTTAATTAAAACATTTAATTTAAAATGTCTCACCAGACAGTGTAGTATTCAACTAAAGTTATACTTTACCTTCATGACAAACACAGAGCATTCTCTGTATGGACACAGCAGTGTTTGATAAATGAGCATCATTAGGTTGTATGTTAAATACCCTTTATTTTTCTCGGTTTTGTAAATTTTGCTGCGGGATCATCTTTTCATATATTGAGCATATGAAATATGCTACACGGAGACAGTGAGAACCATTTTTTCTGATTTCCAGGAGCATCATATGTCATGCCTCTTAACAGCAAAAGAAAACTTTTTATACTCTGAAATGCACAAGAATATTATTCCTGACACAATGACACAGACATGTTTCACAGCACATTAGCACATGCAACAATACCCAGTTGGCACTACATCTTCTTGTCATTGCTCAGTGAAATGCTTTGTTGCGTTTTACTTTAATTGTCTTGTACATATACAATGTCTTGGTCACTACAGGTGTCATTATGACAGGTAACGCATCTATTTACATCCCCACTGTCTTCAGAAGTAGCTGTTTGTCGAAGGATCATTTACATAAAAGGAAAATATATATATTCTACAATATCAGCATTTTTTATGTGTTATAAATGTTATCCTCTGATGAGTGTAAGCATTGGCTGATTTTAGATTTCTTGAGCCTACAATTAAACTATCTAATGGGTCAATTACAGGAATGTTGGCACCATTTGGTCTCGAGTACTTCTAGGCTCTTTCCAAAAATGGTCAAATTCTTTAGCCATGGTTTTATTTAATGTGGGCATTGTACAAATATACATTAAAGCAATCTTCTGACCTATATACAATGCAGAGATATTCTAGTATTTAACTTACAATACATAGAGCACTTTAGTGACCTCTATGGAAATGAAGGAGCATTTTAATGAGCAGTATGCAATACAGAAGACATTCCGGTGAGCAGTGAACAATATAGAAAACACTTTAGTGACATCTTTCTTAATGTCGTCTACAAAAATGAGACTATATTATTGATTGAGGTGGCCATACTAACCCCCAATGATAAATATTCTATTTATTAATATTTTGTTAGAGTTATGAGGTTTAATCATTAGCATCCACAATTCACAACCTGTCACATCGAAACAACAGTGCATTTTTGAGTTTTCAACAGCTGATTAAAAGCAAAAAGCTCATTTCAACTTAAGTTTTGGATTTTTCTCCTGAGACACTGTCCCTATTTTCTGTAGTCAAAATGGGCATGGTCTGCTGAAAAATGAACTAGGGAAAGGTTTTGGTTGATTTGAGTTTGTCACTAAATTCCAATTTGGAATCTTAGCAATTACTGTATGCATGTTTGGTACAGACCACGTAACAACAAAAAAACAGAGTGCTGCCCTAGGCATGAGAAGAAATAGAAAGTGTAGTTCTTACTGGAAGGCTCCAAAATATAGCTAGTGTCAAAATCTATGAAATGCAACACAATTAGCATATCATTATTACGGTCCAGTAGGCTCTGTTATTATGTGAATAGGCACAATCCATGATTGTTATTTGGAGCCTGTAGTATAGACCTTATTTTGTGGTCATATTTTGAGTTTAACTAGTGCTATAGTATGATAAAATTAATAGCAATAATACGACAAATACGGCAAAACAAAATACTATGCATGCATTTAAAAGTCACAATCAACTTATTAATAAAGCAAAACAATGCAATGAATAGAAATTGGCAATGAATCTATAAGGGCAGATATTGACTAATGCAGGTCATAAGTCAGAGAAACAAGCATCGATTTTTAGGTGGCAAATTACAAACTTGATTCTTTGGCACTTGGCCAAAATAGCAATTTTGCCCCAGGTTATTATGTCGAAAATACCCAACTGATATGTATTCAGTATGTTGTGTTTCTTTTGTGTTTAAATATTTTTTTTACTGAATGCACTTACATAGTAGTAATGATAACAGCCTAGACTAGCAGTGATATTGTTACCCATTTTTTTGTTTAAAGGGGAGAGAATAATATTTTTATTAATTTTTTTCTTTGTTTTACAGGTAATGTTAGTGTTGGGGGGTATGTGTAAATGGTTGGCGGGTACGTCTAAATGTTTGGGAGAGGAATCACAGGTGTTGGGTGCCTATGTGACAGACCTTTTCCTTGAAATGTTTGTACCTTGTTTGCAGTACATTGCTCAGAGAGGCAGGATAAATTGATACAAAACTGGAGTGAGTCAGAAATTCCATCAGGATGTCTTTTTATTGAGCCGCAATGAACTCTGGATTTAAGAGGATGATTCGTTGTTTGGCAAAAATAAGATAATAAAAAGAATGACCTGGCAACAAAAAAGATTGGCAAATCACAGTCATTAAAGAAGATTGGTAAATCACAGTTGACTTTAGCTAATGGCATGCAGAACACAATTGGTAATTCAAAAGGACAATCAATCTAATCATAGATCTTCTTATTCCAATATCACACAATAATAATGTGGCGATGAGAAGAGTGATGGAAAATACAATTCACAATTCCTAACTTTTCTTAACAAGGATGTTGCAATCTTCACAAGCAAATAACATTGGAGCTCTCTTTAAATTCTGTGGTGTCACAGCTCTACAATGGGGGAACGGAACAAGTGAAAACAAGAAATCCTGTTATTGACAAGAATGTCACTTTGACTTAGTCTATTCAACAGAGGATGAAGCTAGTGAAGGTATTTTAGTGTCTCTCAACAAATACAGATTACTTTATTAATAAGGATTTGTAATAAATAAACGCAGTACTTTCTAGATAAAGTACTTAATTTAAGTTACATCAATAACTCAGTCTCTTTCTCTTCCATGATAACTAAATGTATCTCTCAACAGATCTTAGGCAGGGAGTATTTGTCTGAGCTGTACTTAAACAGAGGCTGTTTGGTTAGATGTTGCATTATAGGGCTTTATTACACTGCTTGTTAGATTTATAATATGCAGCGTGTGACAAATGGACACTTGGCTTGGTACTTTGTTTGTCTGTTGCTCGTAACAATAACAGTCTCTCTGTACTCACTCAGAACTTATGTGATAGAGATACTCACTAGCTGGACCTGTCTCAGCAATTCCTAAGTGCACAAGGCAGCCACAGCATCCATGCCTATCAGTAGACCTGGCAGTGACTGGTCTCCGGCTGCGATGCCTCACACTCGCTTACCCAGCTCTCTGCTTCCTGGTAGCACCCTGCTGCTTCTGCTCTGCAGCACTGCTATCACCACCCAGCGTGACCATGCGGTTTGCATCCATTACTCAGCTCCCACTCTGCTCCTCACTCAGCATGTCCAGCACCTCCAAACACTTCCAACTGACTCCTCCTTCTTCCCACAAGGCTCCCACAAGCCTCTCTGCTCTCAGACTGTCTGTCCGATCCGCACTCACCATCTAGAACATGTCACCGGACCAAAGTCCATCCTTAACCCCTGCTGTACCAGCACTTCATCTTCTCCGCTGATATCACTGTAAGCTTTAAAGGGGCACACACACCACTTTCCAGGGTGCCACATTAACTATATGTGGATAATTGGCATTATCCTCATGAATCGGGGGAAGCAAATACTAAAGATGTGCTTAATAAAAGATTAATCTGCTTCTTCTTTCCCCCTACATGACCTTAAAGCTCGCTATCCCACCCATCTCCACCCCCATTCTGTCTCTCTAAGCTTTGAGGGGTGCAATAGGGAGATACCAGTGGCGGATCTTGCCACGGGCAAGCAGGACTTTTGCCCGGGGCGCCGCCTTCCGGAGGGCGCCGCACCATGGCAAGATCCTCCACTGTCAGTGTGCGCCCCAGCAGTGTCCCCCCGCTGTGCCCCCCCTCCCGCTGTTAGAAGGGAACCAGACGCTATGCGTCCGGTTTCCCTTCGTGGCGCTGGTCCTCCCCGCTCTGAAGGGAATCAGACGCTAAGCGTCTAGTTTCCCTTCATGGAGAGGACCTTTGGTGTGCGGTGCGCGATGACGTCATCGCGCACCGCACAGCATTGTGGCATAGATGCTAGGGGTCATAATTGACCTCTAGCACTTATGCTGTGCTATGGGAGAGACGTCATGACTGACGTCTCTCCCATAGATCCGAGGAGAAGAGCGGCGCCGTTCTGCAGGGTCTGGAAACAGGAGCGGGGTACAGTAAGTATACTTTTTTTTTCTCTTTTTTTTTTCAGCGGCGCTACAAATGGGGGGCGTGACTGACCACGCCCCCATGTTAAGCCACGCCCCTAACTTTTGCCCGGGGCGCCGCAAGGGCAAGAACCGGCCCTGGGAGATACATATCTCAGTAGATGACATTTCTCTTTTACTCTCTGAATAAAATCCAAGAAATTCAAGAAAAAATATATTAGCTTTCTCTTAAATGAACAGTTCTGCAATGGTGTTATGATCTGAAAAGATATATGCTGTTGTGAACCCAAGGATTTTTTGCACTACTATGTGCCTGGAATCCTTATCGTTCTTCCAGTGGGATGCGGGGGGTGGGAGGTTAGGTTTAGGAACTAGTAGGGGGGTTAGGGTTATGGTGCAGCGGGGGGAAGGTTATGATTAGGCACTTGTTGGAAGGGGAGGTTAGGGTTAGGCACCAAGCGGGGAGGGTTAGGTTTAGGCAGCGGGGAAGGGAGGGTTAGGGTTAGGCACCCACAAGGGAGAGTTAGGATTAGGGTAGGGAACAGGGGAGGGTTAGGGTAATTTTGGAGGGGCTGTCAGAATTCTGATGGCCAAGATGCCACTGTCGGGATTCTGACCGCCGGCATCCCGTCCTTTGGGATATCATACCGAATCCAGGTTAGGAGCTGATGTTTATCTCATGGCATGTTCTCTTGTTGAGTATATTGTCTTTTCATTCTGTGTCTATTTACTCCCTCCTTTAGAGTGCAGCTGTAATGAGATTCCAACAACCTACAGGAATATATAAGGCTTGATAGTACACTAAAGCATATTGTGCAAATTAATTATGAAGCTCAACCTTCCAATGACAGCCCTATATATTGTGCTGCAATACATCACTTCTACATTTCCGTGAGGCTTCAAATACTGTAGTGATATTTGTCCTATCATATTCCATGTTTTGTTATTATGGAATATGTGCTTCCTTACTGTTAGTCTTTACTATTTTCTAAAGAACATCTCTTAGGGGGAAGCAGTTAAAATACTGCTAGTCAGGATCCCGATGGTCACAATGCTGACGCCAGAATCCTAATTAGCGGTGAAATCCCGCTGCCGGAATACTGGCGCTACAGGCTATTCTCCCTCTACAACACCCATAGATGGAGAATATAATCTGCACAGCAAGCCACCGTGCCCGCGGCATGGCAAGCACAGTGAGCCCCGCAAGAGGCTTTCTAGCACTTGCCCCACTGACGGCATACTGGTGACCGGGATGCTGCTGTCAGTATACTGATGGCTGGAATCCCGGCTGCCGGTAATTCAAACTGAATCCCTTTTAGGAGCTGCTACAGAGAGGCTGTTTGCATACCTTAAAATGCATGTGACCAATTTCTCTGAAATTCTATTACCAGATAGGTTCAGGTATGGTATTGGTTACAGATAATTTTTAGTGTGCTTTGGGGAACCGGGGGTAGGACCCCCCCCTCTCGGTCTGCTGTTTGTTTGTGACCCCTCCCCTTTTCTAGCACCTGATATATAATTATCTCCAGGAATGATTGAGCATCTACAATTGTTTGTTTGCATGTGTGAGAAGGCATTGAACGGGAGCAGCATTTGGAAGGCATGCTGTTCCTTGTAGTGCTAATGGGAGATCCTGGGGCTGGCTCCCAGGTAAGCTTGCCCTCTATCTGGATGCGTTTTAGTATGAGCCTATATCATGAGGCCTTACTGTAGACAAATCACATGGCCCTATGTGGGCACTACCATTATGTAGTGTTTGGACTGCTGATATTGGAGAAGACTTGACGCGGCTCAGCAGCTAAAAATGTCTTTGCAAACGCATGCAACCAATTTCTCTGAAATTCATTACCAGATAGGTTCAGGTATGGTTACAGATACTTTTTAGTGTGCTGGGGGGATACCAGGGGAGGGGGGAAAGCACCCCCCTCCTCTGTCTGCTGTTTGTTTGTGACCCCTCCCCTTTTCTAGCACCTGATATATAATTATCTCCAGGAATTATTGAGCAGCTACCATTGTTTGTTTGCCTTAAAATCCGCAAATTAGCACAGCTGATTCACGCAGAGTTTAGATTTGTTTCCCCCTGATATGCATACGACTGAAGAGGCAGAACTGGAGAGGAAGGGACAAGGCCAAGGACAGAAAGGGTGTTTTCAAGCAAATATGGACAGGTACAGACCTGCAGGGACATACAGACATGTCTGCTAGTTGTGTCTCTTTGCAGGTGCACTAAGGCTGAAACAATGACCCCTGCAGATGACCATCACAGACTGCAAATAAAATAGAGTTATAGACACTTTTTTTAAAAGGGCATAACTGCATTGTTGCCAGCTTCCAATCACTACAGAGCAGCTTTATTTATAAATGAACTGAACTGACAAAGGAGTGCATTGCAGCTCCCAAGTGGGGTCTCACCATTACTTACCAATACAGAGCCATTATTTCAAGCGCTGACGAATCAGAACAAAGCAGCTCTGTATATAGTGGAAGCTAAAAGGCATTGCTGTCTGTCAGGCCTGGAACATGTTCTTGTGTCTTCTTGTGCTGAACAGACTAACAGAGGAATATTATGACAGAAGGCCCTACACTCCAAACACTGCCACTACCTGTCTTCGCTGCAAGCTCTGGTGGTGATACAGTAGAAACACTTTTAATCTTTTAATGGGGGAAGGGGGGGGGGAGTTGAGGGTGAGGAATAAAGACCTTTTGTTTTAGATCATTTTAGTTTATTCAAAATCAAGATGTTGATGATGATGGCTGGTATATCAACTACATGGTTATGGACCTAATAGTGAGTCACCATGCTTTACTCATGCATATGTGTTTATACTATTTGTGCATGCGCCTTTTTTTTTTTTTTTACAGTAGAACAGGTAACTCAGCATGAGGCCAAAGGTTGTTTTATGTTCCTGTTTGTGTTTAGTTTTTATTTTGCTTATAGGTTTACAGTGCTGCTTAATATCAGTACAGTGTGTTAAAAATAATATCTAATAATACTCTCAATACTGTCATTGATAAGTAATGATAAGAAATACTGTTAAGAGGAAGTAAAACAGAAGAAATAAAAATGTGTTGTTCAACATTGTAAAAAAAAAACTTATTTAAAGCTCTGGAGAATCACACGCGTTTGTTAGCTGGAAAAGATATCATTGTGTATAGAAGTCAGTGGAGACACCATGCAATTTTGCTCTTGAAATTGGTTTATATAGATGACTGGTTGCTGAGAAGTGCATGTCAGGGTTCCATGCAGCTGTTATGAAGTACTGCAATTGTCATTGCCTCTTACATGGTTGTTGAGAAGTGCTGAGTGCACCGCTCAGTCGGCTGTTGAATAGATAACCCGGCCAACACTGTTAGCGTGGCATACATTGTAAAGAATTACATGCCTTCTGCATTGAGCTTCTGGGCCTTTGGTCTAGATAATAATCCTAGTGCCTATACCACATGTAGTGGCTGTCTGATCACTCGTATATAACGGATGGAACATGGAGAACAAAATGTCAGTTGACTAAGAGAAAAATGTTGCAGTAATTTTGTAAGGTTCGAATGAAGGGCTGGAATTTTTATTTCTGTACTTAACCCCCAAATATACTGCAGGCTTTTCTGTCATGTCCTGTATCTGTCTGTATGTAAGGCTCTGATTAAGTTGTAGACTACATTTAATTTAAGATTGTCAGCTGCGATAAAAGCAGTGGACATTTATTTTTCTGCACCGAGTTCTCGTCTCGTCATTTTGAAGCAAACAAAATCCTTCAGTCACTTTAGATTTACAAAGTGCGTACACAGAGGTGCTAAAAAGGGTAAGAACTTGTGACTTTTTAACTGCTCTGGTGTAAATTCATTTTACACAGTTGCTGTTAACTAATGTAATTAGAAGAGGACTGGGGAAGAACAGAGAGAGTTTTAATAACAGTCGACAGTGCTGCACAAGAAGGCAGTGACTGTACTGTATAAGGGGGATTTTCAGTTGATGTACGTATATTTTCCTTCTGAGAATATAATACCTATCAACACATAATATCCGGAACATAGAAGCTGCTTTCTGCAGAGGGCTCCTTTTACAGTGCTTACTAATTTGCTGAGTACTTATGTATTAAAGGACTTTTTCACCTAGGCAGTGTAGAAATGTTCACTGTACCACACACACACTCATACGTATAGCCAAAGAGAAACGCAAGATTTCTAGTTGTGTAGTTACTATTGCATGACTTCAGTATAAAAAGAAACCACTTGCTGCAATAAGACTAAAACAGAGATTTTATTTATTTTTCAGTTGGGTCACAAAGTGTGCCTTACCATCATTGAGTAAATTGCTCTCTCATAAAACATTTTCTGTAAACTTCTATTTATTAACCATTGGCATTTAGTGCTGAGCCAGGTACTCATTACAGTCTTCAGGATTACCATTCTGGCTGCTTTTGCATGTAAGAAATACTAGATAGCTTTGTTTTTACACTAAAGTTTACAATACATGACCCCTCCAACTAGATATCTAGCTGGTCATTTTAAGTCTGCCCCACCTGCAGTGCTACATGGTTTTGCCATGGTGCAAATTACTCATCTTTTTTTTTTTTGCCCCCTTTTTGGGGGGGATTTGCTCTTAACATTGAAACATGCCCTGCATCATTATTGAGTTACCATTACCTGTTCTTTATTGTTGATAGTTATTGAACATTAGATACATTTTACCATTAGAATCTTTCCAATTATAATTCATTTCAATATAACTTTATTTATTTCTCCTGACATCTCCTGGAAAATCCTGTTTAATTTTTCTTCTCCTCTATACTTCTCCACCAATGTATCCAAACTCTTACTACTTAACTCATTCCCTACTTCTACGTACAGTACAACACTTCAACACTGAATCACTGTCCCCAAGGAACACACTTACTGTACTGTTAATCAACTGTACATTATTCTTCATTCATCTTTCTTTCAATCACTTACAGCATATCATTGTTTGAATACATTTGTAGTTAATTTATTTTCGCAAGCTCTGTTTTGTAATTTTACAAACTGCTCTACTCCATCGCTAATGTTATGTTTTACTACTCTTTGCAGTCTACACCAGTGGTTCCCAAACTCGATCCTCAAGGACCCCTTATGGTTTACGTTTTCCAGGTCACCAGGCAGGTGCACTGTGTATGACCAACTGTCACATTTTAAAAATCCAGAAATAGAGCATAGACATAGTACATTATCTAATTAGTAGTAAGTTTTGGACCCATCATACACCCCTGACTGCTGTTACATACCCTGTGTAATACTCTATGATCTGTTCTGTCCATGGTAGCTATTGGGGGAAGCACACTACTCCCACTGGGAATGTCAGTCTCAGGACAGACCATAACATATTATTATATAGATAGTACATCAGCAAGTTCAATCAGAGTTTTATTGAAGTGAAACAGAAAGAACACAAAAGCACCCACAATTCAGCTAGAGAATTTATCTACAAGACAATTTAGACTTATCCATAAACTCAATTAAGTTTGGGTTAGTCATTATTAGCTTTGATACCCGGCATTGCCTGGGTTGAAGAATGAACCTTGAAATTCATCTGTAGCCTTCACTTTTTTACACTGTCCTCGCCTATAACCCCATTCCACAAAAAGGACCCCACTGTTTGCTAACACTGTTTTAGCAGTGAAAAGGACCTATCTAGCTATTTCTATGGTGTTACCTCAACACTGAGGTACAAACAATATTATTGTTTTTCCATAAGGATCCAGAATGAAACGGCTGTTAGATGCCCCCACTATAGAACATGCCACATACAACTGTCCATGTGAAAAGCAAGGAGCTTGCAGGTCAATACCTGCTACTTTCAAAGATTGACCTTGGTCATTATTGATGGTCATTGCAAAAGAGAGCTGGATTAGAAATTGCAATGCAAATTAGGAGTAAATGACAGTGCAGGCAGGCTACTCTCTGACTGCTTGGAATGGGGTATAACTGGATTCAGAAATCACTGCAGAACAGAAATCATTTCTGAGCAGAAATCTCTGCCGGCTACCATTGGAGACCATGGCCAGTAACCGTCAGTGCAGGTGCAGTGCAACAGTTGGATACTGTGACTCACTGATCTTCCATTCCCTGCCCCCAGCTGGTACATATCAGCCTGTGCCTTTAATTAATGAATTTTTTGCCAACTAGGAGACATCCTGAGTGAAGTTGCTTAAAAAAAAAATTCAATTCAGAGAGTCCACGGCCTAGTTGATGGCCACCATGTAAACCCCCATAGCCCTGACATAGTTCAAAACTAGGCAAAAATCTAATCCTGGTCAAACTACGCCACCATGCCAAATTTGGTGAAGCTAGGTGCAAAACTAGGGTTACCACCCATCCATTTTTTGGTGGGATTGCACTAGAATATAATATATTGAACCCAGACCAAGAGCATTTTATCCTGCTCCTGCCCTAAGTTGATTCCATTAAGCCACCACTGCGGTCTGTGGCTGCCCTGCCTTTAAGAGAACGCTCTAGCTGCTCCAGTACCACTGCTACGGACCACAGCACTACTATTTCAGCTCTGCTTCCACTCGGCGCAGGTGACAGAAGCCGGTGCCATCTTAGATCCATCTGGCTTGCGTGGGCGTGTTCTCCCTGAGTCCCCGCCGTGAGCAAAGTCAGACAAAGGAGCCCTAGGACTACTGGCTGCCACTGTGGTGCATGCACTGATGACACCAGTGCCATGTGACTGCCGCTGCCACCTGTCTACTTTACTGACTGAGTGAGTCTGGGAGTGGACCATGGGACAGGTTGGGAGTCAGGACCACTTGCACCATGGCCATGGTAACCACCTGACAGAGAGGAGAGGTCTGTGGACAGGACAGGCCACCTTGCCCAGGGGATGGCTGATTGTGGGTGCTGGCGGAGGCTGGTTGGTGGCTGTTTGTGCTTGCACTTATGCTCCATACAGTGCATGGTGAGTGGATTTTACAGTGACTGTAAAACTAAACACATAAGAGGAACCCTACAATTCTGGACACTGGATACAGTCTCCTCAGCATTCACTGAGATCAGTATCAGACATCAGAAAGACTCATAGGAGATAATTGAATTGTTATCGCCCCTGATCTACCGTCTAAAGTTATGTGTGATTTGAAGCCTCCTATAGCACTGATTGCACCCCTTAGTTTCGGGTTTAGCCTCATAAAGTGTCTGAACCTGACTAAACTAATAGGCGTTATTGGAAAAAGTGCCGTTTGGATGCGGATTCACTTGGAACGGATCACTTTTCACACATTTCAGCTCGCCACAAAAGTAATGCTGAAGACCAGATTTGGGTAGATTTCTTCAAGTACCAGACCACTATTGACCTCTTCCATTTCCAATTGCTGAGACTGATATTCACATTTTCATTTCTCACCAGTACCTGATATGCTGAAAGAAGCATCAGCATCATGAAAAATCAGTGGTCGGATAAAACTGGATGTATATGGACTTAGTGAAGAGAGATCTTTAAATTAAGATGAATATTTCTGAAAGTTGCGTTGAATTTTTAAATTTGCTAAAAGATAAAGACAGTGAAGAACTGCTGAAGGCAGCAAATAGAAATACAAAATATGTGAGTAAAATGTAAGTACAGTATGTACAGTAAATAATCTCTTTACTCACATTTTTCCACACATACGTTACTAAAGACATTTTCGAAATTTGTGTCTTTTTCATGTTAATACTATAAGTTCCGGTGGGTAAGAGGAATTGTCCAGCCCTGGTATTTTTGAAAGGTGGCAGCCCTATAAAAACTGATATTTATTATACTTTTGATACATTTTATATAGTTTAACATCTATCATTGGAGTTTGCTTTTTCTAGTTTTTGTATAACTTTCTGAAAAGTTACACTATGCCTCATTCTCACTCTTTCACATACCTCCTTATTAAGCACTTGCTTCTTTTACATATCTCACTTCTACTTCATTGTAATTCTGATTTCTAAACCTTTCCCCACTCAGTGAATCTAATTTGTTCCCTCTGCACCTTATTCCTCACATGATCCCTTACCTGTAAGCTCATCTATACCTTTTGCTTGTATTTTCTATTGCTTGTAATTTGATTGTGCTAAAAGTTCCCAATAACATACATTTTAATAGTATTAATACTATTTGTGGGGATCTCAGCAAGAAGAGAGCCAAGGACAAATCAATTAGAATCTGGCTTTTAATTGTGCTTACGGTTGGCTAATGTAAATTCAAATACAGAACATTGGTAGAAGTGAACTAATGAAAATAGTGTTTAGCAATTTTTTTGCTGCACATACATTAAGCCTATTTAATGTAGTTCTGTAACTAATTTCAATTTATGTGAAGCTCACACGAGAGGATGTAAATTTTTGCTCCACTTGCTTCAAACTGGCAAAGTTGCAAGAAGATGGGAGATAGAGATGTGGCACTATTCAACTATTGGGTGCTCCTGAGATTCAGAAAAACTGTAAACCCATGGTAAATACATTTTTTAGTTTGGACGAGATTTGTCCTTAATGAAAACATTATCTTGCTTATGAACCTGAACTGATTAGTCTCTGCACCATCCAAGCTAAATGTTGCATCTGAACCTAACACTGTGATCACTCATAGTTGTATTCTTCAAAACCCTTGCATTCTCATGGTGCTCACTAGGGATGAATGCAATCAATGTTGGCAGCCCAGTGGGATATTGTTAGAAAGAACTTTCAAATTGTGAAGATTCCATATCAATATTTCAGCGTTCCTCTAGTGCTGGAATGAATAGAGAATTCATTTGTGTTAGAGATACATTGCCCTCTATGCACTTCTTATAACTCAGCCTGCTGTGGCCCCAAGTGAGGCACTTTTCAATATATAGTCATGATGTTTTGAACTTCTGTACAGTGATTTAAACTTTCTGCTTAGAACAACATAAATGAAATGATATAAAATATTTTCCTAATGTGAAAGCTTGATCAATTTTATAAATTCAGCAAGTTTTAAAATGTGTATAGACCAGTGTTTATTAAATCATTCATTGCACGTGGCATGTCAGTTGACACTAATTAAAGGTTTAATATACCTTTTGCATAGAAATGAATGAGTGGTATCTAACATTGGTTTAGACCAAGGGTTCCCAAACTTTCTTGAATCACGGCATCCTATAGTACAGGTGTCAGCATGTTATTCCTGACACCCTTAGGCAAAAAGTTTCTTACTAAGAAATTCAGCCAGAATTATGAAAATTGTGCGTATCTGTTATCCTTATGGTCAGTTATGTGGTGGTGGTGGACAAGGCTGCGCTTATAATTGGCCACATACTTTATGTTGTGAAGCTGCTGCAATGGTTTTGCCTATTACATTGACTGTGAAATAATTTGGTAATGGACTGCCAACCACGGCACCCCTGCAAGTGCCCCATGGCACCCAGTTTGGGAACCATTGGCGTAGTTCATAATGTGAATTAAAGTCTTCTTCCACTGGTTACCTGTTCAGCAATATAAGCAGATATAACACATATATACTATATGATTGGTACTCCTCCAATAGCTATCAACTCTTTTTATGATAATTTTTTGGAGGTTTTCATGAATTTTGTAATGTTGCTCTATCAACATTTACCAAAAATAAAAATAAATACAGTATATCTAGGTAAGTGTGTATGTGTGTGTGGGGGGGCCCATAAGGGGTCACGTGCCCCAGGCGCCGGAAGGAGGAGGGTACATAGAACTCTGCCCGGCACCTTCGGTCAGCTGCTCCTCCATCCCCACTGTCCCTGTGCGCTGCGCCTCCCACATTAATAGGTGGAGTGGGAGGGCAGAGATGGACAGTGTCTCCCACAGCCCGCCTCCTCAAGTCCCCTTCCGATGGCGCTGACCGCGGCGGGAATGAGACAAAGCAGCGCCATCACCGTTGCTCCTGCCACGTAAAGAGGAGGGGAAGCCAGCCAGGGACAGGAGGACCCAGTGAGTGTACTGCTGTGTCAGGGATTATATGTACTGGAGGGGGGAGCTGTGTCTGGGATTATATGTGCTTGGGGGAGAGCTGTGTCCGGGATTATATGTGCTGGGGGGAGAGCTGTGTAAAGGATTATATGTGCTGGGGGGGAGAGCTGTGTCATGGATAAAACGTTAAAATGTGGTGGGGGGAAAGGTGTGTGGGGAATACCTCCTATGCCTGCCTGGCACCACACACCTTCTATTCGATTTGTGTGGGTGAAGGAAACCACTGCTAAGGAATTTTATAGGAATTTACTCCTGTGCATTAAGTTTTCACGTGGGTGAATTTGATCTTACTCAACATACTGTAGTTCCAGCACAACAGATTCTAGATGTTGCTATTTACCATAGTACAGTATGTTGTACGATAATAGGCCTGTTACACTGGCAATACAGGTCCCTCTGGCCTGTAACTGCCATTTCACCTAGCAATTTAATTATAAAGTCCTCCTTAACCCTCAAATGAAATTGCAACCCTATATGGATCATGAGAATTGTTTCTCCAACAATGCCAACCCTGACATTACCCCATATTGTTGTGGGATGCCTGTAAAGTGGCTGTTCTAGGCAATCTGATTAAATCCAATGCTTATGCTAAGAAAGGTATTGTAGATAATAAAAAAATGTCAAAGCCTTACAAAGCTTCAAGATCTATTGAAAATAATTGCAAAATGATGGCTGCAAGAGGAGAATTTGGCCATTTGCTTATTACCAAGGCTAAATCCTTCCTTAAATGGATTAATCGGACCTTTGATAAAGCAGATAGGCTGATGGCAACCATACTAAGGGCTAGACACTCACAGGGAAATGTTCTCATGATGAAATCCCACTCATGTTTTCCCATTTATGATCCCAGTGAAGTTCCAGGGTGTTCCAGAAAATCCACAGTAAGTTCTACAGTATTGTGCAGACCTTCAATTGTTCTCCCCTTCCTTGATTAGATTCTAACTTTCTTGTCCCAATGTCACCTCCCTTGTCAATCCTTTAGGGCTCTTAAGTCAGAGCTGAAGGTTTCAGACACGATTAAAGACCTGAAATTGAAAAACCACCAGTACCATATGGCTTCATGGCAGCCTATTACAAAACATCCAGTTCCATTCTCCTCCATCTTGCTGAGGTGTTCAACATTGTGATATCTGGTGGTTCTTCTCTAAGGAGGCTCTTGAGGTTAGAATTTTAGTTATGTGTAAAGAAAGGAAAGATGCATCCAACTGTGATCATTGTAGACTTATTTCATTGCTTAACACTGACATTGAGATCTAGCCAAAGATCACTGCACTATTCGTGAATGTCGTAATACCTCACTTAATCCATATGACCAAGGCAATGTGTGAAACAGTCGTAGCTTTAGCCTAGTTTATGAGCTCTCCATTGATGCTGAGAAAGCATTCGAACAGAGCTGTTGATCTTTTTTGATGGCCACACTATGAGCCTTTAAACTTGTGGGCAACTTTTTTCATGGGCTCCAGGAATTCTACTCATTCAGAGTATTAGTAAACAGCCTCCTATAAGAACTTTTTGATATTAAGAACAATGGTAGACAGCCAATAGTTTCCCTGATCTTCTGCTGGTTATTAAGCCCCTGGTTGTGAAGATCTATCTTGCCCAGGACATCAAGGTGTCCTAGTCAGTGCTAGGCAATACAAGATACTGTATGTTTTTCTCTAATTATGTACTCCACCCACAGATACATACCCTCCCTTTTTCTGATACATATGGTGCTCTCCCATAATTATCCTGCCTAAAATCGAATCTCTTCCACTGTACATACAACTCTCAGTCTTTGTGGCCTCCTGCCATGTATTACTAACCTCTCCTGGCATACCTCCATAATTAAAAACCTGGGGGGTTATATTATTAGTGGTAATAACTTCCTCTGTTTCAAAAATGTTTTCTCCCTACTTACAGTATAATGGTGGATCATTTTAGATTTTTAAAATTTCTCTTCTATTGGAGAGGGTGGAATAGTGATCATTAAAATTAATCTCCTGCACTAACATCTCTACCTTTTCCAGAACCTCCACATTAAGGTGCTGAGGTCTGCTTTAACCCAATTAAACAGATGGTTTTTGTGTTGAAACCCAAACTACAGCGTACAAGCTTCTTGAACTTCCAACATGCAATGACCAATGCAGTTGGTGGGTTCTGTATATTTGTCTTTATTGTTGCTCACATAAGTCAAGCTTTAGCCTAGTTTATGAGATCACAAGGTCTGCAAATGATTAATCTGGAAGCCAATTTATTTCTAAAAGGGACATTGACCAAACTAATATTTCTCTGAAAATAAGAGAAATGAAGCAAGTCCCTTTGGCACTTTAAAATAATAATCCTCACTGAAAAAAGCCAACTGGGGAAAGTATAGTGTACGGCTGTATAAGTGCAGGCATAGAATTGGCACTTGAAACTGTGATGCTACTGTAGTAGCAATAAATGTATGAAGAAAAGTCATGTACTGTACGTACTGTAGACAGACCTTCTGAAAACTGGAGTAGGTGGTTTTGCTTCACATCCAGCTTAACCACTCACTCAGAATTGTTGAGTAGCCAAAGTGGGCAAAAGAAAGATAATAGCATCCATGACCTGAGCAAACTGTCATAGAAACATAAAATTTGAAAGCTATAATTTGACGGCAGATAAGAATCTCATGGCTCATCTAGTCTGACTCTTTTTCCTTTATCTCTTTTGATAACTTCAACCCTATTTGATAGAAACATATACTGTAATGTGGGAGATGTCATGGGCAGTTGGATCGAGCTTATTGTGGAGTTTGTTTATGTCATGACTTTTCATACTTTATCTTTGGGTTTCTGCACAAAGGGGGTTATTCAGAGATGAATACAAATCACTGCATACCCAGCCAGATCTGCGTTCAGTTCTGTACATTCTGGGGTCTGCCTTGCACAGGGCAAGTCTGCCCAGCACAGGGCAAATCCACCCAGCATGTGTGAGGCCACCTCCCGATGCATCCGCAATGTAATTGTGGACACATTGGAACTAAGATTGACCCAAAAACGCTGCTGACCCATCCCTTTTTATCTGGCGCAGCATAACTCCACCCCTGCTATGCCCGCCATTGTCAATCACATTGCGATCTCATCCATCGGGGATGCGACTGCAATGTTTTTGTCCACACAGCCACTGTGCGCCCACTGTGCATGTGCAGTTTGCCGCCATCACCAAACTGCGCTGTGGGCAACTGATGCAGCTGGATCTGAATGACCCCCAAAGTCTTTCATATTCTTTAGAGATTCTCATTTGAAGACGTAAATTCATGTAGGCTCAGTGCCTAATGTGGGTCATAAGTCTATGGCCTGATTCCCCATTCTGTCGATAGACGGACATCGATGATCAGCAATCTGTTGGGGAATTGGCAAAAACAGCATGTTAAAAATCCCAGATTCACTGATCCCAATCAATTTATGGACAGAATTTGCAAATTAAGGATTTAGATTATGTTGGATTTAACTGATCTCTTGACCCAGGCATCGTCAAACTGGGGAATTGCTTCAATAGCTGCTTAATATATGGATCCCTTTAGTCTAAATCAGTGATGGGGAATCTTTGGCTATTTGGCCGTGCTAAAACTGTGGCAGGACATGCTGGGATGTGTAGTTCAACAACAGCTGGAGTGCCAAAGGTTCCCCACACTGGTCTAAATGATTATCCTATCTTCACCAGAGAACCTCTTCAGAAGGACTTTGGGGCAGAACACCAGGGGCAAAATATTTAGGAGCTCAAAGAAAAAGCCGATCAATACAGGTTTAAAGTCACAAAAGGGATGATCAGAAACAGGAGATGAGAGCAACTATCCAGACCAGCTCATAATAACCAAAATGTTTTGCTCAGGCACAGTATGAACGAAAAACTTTTTCGAACCTGACATGTGAAACATGAACAGGTACAATGCTATAGACACAAAAAGAGTCGAGACACCTAAGCAGGAAACACCTAAGCAGGAAAGGAGTTTACCCAGAGCCAATAGTAAAACTGCTTTGGTGGATACCACGCTATAGGCAACATTTTCAGTTAGTATTAGCACCAGGGATGATTGAAATTTGTTATTTGATGGATTACCATCTTGCATTGTATTTTTAGATTTGTATTTTGCAACAGGTATAGTATGTGAATAAAGCTGAGATGCAGCGGTAATTTCATACAGTGAAGTTGATGATATAGGACTGGGGACATGTTAAGCACAATTCCATGGGCAATTTGTGTAATTCTGTGAATATTTCAATTTCAGAGTTTTATTTTTAGTCTTTTCATTCTGCTCTGTGTTGGGGTTAATCTACGTGGAACTAATGTGACTGGGGAAATTTCACATAATACACTTATGTACAAACTTTGCATGAGAAAGACATTATAGTTTGCAGCTTGATGAGAATGGTATATCCAGGCTTAGAATAGCTCATAGGGGTACAGGGGAACCACCGGTGGACCCCACTGTCTGGGGGCCCACCCTCTCAATTATACATTATAAATATGTTACATTATACTGCACAGGACTATGGTGTATTTTCTACATGGCATTGCTGTTATTAATCTGTTACATTATCATGCATGCACTAGCAGTATTTACAGAGGTGGGTGACCAAACTAATCAAGGGCATGGAGTACGAGGAAAGGCTTGCAAGGCTAGGCATGTTTACATTGGAAAAGAGGAGACTAAGAGGGGACATGATCAACATCAACAAATATATAAGGGGTCAATACACAGAGCTCGGGAGGGACCTGTTTTATATAAGATTAGCACAGAGGACATGTGGTCACTCGTTAAGGTTAGAAGATAGAAGTTTCCGCACATTGAGGCGAAAAGGTTTTTTCACAGTAAGGACAATAGGTGTTTGGGAATACGTGGAATTCCCTGCCTGAGAGAGTAGTAACAGCAGACTCAGTCAACACCTTTAAGAATGGGTTAGATAAATTCCTATTGGATAAAGATATTCAGGGTTATGGTGCGTAGGCACGCATTATAGTTAATATAACTAGTTCTAACATAAAAATAACTAGTCCTATAATAAGACTGCATAGGAGACCACAAATAGGTTGAACTAGATGGACAATTGTCTTTTTTCAGCCTTAGTTACTATGTTATTATGTATATATATTATTTATCAAGGGGCCCAGACCATTCACTAATGGTTAGCCAAGCCTCTAAGAATGGGCCCCTACCACTGCATCTCCCCAGTGGGCCCTTCATGCCCTAATCCGACACTGGGTATATCAGTATGTACTAAGGCAACATCCCCAATGTTGACACCAGAATGACAACTGTCATGATGTTGACATGGTTAAAATGTCAACATCATAAAGTTAACACCTGGAAAATGTCAACATGGACAGATTGCTGACATATGAAATGTTAACATTGTGAAAATGTCAGCAGGTGCATTAGGGTTAAGGGTATGGCTAGGGTTAGCATTAGGTTTAGGGTTAGGGATAGAGTGACAGTAAAAAGACTATGTTGACATTACATCATCGTTAATATGCTGAATGTTGACACACTGACCATATGGACATTGCTGTATTAATGAATGTTGACATTTTGACCGACAGCATAATCTACCACACCCAATGTATCTTGGAGAAGGTTTAAACATTTCATCTCTGCTCAATATTGTACCAGCGATTCCAGTATCGTGAAAAATGATAGGAAGGAAAGTCAACCAAAACAAAATAAACATGGATTAATAGTCAATAATGTAAAATGTATGCTTGTAAATGCAAGAAGCCTATCTGGAAAAATGGGGGAACTGGAACTAATAGCAATGAGTGAGCAATACGACATCATAGCTATTACTGAAACATGGTGAGATGATCCCCACGATTGGGCAGTAAGTTTGGAGGGCTACACTCTATTCAGGAAAGACAGGGAATATAGAAAGGGAGGCGGAGTTTGTCTTTATGTCAAGCCTAGTCTTAAACCATACCTAAGGGAAATTGATTGCGAGGGTGGAAGTAATGAGATTGAGTCGATATGGGTGGAAATAATACTTGGGGGTAAATATCCTAAGAAACTGCTAATAGGAACATGCAATAAACTGCCAGATATAACTATGGCTGACGAAGAGCAACTCCACCAGCAAATTGAAAAGGCAGCAAGAATGGGGGAAGTGTTAATTATAGGGGACTTTAATTATCCTAACATTAATTGGTTATTGGAGGCAGGTGGAACAGCAAGGGGGAGGCCGTTTTTAAACGTACTTAAAGATAACTATTTGTCCCAAGTGATCGAGAAACCAACTCGAAACAACACCATAATAGATCTGGTGATAACAAATAATGTAGAGACAATAATTAACATTGATGTAAGGGAGCCCTTGGCAAATAGTGATCACAATATGATCAAATTCGTAATACGTCACCAAAAACAGCATTAAAAGGGTCTGACTAAAACTTTTAATTTTAGTAAATCTAATTTTACATTGCTCAGACAAACGATAAAGGGCGTAGATTGGGACCAAATGTTTACTGGCAAGAGTACTGCAGAAATGTGGGTCACTTTTAAAACGTTGCTGTGCGTATTTATGCATAAATACATTCCAAAGGGCAGCAAAAGAAAGACAAGCAGGTTCAAACCTAGGTGGCTAAATAAGAAGGCAATGGAATTGATGGAAAAGAAAAGGGGAGCATTTAAGGCATTTAAATCGGACGGGAGTCTGGAGACCTTCCGCTACTACAAGAAGTGTAATAAACTATGCAAAAAGAAAATTAGAGCAGCTAAAATAGAAAATGAAAAACAGATTGCAGAGGAAGTTAAATCTAACCCCAAGAATTTTTTAAAGTATATCAATGGTAAAAGGATAAAAAAAGACAGCTAAAAAATTACCTGGGACCCCTAAAAAATTAACTGGGTGAATTGTTAAATAGTGACTACGAAAAATCAGCATTATTGAATAAATTCTTCTCGTCTGTATTTACTATAGAGGAAAACATGGTAGGAATAGAACAAATAAAAGTAAGGTTAAGGACCAAAATTACTTCTCGAGTTTAAATGAGGATGTTGTCAAAGAATGACTGAATAAAATTAAGACCAACAAATCACCAGGGCCAGATGGACTGCACCCAAGGGTTCTCAAGGAGCTAAGCTCAGAGACAGCAAGGCCATTACATTTAATATTTAAAGCTTCCATCGTGCCAGGCGAGGTTCCAAGAGATTGTCGAATTGCAGATGTGGTGCCACTTTTTAAAAAGGGAATTAAGTCTAATCCCGGGAATCACAGACCAGTAAGCCTAACATCTATAGTGGGGAAAATAATGGAAGGAGTGTTAAGGGATAGCATTCAGGAGTATTTGGGATGCCTTAACATAATTAGTGTAAACCAGCATGGGTTTGTGAAAAATAGGTCATGTCAAACTAACTTAATGAAGAAAGAAGTGCAAATTTAGACAATGGAAATGCTGTGGATGTGGTCTTCTTAGATTTTGCAAAAGCCTTCAACACAGTACCTCACACGAGGTTGTGTCTTAAATTAAGAGAGTTGGGGCTTGGTGACAGCATTTGTACTTGGGTCAAAAATTAGTTGGAAAATAGAGAACAGTGAGTGGTGGTCAATGGAACATTTTCGTGTTGGACTAAAGTATTAAGTGGTGTACCTCAAGGGTCTGTACTATGGGGGTCATTCTGAGTTGACAATAATTCACACAGACATGCAGGGGGACGCCCAGCACAGGCTAGTCTGCCCCGCATGTCAGTGCCGCCCCCCCCCCCCGCATAAGTGCAAAGGCATTGCACAGTGGCGATGCCTTTGCACTTCAAGAGCAGCACCCGACCAGCGCAGCTTTAGCGTGCTGGCTGGGAGCTACTCGTCGCTCCCTGGGCCGCAGCGGCTGCGTGTGATGTCACGCAGCCGCCGCTGCTTGCCCCCCAATGGTCCGGCCACGCCTGCGCTGACCGGACCTATCCCCCTAAACGGCGGCTTAGTGCTACTGTACAGCCCCCTCCCGCACATCAACCACCTCTGTCTCAGAGGCGATCACTAAGCAACAACGGCTGCCATGTGCTGGCGCACTGCGACGCCGGCGCATGCACAGTTCCGACCCGATTGCTGCGCTGCGACAAACTGCAGCGAGCGATCGGGTCGGAATGACCCCCTAGGCCCACTGCTGTTTAATATATTTATAAATGATATAGGAAATGGTATTGAGAGTAAAGTATCAATTTTGCGGATGATACTATACTGTGTAGGATAATTAGATCAGATCAGGACATTGACTCTCTTCAGGACAATTTAACTAAACTGGAGGGTTGGGCAACAAAGTGGAATATGAAGTTCAATATAGAGAATTGTAAAGTTATGCATTTCGGGATCAAAAACAAACAGGCAATCTGTACATTAAATGGGGTAATTCTTGGAAAATCATTATTGGAGAAAGATTTGGGGGTGATCATTGACAATAGACTTACCAGCAGTCCGCAACGTCGAGATGCTGTAGTAAAAGCCAAAGGGATGAAAGTGTAATCATGCCACTGTATAAAACATTGGTACGGCCCCATCTAGAATACTGTGTACAATTTTGGGCTCCGCACTACAAAAAAGACATAGTTGAACTAGAAAGGGTTCATAAAAGAGCTACAAAATTAGTTAAGGGCCTAGAGTCATTGGATTATGAAGAAAGACTACTTAGGATGGATATGTTTACGCTGGAAAAAAGGCGCATAAGAGGGGACGTGATTAATATCTTCAAATATATCAAGGGGCAATATAAGGAAATTTCAGGCGATTTACTTATTAAGTGCTCTGTACACAGGACACGGGGTCATTCCCTTAGGTTGGAGGGGAGGAAGTTTAAGACCAAGCGTAGTAGAGGTTTCTTCACAGTGCGGAAAGTGAGTTTATGGAACTCACTGCCGGAGAGAGTCGTAATGTCGGATTCAATCGAGGCATTTAAGAAAGGACATTTTTTTGCGGAAAATAGCATCAAAGGTTTTAAGTAAATTGGAGATAATACAGCATATAGCACTATAGGTTGAACTCGATGGACAATTGTCTTTGTTCAACCTCAACAACTATGTGTCACAACTGAGGGCTGGTGCTGACCGGGGGAAGCCTCAGTTGTAGGGGCTGAGGTATATGTGTACCTGGGAGGCAGTACAGGGTTCTTAGACATGCAGGGAACCTTTAGAACAAATGCCCGAAGGCGTGACCAAGACAACGAAGGAAAGTTCAAAGGTTTATTAAACACAGTTCAGAGGAATACTGATGACTTGGTACAGGTAACAGGAATCACAGTTCAGATAAATACTTGGGATCGATGACGGAACACCGATGGTGACTTGGGATCGATGGCGGAACACCGATGGTGACTTGGGATCGATGGCAGAACACCGATGGAGACTTGGGATCGATGGCGGAACACCGATGGAGACTTGGGATCGATGGCGGAACACCGATGGAGACTTGGGATTGATGGCGGAGCACCGATGGAGACTTGGGATCGATGGCGGAGCACCGATGGAGACTTGGGATCGATGGCGGAGCACCGATGGAGACTTGGGATCGATGGCGGAGCACCGATGGAGACTTGGGATCGATGGCGGAGCACCGATGGAGACTTGGGATCGATGGCGGAACACCGATGGTGACTTGGGATCGATGGCGGAACACCGATGGTGACTTGGGATCGATGGCGGAACACCGATGGTTACTGGCAGGGCAGAGCACCGCTGGAAGCTAGAAGCTGGAAGCCGGTCTCGGGTAACTGCCAGTCACAGGGAGCAATGTAGACACTGCAGAGTCAGGCTGTACAGCAGAGAAAGTCCATGGAAGAACTGCACACTGGAATCACTGAAGACAATTGAAGCACTGACATCTTTCCAGCCCCAGGAACAAGATATTTATACCAGCTGGGAAACAGGGATTGGCTGGCTGATTAAGCAGAGTCTAGAGTGCAGCTGCTGGGTAATTAGGTAGAAACCAGAGTGCAGCTGATAGGCTGAAAAGTAACATGTGATGAAAACAAACATGGCTGCGCCCATGTTTGAACTTGGAGGGAAAGACTGTTTGTAACTTGCATGTGAGTTTTAACCATGAAGCTGCCAGAATCACAGTGAAGAGATTTGAGACATTGAGATGCAGCGTGCTGCATGCAGACAGTGCAGATGGAATCCAGGCTTGGAACACTGGGACAGTCTCAGGAGGCATTTGGAAGGTAAATACTGATAAGGAATTACCTGGATAGTGACAGCACCCCCTCCTTTAGGAGTGGCCCCAGGACACTTCTTATAAATTCTTTACCTGAACAAATGGAAGAATCTAGATTGAATCCTGATGAACTTGAACTGGCTGGAACCAGAGGAGACTGTACTGGACCTATGGACGAGACCAGATTGAGTCCAGACAAACTTGAACCAGGTGAGACCGGCGGAGACTTTAGACCGACGGATAGGGCAGCATTAGATCCGAAGGTACTGGAGTCGGCTGGAACCGAAGGAGGTTGATCCGGACAGACGGATGGGACCGGATTGGGTCCGGAAAAGCTTGAACCGGCTGGGACCGGAGGAGTCTTTGGATTGACTTTCGAATCAGCTGGAACTGAAGGAGTCAGAATCGGGTTAGAACCGGAATGAGTGGTATCTGAGTGTTCAGTTAGACCATCCTGGACATGGTCCATGCTGGATGCCAACAGGGTGGTGCTCTCTGAAGACGGCAAACAGGAGTTCATAACTGCATCTGTAGCACAAAAATTTCCATCTGGGAACTTGGCTCTGGATACTTCCCTTGGGGCTGAAACTTTGGTGACTTCCTGGGGTTGACGAATCAGACACCTCTCTCAGGGTTGTTTTCTCCAGCACCCCTCCTGGGGCTGACAGATCAGAAACTCCTTTTTGAGAAGACTCATATGCCCCTACTAGAGCTTGAACATTGGATACCCCTCCTGGGGTTGCAGAAACGAACGCCCCTTCTTGGGCTGTAGACACAGACGCCCCTTCTTGGGCTGTAGACACAGACGCCCTTCCTTGGGCTGAGGAAAGTTCGGACACTAGGATCTGGTACTGTACCAGATATTTACCGACTGTTTGTGTCCCCTGATGTAGCCGGAGGATATCAGAGGAGGCTGAGGTCACACGACCTGGTTCATCAAAGGTGCACCTGAAGGTTGCCACGAAATCTGTGTATGAAGAGAGCAGGGCATCAGACTTCTCCCATAGAGGTGATGCCCAATCGAGGGCGGAGCCACTGAGGAGGGAGATGATGTAAGCAACCTTGGTGCGGTCAGTTGGGAAACTGCCAGGTTGTAACTCGAACTATATCTCACACTGATTTAGGAAACCCCGACAGGCTTTTGGGGAACCATCAAACTTGGCAGGTGTCGGTAAATGGAGACAAAGAGCAGAAACAGGAATGGTGGGTGGGGATACCACCAAAGGTATTGCAGTCGGCACACTGGACGCCCCTGAACCACGGAGGGTTACTTGTATTCCATCCAGCCGAGAGGAGAGGTCCTGGAGACAGCGGATCACATGGCCCTGTGCAGTCTCCTGACGTTCAGGGCAGGCTGCAAGTTCTTGCATCGGCCTGGTCGCTTGGACCTGGTCTCCGTCCGGATCCATTTGGGTCAGTGCTTACTGTCACAACTGAGGGCTGGTGCTGACCGGGGGAAGCCTCAGTTGTAGGGGCTGAGGTATATGTGTACCTGGGAGGCAGTACTGGGTTCTTAGACATGCAGGGAACCTTTAGAACAAATGCCCGAAGGCGTGACCAAGACAACGAAGGAAAGTTCAAAGGTTTATTAAACACAGTTCAGAGGAATACTGATGACTTGGTACAGGTAACAGGAATCACAGTTCAGATAAATACTTGGGATCGATGACGGAACACCGATGGTGACTTGGGATCGATGGCGGAACACCGATGGTGACTTGGAATCGATGGCGGAACACCGATGGAGACTTGGGATCGATGGCGGAACACCGATGGAGACTTGGGATCGATGGCGGAACACCGATGGAGACTTGGGATCGATGGCGGAGCACCGATGGAGACTTGGGATCGATGGCGGAGCACCGATGGAGACTTGGGATCGATGGCGGAGCACCGATGGAGACTTGGGATCGATGGCGGAGCACCGATGGAGACTTGGGATCGATGGCGGAGCACCGATGGAGACTTGGGATCGATGGCGGAACACCGATGGTGACTTGGGATCGATGGCGAAACACCGATGGTGACTTGGGATCGATGGCGAAACACCGATGGAGACTTGTGATCGATGGCGGAACACCGATGGTTACTGGCAGGGCAGAGCACCGCTGGAAGCTAGTAGCTGGAAGCCGGTCTCGGGTAACTGCCAGTCACAGGGAGCAATGTAGACACTGCAGAGTCAGGCTGTAGTACTGTACAGCAGAGAAAGTCCATGGAAGAACTGCACACTGGAATCACTGAAGACAATTGAAGCACTGACATCTTTCCAGCCCCAGGAACAAGATATTTATACCAGCTGGGAAACAGGGATTGGCTGGCTGATTAAGCAGAGTCTAGAGTGCAGCTGCTGGGTAATTAGGTAGAAACCAGAGTGCAGCTGATAGGCTGAAAAGTAACATGTGATGAAAACAAACATGGCTGCGCCCATGTTTGAACTTGGAGGGAAAGACTGTTTGTAACTTGCATGTGAGTTTTAACCATGAAGCTGCCAGAATCACAGTGAAGAGATTTGAGACATTGAGATGCAGCGTGCTGCATGCAGACAGTGCAGATGGAATCCAGGCTTGGAACACTGGGACAGTCTCAGGAGGCATTTGGAAGGTAAATACTGATAAGGAATTACCTGGATCGTGACTCTATGTAACTATGTAACTATGTAACCATGCCGTCAAGGAACAGAAGCAACAGCAAAAAGCATCTGCAGAAACTAAAAACAGCTATTGTATTATTTTTGTGCAAAAATTCTTCTGAAATATAAGTTATGCACGATTTTAATAAAGGTGTTCCCTTAAAATATTGTTTCTTAAAAAAAAAAAAAAATAAGAATAAAACTATACTATTGTAGTCTTCAGTACATCATGAATGTTTAACAGCAATTCCTTACACAAAGCTTTACACTGTTGCTTAAATTGCTGCAGCTCCTTAGAAAACTGTGAAATGAGTATCATGCTGAACGCACTGCCACACCATGCAGAAGAACATTGGCTGATATACTGTAGGTTGGATGCAGCTGAAACATACAAGCACATGGGACTTCAGTGCAAGTCTGTAAAGACTTGATTGACAAGACATCCATCTGGTGCAATATAAAGCCTGACAGCAGGCTACTGACACTCAGGAGACAAAGCACAATAGGAGCACAAAAGCCAACCAGTAGTTCCATCATGGTTTTGATAACCTTACAATGAATGATAAATAAGATTAATATATTGTGAAGAAAAGTGTTTATCACCCATAAATGGGTTATGTGAAAAGAAATCAGATTATACTGTATCACAGAAAAGGATACAATACCTTTTCATATCTAATACATTCACACACATTCTATATGTGTTATCTATCTATCTATCTATCTATCTATCTATCTATCTATCTATCTATCTATCTATCTATCTATCTATCATTTATTGCATATTTATCGACTACGTATCTATCTATCTATCTATCTATCTATCTATCTATCTATCTATCTATCTATCTATCTATCTATCTATCTATCATTTATTGTATATTTATCGACTACGTATCTATCTATCTATCTATCTATCTATCTATCTATCTATCTATCTATCTATCTCCTATTTATCTATCATTTATTGGATATGTATCATCTATCTATCTATCTATCTATCTATCTATCTATCTATCTATCTATCTATCTATCTATCTATCTATCTATCTCCTATTTATCATTTATTGCATATCTATCTATCTATCTATCTATCTATCTATCTATCAGATGAAGTTTCAAAACGTTTAAGTTGAACAGTTTTGCAATAAACACCGAACAAAGTTTACCAGTGTAAACATAAAGTAAATGTAATTTCACTGTCTTATAGATAAGGTTGCCCATTATGTATTTCAAAGTGTACAGTAACTTTACCCTGGCAACATAACTGTCTTAAAGCAGGCCTTTATTTAACCTGTTCTAAACTGAAACTGAGCTGCTTGTATGGTCTTTACAGTAATTCAGTGAGTCTATTGTTATAGACTGAACATCCATGCTTGTCCATAACCATGTGCCCAGGAATGGGCACAATTACTGCCTCAGGAAATGGCCCAAAGACCAAAGGTAGTGTCCCTTTAAACCTTAACATGTTGGCAGGTGACCATTTACTTTCATTCTTATCACATACTTTCTAGAAATCCATATCAGTTATTTCTGAGAGAATCTACTGTATGCTGACGAAGATCTGCCTGAGTACATTCTAAATGTGTCATTGCAGTGTTACAATTCTGGATAGTTCACAGCTGTTCATATGCTTGTACATATTAATTCAATGGAAATCCTATAAAGACTAATGAGAATAAGTACTGCGTTCACACTGTGGCTTGATGTTCCGTTTTATATACGTGGGTATGAGATATTTGCGAATGTTGTGCATGAATGCAGCAAATGCACAGCTGGTTCAATATTTCATAATGAAAAGCTTAGCGCATATGAATCAATTAGAGAGAGGTTATAATTACAAATAGAAATAGTATGTCTCCAGACATAAAACATGCCAAATACCAATAAATACAGTCTATGAAGGTATAGAAGTGAGTAATATGATTTGAGATTCTACAAATTTTAGTGTTGTGCAGTTGGCCAATCATTTTGTGAAGGTCAAGCTGAAAACAATTCCGAATTCGAAATGAAATTGCCTTTTAAAATGTTGTATTTGAACTTAATTGTCTTTTAGAATATTGTTTTTTTGATCTACAAATTTTTATTTTTTTTAAATAACTAATGGAAATGTGTATTATAAAATATTTTTAAGCTCTAAAAATATCCATTCAGACAACTTTTTTTTTTTGAAGCAGTAATAACAATTTGTGAATCAATTCACTGAAAATAGAACTATTGGCCCAAAATTATAAATTGTGCTGGGAATTGAACTGTGAGAGATTTGCTCATCTCCAATAACTGTACCATTAGTATGCCACCTGAAATTACCAAGATCAGATATGGGGAAAACTCAGCAGGACTGCCCCAGCAATAACTGTATTATTTTTATTGTTTATTTTATTTCTGTAATGCCATAAGGCAGGCATTCCCAACCACGGTCCTCAAGGCACACCAACAGTGCAGGTTTTAGTGATATCCAGCCTGCAGCACAGATGGTTAAATCAAAATAACTGAGCTACTAATTATGTCACCTGTGCTGAAGCCTGGATATCACTAAAACCTGCACTGTTAGTGTGCCTTGAGGACCGTGGTTGGGAATGCCTGCCATAAGGGTTCCGTAGTGCTATACATAGGAACACAGCAGAATTATATAGTACAAGGGCTAATCATACGAGATATGCACATTGCATAATTAGTAGTAGTATGGGCACTGCTTGCAAGAGCTTACATTTTAGAGCGGCTATGGGTAGATGCTTAAAGGGAGTAGGAACAGAGTTGCATATTGCAAAAGCTGGGGAATAAGAAGGAGTGTTCCTGACTTGGGCAAAGAAATTAGTTTTTAGGTCATGTTTGAAGTCTGGGAAGCTGGGAGAGTGTCTGAGAGAGCGTGGGAGGCCATTCCAGCAGGTAGGAGCAGCACAGGAGAAATCCCCATGTCAGATGTAGGAGAAGGTGATCAGGTAGGCGGAGAATAACTGTATTAGGTGCAGCCACTTGTTAATGGGAATATCTGATCACTGAAAAATTTAGCAGCAACTCAGTGCATAAAAGTTTACAGGACATTGTGAGGCTCATTTGTTGCTCAGAGAAAACACTAGAATGGGGAAAAAATGTGATCTACTGTAAATGACTGACTATTGAATGTTCATTGGTGCCAGACAGGATAGTTAGCGTATCTCAGAAACTGTTGGTCTCCAGTAATTCTCATGCACAACAATCTCAAGAGTTTCATACATTGGGTCTGATTCAGAGGCAATCTTTTTTTAGTGATGGAACTGCGAGACATCACATGTGTAGCGGCTGCCAACAAGTGAACAGAAACACTCACTGAAGCCATTGCAACATGCTCAGCAACTGTGTACGCCATGCAGATGCAAGGACCATTGATTCCCTGAGTGTCTCCGTGGCTGCGCAGAATAGCTTGCGGGAGTTGTCACGCTGGCACCATGTTTTATACACACGAGATCACAGTCGCACTCCGAGACACACCAAAAAATGATCACAACACACCTGCGTTTTTTCAGACACTCCCCATTACCTCCCATAAACGGTCTCTTCCTGTCACCCACTCCTCACTGTGAGCAGCATAGCAGAGGTACTGTACATTGCAACAGTGACATATTCACAGTCTGCCAATAATCACTCAATTGCGACATCAATGAAGTTGCTTCTGCATCTGACTCAGGCCCAGTTGCCGGAACTCCTGTACACCTTGCCAAATGCTCCAATATATCTGAAGATATAATAGCCATCGATGATGTTCCCGGACATACCGAGTGTACACACCCACGAATAATCTCAGTCTCAATATATTGGCCATTCACTCAAATGCCTTGATATATCGCCTAGTGCGTACCCAGCTTTACAGTATGTGTGAGTACATGCAGTGCTTTTTTCCTAAGCAAAAGGTATTGTTTCCTTGCCACCACTGTTATTAGTGCATACTTGTGGCAACAAAATCCTTGATGCCAGAGAGCCATCTGAAAAGAGACTAATCTCTGCATCGTCCGCAATTCTGTCTATACACCTTCAGCATGCCCTCACTAAACTCAGTCTATGTATTGATACCTAGTTACCAACCAGTTACATCTATTTATCTGCAACTGGAGCTGCATATGACTCTGCATCACCCATAGTTGCATACGCTTGGCTACACAGTGAGAAAAATTGTGTGCAAGTCTCCGCTAACCCCACTGGGATTTTAAATATTATTATTATTATTATAATTATTATTATTATTAGTGTAATGATCTATTTAGGGATTTAAAGAACTTATCTATTATTGATTCCTGACTAGATAGAATTTGTTTGAGGTTCATTTTCTGTCTTCCTTTATTTTTTCATTTTTTTCTTAAACTCATAAAATTATTTTGTTCACAGCAAATATCTCACTGCCAGATATTTGTTTTAATATCTATTGTTACCTTATTGTTTTACAATGCATATTTGCTGTACGATACCGTTGAAGAACTTTGGTAAAAAAAAAAAATTCACATGGAGGAGGTGAATTAGCATCGCTGATCTTAACATATATCATTTTAAAGAAACTGAAATTATTCACAGGCTGCCTGTAATAAAAAAAAAATCATAATATACTGCCAAAGAAAATAGGAAACTCTTATTCACTGTCAGATTAAAATTCAGATCTCACAGAAACGTTCTGGGCTGAATCACAAATCGAACTGAACCGTCCTGAAATATCTTTCTATAAGCTGCTTGAATTAAAAAGATGCATTTTCACAACTCAGGATAATGGACAGCGGAGGGGAAAAAATGTGCGCAGCACTGACGAGAAATCTGTTATCTGACGGTTAATTTCATCCCATGCCATGCATAACTAGTGTACTGCAATGAAATATAATAGCGAAACCTGTTTGATTTTCAGTTATTCTTTGAAAAAAAAACTTTCATTTAAATGTAGTTCATAAAATGATTACATATATATTGCACATTTAGATACACTTGATAAATGTATTATATGCACATGACAATTTCTCGTAGGGATCACAATGAAATCGTATGAAGTCTGATTTTGAATAGATTTTATAAGTAATTGTTGAAATAAAGTACATATTTCTAGGGAACACCAGCAAAGTCATTTTTTGTGTCAAACATGACACGAAAACATTTACATATTTTATTTGAAGTATTTATTTCATATTCATAGTAACCTGGACAAAAGCTCTGCCTGGCAATCTTACTCATCACTCTGACTATAAATGATGAACACAAGCAGAGACAAACTACAATGCACTTATTTTAACTATTAACAACAGTTGTTTTTTTAAATTAATTAATTAACCAATAAAACTTGCTTTAAGATGCCCATAAAAGCATTCCCATTTATGGCCAATTTGCTTAAAGGGGCCCATACTGTACATCAAATAGGGCGATTCCCCAATCCCATTTGCCAATTCCCGATCTGTTTCTCTGATGATCTGCAAAATCCAACATGTTAGAAACCCCCGACTCACCTATTCCAATAATATTTGGGTCGGAATTGGTGAATCAAAGATTTACAACATGTTGGAATTTTGAGATTGTCAGACACAATGAAGGATTTTGCTGATAGATTGTTGATTTATAGACCCCTCAATATCTTGCATTTTTCACACAGCACATGCAACTAAAGGGGTGTAACTGGGCTGTAGCAAGGTGTTCTCACATAGGCAATGGGGTTCAATATGATTGACTGGCAGACGGGATGCCGGCGATCACAATACAGACGCTGGCATCCTGATGTTTGAAATTCCAACATTAGCGAGGTAAATATGTTTCCCCCTCTCGCCTACCCCTAACCCTCCCTTTCCAGCAGACCAACCATAACCTCCCCCTTTAGTGCCTAACCCTCACCCCTCCACCCCCGGTGATGCCTAAAATTAATGCCCCCTTCCTGGCAGCCTAACCCTAACCTCCTCCCGTAGTGCCTAAACCTAATTTCCCCTCGGAGGTTTCTAATCCCTAACACGCCCCCTCCCTGCAGCCTAACTCTAGCCCCCCAGTGCAGCCTAAACCTAACAAACACCCCACCCCCCCCCCCCAGCTCTAACCCACATGCTATACTTATAGTCGGGATGCCAGCTGTCAGGATTCCAGCATCAGTCTCCTGCCCTTTTGGGATTCTGGTGTTGGCATTCTGACAGCTGTCGGGATTCTAGTATTTGTATTCCAACTGCCAGAATTCTGACAGCCGGCATCTTAACCACATACCAGGCAATGTTCATAGAGGGCAGTGTAGATATAATTGTGGGTTATGCACAGTTGGATAGAAGTGTAAATTTGCCTATTTTCAGATGGCTCTTTTGCATCCACTATAGGCGGGTACATGTGCGTCCTGATGAGAATGACAACTCATACGCAGTGCAGGGGCAATTATGACCTATTTGCATTAAACTCTGCAGCCCTGTATCTGTACTAATTGAAAATGACCAGCAATCCCAATCATTGTTTGATCAATCAGATGGTATACCCAGTGAGCTAATGAACCTTATTTCTCCGTACATGCAGTCTTTTAATAACTAGACTAACTCCACCCCTTGTCATCCAGTCAACTGTATCCATCCAATTTGGTCCCCAGTGTGGATGGGCAAATTGTTTTGAGAACAAATAGATTCAATGGATACCACTGTCTAAGATCCATGATCCTACAATTTGCTACCATCCATCTCCTTCCCAGCTTCCATTATTATCGGGGTCTAAGCTTAGTAGGGCATGACATCTCAATCAGTCAATCAGCAACAGGTTAACAAATAAATACTGAAATCACAAAAGCATATAATATGACAGCTGAAAAAAAATGGACACAGAAAAGTAGGAAATAAAATTACAGGGATCAAGATCACAAACAGGCCATGGGGGTCATTCTGACCCGTTCGCATGCTGTGGTTTGTCACTGCGGAGTGAACGGGTCCAGAATGCACATGCGTGGCAGCCGCAGTGCGCGTGCGCAACGTTGCCTGGTGACAGGGGTCGCCGGGTTACGTCGCGTCCTACGAAGAAAGCAGTCGCAGAGCCAACCGCAAGAAGATTGACAGAAAGAAGGCGCTCCTGGGCGGATCTGGACGGTTGGAGACCGTTTTCGGGGAGTGGAGAAAAAACCCAGGCGTGTCCAGCAGAACGGAGGGTGGATGTCTGATGTCAAAGCCGGCCCCAGCATCGCAGAGATCGTCGCACAGGGTAAGTATGTCCAGGCCTAGTCTTCTTTTGCTTGAAATTTTTTTAGCTTAGCAGGGCTGCACAAGCGATCGCAGCCCTGCTAAGCTAACATACACTCCCCCATAGGTGTGGACTAGTTGATCGCAGCAGCAGCAAAAAGTTGCTGGCTGCGATCAACTCGGAATGACCACCCATGTCTGATCTACAGGGGAGGACACACCAAGAAAAGGATCAGGTCCACTGCAGAGAACCCAATATGACTGACAAAGAGTACTAAAATTACAGATACCAGAAGTGCCAAAGATTGCCTGATAAAAATTCACACTGCTAAGGTAACCGAGCAACAGGAAAGAGCAACAGGAAAATTGGTATATATTAGGTCATTATGATAAAACAGAAAACTGGAGACTCCTGGGGACAACTTGAAGTTCCTCTTCCAAAACAAAGCTGCAAAACAGTGCCACCAACAGGGAGAAACATTGAAATGGGTCATTATTACATCCAGGAGATCACTCTTTATAGTTTACTATGTAAATAACCACACATATAGCGAGGTGTACTCTACTAAAGCAGTTTCCTGTACCAACACTTATGCCATCAGTCAGTGGACCACAAACCTTATCTCATTATTGCAGTTGTTCAGGCATTATCTTCATTCAGGACTATGACCTTGTCTGTTCTCTAAGCCTCAAGATTTCCATAATCTTAGAAAATGTGGTTTGAGATCCCAGATGAAAGACCCTCACATGACTACTACAAAGAGTAGCGGGCTTTCTTAAAGGGAAAGAAAAGTGTGTGTACCTGTCCCTTTAATATCGCGATCCTTACACAGTAAATACAAATAAGGTGATTTCTTAACATAGAGAATATTGTTAAAGACAACACATATGGTGGTATTATCAATATGTATACAATTCTATAATCAATATGCATTTAAGCAGTACTTAGTTATGTCATCCTTCATAAATAAGTCTTATTGCTGTCATCACTTCAGTATGATTAGTTTTGTATTGTTGTATAAGGAATGGAATAGCATAGCTTCTTAGTTATAATGAGGATATGTAGTCATCCAAGAGATTTTGTAATAGTAAGGAAAATTCAACCTCAGTCAATGCGTCAATGAAACCATACAAAGTACAACCTTAAATATACCTAAAAACATATACGTAACAGACATTCTGGCCATGCTCGGGTGCATAGCTAAAAGCTTAGTTTATATTGTAAGCAGTCACTGGCGTATTTATAATGAGTGCAGTGTGTGTGGTGCACACGGCCCCCCGGGGTCCAGGGGGACCCACACCGTACACCCTGTACCCATTTATTTCAATACTACCTTCCAGTATCCGATGTCGAAGCAAAAGTGCTGCAGAAATCACTGGAAAAATAGTGCAGCACCTATTTTCCCAGTGTTTTGCACATGCACAGTAAGAAAATCGCTAGGAAAATGGACACCGCAACATTTTCCCAGAGTGCACCATTCTCTGGGACAGCTCTAGGGTACCCTAGTGACCTTAGTACCCAGAGTCAAGAGGGCTGTCAGCTAGAGTAGAGCGGGCCCAGAAGGAAACTGCACACGGGCCTCCTCCTCTTTAAAAAAAAAAAAACCAGTGCAACATTTAATGTAACTAATATGGATTAGTGAGAAATGTAGCCAGAATAAGAATATATTATATTTGTAACTCTTTGACATCTCCAAGAATGCAACATAAAGTAAAGATAATGAAGAACACTAGGGAGGTTAATCCTGGGCTTTTTTGCAATCCCGGGACTCTGGATTGAAAAACAGTAAATCCCGGGATACCTGGGATCCGGGATACCTGGGATTGGCTGGGAAAAAAATAATTATAATAAATACTCACCCTCCTCAGGTCCAGGTGCCTGGCTGCGGGTGCGGCTTGTGGCGAGTCTGGGTGATGGGTGCGGGCATTCAGGCTGGTAGCGTGGCTTGTGCTGCACAACATGACCTCTAACACCACATCATGCTGCACACTGCACCACCAAGCAGCGTTTGAGCCATATGCTGAACTGGTTCAGATGCTGCCTGGCATTAAAAATAGCATTGGCCTGATTCCCGGGATTGGAAGCTCCAATTCTAAGATTCAATCCCAGCCAATTTTAATCCCCACACCAGCTTTCAGATTTCACTCCTTCATCATTCTGCATCACACAGGAGTGCTGGATACTCTGGTTTACTATATATATAATGTATGTGTGGTGCAAGTAGCGCTAACCCTTAAATATTCAGAGAACTCAAGTAAAATTAATAAATAGATCAATAAAAAGTCCCTAGCTGTAAGCTAGTCAAACGTACAAACACTCCAAAATTTCTGCTGTGGCAGCAGCCAGATTTTAAAAATAGTCCAGTTTCCAGTGGAACAGAATTGTAAATAGTGTCAAGTGGTAAATCAGCTGCGCCTTCAGTGTTCTAAAGTGACTTAGCAGGATATCCTTAGATAGTAATTTAATATGCATACCAGACACATAGGAAATATTCGCTTTTACATCGACTGTCTCCTTCTTTCCTCGCCTCCTCTTCTCATATCCGTCCGTATATTGGGGGTGATTCCGAGTTGTTCGCTCGCTAGCTGCTTTTAGCAGCATTGCACACGCTAAGCCGCCGCCTACTGGGAGTGTATCTTAGCATAGCAGAATTGCAAACGAAAGATTCGCTAATTTTCTCGTAACGATTACCCTGCAGTTTCTGAGTAGCTCCAGACTTACTCAGCCATTGCGACCAGTTCAGTCATTTTCGTTCCTGGTTTGACGTCACAAACACACCCAGCGTTCGCCCAGCCACTCCCCCGTTTCTCCAGCCACTCCTGCGTTATGCAACTCCAACGCCTGCGTTTTTCCGCACACTCCCATAAAACGTCCAGTCAATCACACTATGATCAGCACAGCGATGAAAAAGCTTTGTTATGCCGTGAGTAAAATACCTAACTTTTGTGTAAAATAACTAAGCGCATGCGCTCTGCGAACCTTGCGCATGCGCAGTAAGCGACTGATCGCAGTATAGCGAAAACCGGCAATGATCGAACAACTCGGAATGACCCCCATTGACAAGGTATTCCGTGTGTACAAGGAATGGAGGACAGTGGATCAATAAGGTGCACAAAAGATGGGATAAAGTGACACTGTGTTTAAAGTGCAAGTGTGTGCAAAAAACGTGCAATAAAGTGCTATTGTGCTATACTGTGCCAAAATGGTTCTGAGACAACACCCTTCTGGTAATGTGTTTATTAACCAGTAATACAGGTGCAGCACCAACCAAATTAAAATATCATGGCAGCACTCACGTTTTTCAAAAAAAAACACCATGTAGCCAGATAGAGACCTCAAAATCATCCATCAAACCAGAGTACCCTAAAATCAAGAGTGACTCCCAGAGGGAAAAAAGGTTCTGATAGTGTAATTGCATTTTATACATTTAATAATAAGAATTTACTTACCGATAATTCTATTTCTCATAGTCCGTAGTGGATGCTGGGGACTCCGAAAGGACCATGGGGAATAGCGGCTCCGCAGGAGACTGGGCACAAAGTAAAAGCTTTAGGACTAGCTGGTGTGCACTGGCTCCTCCCCCTATGACCCTCCTCCAAGCCTCAGTTAGGATACTGTGCCCGGACGAGCGTACACAATAAGGAAGGATTTTGAATCCCGGGTAAGACTCATACCAGCCACACCAATCACACCGTACAACTTGTGATCTGAACCCAGTTAACAGCATGATAACAGAAGGAGCCTCTGAAAAGATGGCTCACAACAACAATAACCCTATTTTTGTAACAATAGCTATGTACAAGTAATGCAGACAATCCGCACTTGGGATGGGCGCCCAGCATCCACTACGGACTATGAGAAATAGAATTATCGGTAAGTAAATTCTTATTTTCTCTAACGTCCTAGTGGATGCTGGGGACTCCGAAAGGACCATGGGGATTATACCAAAGCTCCCAAACGGGCGGGAGAGTGCGGATGACTCTGCAGCACCGAATGAGAGAACTCCAGGTCCTCCTCAGCCAGGGTATCAAATTTGTAGAATTTAGCAAACGTGTTTGCCCCTGACCAAGTAGCTGCTCTGCAAAGTTGTAAAGCCGAGACCCCTCGGGCAGTCGCCCAAGATGAGCCCACTTTCCGTGTGGAATGGGCTTTTACAGATTTTGGCTGTGGCAGGCCTGCCACAGAATGTGCAAGCTGAATTGTACTACAAATCCAACGAGCAATCGTCTGCTTAGAAGCAGGAGCACCCAGCTTGTTGGGTGCATACAGGATAAACAGCGAATCAGATTTTCTGACTCCAGCCGTCCTGGAAACATATATTTTCAGGGCCCTGACTACGTCCAGCAACTTGGAATCCTCCAAGTCCCTAGTAGCCGCAGGCACCACAATAGGCTGGTTTAAGTGAAATGCTGAAACCACCTTAGGGAGAAATTGAGGACGAGTCCTCAATTCTGCCCTGTCCGTATGAAAAATTAGGTAAGGGTTTTTATAGGATAAAGCCGCCAATTCTGATACACGCCTGGCTGAAGCCAGGGCTAACAGCATTACCACTTTCCATGTGAGATATTTTAAGTCCACAGTGGTGAGTGGTTCAAACCAATGTGATTTTAGGAATCCCAAAACTACATTGAGATCCCAAGGTGCCACTGGAGGCACAAAAGGAGGCTGTATATGCAGTACTCCCTTGACAAACGTCTGAACTTCAGGAACAGAAGCCAGTTCTTTTTGGAAGAATATTGACAGGGCCGAAATTTGAACCTTAATGGACCCTAATTTGAGGCCCATAGACAGTCCTGTTTGCAGGAAATGCAGGAAACGACCCAGTTGAAATTCCTCTGTAGGGGCCTTCCTGGCCTCGCACCACGCAACATATATACGCCAAATACGGTGATAATGTTGTATGGTTACATCCTTCCTGGCTTTGATCAGGGTAGGGATGACTTCATCCGGAATGCCTTTTTCCTTCAGGATCCGGCGTTCAACCGCCATGCCGTCAAACGCAGCCGCGGTAAGGTAAGTCTTGGAACAGACATGGTCCCTGCTGGAGCAGGTCCTTTCTTAGAGGTAGAGACCACGGGTCTTCCGTGAGCATCTCTTGAATTTCCGGGTACCAAGTCCTTCTTGGCCAATCCGGAGCCACGAGTATAGTCTTTACTCCTCTCCTTCTTATGATTCTCAGTACTTTTGGTATGAGAGGAAGAGGAGGGAACACATATACTGACTGGTACACCCACGGTGTTACCAGAGCGTCCACAGCTATTGCCTGAGGGTCCCTTGACCTGGCGCAATATCTGTCCAGTTTTTTGTTAAGGCGGGACGCCATCATGTCCACCTTTGGTTTTTCCCAACGGTTCACAATCATGTGGAAGACTTCTGGGTGAAGTCCCCACTACCCTGGGTGAAGATCGTGTCTGCTGAGGAAGTCTGCTTCCCAGTTGTCCACTCCCGGAATGAACACTGCTGACAGTGCTATCACATGATTCTCCGCCCAGCGAAGAATCCTTGCCACTTCCATCATTGCCCTCCTGCTTCTTGTGCCGCCCTGTCTGTTTACGTGGGCGACTGCCGTGATGTTGTCCGACTTGATCAACACCGGCTGACCCTGAAGCAGAGGTCTTGCCTGACTTAGAGCATTGTAAATGGCCCTTAGTTCCAGGATATTTATGTGAAGTGACGTTTCCATGCTTGACCACAAGCCCTGGAAATTTTTTCCCTGTGTGACTGCTCCCCGGCCTCTCAGGCTGGCATCCGTGGTCACCAGGACCCAATCCTGAATGCCGAATCGGCGGCCCTCTAGGAGATGAGCACTCTGTAACCACCACAGGAGAGACACCCTTGTCCTTGGAGACAGGGTTATCCGCTGATGCATTTGAAGATGCGATCCGGACCATTTGTCCAGCAGATCCCACTGAAAAGTTCTTGCGTGGAATCTGCCGAATGGAATCGCTTCGTAAGAAGCCACCATCTTTCCCAGGACCCTTGTGCATTGATGTACTGACACTTGGCCTGGTCTTAGGAGGTTCCTGACTAGGTCGGATAACTCCTTGGCTTTCTCCTCCGGGAGAAACACCTTTTTCTGTACTGTGTCCAGAATCATCCCTAGGAACAGCAGACGTGTCGTCGGAATCAGCTGCGATTTTGGAATATTTAGAATCCATCCGTGCTGTCGTAGTACTACTTGAGATAGTGCTACTCCGACCTCTAACTGTTCTCTGGACCTTGCCCTTATCAGGAGATCGTCCAAGTAAGGGATAATTAAGACGCCTTTTCTTCGAAGAAGAATCATCATTTCGGCCATTACCTTGGTAAAGACCCGGGGTGCCGTGGACAATCCAAACGGCAGCGTCTGAAACTGATAGTGACAGTTCTGTACCACAAACCTGAGGTACCCTTGGTGAGAAGGGCAAATTGGGACATGGAGGTAAGCATCCTTGATGTCCAGAGACACCATATAGTCCCCTTCTTCCAGGTTCGCTATCACTGCTCTGAGTGACTCCATCTTGAACTTGAACCTTTTTATGTAAGTGTTCAAGGATTTCAGATTTAAAATGGGTCTCACCGAGTCGTCCGGCTTCGGTACCACAAACAGCGTGGAATAATACCCCTTTCCCTGTTGTAGGAGGGGTACCTTGATTATCACCTGCTGGGAATACAGCTTGTGAATGGCTTCCAATACCGCCTCCCTGTCGGGGGGAGACGTTGGTAAAGCAGACTTCAGGAACCGGCGAGGGGGAGACGTCTCGAATTCCAATTTGTACCCCTGAGATACTACCTGCAGGATCCAGGGGTCCACTTGCGAGTGAGCCCACTGCGCGCTGAAATTCTTGAGACGGGCCCCCACCGTGCCTGAGTCCGCTTGTAAGGCCCCAGCGTCATGCTGAGGACTTGGCAGAAGCGGGGGAGGGCTTCTGTTCGTGGGAAGAGGCTGTCTGCTGCAGTCTTTTTCCCCTTCCTCTGCCCCGGGGCAGATATGAGTGGCCTTTTGCCCGCTTGCCCTTATGGGGACGAAAGGACTGAGCCTGAAAAGACGGTATCTTTTTCTGCTGCGAGGTGACTTGGGGTAAAAAGGTGGATTTTCCAGCCGTTGCCGTGGCCACCAGGTCCGATAGACCGACCCCAAATAACTCCTCCCCTTTATACGGCAATACTTCCATATGCCGTTTGGAATCCGCATCCCCTGACCACTGTCGCGTCCATAATCCTCTTCTGGCAGAAATGGACATCGCACTTACTCTTGATGCCAGAGTGCAAATATCCCTCTGTGCATCTCGCATATATAGTCAATATAGTCAATAGTCAATAATATATTGTCCCTGTCCAGGGTATCAATATTTTCAGTCAGGGAATCCGACCAAGCCACCCCAGCACTGCACATCCAGGCTGAGGCGATTGCTGGTCGCAGTATAATACCAGTATGTGTGTATATACTTTTAAGGATATTTTCCAGCTTCCTATCAGCTGGTTCCTTGAGGGCGGCCGTATCAGGGGACGGTAACGCCACTTGTTTTGATAAGCGTGTGAGCGCCTTATCTACGCTAGGGGGTGTTTCCCAACGCGCCCTAACCTCTGGCGGGAAAGGGTATAATGGCAATAATTTTTTAGAAATTAGCAGTTTTTTTATCGGGGGAAACCCACGCTTCATCACACACCTCATTTAATTCATCTGATTCAGGAAAAACTACGGGTAGTTTTTTCACACCCCACATAATACCCTTTTTTGTGGTACTTGTAGTATCAGAAATGTTCAAAACCTCCTTCATTGCCGTGATCATGTAACGTGTGGCCCTACTGGAAAATACGTTTGTTTCCTCACCGTCGACACTGGAGTCAGTGTCCGTGTCAGTGTCTGTATCGACCTGAGGTAACGGGCGTTTTATAGCCCCTGACGGTGTTTGAGACGCCTGTACAGGTATTAACTGATTTGCCGGCTGTCTCATGTCGTCAACAGTCTTTTGTAAAGTGCCGACACTATCACGTAATTCTTTCCATAAGACCATCCAGTCAGGTGTCGACTCCCTAGGGGGTGACATCACTAACACAGGCAATTGCTCCGCCTCCACACCATTTTCCTCCTCATACATGTCGACACAGCGTACCGACACACAGCACACACACAGGGAATGCTCTGATAGAGGACAGGACCCCACTAGCCCTTTGGGGAGACAGAGGGAGAGTTTGCCAGCACACACCAGAGCGCTATATATATACAGGGATAACCTTATATAAGTGTTTTTCCCTAATATAGCTGCTGTATATATTAATATGCCAATTTAGTGCCCCCCCTCTCTTGTTTTACCCTGTTTCTGTAGTGCAGGACTGCAGGGGAGAGTCAGGGAGCCTTCCTCCAACGGAGCTGTGAGGAAAAAATGGCGCTTGTGTGCTGAGGAGATAGGCTCCGCCCCCTTCTCGGCGGCCTTTCTCCCGCTTTTTTGTGGAAAACTGGCAGGGGTTAAATACATCCATATAGCCCAGGAGCTATATGTGATGTATTTTTAGCCATTTAAGGTATTTTATTTTCATTGCGTCCCAGGGCGCCCCCCCCCCAGCGCCCTGCACCCTCAGTGACCGGAGTGTGAAGTGTGCTGAGAGCAATGGCGCACAGCTGCGGTGCTGTGCGCTACCTTATTGAAGACAGGACGTCTTCTGCCGCCGATTTTCCGGACCTCTTCACTCTTCTGGCTCTGTAAGGGGGCCGGCGGCGCGGCTCCGGTACCCATCCATGGCTGGGCCTGTGATCGTCCCTCTGGAGCTAATGTCCAGTAGCCTAAGAAGTAGAGATGAGCGCCTGAAATTTTTCGGGTTTTGTGTTTTGGTTTTGGGTTCGGTTCCGCGGCCGTGTTTTGGGTTCGAACGCGTTTTGGCAAAACCTCACCGAATTATTTTTGTCGGATTCGGGTGTGTTTTGGATTCGGGTGTTTTTTTCCAAAAACACTAAAAAACAGCTTAAATCATAGAATTTGGGGGTCATTTTGATCCCAAAGTATTATTAACCTCAAAAACCATAATTTACACTCATTTTCAGTCTATTCTGAATACCTCACACCTCACAATATTATTTTTAGTCCTAAAATTTGCACCGAGGTCGCTGTGTGAGTAAGATAAGCGACCCTAGTGGCCGACACAAACACCGGGCCCATCTAGGAGTGGCACTGCAGTGTCACGCAGGATGTCCCTTCCAAAAAACCCTCCCCAAACAGCACATGACGCAAAGAAAAAAAGAGGCGCAATGAGGTAGCTGTGTGAGTAAGATTAGCGACCCTAGTGGCCGACACAAACACCGGGCCCATCTAGGAGAGGCACTGCAGTGTCACGCAGGATGTCCCTTCCAAAAAACCCTCCCCAAACAGCACATGACGCAAAGAAAAAAAGAGGCTTTTTACTGATATTTGGTGTTTTGGATTTGACATGCTCTGTACTATGACATTGGGCATCGGCCTTGGCAGACGACGTTGCTGGCATTTCATCGTCTCGGCCATGACTAGTGGCAGCAGCTTCAGCACGAGGTGGAAGTGGATCTTGATCTTTCCCTAATTTTGGAACCTCAACTTTTTTGTTCTCCATATTTTATAGGCAGAACTAAAAGGCACCTCAGGTAAACAATGGAGATGGATGGATTGGATACTAGTATACAATTATGGACGGACTGCCACGGTTAGGTGGTATAAAAAAACCACGGTTAGGTGGTATATATTGTAATACAATTATGGATGGACGGACTGCCTGCCGAGTGCCGACACAGAGGTAGCCACAGCCGTGAACTACCGCACTGTACACTGGTTGATAAAGAGATAGTAGTATACTCGTAACAACTAGTATGACTGACTATGACGGTATAAAGAATGAAAAAAAAACCACGGTTAGGTGGTATATATTATAATACAATTATGGATGGACGGACTGCCTGCCGACTGCCGACACAGAGGTAGCCACAGCCGTGAACTACCGCACTGTACACTGGTTGATAAAGAGATAGTAGTATACTCGTAACAACTAGTATGACACTATGACGGTATAAAGAATGAAAAAAAAACCACGGTTAGGTGGTATATATTATAATAATACAATTATGGATGGACGGACTGCCTGCCGACTGCCGACACAGAGGTAGCCACAGCCGTGAACTACCGCACTGTACACTGGTTGATAAAGAGATAGTAGTATACTCGTAACAACTAGTATGACTATGACGACGGTATAAAGAAAGAAAAAAAAATACCACGGTTAGGTGGTATATAATTATACAATTATGGATGGACGGACTGCCTGCCGAGTGCCGACTGCCGACACAGAGGTAGCCACAGCCGTGAACTACCGCACTGTACTGTGTCTGCTGCTAATATAGACTGGTTGATAAAGAGATAGTATACAACAATATACTACTATACTGGTGGTCAGGCACTGGTCACCACTAGTCACACTGGCAGTGGCACTCCTGCAGCAAAAGTGTGCACTGTTTAATTTTAAATTAATATAATATTATGTACTCCTGGCTCCTGCTATAACAACCTGCAGTGCTCCCCAGTCTCCCCCACAATTATTATAAGCTTTTATACATTGATGTGCAGCACACTGGGCTGAGCTGAGTGCACACAGACTGAGTCACACTGTGTGACTGCTGTGTATCGTTTTTTTCAGGCAGAGAACGGATATAGCAGAGAACGGATATATTAAATAAAAGTTAACTTAACAACAACTGCACTGGTCACTGTGGTAAACTCTGTCTGCACAATCTCTCTCTCTCTCTCTCTCTCTCTTCTAATCTATTCTAATGGAGAGGACGCCAGCCACGTCCTCTCCCTATCAATCTCAATGCACGTGTGAAAATGGCGGCGACGCGCGGCTCCTTATATAGAATCCGAGTCTCGCGAGAATCCGACAGCGTCATGATGACGTTCGGGCGCGCTCGGGTTAACCGAGCAAGGCGGGAAGATCCGAGTCGCTCGGACCCGTGAAAAAAAAAGTGAAGTTCGTGCGGGTTCGGATTCAAAGAAACCGAACCCGCTCATCTCTACTAAGAAGCCCAATCCACTCTGCACGCAGGTGAGTTCGCTTCTTCTCCCCTTAGTCCCTCGATGCAGTGAGCCTGTTGCCAGCAGGTCTCACTGAAAATAAAAAAACCTATTTGAACTTTTACTCTAAGCAGCTCACGAAAACCACCTAGATTGCACCCTTCTCGTTCGGGCACAAAATCTTAACTGAGGCTTGGAGGAGGGTCATAGGGAAAGGAGGAGCCAGTGCACACCAGCTAGTCCTAAAGCTTTTACTTTGTGCCCAGTCTCCTGCGGAGCCGCTATTCCCCATGGTCCTTTCGGAGTCCCCAGCATCCACTAGGACGTTAGAGAAATAACAATTAACGTAACAAATGGACTTGTACAATTAAGTGATAAAGAATATGCTTATCTGTAGCTCATGCAAGAGAGCGGAGAGCTAAAGATCGGCCAAAGCGTATATATATATATATATATATATATATATAAAAGAGCCATAGTTATGTTCACCTCCTATGTGCCTTCACATGCCTTGATATTACTCGTGCCAGTATGGAGGAAGTGCTGAGACACTATGTGGTACAGCCTGATAGTGGTGGCTGCACCTGATTAGGCCACAGAGACATCCTTCAGTTTTTTGCTAGATGATTTCAGTGGTGCCCTCCAGGGGCTGGTGCCCCTGGGCAGCTGCCTAATGCCGCCTAATGGTAGAGCTGGCCCTGCATCCTGTATCCCCTGATTGTAGCTACACAGGACTGCATCAGATATTGGAGATATCTGCTGTGATCACTCCTTTTTTGTTTTGCAAAAGCTGCCCCATAGTTTTCTATGAAGGCTGCTTCAATGCTGAATGTAACAAGTTCCAGAATGCAAAGCATTCCAGAGCTTCACCTTTGTACCTAATACCATCTTCAAATGGCATTAGCCACAGAAGCCTCTGTCCTACTTACCGCTGATTTATTTGGGAAAGGGCTCCATAGGATCCCTCCCTAATAATGCACAATTCCACCTGCACCAATGGAAGTTCTGGTGCTGTGACAGAAGCAAGGAGTACATCCTGGTGATAAGTAAAGTCCCAGATCCACTCTCTTACCCAGGGGTGGATTGGCCATAGGGCCCAGTATGATTCCTGGTAGGCCAGCGTGTCCGTGGGGCCTGTTTTGTATGTTGCCATGTGGCCCCACATGACGGGCAGCCCACTGCATCATCCCCATTCATTCTGTTATTCCATCTCTGCAGTACAGCAACTCTGCCATCCAGTGATGCTGCCATGGCTACATACCTATATACCTCTTGTGCTGCCCTTGTTGGGTCACGTCTACAAAATTTTACAGGGTTACTCCGTTCCCAATCCGCCCCTGGTCTCAGACACAACTGCAGCAAAAGACGCAAGGAAGGCTGCCATTGTGTACAATCAGGCCCTATGAGGAGCGATCCCGCCCCCCCTCAACAGACCCCACCCCCTCATCAAACCGCACCCCCCTTAGGGCTGCTTTCATAAAATTCCCGGTTTGGTATTCCATCCCAATCCACCCCTGTTCTTACCAGACTTACTGCCAGTAGCATTTAAATATACTTAAATGGTCTTAAAGACATTGACCAAATCCAAATTTGCTGCCTCGGTTCAGATGAACCAATTGACCTAGAAGCAAAATAACTACAGGATGGCATTACAATCTTATCAAGATGTGGCACACTACGACAGCTCCAAATGAGTTGTTTTGAATCCTTAACATTTTTTTTAATTATTACTTCAAACAACTTTGGAAAAATATCAATATATTATTTTTAACTATAAATTCTAAACAAATTTAAAAAAATGTAAGTAAATATCCCATATAAAGTACTTTCTTAAACCTTTATATCATAGTTTAAGACATTAGTAAAATGATTCATCAAAAGTTGACCAAACTAGTGAACAATCATTCCACCAATTGCAATTTATTAAAACATATTTAAATATAGGCATTTGTACTTATTTTGAATGGATAATTGAAATAAAAGAAAAGCAATGGATCATAGTATGATATCATATTATTATTATTATTATTATTATTATTATTATCATTATCATCATTATTCATTTGTAGGCGCCACAGTGCTACGCAGCACTGGACAGTGAGGAAATCAGGACATAAATAAAACAGGTGCACTGTATAAAGATAGTCAAATTAAGTGTAGACATAAAAACAAAGGATAGGGAGTTAACTGATCATGAGAGAGCTTACCTAATAATAGGAAGAGGCCTCAGCCGAAACAAAAGGAGTGAGTATGGGGCAGAGTTCATATTGGCATAGTTATGAGGGTACTTATAGGTCGAAGTAGGATAAGCTCTAATAAAGAGATGGTTTTCAGAGAGCGTTTAATAATTTGAATGCTGCAATAGAGACTGATCGGACATAGGTAGTTGGAGGGGAGCCTTGCAGGAGGGTGTGCGAGGTCATTACCATAGACATGGTGCAGGTCAGAGGTAGATATAAGGTGGCAGAAAACAATGATTCCCTTGTATAGTGGGTAGGAACATTAATATACAATTATAGTACAGTATATTGGGGTCTTTCAAGATTACATTTCTAGAAGAGGTCAAAGAAACACTTTCAATAGCAAATATTTAGATTCTAATAGACAATATGGCACATTTCTAAGTAACACATTTAAAAATGAGCAAGTGTAACACTCACAGACTCATTTGTATTTTATATATAAAACTTAACTTCTAATTGATTAATATGAAAACTTACCAAACAAAATAAGAGAATACTGTGATTAATGTATCCTATAGAAGTTAATTAAATCCCTAAAGTATAACAGATTTACTGTATATCATACAGGCAAATAAAAAAATATAAATTTGTAGAATTTTGTTTGTTGCTGTGACTCATATTTGATAAAAAAATAATTCATCTTTATTAACAAAAAAATCTTGCACACCATTTGCAAAGTTTGCTCTGAAAATGCAGTATGTAATTGTAAAAGCATTTTGAAAATTAAAATGCTTACAAAGATGTACCAATCCATTACCACTGAGGTGTTAAACTAATGTATTTCATTATATTTCTGACTGCTTGATACATCAAAAGATAATTTGCCGTGTAATTTCACGAATAGCTGAAATGGTAGCATACCATAGGTTTCTTATAATACCATCAATATATCAAGAGTAAATAAAATGTTTAGTAGTAAGCACATTAATTATTGCTTTCATCTGGTAGTGTTTAAAACTAAGAAATAATTAAATGCACTTTAATAAGATATTGTTCTGTGAAGGCAGGATCATTTATGAATCGCTAGAGGTACATAGAGCTACCTCTCCCTTGAGAGACAGAATTTATGCTGAACACCCCGCTGATTGTTCAGAAGGTAAAGAACCAATAGCTGCATGTACAGAGGTTTAATTTAAAGTGTGTTTCTCACTAGGCTGCTCACAACACTTAATTAAACTCCGCTGTTTTGGCAATGACAAATGCTATAGTGCAGTGAGAACAGAGTAGCACTGACTGAGAAGCTTTTGTAATTTCTTTCATGCGCCTGGGTATCCAGAGTCAGATCACAGGAAAAAAAAAGATAAAATGAGTAAGATTTATTTAGTACATTTAAGAAAAGTTGTTTCGGTAAAGTATACATTGCAGAGTCCACGGAATGGGGCTTGTGTAATGGAGCTTTGGGTCTAGCAGCCTTTTGTGAAGTTCCTGTTATGTGACTGCAAGCATCTGGCATGACATTAAATGTTGAAATTCAATATTATTAAATCACAATGTTAAAGGGTGCTAAATTAGAGGAGTATGGAGGAGCCAGATTGAAATGCTTACTGTTTAGGATTAACTTCATGTACAATGGGTGAGGTTGAAATGTTGCAGTGAGTAAAATAAAAAGGAGCCCTTTTGTTTTTCACCGCAGACTTCACATTGAGTGGTCCTTGAACCATCTTAGATATTGCTGATGGGCACCTGCCTAATAAGAGATTAAAGAAGAACATCGCCTATACCTTTTGTTAAGATAAAGGGGGGGGGGGGGGGGGGGATGTATCAAACAATGTAAAATGATAAAGTGGAAAAGTTTAGAAAATGACAGAGGCTGATTCGTTCGTTACTATCCGTTACTTCCCCACTGTATCTCTCTTCCATGTAATGCCTTTCCCCTAAAATCTTAAATTTCACTTATCTGCAGTGTGATGGACTTCTGACAATGGGTTCCTGAGTACTCCAACAATCCAACAATGCTGTGTCGTATATTACTACTGCTGGCTTAATTCAAATGCCAAAAGTTGTCAGTATTCTTTTCCTATGTGAGCATTTCAGACAATACTAAATGTATAGTTTTGGGAGGAACAAGGCCTACAAATTGTCCTGACACCTTTTCTGTGGCCAGAAGCTACTGTTCCCTTCATCTTCTAATGAGTTACATGACTAAACAAAGTGTTATCTAGAAAAATGTTTTTAGCATTTATGTTTAAACAGATCTCTGTAGAATACTTGACATCATTTATTGGGCTAAGCTAGTAATGATTAGTTATATTACATACTGATAAGTTCAAAAAATGAGGATATGTTAAGAAAAATAAGATATTCTTTTTACTGTTCTCCTCACAAGCTACACTGTTATCATGCTTCTAATTTCATTTGTGCAAATAGCTGATTATAATTGTTATTATTTAGTGTGATTTTAATTATAGCCTATTACTACCTACATAACAATGAAACACTGTGGTATCAGCTTAGCATGGTCAACATACTGTTTCTTGTAATTATTATTTTGACTTAAAACTACTTTGCAGATCTTAAATACTTACCATAAACATGCCTGGTGCAATAACACATTAAAAATAGCACATCTGTGCCATACATGCTATAATAGTTTAGCAATAGTAATACACAACGATGTATATGTGCAGTGTCACATGTGTGTTAATGAATTCCATTTTTTTCCATCAAAACAAAAAGTCTTCAGCTTGATGATTGTATAGTGTCACATTACTTTTAAAGGAAAAGCATGTGAGTGCGTAAGCTGTGTTCTCGTGCAAAAGGAAATCAGAATTTCTCACTGTATCATGTGAAAAGGCAGGGGCATTTCTAGAGAGGAGGAGGCCCGTGTGCAGGCTTCATCTGGGCACCCTCCTCTCTAGCCGGCAGCGTTGTTGCTCTGGGCACTAGGGTCCCTAGGGGACCCAGGCGCTGTCTCAGAGCCTAGAGTGCATGCGCAGATCTCCAGGAGAATGGCGTGGCGGCCGTTTTCCCAGTGATTTTCCTACTGCCCATGTGCATGGGCTGCACCATGTTCCTAGTGATTGCTGCAGAGCTGCTGCTGAGCCACATGACTCCAGAGGTTAAGTATTAAAAATAATGGGTGCAGGGTGTGCGGTGTGGGCCCCCTTGGACCCGGAGGCCAGTGTGCACTGCACACACTGCACCCATTATAAATACGCCAGTTTGCAAAGGCCTATTGGCCTTTATAATCAGTATAAGTACACATGATGTTTGTTGAAGAGCAAGAAAAGTCAGTTTTTTACATCACAATATACATCAAAGGGTGAGTATAATAGAGCAGAAGTATTCATTCCCACAGCTGTCCCATTTAATAGGTGCAGTCTTGAAATAAATGGTAAATAAAGGCATATCAGTCTGCCATGGGTAGAGCCGATGGGGACTGTGGTCACACTGGGCCTCAGGCAGAGTGCAAGCACAAGATGCAACCAACTCTAGTCTACATAGGTAGCAAAATATATTTTTGGGGGGACACTTTTACATTTGTGATCTTTCACAAATCTTTTGCAAGCCTTATCCCATAGGGAGTACAGCCCCTTCCTGACTGCTCTATATTTGGTTTGGCACTATAGCAGGGGGCTTTGCCAATCAGAGCTGGTCGCTGTATAGTAGGTTTCCCTACTATAGAGCCACCAGCCCTGACTGGCAGAGCCTACTGTATTACTGTTAGTGGTATTTTCAAGGTGAAAACTCTCTCTTCATCTCTCCAGTACTAAGAAACAAACAAAAAAAGCATTTAGAAAGGGTATGATTAGTAGCGTCACCTAGGGGTTTACTAGAGATGTGCGCAGTGCCCCGTTTTTTGGATCTGTTTTATAGATGTGTCCTCTTTAGTTGTTACTGTGATGATTTTGCATCACAACATAGAACTTGCAGCAAAGTGGGGCAAGTGCATACGCACACACTCCCGCTATGCATACTTTACAATGGGAGCTGGCGGTCATGTGCATGCATATGTGACCCCAGGAATTCACTTCAATGGGAGCCCGGCTGCGATGCATACGCATCGTGATCCTGCTACAGCACACTGTTATTCACAGCAAAGCTGTAGTGGGACACATCTGTAACTTTGTATTTGGGTTTTGGTTTTGCCAAAACTGCCCTATTATGTTCTGGTTTTGAATCTGTACTTTTTTTTAAAAATTTATGAAAACAGCTAAAATCACATAATGTGAGCCTTTTTTCTTACAGTATTGTTAACCTCATTAACATTAATTTCCAGTAATTTCCACTCAAGTTTGACAACCTGACAGCTCACAATGGGAGTCATTCCGAGTTGATCGTAGCTGTGCTAAATTTAGCACAGCTACGATCATTCACACTGACATGTGGGGGGACGCCCCGCATGTCATTGCCGCCCCCCCCCTCCAGCAGAAGTGCAAAGGCATCGCACAGCGGCAATGCCTTTGCACTTCCAAGAGTAGCTCCCTGCCAGCGCAGCTTTAGCGTGCTGGTCGGGAGCTACTCATCACCCCCCGGCCCGCAGCGGCTGCGTGTGATGTCACGCAGCCGCTGCGGCCTGCCCCCCATTCGGTCCAGCCACGCCTGCGTTGGCCAGACCGCTCCCACGAAACAGCGGCCAAACGCCGCCATTCCGCCCCCTCCCACCCAGCGATTGCCTCTGCCTATCAATCAGGCAGAGGCAATCGCAGCTCTGCTACGGCCTTCGGCCGTCTGGCATGCGCTGGCGCATGCGCAGTAGGGACCCGTTCACTCGGCTGCGACAAAAAGCAGCGAGCGAACGGGTCAGAATGACCCCCAATATTGTTCACCAACATAAGCCAAAGGCTATCTTGCTAAACTAAGCAACAGAGCAGCAGCACAAATACACGGCAGTTATTTCTGTTCAAAAATGTGTCGCAAATTAGTAATGTAATCTCACAAGTACTTTTAATAGAAAACAATACAACACAAAAATGTACTAAGAATCATGTGTGGAATATTATTGCTTAAACATAGAAAAAACACCCTAAATGTGTGTAAAATAGCAACAGCAGATGTTGATGCTACCTACAAAGTGCACATGTCTCCAGCACATGCCACTGGCATATTTATTATGGGTGCAGTGTGTGCGGTGCACTCGGGCCCCTGGGGTCCAGGGGAACCCACACGCAAACTCTGCACCCATTATTTTGAATACTTAGCCTCCAGAGTCCCGAGGTGCACCCGCAGCACTGCAGAAATCACTGGGAAAATGGTGCCATTTTCCCAGTGTTTCGAGCATGCGCAGTCGGAAAATCACTGAGAAAATGGCCGCCACACCATTTTCTCGGAGATCTGCACAAGCGCTCTAGAATCTGGGACAGCGCTAGGGTCCCCTAGAGACCCTAGTGCCCAGATCTACAGCGCTGCCGGCTAGAGAGGAGGGGGTCCAGACCGAGACGGATCCTGTACATGGGCATCCCCCACTCTAGAAACACCCCTCGCACACGCCTATTCTCACTGCTCAATTTGTACCTCAATAATGGGGTCCCTGGGCCACTGATGACTGGTACTCTGTGCCCATGTAAAGCCCTGATCAATCAGACTTTTGTAGAGTAGCTCCCCAAAATTTCCCCAACCATAAAAACAGTGTTCTGTACCTGGTGGATACATGTGGAGTACAGTGCGGAATTCATTAGGACACACAGTTAAATATTGAGCGGGTTACAGTGCGGAAAGCACAGTGACGGTCGGATACAGTGCAGGTTACAGTGCAGGTTGGATACAGAGCAATTTACAGTGAGGGTCGGATACAGTGCAGGACACACACTGCGGGTCAAATAGAGTGCAGGATACAGTGTGGGTAAGATACAGTACTGGTTGGATACAGTGCAGGTCGGATACAATGCAGGTTACAGTGCAGTTTGGATACAGTGCGGGTTACTGTGCTGGACACACACTGTGGGTCGGATACAGGGGTCATTCCGAGTTGATCGCACGTAGCAACTTTATACTTACCCTGTGCGATCGATCCAGCGATGCAGGTCCCGGAATTGACGTCAGACATCCGCCCTCCAAACGCCTGGACACGCCTGCGTTGGACTCACCACTACCAGAAAACGGTGAGTATCCGTCCTGGAATGTCAATCTTCTTGCGATCGCGCTAGCGATCACTTTCCTCTTTCTTCTGGTCGTTGCCCTGCGATGGCTGTCGCTGAGCAACGATGCGCGTGCGCATTGCAGGCGCCGCGCAGGTGCAGTCCCGACCCGTTCACACCGATGCGACAACCAGCAGCGTGTGAACGGGTCGGAATGACCCCCACAGTGCGGGTTAAAGTGCAGGTCGGATACAGTGCAGGTTGGATACAGTGCAGGTTGAATATAGTTGAGGTTACAGTTCAGGTTGAATACAGTGTGGATTGAATACTGTGTTGGTAGATATGTCAGTTGTAGTAGTGTAGTAGTGCACTTACTGTTACAGCAGGTAGGAAGGTTAACCTGATGATAAATGACCCCGGTGGTGTCTGTGAGGATGATGAAGGACCAAGTGCCTGCCATGCCTAGTATGTGTGTCTCTCTCTGCAGTGCCGCAGCAGCCTGTGGGGACGAGAATAAAGGGATCCATTGGCTGAGAGCCATGCAAAAATATCTCTCTCAGTAATGGCTCTTGGTGCCCAAATCTGAAACCTGCAAGATCCGAGAACAGACACCAGAAAGATTACATTTTACTTTGTTTTCGTATCCAAGACAGGCCAGGAGATCAGAGTCACGGAAGTTCGGGTGGGCTCGAACTGCTGATCCCACTCATTTCTACTTCTCGCAATACTCGCAGTAAGGATCTATAAAATGGCAGCAGCACAATACATCAGATTGAAGGACAGATCTCCTGGGTTGCTAGAAGGGTATAAATCTGCACAGGATATAGTATTTGTAGTATTTGTTTATTGATTATTGAACCAACATCAAGCCTACTAAAGCAAAATCGATTCAGCAAAAGTTTGGTGGTGCTCCCGAAAGATAGTTCAGTAAACTATGAAACAGGGGGCGTGGTCTTTTGAAGAGACAAAAGACAAAGGTGACTATATGTCTTTTCCAGGGTACACTTAAGAAAAAGAAAATATTAAAATGTAACTTTTATTGAAATATACTTAAAAGGAAGGGAGCAAGCGTTCATATATAAATAAAAGCATTAATGCTATGATTTTTAGGCAAAATTATTATTTAGGTAGGCGAAAATATATATTCCCTTAATTATCAGAATTACCTGTGTTTCCTAACAATAAAAAATATATATTTGTGGGAATAAAGTCACTCCATTGGGCTCAATGTGATTGTAATTTGTCAGTTAAATCTATGATCTATACCTTGTCTGAGGCTCACGGAATGAATTCTGTGCGGGAGAACAAAATACATATGGTACCTAGTATTCCCTGGTGGTCTCTCATTCAGAGATCGAATGACTGAATGAGATCGAATGACTGAATGAGAGAGTGATCAGAAACAGACAATAGCTCAGAAGTACCTACCCTTGCTTCTGAGCCATTGTCTGTTTCTGATCACTCTCTCATTCAGTCATTCGATTTTGAGACAGATGACTGAACAGCAGAAGTGTCAGAACTTGTAGACTTGGCTCCCACTTTTATATACCTACTGTATATATGGATCTAAATTGATACACTCCAAGACACATACTACAAAGCAACATTCATCTTGCTGCCCCTTTGGAACCAACCTAGACATACATTGGTCCAAATTATCATTGCCATACACAAGTCTCGAGACCGGCCTACTCAGCAATATTCTTCTAGTCACCCAATAGAACAAACTCAGGCACACACCAGTCTCAAGTATTATTGTTATACTTAAGTCCTGTGGGTTTCAGTGTGCTTGAAACATTGGGGTAAATTTACTAACATTCGTAATTTTCGGAAAAAGGTCAAAGTTCAATCACGAATGACATCGAAAGTGTAAAACGACAACTTTTTGAATTGATTACGACTAATTTACTAAGCTGTCGTATTCGGGTTTTTCTTTTGTTCCGATGTCGATGTCATTCGTGTTTTTTTTTCTATTTTTACGGCAGTGATTAGCAAAACACTGCCGACTTTTTAAAAATGAATCTCGGCCGGATCTGTGTGATCCGTGCTGGGGTTCATTTTTTTTTTTTTTTTTAAATTAAACAGTGTAAAAAAACTTTCTGCTCAGCGGTGACGTCACTTTAGGTCAACCGCAGGGCAGAAAGTTCCCACCATTGGTTACAATGGAGCGCATAGGCGCTACATTGTAACACTGCCGTGTGCCGCCTGTCACTCAGTACAGGAGCACACAGCCGATCAGGAGAGTGCTACAACGTGGCGCTCCCTGATTGGCAGAAGAAACCCACTTAGACAGAAGTCAGAGTGGGTTTCTGGCATTCGGGGAAAGGAGTCCCATGTGAAAACATGGGGCCCCTTTCAGTTCGTGGCTCGTGTGTCCGTTTTTTTATTTTAATCAAGTACCTGGATTACAAATGGATTTGAAGAGGACCGATCTACACTGGATTTTGTGAGTATAATTTTTTCTACAGGTACCCCTTGGATTCTACTGGACAAGAGGACCGACCTGCGTGTGAACATAAGGTAAGTATGTATGTATGTTTGTGTGCATGTATGTAATAAATCTTTACTTTCAAGGTGTGTGTGTCTTGTGTTTATTTGGGTATTTTTTTAGTAATAGTACTACAAGTACCAGCGGGCCCGTTTTTCCGCCACATGCTGGTACTTGTGGTTCTCCAAGTACCAGCATGCGGGGGAGGCTTGCTGGGACTTGTAGTACTGCTACTAAAAACAATATCTTTTCATTTACAACAAAGGCTATCAGCCCCCCCATCCGCAGCACATTGGATGGGGGGGGACAGCCTCGGGCTTCACCCCTGGCCCTTGTGTGGCTGGGGGGGGGACCCCTTGATTGAAGGGGTCCCCACTCCCCCAGGGTACCCCGGCCAGGGGTGACTAGTTGGATTTTTGATGCCACGGCCGCAGGGCACTATATAAAAGTGACCCCCGGCTGTGGCATTATCTGTCCAGCTAGTGGAGCCCGGTGCTGGTTTTAAAAATACGGGGGACCCCTACTCTTTTTGTCCCCCGTATTTTTGGAACCAGGACCAGGCGCAGAGCCCGATGCTGGTTGCTTAAATATGGGGGAACCCCTGTCATTTTTTCCCCCATATTTCTGCAACCAGGATCGGCTCAAAGAGCCCGAGGCTGGTTATGCTTAGGAGGGGGGACCCCACGCATTTTTTTTTTGAGAAAATAACCACTTTCCCACCCCTTCCCACTGATAGACATGCACGGATCTCATGGATCCCTGCATGCCTATGCAATCACGGATATAAAAAGCAGGTCTGCTTTTTTTTAGCACTTTTTTGCGATTTGTAATTTTTCACGGCAGTGTTTTCCTCTTTGGAGATTTGCACTTTTTAGTAAATGACCGAGTTCTACTAATTTGCTGGTGTATATCGACCGATGGTGTATTCATTCGTATTTTTTTACAACTAATTCCAAAAAAATACGAATGCCCTCATCTCTGCCGTGATTTGAGTTTAGTAAATTACCGAAATGACACTTTGAAGAAAAAACGGCATCTCGGTCAAAATCGGGACCTTAGTAAATTTACCCCATTGTGTGAGTTGAAGACAGATTTACCTACGGTCAGACCGCACTGGGTATGCCCAACCCCGTCTGATCTTTGAAGCTATGCACTGCAGGGCCTGGTCAGTACCCGGATGGGAGACCACCAGGGAATACTAGGTACCGTAGGTATTTTGTTCTTCCACACAGAATTCATTCCGTGATCCTCAGACAAGGTATAGATCATAGATTTAACTGACAAATTACAATCACATTGAGCCCAATGGAGTGACTTTATTCACACAAATATATATTTTTTATTGTTAGGAAACACAGGTAATTCTGATAATTAAGGGAATATATATTTTCGCCTACCTAAATAATAATTTTGCCTAAAAATCATAGCATTAATGCATTTATTTATATATGAACGCTTGCTCCCTTCCTTTTAAGTATATTTCAATAAAAGTTTAATTTTAATATTTTCACATTCTCATTTTCTTAAGTGTGCCCTGGAAAAGACATATAGTCACCTTTGTCTTTTGTCTCTTCAAAAGACCACACCCCCTGTTTCATAGATCTCCCTGGGTACCACACTTGCTGACTTTCTGGCTGCCCTCTCCGGGAAAGGTCGGCACAACAGGGGGTGCTGCATCAAGGTGCAAGGGCAGAGTGGTGACGTGGAGTCGCAATCGCGTCATCGCACCCCCCGTTCTACATGACCAGTTACCGGCTTTGTAGGGCAGGGCTACAATGATGCAATTCGCATCATTGCCCAGCCCACTTGCTATAGGTAAGCTCTGGCTGCGGGGGTGTATGGGCAGCTGGGGAAGCTGGACAGCTGGCGTGAGCAGGCTCCGGGAAACTTGCCCTCCTTTCCGGGGAGCCGGGAGTGCTACAAAATGTTCATGAGCCTCCCTGCCATTCTAGGGGGGTAGACAACTATGCTGTGTACTAGTGCCCAGCATGTATGCACAGTGGGGAGCATTCTAACACTTCCACCGACCTATCAATTGTTTTACATTTTTCTGACAATTGTTTCCATAATCACATTGTTTTTTACTCTCCTCTCCACCCCCATTTTCATTTCTGGAAGTTTCTGCTTCATCAGGCACCTCAACAAAACACGTTGCAGAGTGACATATTGTACAAGTCATGGAAAATGAGCTACACCTGTGAATAATTATGGGTATTATGACTGTGGCTACACTTGAATATATAAAAGTTTAAACATTCCCTCCACACTGAGTGCTGTCTCTGGCTGCAGATCTCCTCTACAGCTGTGGGAGGCAAGAAAAGGACAAAACCACTGGAAAATCACAGAGCTGCCATATACCCTTAAGCTCAAGCTTAAGAGTATAGGGCACCATGCCCGGTGCTACCCACTCAGCAAAGGGATGCAGAGCAGGTAGGCGCCAGGATGGAGAGGCGCTCTCCCTACTCTGCAACCCTGCTGCTGCGCCTGTCCCCCTGCTGCTGTGACTGTCACACTGTTTGACAAGCAGCAGCGCCAGCAACTTGAAGCTTCCTTACCCACTCTCTGGGGTATATTTACAAAGATTTGTGTTTTGGCCGTTTTGAAGAGTGTTTGAACTCGAATGGTATCGGGTGCATTTTACTGCAACTTTTTGAATCCTGATACGGTCATTCACTAAGCTGCCGACTTTTCCCAATTCGTATTTTCCGATGTCGATGTGATTCATAATATCAGGCAGTGTTTTACGGGAGTGATGAGTTAAACACTGCCTGACAAAACACAAGGAATCCCGGCCGGATCTGTGAGATCTGTGCAGGGCTTCATTGTGTACCTTAAAAAGGTTTTTAAAGTGTTTAAAAATCTGAAAAAAATTGCGTGGGGTCCCCGCTCCTAAGCATAACCAGCCTCGGGCTCTTTGAGCTGGTCCTGGTTGAAAAAATATAGGGAAAAAATTGACAGGGGTTCCCCAATATTTGATCAACCAGCACCGGGCTCTGCGCCTGGTCCTGGTGCAAAATATACGGGGGACAAAAAGCGTAGGGGTCCCCCGTATTTTTTGAACCAGCACCGGGCTCCACTAGTCAGAGAGATAATGCCACAGCCGGGGGACACTTTTATATAGGTCCCTGCGGCCCTGGCATTAAATCACAAACTAGTCACCCCTGGCTGGGGTACCCTGGAGGAGTGGGGACCTCTTAAATCAAGCGGTCCCCCCCCTCCAGCCACCCAAGGGCCAGGAGTGAAGCCTGAGGCTGTTCCCCCCATCCATGGGCTGCGGATGTGGCGCTGATAGCCAAGTGTAAAATAAAAGAATATATTTTTTTGCACAAGAACTACAAGTCCCTGCAAGCCTCCCCCGCAAGCTGGTACTTGGAGAACCACAAGTACCGGCATGCGGGGGTTAAACGGGCCCGCTGGTACCTATAGTTCTTCTGCAAAAAAAATACCCAAATAAAAACAGGACACACACACCTTGAAAGTACAACTTTATTACATACATTCCGGCACACACATACTTACCTATGTTCAGATGCCGACTCGGCCCACGTCTCGACGTCGATTCCAGGGTACCTGAAAATAAAATTATACTCACCTAAATCCAGTGTGTCGTGTCCTTTTTTAATAATCCACGTACTTGGCAAAACAAAAAAACGGAAACCCGACCACGCACTGAAAGGGGTCCCATGTTTACACATGGGACCCCTTTCCCCGACTGCCAGGACCCCCCCTGACTCCTGTCAAAGAAGGTCCCTTCAGCCAATCAGGGAGCGCCACGTCGTGGCACTCTCCTAATTGGCTGTGTGCTCCTGTAGTGTCTGTGAGGCAGCACACGGCAGAGATACAATGTAGCGCCTATGCGCTCCATTGTAGCCAATGGTGGGAACTTTGCGGTCAGCGGTGAGGTTACTTTCGGTCAACCGCTGACCGCAAAGTTCCCACCATTGGATACAATGGAGCGCATAGGTGCTACATTGTATCTCTGCCGTGTGCTGCCTGACAGACACTACAGGAGCACACAGCCAATCAGGAGAGTGCCACGACATGGCGCTCCCTGATTGGCTGAAGGGACCCTCTTTGACAGGAGTCAGGGGGGGTCCTGGCAGTCGGGGAAAGGGGTCCCATGTGTAAACATGGGACCCCTTTCAGTGCGTGGTCGGGTTTCCGTTTTATTATTTTGCCAAGTACGTGGAAAGGTCTGATTCTACACTGGATTATGTGAGTATAATTTTTTCACAGGTACCCCAAGGATTCTACAGGGACAAGAGGACAGAGCCTCGTGTGAACATAGGTAAGTATGTATGTTTGGAGGTGTGCATGTATGTAATAAAATTATACTTTCACGGTGTGTGTGTCCTGTTTTTTGGGGGGTATTTTTTTAGTAGTAGTACTACAGGTACCAGCGGGCCCGGTTTTCCACCACATGCTGGTACTTGTGGTTCTCCAAGTACCAGCTTGCGGGGGAGGCTTGCTGGGACTTGTAGTACTGCTACTAAAAACAATATTCACATTTTTACAAAAGGCTATCAGCCCCCCATCCGCCGCCCTTGGATGGGGGGGACAGCCTCGGGCTTCACCCCTGGCCCTTGGGTGGCTGGAGGGGGGGACCCCTTGATTGAAGGGGTTCCCTCTCCTCCAGGGTACCCCGGCCAGGGGTGACTAGTTGGGTATGTAATGCCAGGCCCGCAGGGACCACTATAAAAGTGTCCCCCGGCTGTGGCATTATGTACCTGGCTAGTGGAGCCCGGTGCTGGTTTCAAAAATACGGGGGACCCCTACGCTTTTTGTCCCCCGTATTTTTGGAACCAGGACTAGGCGCAGAGCCCGGTGCTGGTTGATTAAATATGGGGGAACCCCTGTCATTTTTTTCCCCATATTTTTTCAACCAGGACCGGCTCAAAGAGCCCGAGGCTGGTTGTGCTTAGGAGAGGGGACCCCACGCTATTTTTTTTCTGTTTTTACACTAAACTTATCCCATAGATAACCATGCACAGATCTCACTGATCCGTGCATGGTTATCCAAACTCGACTGGAAAAAGCATGTCTATGTTTTTGCTGCTTTTTTTTAACGAATCGAAAAAAATAGACCCGCACTTGAGCACTCAGAGACTAACACCCAAATTCGAATGAATAGTGAATGCCCGTATTGCATGAAATAACAGCCGCGTTTGACCGATGGTCTATTCATTCGTATTTCAGAACTTTGCCAATCAAACCATTACGAATAGACCAGACACTGCCGCGTTTTCTGCTTAGTGAATTCCCGGATTGGGACTTAGAAAAAAAAACACAAATCGGCCAAACTCGGATTTTTAGTAAATACTGGCCTCTGACGGTATCAGCTTCAGTGTCAGTGTCCAGGGCGAAAAGAGGAAGGGGCTACATGGAACAAAGGGGGCGGAGCTACACAGGTCCAGGCTTCTACAGATCCATCCAGCCAGACTACTGTGATAGGTAAATAGTGGATGGAAAGACTGTGAGTGAGAGTGAGTCAGTGGCACACAGGATTTCTAGAGGGAGGTTTCCAAATGCAATCCACACTCTCCTACTCTGCACAACATGGAATACAGGTTAATATTTATCACTAAAGCTTATCTATAGCATAGACTGTTGAAAACATATTTAAATAATATAAATAAGATAAGTGGTCAGGAAAAAGTGAAACATACAATAATAAATACACAAACATAATAGAACCAGTACTGCACTTTCTAAGCACATATTCACCCATCTCATGATAAGGCTCCTGTCTCTTCCTGGTAGCTACTCTCTGGTCCAGTGCACTGATTGAGGACTCGGAACCACACATAGCGCAAACTTGTTAGAAGACATTGCTACCACTGGGCATGTGGGCATGTTGCAGAATCTTTAGAGGAAATCATTGCAATCAAGTGATTTCTGTAGCTCTCAATGATACTTCTGTACCTGTCAACAGGTAGTTTGGCCCACTGTTTGTTAGCAAACTGCTCCATCTGTCTCAAGTTTGATGGGTGCCTTTTGCAGGCTGCACGTTTCAGCGCTTTCCATAAAGGTTCGATGGGATTAAGATCAGGACTCATAGAAGGCCACTTCAGAACAGTTGAATGCTCTGTTCTTATCTATTATTGGGTTCTTTTATCTGTGTGTTTTGGGTCAATATATTGTTGGAGGACCTATGACCCTTGGTCCTCCAACAGGACTGAGACAGTGCTTTCTGACACCAGGGAGTATGTTTCACTCCAAAATGCCATGATAGTCTTCATATTTTATTGTGTCCAGCATAGATTCAAGGCACCCCATGCCAGATGCAGCAAAGTAATCCCAAAACAGAACCAAGCCTCCTCCATGTTTCACAGTAAGTATGATATTCTTTTCTTTTACAGTTTCATTTTTTCATCTGTGAACATAATGCTAATGTGACTTGCCAAAAAAGTTTCACTTTTCATCTGTCCAAAGGTAACTCCCAGAAGTATTGTGTCAATATGTATTATAGAAAATTAAAATTTGGAATTAGAGATGTGCACCAGAAATTTTTCGGGTTTTGTGTTTTGGTTTTGGATTCGGTTCCGCGGCCGTGTTTTGGATCCGGACGCGTTTTGGCAAAACCTCCTTGAAAATTTTTTGCCGGATTCGGGTGTGTTTTGGATTCAGTGTTTTTTTTCAAAAACCCCTCAAAAACAGCTTAAATCATAGAATTTGGGGGTAATTTTTATCCTATAGTATTATTAACCTCAATAACCATAATTTCCACTCATTTCCAGTCTATTCTGAACACCTCACACTATTATTTTTAGTCCTAAAATTTGCACCGAGGACACTGGATGACTAAGCTAAGCGACCCAAGTGGGCGGCACAAACACCATCTAGGAGTGGCACTGCAGTGACAGACAGGATGCTTTTTAAAAAAACTAGTCCCAAAACATCACATGATGCAAAGATAAATAAAAAAAAAAAGAGGTGCAAAATGGAATTGTCCTTGGGCCCTCACACCCACCCTTATGTTGTATAAACAGGACATGCACACTTTAACAAACCCATCATTTCAGACACAGGGTCTGCCACATGACTGTGGCTGAAATGACTGGTTGGTTTGGCCCCCCACCAAAAAAAGAAGCAATCAATCTCTCCTTGCTCAAACTGGCTCCACAGAGGCAAGATGTCAACCTCATCATCATCCTCCGATTCCTCACCCCTTTCACTGTGTACATCCCCCTCCTCACAGAGTATTCATTCGTCCCCACTGGAATCCACCATCTCAGGTCCCTGCGTACTTTCTGGAGGCAATTGCTGGTGAATGTCTCCATGGAGGAATTGATTATAATTCATTTTGATGAACATCATCTTCTCCACATTTTGTGGAAGTAACCTTGTACGCCGATCGCTGACAAGGTGACCGGCTGCACTAAACACTCTTTCGGAGTACACACTGGAGAGGGGGCAACTTAGGTAAAATAAAGCCAGTTTTTGCAAGGGCCTCCAAATTGCCTCTTTTTCTGCCAGTATACGTAGGGACTGTCTGACGTGCCTACTTGGATGCTGTCACTCATATAATCCTCCACCATTCTTTCAATGGTGACAGAATCATATGCAGTGACAGTAGACGACATGTCAGTAATCGTTGGCAGGTCCTTCAGTCCGGACCAGATGTCAGCACTCGCTCCAGACTGCCCTGCATTACCGCCAGCGGGTGGGCTCGGAATTCTTAGCCTGCTCCTCGCAGCCCCAGTTGCCGGAGAATGTGAAGGAGGAGCTGTTGACGGGTCACGTTCCGCTTGAGATGACAAGTGTCTCACCAGCAGGTCTTTGAACCTCTGCATGCTTGTGTCTGCCGGAAAGAGAGATACAACGTAGGCTTTAAACCTAGGATCGAGCACGGTGGCCAAAATGTAGTGCTCTGATTTCAACAGATTGACCACACGTGAATCCTGGTTAAGCGAATGAAGGACTCCATCCACAAGTCCCACATGCCTAGCAGAATTGCTCCATTTTAGCTCCTCCTTCAATCTCTCCAGCTGCTTCTGCAAAAGCCTGATGAGGGGAATGACCTGACTCAGGCTGGCAGTGTCTGAACTGACTTCACGTGTGGCAAGTTCAAAGGGTTGCAGAACCTTGCACAACGTTGAAATCATTCTCCACTGCACTTGAGTCAGGTGCATTCCCCCTCCTTTGAATATATCGTAGGCAGATGTATAGGCTTGAATGGCCTTTTGCTGCTCCTCCATCCTCTGAAGCATATAGAGGGTTGAATTCTACCTCGTTACCACCTCTTGTTTCAGATGACGGCGGGGCAGGTTCAGGAGTGTTTGCTGGTGCTCCAGTCTTCGGCACGCGGTGGCTGAATGCCGAAAGTGGCCCGCAATTCTTCAGGCCACCGACAGCATCTCTTGCACGCCCCTGTCGTTTTTTAAATAATTTTGCACCACCAAATTCAATGTATGTGCAAAACATGGGACGTGCTGGAATTTGCCCACATGTAATGCACGCACAATATTGGTGGCGTTGTCCGATGTCACAAATCTCCAGGAGAGTCCAATTGGGGTAAGCCATTTTGCGATGATGTTCCTTAGTTTCCGTAAGAGGTTGTCAGCTGTGTGCCTCTTATGGAAAGCGGTGATACAAAGCGTAGCCTGCCTAGGAACGAGTTGGCATTTGCAAGATGCTGCTACTGGTGCCGCCGCTGCTGTTCTTGCTGCAGGAGGCAATACATCTACCCAGTGGGCTGTCACAGTCATATAGTCCTGAGTCTGCCCTGCTCACAGTGTCCACATGTCCATGGTTAAGTGGACATTGGGTACAACTGCATTTTTAGGACACTGGTCAGTCTTTTTCTGACGTCTGTGTACATTCTCGGTATCGCCTGCCTAGAAAAGTGGAACCTAGATGGTATTTGGTACTGGGGACACACTACCTCAAGAAAATCTCTAAGTCCCTGTGAACTAACGCCGGATACCGGACGCACGTCTAACACCAACACAGCTGCCAAGGCCTGAGTTATCCGCTTTGCAAAAGGATGACTGCTGTGATATTTCATCTTTCTCGCAAAGGACTGTTGGACACTTACTGGAAGTAGTACAAGTGGTCTTCCGACTTCCCTTTGGGATGATGATCGACTCCCAGCAGCAACAACAGCAGCACCAGCAGCAGTAGACGTTACACTCAAGGATCCATCGGAGGAATCCCAGTCAGGAGTGGACTCGTCAGACTTGCCAGTGACATGGCCTGCAGGACTATTGGCGTTCCTGTCTAAGGAGGAGGAAATTGACACTGAGGCAGTTGGCGGTGTGGTTTGCAGGAGCTTGGGTACAAGAGGAAGGGATTTAGTTGTCAGTGGACTGCTTCCGCTGTCACCCAAAGTTTTTGAACTTGTCAATGACTTCTGATGAATGCGCTCCAGGTGACGTATAAGGGAGGATGTTCCCAGGTGGTTAATGTCCTTACCCCTACTTATTACAGCTTGACAAAGGCAACACATGGCTTGACACCTGTTGTCCGCTTTTCTGTTAAAATAATTCCACACCGAAGAGGTGATTTTTTTTGTAATTTGACCAGGCATGTCAATGGCCATATTCATCCCATGGACAACAGGTGTCTCCCTGGGTGCCTGACTTAAACAAACCATCTCACCATCAGAATCCTCCTTGTCAATTTCCTCCTCAGCGCCAGCAACACCCATATCCTCATCCTGGTGTACTTCAACAGTGACATGTTAAATTTGACTATCAGGAACTGGACTGTGGGTGCTCCTTCCAGCACTTCCAGGGGGCGTGCAAATGGTGGAAGGCGCCACCTCTTCCCGTCCAGTGTTGGGAAGGTCAGGCATCGCAACCGACGCAATTGGATTCTCCTTGGGGATTTGTGATTTAGAAGAACGCACATTTCTTTGCTGTGCTTTTGCCATCTTAATTCTTTTCAGTTTTCTAGCGGGAGGATGAGTGCTTCCATCCTCATGTAAAGCTGAACCACTAGCTATGAACATAGGCCAGGGCCTCAGCCGTTCCTTACCACTCCGTGTCGTAAATGGCATATTGGCAAGTTTACGCTTCTCCTCAGATGCTTTTAATTTAGATTTTTGGGTCATTTTACTGAACTTTAGTTTTTTTTATTTTACATGTTCTCTACTATGCCATTGGGCATCGGCCTTGGCAGACGACAATGATGACATTGAATCGTCTCTGCCATGACTAGTGGCAGCAGCTTCAGCACTAGGTGGAAGTGGATCTTGATCTTTCCCTATTTCACCCTCCACATTTTTGTTCTCCATTTTTTTATGTGTGGAATTATATGCCAGTAATATTATGATATCAATAGCAATGGCCTACTGTACTGTACAACTATATACTGTTGGTCACCAAAGTGCTGCACTGTACTACTATATATACTGCTCACAAAAATGCAGCACAGATATGGAATGTATACTTGTAGTGACACGGAGCTGCAAGATACAGCAATGGCCTACTGTACTGTACAACTATATACTGTTGGTCACCAAAATGCTGCACTGTACTACTATATATACTGCTCACAAAAATGCAGCACATATGTGGAATGGATACATGCAGTGACACAGAGCTGCAAGATACAGCAATGGCCTACTGTACTGTACAACTATATACTGTTGGTCACCAAAATGCTGCACTGTACTGCTATATATACTGCTCACAAAAATGCAGCACAGATATGGAGTGGATACTAGCAGTGACACAGAGCTGCAAGATACAGCAATGGCCTACTGTACTGTACAACTATATACTGTTGGTCACCAAAATACAGCATACTGAGCACAGATATTTGCAGCACACTGAGCACAGATATGGAGCTTTTCAGGCAGAGAACGTAGATATTTGCACTTGCAGCACACTGAGCACAGATATTTGCATCACACTGAGCACAGATATTTGCAGCACACTGAGCACAGATATGGAGCTTTTCAGGCAGAGAACGTAGCCACATCCTCTCTGTTCAATCTCCAATGCACGAGTGAAAATGGCGGCAACGCGCGGCTCTTTATATAGAATACAAATCTTGCGAGAATCCGACAGCGGGATGATGACGTTCGGCCGCGTTCGGGTTATCCGAGCAAGACGGGAAGATCCGAGGCTGCCTCGGAACCGTGTAAAATAGGTGAAGTCTGGGGGGGGGTTTGGATCTTGACAAACTGAACCCGCTCTAATTTTGTTTTGTTTTTTAAGTTGTTGTTCAAAAACAGATGGTGCGATCATACACTGATATACCTTAACCTTGGAGTTCAGATTGTATCTCTTTGAAAGTTTTCCTTGGCTGTTTTTTTTTTTATCATTCACACTACCCTTCTGTTTAATATGGGGTTGATTTTCCTCTTGTGGCGCCATCCAGAGAGTTTAGCTATATCCCATGGGCTTCAAACTTCTTAATAATATTTGCAACTGTAGTCAATGGTCTGCTAGGATAAGGTCTTATAGTCTTTACCTTAAAGTGTTTCTCTCCTTTGCTTTCTCTGGTCAATGTTCAGTGTGGTGCACAAGATGATACCAAACAGCACAGTGACTACTTTTCTCAATTAAAATAGGTTCAATGACTGATTAAAAGATTGAACATATGTGTGATGCTAATTCAAGAAAGCAATTAGCTTGCAATATCACTATAATCCAATTGTTTAATATCTTTTCTAAGTGGTACCAAAAAATCCGTACAGCCCACTTTTGAATATCTGTGAACAATAAGCACTAATTTATCTGTTTTCAGATTTCTTTGCTTTGTCCTATAAAATAGCAAAGGCATTCAGTTATCAGTTATATTAGACAATAGCTTTTCATTTCATCACTTTTCAGGAGGATTCAAGCATTGTTTTAATGAGCTGTATGGGTGCCAACATATTTGTCCATGTATGTACAGTGTATATCATTTTATACAGTGTACTTGATAAATGCTAGCCAGCAGCTGATTGGTTGCTATGACCAATGTATCAACTCTTTAGAATATTTGATACATTTCCCCCATTTGTCACTCTGCAGAGAATACTGCTGTATCTGTACATTAATAATGGGCGGAGGGGGAGGGGGGGGGGATCTCAGTCGTAGAGATATGTGCTTGTCTTGGAAGTTACTGTAGTTTATCAGTAACAGAAAACAGACAGAATGTTCATTGCCATTTTAAGGACATTGTACAGTGTTTGGTGTGAAGCTGACCTTTATAAGAGTCTACATGATGTGGCTAAACTGACTTGAAGCGCTTTGTACAAGCTACTGTATGTGACTGAAATCTTTATTTGGATTCAGAAAGCATACATTGTTTCTTGTACAAGTATGAAATCATATATATTTCAGTTTTGGAATGTATATAGATTAATCTTACACAATACTCACACATTAGAGGCCTTATTCAGGTTAATAACCTATAGTAACTGTTGTAGAACTGCAAGACCCAGCATAACCTGCCAGTAGAAAGCTTTAATATACGAGTATAAGCACAGAATGTGCTCATTAAAAATATTAGAAATGTGCTGGTTTCACATACTGTATAAAAAAGTTGTAGATTTGTGTAATTGAACTGTGCATGCACAAATAACAGACAATAGCAAGTGGGTTTTATCGATGGACATTTATAGTCATGCCACAATATACACTGACAAATATATTTATAGACATGCCACATTATATAGTGACAAATACATTTTAAAATGTGCCACAATATATAGTGACAAATATTTCTAGACATGCCACAATACAATATATAGTGACAAATACATTCACCGGGCCGTCTCTTCCATTAGGCAGCTTTAGGCGGCTGCCTAGGGGCGCCGGCCCTTGGAGGGCGCCACTGAATTCATCAAGCAATAAATTGAAGGATGTCTAAGTACAAGACATCCTCCTTTTACACTGCACTGGCAGCGGTTGCTGTGGGTCTAATCAGGTACAGCTGTCACTGTCAGGCTACGCTGTATAGTGCCTCAGCACTTCATCTGTGCTGACACATGTATCATCAAGTCATGTGCAGGCACATAGGAGGCAGATGTAACTTTGGCTCCCGAGGAGTGCCCCCATGCAGAGGCATGACATGCGTGACACCCGGTGCGGCTCCTGTTTAAAAGGGAGGGGTGTTGTCAGTAGGGGCATGGCTTCGTGAGATGGGGTGTGGTTTTGAGACAAGGAGCGTGGCTACACTTCTCGACCCCCCCATTTCCATCACTATGTGGGTATGGGAGGTGTTGGATGACCACGGAGACTGCAGTGCCGGCTTCTTCATGGTGACAATAGCTGGGCACTGCACATAATGTTACAGTGCAGCACCCGGCTGCTGTCACTGATCAGGAGCCGACACTTTGGTGACACCCCACGGCGGGTGACACCCGGGTGCGGACCACACCCTCCACACCCCCACAAAATGTTGACATAGCATTCCTACAAGAGTCCCATCTAGTTCCCGCTGAAGTATCAAAATTAAACATTTTAGGCTGGGCTGTCCTAGGTTCTAGTTCCTATAATTCTAAGGCCAGAGGTGTAATCATCCTAATCAAAAAGCATATTCCCTATGAAGATTTGACGATCTGTTCTGATACATCAGGTAGGACAGTGCTGCTGACCCTTAAGATTTACGGACAGCCCCTGACACTTTGTAATGTATACGCACCATCAACCTACACCAAGAGATTTCTTCAATCACTTATTGCCTTACTGACCCCACACCTTTCTCCTCTATCATACTGTGCGGTGACTTTAATCTGGTAACGTCCCTTTTGTTAGATAGATCTTCCACCCCTTCCAAAGGCCTGATCCTCCCTAAACTGGGCATGCCTTTACTCGCAGATAGACTCTCATTGGTGGATGTTTGGAGGGCCCTCCATCCCACTGATAGGGAGTATACCTGCCTATCCTCAGCTCACCACACCCTGTCCCGAATTGATTACATATTCACATCCCACACCCTCTTTCCTAGCATAGTAGATGCTCTCATTGCTCTAATATCCCTCTCAGATCATGCCCTTGTGACGGCCTCTATCCAAATCTCGGAGCAGCAGGATTTCCCCAGGCTGTGGAAATTCCCCTCCTACTTGTCCAAGTTGTTGAAATTCCGAAATAGACTTGAAGCTGCCTGGGACACATATGCCTTGGATAATGCATTACATGCAGACTCTGACCCAATGCTCTTCTGGTTATCTGCCAAATCCGTACTGCAGGGGGAGATAATATCTTATGTGGCCAGTTCACGCAGAAGACACACTGAACACTACTTGGAGTTCCAGTCAGCCCTGACCTCAGCCTTTCAGCAGTTCAAATCCACACCAAATTATGTCACTAAACATAAGTATCTCTTGGCAAAAACACACTTTGACGAATTTTTGTTGACACTTGGAGATAAATATATGTTCAATGTCAGTTATCGGTTTCACAAATTTGGAAACAAAACGGGTAAGTTGCTTTCTAACCTCTTGCGTGGCTCTCACCCTCCCCTGACCACACGACCACTGATGACAGACTCGGGCAGATTGACTGCCACTAATGCAGAAATCTCTGCAGTCATGCGCTCCTTTTACACAGATCTCTATTCCCCTACGGTCCCCCCCCCCCCCCCCCCCCCCGGACTCCCTTGGAGATCCTGCTTCTCCTGATACTTGGGACTCCTTGCCAACACCTAAACTGTCTTTGGAGCTTAGTCAATCTTTGACATCCCCGATTACCCTGGAGGAGATCCGCCAGACTATTGGTCATTTCAAGCGAGACAAAGCCCCGGGTCCCGAAGGTTTCTCTGCCAATTTTTACAAGCTGCTCTTGCCAAAAATTGAGACCCCATTGATGCATGCGCTTAATTCTATGCTTACATCACGAACTCTCCCTCTACATTTCAACTCGGCCATCCTTAAGGTTTTACCGAAACCGGGCAGGGACCTCACCCTACCGGGATCCTACCGTCCCATCTCTCTACTAAACCTCGATTATAAGTTGCTGACCAAAATTCTGGCTGATCGTTTAAAATTGCTCCTTCCCCATATCATTCACCCAGATCAAACGGGCTTTATATGGGGCAGACATTCGGAAATCAATATCAGACGTGTGTTGTCAGCGGTACAGGCATCCTCCGCCTCCTCTGACCCCGCTTATATCCTTTCCCTCGATGCGGAGAAGGCGTTTGATCTGGTTGAATGGCCCCCCCTATATCACTCCCTAGCACGCTTTGGTTTCTCGCCGGAATTTATAGAATGGATTAAACTCCTGTACACACATCCCCAAGCCCAGGTATCCTGCAACGGTGTCTTGTCTGCTCCCTTCCCAATTGGCAGTGGTACACGGCAGGGATGCCCACTGTCCCCATTATTGTTCGATATAGCTCTGGAACCACTGGCGATAGCCTTGCGAGTATCCAGGAGTTTCCAGGGAGTCCGGATTGGAGATGTGGAGCTCACGGTGGCATTATTCGCAGACGATATGCTTCTTTTCATTTCTAACCCTGACGTCTCCATCCCAGAGATTCTCCACTTAATATCGTCCTTTGGGAAAACCTCGGGCTATCGTATCAATGTTTCCAAATCTGAGCTGCTACCCCTGGGAACCCCCCAAGCACCCACCACCCAACCCGCCTCTACCTTGACGCTGATGTTTAAGACTGTTCTGGATAAAATCACTTACTTAGGTATACAAATCCCCTCAGACTTATCCACCTTATACGAGACCAACTTCACACCCATGCTACATAAACTTACCACCACCCTTGACTCTTAGAAACTTTTGCCCCTCTCACTTTTGGGCCGAGTGGCTGTTCTTCAAAGTGTGTTTTTCCCACGTTTATATTATCTCATGCAAATGTTACCCATCCGCCTTCACACGAGGGACCTGGCCTACATTCGCAAGATCCTTACCAAATTTCTCTGGAAAGGCAAGAGACCCCTCATCGCCTTCAAAAAACTGACTGCTCCCCGAACTGCGGGGGGAGTCGGCTTGCCTGACTTCCTCTCATATTCCTTGTCTGCCCTTTTTCGTTGGGCTGCTGACTGGCTGACGGAAGGCTGCGCTTTCACGGACCCAGCTCTAGATGAGGCCATGTTCTCTCCCTTTTCTCCCAGCGCACTCCTTCATTCTACCCCGAAATCTATCCCTCCCCACATTCTTAGCTCCCCACTATTCCATGATATCTACTATGCATGGCTTAAAATAAACAAATTGCTTCACAGGAATCACAGGTTCACAATGCAAGTTCCTCTCTGGGGTAATCCTGCGTTCCCTCCATCTCTTACAAACTCTACCTTTAAACTCTGGAGGGCTAAGGGACTGTCATGTTCCTCCAAGGTCTATGACCCGGGAGGACATTTTGTCTTATTCTCTCACCTCCAGGATAAGTACGACATCCCACAATCACATTTCTACATGTATTTACAAGCTCGACACTACCTTACCTCCATTCTCCATTCTATGGGTCACACTTCACCCCCATCTAGCCCCCCAGATCCATTACAAACAGTGATATCCTTGTGTGAATGTGTACCATTTCGCACTAGGATGCTGTACAACCTCCGCACTGACATAACCTCGTCCCCTAGATGGTCCATGTTACTCTCGCAATGGCAGAAAGATATTCCCTCCCTGACTGACTCCACAGCTCTAAGCACATATTATTGCTCCACTATGAAAGCCCTGTCCTCTGCTTATTTACAGGAAGTCCATCTCCGGACCCTGCAAAGGGCCTGTGTCCCTCAATTCCACCATGCCCGATACAACCACCTGATATCAGGGGAATGCCCTAAATGCGGTTACCACTCAGCAACTTTCTACCACAATTTCTGGGAATGTGGGCACATTAGGAAATTCTGGGGAAAGGTACTCTCCTGTATCAACACTCTGCTCCACACCCGAGTCACACCTGACCCTTTAGCTTGTTTATGTGCGAATTTCTCTCAGTGGGACTTGGGTACTCAAGGATATAGACACATACCGTTGCTGACCATATTGGTCACAGTGTCCAAAAAGATCATTCTCACCCACTGGGTCTCCAAATCGAAACCTTCACTATCGGAAGTACACAGGAAAATGTTACAAATATTACACTTTGATCGTAGATCTGCATTGGTAAATATAGAAACTGATGTTGTTAAATTCTATGCTAGATGGGAAAAATATATTGACTTACTCCCTCTTCCCACGCAAGCTCACATATTCACGGTTTTCGAATCGACTGAATGGTACCTGCTCCAACAGCTTTCGCTACAGTCTCCATCACCATAGTTGAACACCTGAACTAGCAACACCCCCACCCTCCCCTCACCTTTGTACCCCTTATGTGTGTCCCTCCCCCAGGTTTAGTTTAGTATAGTCTAATTGACATAACAGGTTTATTATTATACTGAAATGCATTATCTGTTTTTTCAAGGCATCTATGGAAGGCCTCACCCTCGGAGTCTTAAAATATGACCGTTCGTTTGTCTCTGTTATTTTGACTTGGGGCCTGTCTTAACTGCCTCTACACTGTATGCACTCTTATTGCTTGTCACTACTGTTCCTGCTACTCATTTCGTCCACATGTCACCTGCCTTACATGCCTGTTGTACCTTTTACACCTGATGCTTTATTACTTTATTAATCTGCAAAATCTCAATAAAACAGATTTATAAAAAAAAAAAAAGATGGATAGAAATTCTCAAGGTCATCAAAAACTCTGGGATATACAGTAGCACTAGGGTTATAGCCTTTCAAAAACCGCTGCACCCCTCCTGTAGAGACTCCGGACACCTGGAGTACGATAGTCTAAATACAGAAACAGAAGAAGGGGGCACATATAGTGCAAATCACTTTTATATAAAACAGATTAAATCCCTTTGGCAACAAATCCACATTAACACATAAGATAACTGTGACATAGAATTCACATTAAATGAATGAGACTCGTACCGAGGTTCTCACCCGTGTGGACTGGTTACCACATGATGTATACAGAATAAAAGCTACAATTTCTGCCTACCAGTAAGGGCTGTACTGCACTGGGAACCGGGACCTCACACCACGCCAGCGGCTTACGGGACAACGCCACGGCTTATCGGGAAACCAACAAAGGCAGGAGGCACAAACCGGTGGTCAGCTTGGAGGCGGGTACGTATAGCAGGCCACGCCTCTACGCATTTCGCATGTAGCTTCGTCAGTAGGTAACCTTGCCCGAAGCATGGTGAGCGAAGCAAGCTATGCGAGGGGACACGGTGCACTAATTGGGGTTCCCGGTCACTCTATGGAAAAAATACACAATTATTAAAAAAAAAACTCATGTCGACCTTCTGTCAAATCGACCTTGTACATGTCAACCTAGAGACACTATCGACCTAGAAACCATGTTGACCTACTTACTGTCGACCATTAGTGGTCGACCTAGACACTGTTGACCTAAGTGTGGTCAATCCTATGATCCACACCCATTGAGCTGCCTGGCTACACACACTACAGTGAAAGCAGCATGCTCCTCCACCGACATGTCCCTCAATGCGGATGTGCTTGGCTGCCCGCTATATCCTTTCATCCTCCCTCGGCTACTCCTTGCAAGCTGCGCGGCCAGTCAGTTACACTGAGAGCCGGTGCAGACTTTCAATGTTGTCAGTATGACGACTAAGCTGCTAGTGCCTGCTGCTGCGATGCGGATTGGTGTTTAAAATCTGATATGTGGTGGGCGGCAGGGGGCCCTTTTAGATCAGGGGGCCTGGGTACTTACCCCCTGCGACCCCCCTTAATCTGGCTCTGTCCTCCACTTTTCACAATAAGTTCTTGATTCTTTTTTTACCATGTGGCCAGGTCCATCTTAATGTATAGACAAACTGGGCAGATGCCCACTGCCTCGAGATTCTAGGGGCCTTTAAGTAGGGGCAGACTGAGCCAGAATCAGAGCAGCCAAGCAACATTCTCTACCTGCCTCCCAGGCAGTAGCAAGGTGCTGAATGGCTGTCTGCTTGCTGATTGGTGGATGGCTGGTCCTATCCACCATTTAGAGTGCAGCATTCTCTGATTGCCTCTAGGCTGCAGCCAGAGAGCGAATGGCTGTCAGCTTGCTGATTGGTGGATGGTTGGAGCTTAAAAGCAATCAGAGTGCAGACAGCTATTCACTGCATGGAAACATGAAACATGGAAACAGGACCGCAGGAGGAGAACATTATGATTTCTTTTTTTTTTATTTATCCCTGTGTATGGGTGGGTAGGGGCTCCAGTGCATTGCTTTGCCTAGGGCCTTCAGTACTGTTAAGATGGCCCTGCATGTGGCCCTTAATTGGTCGTGGCTGCAGGCTCCAGCTCCCTCTGACCCAAGGTAGATAAGGATTTGGGGATCTGAACTTTGAGATCCTCTCTCATATTGGAGTGAAGCATTCTAAATATTCTGTGCTGTGTTCATGAAAATTTGCTATCACGCCTGGGTGCCACAGATGCACCCTCAAAGGCTACAACATGGCCAATCAGAAGAGTATGAGGAGCTTCAGACTAAGCAAAAAGGTAATCACAATATTTACAATCTATGCCTAATTCTGTATGCTGAATTTTTTTTTTTTTTTTTTGAAAGATCTTTTTATTGATTTTTATAAGTATAAAGACAAAAATACAATAAGAAACATCAGGAAGTGTACAAAATACACATAAGAAGGGATGTCAAGTAAATAAATCAGCATCAAGATACATAAAATTTTAAAGACTTCCCCAGTAAAGAAATATTAGTAATAATCAGAAACTTCCCAAGTTTAGAAACAGTTGAAAGTGAGAAAAGTGGAGAAGGGAGTAGGGTGAGGGAGAACGAAGAGAAAAAGGGTGGGGGGGGGGGGAAGCGTCGGTTGGTCTAGGTTGCTTGTGATAATAAATTAGAGTATAGACAATTGAAGGTTCAAAAGGTCGTCAATGGTAGCTCTGCGTTAAAATGTGAAGTCCACGTCTTGACAAAAGAATCTGGCGAGTCATGTAATGTAGCTGTAATACGTTCAAGTTTATACGTAAACCAGATGGCATTAACAGTGGCGGGCAAATTGGGAGGAGTTGTGGATTTCCAATTTGCCGCTATTTGGCATTTTACCGTGTTCAAAATATGCTTAATCAATCTAAGTTGGGGGCGTGTAGTGCCAGGGATAGGGCGGGATAGCAATGAATAGAGGGGTGAACTGGGGATAGTTACGTCCATGACATGTAAGATTAACTCATGAATTTGACGCCAGAAGTGGCGAATCAGCGAACAGGACCACCAAACATGCAGCAAGGTTCCCCTGTGTCCACACTGTCTCCAACATCTGTCAGAACACGTAGGATAGATAGTGTGTAGTCTAGAAGGCACCAGGTACCATCGATAGTACAGTTTATAGGAATTTTCGGCAATACGGACCGATATAGAGCTCTTGGTGATTTCCTGTCTAATGTCAGCCCACTCCTCAATGGTTAAAGTTTCCCCAACATCTCTCTCCCAAGCCAATTCATGATTTTCCTTAGGGGGGAAATTGTGTGCGATCAGTGCCCTATAAATTCTTGATAACAACCCTTTCGTTACATAAGGCCCACGACACCAGGATTCAAGGGGAGTAGCTACTGCATGGTGAGTGGTTTTAGGGACGGAGGAATAGAAATGTCGTATTTGCAGATATTGGTAGAAAACTGAGGACAGTAACGAGAAGCGGGACTGTATGTCTGCAAAGGAGGGAAATGAAGAGAGAGGAGCTAGATCACGTAAAAAGAGAATATTGTGTATGGTCCAGTGTTTAAATGCCAGATGATTAGTACCCGGGGGGAAATCTAAATTATTCCATAAAGGGGTTAGGTAAGGTGTTTGAGAACGGAGCTGGTAAAAGCGGGTGCAGTAGTCTCAGATCGATAATGAGAAGCGTATCGTAGGCACTAGTGAAGTAGAAGCTGGGCGGGAGCGTGGCGGGCACCACAGAAGAGTAGAAGGTGAATACACGTCCAGTATGTGGGCTTCATGGGAAGTTCATATTCTCTGTGTGGGGGGCGAATGCCAGAGAACACAGGTAGCTAAGTGTGTGGCCCGATAATACCGCACAAGATCTGGTACACCTAGACCGCCTGCGGTACGATGTTGCTGGAGTAGTCGCATTTTAACTCTAGGCTTATTTCCAGACCAAATAAAGTTAGATAAGTCTTGTTGAAGATTTTTCAGTATTTTAATGGGGATATGGATAGGGATGGTTTGCCATAAATACAGTAGCCGTGGGAGCAGATTCATCTTGACCGCAGCAATACGACCAAACCAAGAGATAAACAATTTATTCCAAGTGGTCAGATCAGATTTAAGAGATGAGATAAGTCTCAAAAAATTGGCTGCATATAATGTTGAGTAGGACTTAGTTAAATATATGCCTAAGTATTTGAGCTTAGTGCTTTGCCATTTGAATGGGTAGGAAGAATGTAATAAGCGCAGATCGCGTAGAGGTATATGTAAGTCAAGAATCTCTGTTTTGTCAGTGTTGAGTTTATAATTAGATAGGCTACCATAGGTCTGAACCTCCTCAAAGAGGTGGTGTAGAGAGGTGTGTTGGTCGGTTAGAGTCAAAATAACATCATCCGCATAAAGGGCTATTTTGTACTCGTGAGTGCCCACTAAAATGCCGGAGATGTTGGGGTTCAACCTAATTTTTGCCACTAACGGCTCCATTACCAGGGCAAAAAGTAGGGGAGAAAGTAGACAGCCCTGACGGGTGCCATTTTTAATAGGCAGGGGCGCTGAGGACAGGACATTGACCAAAACAGAAGCAGAGGGGTTGTGGTATAGCGAGGTAATGGCATTATAGAATGCGCCACGTAATCCAATGTTCTGAAGGGTTTGTTGTATAAAAGGCCAGGCTACCCTATCGAAGGCTTTCTCTGCATCGAGGGTTTCCACCAGGGTCGGGAGGGATTCTTTATGGGTGAGGTGAATAAGATCAATAAGTCGTCGGGTGTTGTCCGCTGCTTGCCTATTAGGGATAAAACCAGCTTGGTCCGGATGAATCAGTGCCGGAAGATAGGGGGCAAGTCTATTTGCGAAAATTTTGGCAAATAATTTCAAGTCCGTATTCAAAAGTGAGATAGGCCTGTAATTTTTCATTTCTAAGTGATCACGGTCGGGCTTGGGGATGACTATAATATTGGCCCTGGTGGTGGCCTCGTCAAGAGAGCCCTCCGCCATTAGTGAATTAAAGAGAGAATGTAGCATAGGGAGGAGGGACTGAGCAAACTTCTTGCAATAGAAAGCGGTATAACCATCTGGGCCCGGGGCGGAAGAACGGCGTAGCATCTTAATTGTAGCAAGAATCTCTTCTTGTGTGATAGGAGCGTTGAGGGAGTCTATGTCTAAGGCAGAAAGTTTCGGCAGGTGACAAGAGGATAAATATTGTTGAATAGCAGAAATGTGGTGCGGGTAAGTAGAGACATCGGAAGAGAGATTGTAAAGGGAGCTATAGTAGTTGTGAAAATGTGAGGCCATCAGTTTAGGGTCACAAGTCGTGGAACCATCAGAGCCCTTCAGGGCTAGTATGCGGTTGAGGGTACGTTTAGCGCGTAATCGACGGGCCAGCAGAGTATCTGCTTTGTCAGATTTCTCATAAAATTTCTGACGGATCCACAAAAGTGACTTGATCGTTTTCTTGGTGAGGATTTGTGATAGTTGCCCTTTTAGTGAGAGAATTTTCAAGTATAGTCGTTTTTTGGGAAAATATTGGTGACGTAGAGTTAAAGAAGCTAGTTCAGCTTCCAGGTCGTCAATACGATTAGCTTCAGTCTTTCTCTGGGTGGAAGATAGATTAATGAGAAGGCCTCGCATAGTGGCTTTATGAGCTTCCCACAAGATAGCAGTAGATATATCAGGTGAAGCGTTATCAGTAAAATAATTGAGGATCGCATCATCAATTTGAGAAATATTGGAGGGTTTAAGAAGGAGCGATTCATTAAGACGCCATGATCGCGCGGACGGGGATTTGTGAGGGGTGGCCAAATCTACGGTAATCGCATAGTGGCCCTCATTCCGAGTTGTTCGCTCGCAAGCTGCTTTTAGCAGCATTGCACACGCTAAGCCGCCGCCTACTGGGAGTGAATCTTAGCTTAGCAAGATTGCGAACGAAAGATTCTCTAAATTGCGAATAGAAATTTCTTTGCAGTTTCTGAGTAGCTCGATACTTACTCTGCCACTGCGATCAGTTCAGTCAGTTTAGTTCCTGGTTTGACGTCACAAATACACCCAGCGTTTGCCCAGACACTCCCCTGTTTCTCCAGCCACTCCCGCGTTTTTCCCAGAAACGGTAGCGTTTTTTCACACACTCCCATAAAACGGCCAGTTTCCGCTCAGAAACACCCACTTCCTGTCAATCACACTACGATCACCAGAACGAAGAAAAAACCTCGTAATTGCCGTGAGTAAAATACCAAACTTCTTAGCAAATTTACTTGGCACAGTCGCAGTGCGAACATTGCGCATGCGCAGTTTGCGGAAAATCGATGCGATGAAAAAGAACGAGCGAACAACTCAGAATGAGGGCCCGTGATCATACCAAGTGGTCGAAATTATCTGAGCTCCTAAAAGGGTTTGCGTGGAGTCACGATCCACAAAAACATAGTCGATACGAGTGTATAAATCATGTTGTGGGGAATAATGTGTATAACCTCTAGATGATGGATATAGTGTTCTCCAGCTATCATATAAATCATGAGAGGTGATACATGACTGCAAGAGTCTCTAAAGTTTCGTGTGGGGGGAGGGCCCCGAGCTTTGGTGGGATCTATCAAGGGAGGGGACCAGCGTAGCATTAAAATCACCAGCCACAATGACCCAGGAGTTCGAGAATTTGGAGAGATGATCCGAGAACGCTCTAAAAAAGGACCCCTGCTGCATGTTTGGGGCATATATGAATGCCAAGGTGATAGGGGTTTGATTGAGAGTACCGGAGAGTATCGCGAATCTGCCATTATCATCAAGAACAGTATCCTGTTTAACTAGGGGAAGATCGCGATGGATTAAGATAGCAGTACCCCTACGTTTAGCTGACATCGTAGAGTAAAAGGCCTGTGGGTATTGCTTACAGTTCAGGGATGGATGGGGGGCCTTAAAGTGGGTTTCCTGTAAGAAAATTATGTCAGGTTTATGTTCGTTAAAAAAGTGAAGTGCCATGGAGCGTTTGGTTGGGGAGTTAAGGCCATTGACATTAAGAGATAATATTTTCACAGTCATGGGGGATAATAATCGTCAGAACATAGTACGAGAAGCAACCATCGACTAAATTAGCCAAAAAAGGTACAGGGAAACTCAAAAAAATAAAGGTAGTGGTGGTAATGGGGTAACAAAAAATTGAGAATAAACTCGAGAATTAGACCCTTTCCTACGAGCGGGTTGGGTCTAAGAGGGAAAGGGTGAGTGCCTACCAGGCAGACCCTTTGGTGTGGGGGGTAGCGCCAGTAGCAATAAACAGCAAGGAAAAGAAGCAGCATAGGAGAAAAGAAAGAATACACTCTGCGAGCCAGTGTAAGGGGTGTAGAGTGGATAGGTCAACAACCAAACAAAACAGCGTTATAAACGGATAAAGTAGCTATGACATAATAATTAACAAAATTACAATACTGTAACGAGATGTGGTATTAACAGTAAGACATAAAAACAAAAAACAGGTAGATGAAAAAGGAAAAATGAAAAGTCCAGCAAGGGTAATCCGAGTAAGCCGGACATATGTAACAGCACTAATGTCAGCATGGCCCATAGCCGTCCCTCAGAGGTAGCCAGTAGATCAGCCTTACCAATTCAAGGCACGACAACCATTGGATGAGTGAGACGAGTAGGGGCCAGCGAGCGCAATCCTCTAATAAAGGGCAGTCCAGAAAGCAACAAAAGTTAACTGCGCTGGACAGCGCAACAGAACCAGGTTGGAAATAGTAAACATAAGCAAATAAAACTATGTGTCTGTAATGGACATTTCGGCATCTCATTTAGTCGACCATTCCGGAGTTGGTGCCTTAGGTTTCCCAGGGAAAGTAGTGGCGAACTGATTCCGTATCTCATCAGGGAGGGAGTCAATAATGCCTAGGGACTTAAGGAGGTCATAGCCTTGGGTGGGGGTCTTGATGGAGTGGTGAGAAAAATCCTTAGAGACGTGAAGGTGGAATGGGAACCCCCATTTATATTTTATGGAGTAATCTCGGAGTACCCTGATGATTGGAGCAAGGTCTCGCCGTTTTCTGAGCGTGGAGGGAGCCAAGTCTTGATAAACCTGGAGTTGAGTTCCAGAATAATCAATGGATTGGCGTTCTCGGGCCGCTGACATGAATTTTTCTTTCGTCTTGTAGTAATGGCACCGCAAGATAACATCTCGAGGGGGTTGAGTAGGGGGCGGTCATGGGCGTAGCGCTCTATGTGCCCTATCCAGAAGAAAAAGTTATTTAGGAACCTCAGGTATCAAAGCTAGAAACAGGCCCTCTAAAAAGCTCGGGAGACCCTCCATGGTGACACTCTCCGGAATGTTACGGATTCGGATATTATTTCTGCGGTTCCGGTTATCCAGGTCCTCTAGGTGATCTCCATGTTGGTCAATATCCAAACGGCATTCAGCTAGTTCTTGTTCAACTACAGCTTGGTACTGGCAAACTTCGTCAAGTTTGCGTTCCAGAGAGTCAGTACGAGCACCCAGATCAGCGAGCTCAGTTCTGAATTCAGCAAGGACCGATCTCATTTCCGTCTGGATAGTTTTAGTGACAATTGCAACAATATCTTGGGTGGTGAGGCTAGCTTTCGGAGACGAGGCATCGTCAACATCAGATAGAGGATCCATTGTGGGGGAGGTGCGTGGAGTTACTCCCGCCTTATCCCATGCTCGGATAATACTAGGTTTAGCAAGAGCAGGAGTTTTACGATTTCTCTGCGACATATTAGAATGGGAGAGGGAGGTGGACAGTGGCAATAAGTAACTGCCTCGTGGATTATAGGACGTAAATTTGATAAACCACAGAAAGGGCTAGATATCTCGTGCCTCTAGGAGATCCCAAGACTAGAGAGAGGAATTAACCCCTATACACTACATGGCCGCAGGGTGATTTAGCATAGAAGAAACATTACGGTCGTTGTACACCGCCCAGGGTGAGATGGGTAGTAACAAAACGACCACAGAGCTCCCAGGTGTGGGGGGAAAAGCTGAATATTGGTGCGGCTAGTGGAGCAGCAATAGTCGATTTAGGGATATAGGTGTGGCAGTACAGTCACGGACCGGCCAGTGACTGTTACCGGTATAGCTAACAGGGGAGGACCCTCCACCGGCCCAACAGCTCCCGCCCCGCCTGCAGTATTCTCCGCAGGACAGTGTAGCAATCCTCAGAGTATAGGGGCCCAGTGAGAGGGGAGGGAGAGGGCGTGCTACGAAACCCACCCAAGACCCCGCCGGCAGCCAAGAAATTAACAGGAGGATAGCAAGGGAAAGGCCAGCAGTATCAGATAGCCCCGTACAGATATAATGTGTCGGGATGCTGTCAGCAGGAGGGGGACCCAGCCAGGAGGGGAGGGGGGGGTTTGAGTAGGAGAGGATACCTGTGCCCCCCACAGTAAGCAGGGCTGAAGCAATGGTTGCCGTTGGTGGGAGCCCAGGTGCCAGTGGATCAGTGCTGAGATGTCCAGGGAGGGCTGGTGTGAGCACCGGGGAGGCAGTAGTAGGCAGCGGATGGGCCGCGTCAGCCAGCAGCAGAGGATCCCAGACACGGCCAGCGATGTGCAGAGGCGCCGATCCATGTGCAGTGCCCAGGGAGATCCACAAGCAGCGTCCCGTCACCGTGGATTCCCGACGACCGAGGGAGAGAGGAAGCAGCCGGAAGGCGCAGGGCGGCAGGACACACACAGCGGGTCCTCGGGTGGTGAAGGTAAAATGGCCGCCACCAGCGGCCGGGTCCAGTCAGGCCGTGCAATCGCCGTCCTCCTCTAGCTACCCGGCACTCGCAGAGACAGGAGAGCAGAGGAGCAGGTTAGGGGGAGGGCAAGAGAGTCTCAGGGGTTAGCAGGATGCAGTGGGGGACCTCCGGAGACAATGTTGGCAAAATGTCTCTGGTACGGAAGTCCGGCCCGGGTCCACCCCAAACTCGAGGCCCCGGCTTCACTCTAAGGAGAAGGCCGCAGTCCGCAGGAGAGCACAGAGGCACTCCCCGACTCAGCGGGACTCTCTGTGAAGCAGCTGTATATAATATAAGGGCCCAGGAGAGGGTCATAAAGCCCCAAAGCACTGTAGATGTGGGGTAAAAGGTGTTATAAGCGGGAGCTCCAGGATAGCACGTCTGCTCCCATCTGCAGCCAGGCCACTCCCCCTGTATGCTGAAATTGTTAATGTACCAACAAACTGTGATTGTGACCCAGTTGCTGTACATCTAATTTGGTACAAATCACAGCTTTTATGTAATTTTCCACAAATTGGTTCATATTGAAAGTGAGGCTAATTACAAAAATGTTTCATAGGTGGGAGAAATGTACAGTCTTACCACTCAGGCCATAGACAGGCAGAAAGTTTTATTTATACTGAATAAATATCTTTGCTCCCAAATTCTTAAAAACTGACAAAAACTGTTGTTTAGACTGATCGGTTAAATCGGTTAGATATAACCAACATGGCTGGTTCTAATTCTTCCAGCGCCCCGGGCGGGCAAAAGGGGTGTGGCTTCATACAGGGGGCATGGTCAGTTACGCCCCCTGTACAGTAGTGAAATGATGTGCGCTGCGCGATGACGTCATCGCGCACCGCACAGCAAAGGTCCTCTCCACGAAGGGAAACTAGACGCTACGCGTCTAGTTCCCTTCACAGCGGGGGGCAGCAGGACAGAGCGGGCAGCAGGGGACACAGCAGCAGCGGATCTTGCCATGGTGCGGCGCCCTCCAGAAGGCAGCTCCCCGGGCAAAAGTCCTGCTTGCCCGTGGCAAGATCGGCTACTGATAACCAACTTATCTGAAGAACAGGTTTTGACTGTTTCTGGGGTTTAGGATCAAACTGCTGATTGTCATTTCCTCCAATACATTACAAGATTTTCATTCCGACCGACCAACTAGTTGGATGGCTGTATTAAAATTGGTCTAGTGCAGTCATTCCCAACCTCAGTCCTCAGGGCATATAATGCTGGGTACACACTGGCCGATATATCGGCTGTTCAATTGAATGGCTGATATATTGTGGGTCTGTCGGCCAGTGTGTACAAGTGATGTCTGTGATCGCCGTCGTTCACAGACATATCACGTCGGCCCTGCAGCACATCCCATGACCATTATATCTACACATGCTGCACCAGCCGTCAACGAGTGATGGATCAACTGGGAGGACGAATGTAAATGCCCGCTCAGTTCGTGATGTCAGGCACGACGGATCGGGCAATGTGTATGCCCAACACACTGCCCGATCCGCGTATAGATATATCTGCAGATCTATACATCTGCAGTTATACCTATCAGTGTGTACCCACCTTAATAGTACAGTTTTTAGTAGAGATGTGAGGCAGGCACTTTTCGTGTGTTGTGTTTTGATTTTGGTTCTGGTTCCATGCTCGTGTTTTGGATAACCACACCTTCGTGTTATGGTTTTGGGTTTGGATCTGGATGATTTTTGAAAACCCCCCCAGCTAAAATCACAGAATTTTGGGGGTAATTTTGATCCTATGGTATTATCAACCTCAATAACATTCATTTCCACTCATTTGCATTCTATTCTGAACATTGCACACCTCACAATAATGTTTTTAGGTCAAAAGGTTGCACCGAGGTGTCTGGATGACTAATCTAAGCGACACAAACACCTGGCCCAGCTAGGAGTGGCAGACAGGATGGCACTTAAAAAAACTAGGCCCCAAACAGCACATGATGCAAAGAAGAAAAAGAAGTGCAATGAAGTAGCTGTATGGCTATGCTAAGCGACACAAGTGTGCGGCACAAACACCTGGCCTATCTAGGCATGGCACTGCAGTTGCAGACAGGATGACACTTAAAAAAACTAGGCCCCAAACAGCAGATCATGCAAAGAAGAAAAAGAGGTGCAATGAGGTAGCTGTATGACTAAGCTAAGCGACACAAGTGTGTGGCACAAACAACATGGGACATGCTAGAATTTTCCCAGATGTAATACACACACAATATTGGTGGCACAGGAGAGCGTACCCCTAAACCACACACACACACACACACACACACACACACACACACACACACACACACACACACACACGGGAAAGCCTGTAAAATTAATTTGGATAATAATAACCCTTTTATTTGGAGTTATTATAATAATACGCAGCACAGGTGAGTGTACCCCTCCACCACAAAGGGCAAACCCTGTAAAAATTATTTGGATAATAATATAAGTAATGTATATAACCCTTTTATTTGGAGTAAATAATATACAGCACAGGACACCACCACTGGACTTATGGCAGCACAAGACACCACCACTGGACTGATGCAGCACAAGACAGCACCACTGGACTGGACTTATACGGCAGTACCCCTGGACTTATACTGCAGTACCCCTGGAGTTGTACGGCAGTGTCAGACAGAATGGCACTTTAAAAAACTAGTCCCAAAACAGCACATGATGCAAAGAAGAAAAAGAAGTGCAAGATGGAATTGTCCTTGGGCCCTCCCAACCGATGGAATTGTCCTTGGGCCCTCCCACCCACTCTTATGTTGTATAAACAGGACATGCACTCTTCAACAAACCCATCATTGCAGTAACAGGGTCTGCCACCTGCATTTGGCTGAAATGACTGGTTTGTTTGGAACCCACCAAAAAAGAAGCAATCAATCTCTCCTTGCACAAACTGGTTCTACTGAGGCAAGATGTTCACCTCATCCTCCGATTCCTCACCCCTTTCAGTGTGTACATCCTCCTCCTCACAGAGTATTAATTTGTCCCCACTGGAATCCACCATCACAGGTCCCTGTGTACTTTCTGGAGGCAATTGCTGGTACAGGTCTTCCCGGAGGAATTTATAATTAATTTTCATGAACATCATCTTCTTGACATTTTGTGGAAGTAACCTCCTATGCTGATCGCTGACAAGGTTACCAGCTGCACCAAACACACTGGAGGGGGGGGGGGGGGCAACTTAGGTAAAATAAAACCAGTTTGTGCAAGGGCATGGCCTCTTTTTCCTGACAGCATACATACGGACTGTCTGACATGCCTACTTGGATGCTGTCACTCATATAATCCTTCACCATTCTTTCAATGGTGACAGAATCATATGCAGTGACAGTAGACATGTCAGTAATCGTTGGCAGGTCCTTCAGTCCGGACCAGAAGTCAGCACTCGCTCTTGACTGCCCTGCATCACCGCCAGCGGGTGAGCTAGGAAATCTTAGCATTTTCCACGCAGCCCCAGTTGCGGGAGAAAAGGAAGGAGGAGCTATTGACAGGTCACATTCCGCTTGAGTTGACAGTTTTCTCACCAGCAGGTCTTTGCACCTCTGCAGACTTGTGTCTGCCGGAAAGAGAGATACAATGTAGGCTTTAAACCTAGCATCAAGCACGGTGGCCAAAATGTAGTGGTCTGATTTCAACAGATTGACCACCCTTGTATCCTGGCACCGAATGAAGGGCTCCATCCACAAGTCCCACATACTTTGCGGAATCGCTCCATCTTAGCTCCTCCTTCAATTTCTCCAGCTGCTTCTGCAAAAGCCTGATGAGGGGAATGACCTGACTCAAGCTGGCAGTGTCTGTACTGACTTCACGTGTGGCAAGTTCGAAGGGTGGGAGAACCTTGCACAAGACGGAAATCTTTCGCCACTGTGCTTGAGTCAGGTGCATTCCCCCTCCTTTGCCTATATCGTAGGTGGATGTATAGGCTTGAATGGCCTTTTGCTGCTCCTCCATCCTCTGAAGAATATAGAGTGTTGAATTCCACCTCGTTACTATCTCTTGCTTCAGGTGATAGCAGGGCAGGTTCAGGAGGGTTTGCTGGTGCTCCAGTCTTCAGCACGCAGTGGCAGAATGTCGAAAGTGGCCCACAATTTTTTGGGCCACCGACAGCATCTCCTGCACGCCCCTGTCATTTAAAAAAAAATTCTGCACCACCAAATTCATTGTATGTGCAAAACATGGGACGTGCTGGAATTTGCCCAGATGTAATGCAAGCTCAATATTGGTGGCACAAATCCCCAGGAGATTCTAATTGGGTAAGCAATTGGGGGTAATTCTGAGTTGATCGCAGCAGGAAGTTTGTTAGCATTTGGGCAAAACCATGTGCACTGCAGGGGTGCAGATATAACATTTGCAGAGAGAGTTAAATGTGGATGGGTTATTTTGTTTCTGTGCAGGGTAAATACTGGCTGCTTTATTTTTACACTGCTATTTAGATTTCAGTTTGAACATGCCTCGCCCAAATCTAATTCTCTCTGCACATGTTATAACGGCCTCCCCTGCAGTGCACATGGTTTTGCCCAACTGCTAACAAGTTTTCTGCTGCGATCAACTCGGAATTAGGCCCATTGTGCGATGATGTCCATCAGTTCCCGTAAGAGGTTGTCAGTGGTGTGCCTCTTACAGAAAGCGGTGATACATAGCGTAGCCTGCCTAGGAATGAGTTGGCGTTTGCAAGATGCTGCTACTGGTGCCGCTGCTGCTGTTGTTGCTGTTGGAGGCAATACATCTACCCAGTGGGCTGTCACAGTCATATAGACCTAAGTTTGCCCTGTTCCACTTGTCCACATGTCTGTGGTTAAGTGGACAGTAGGTACAACTGCATTTTTTAGGACACTGAGGACACTTTTACTGACGTCTCTGTACATTCTCGGTATCGCCTGCCTAGAGAACTGGAACCTAGATGGGATTTGGTACTGGGGACACACTACCTCAAACAATTCTCTAAGTCCCTCTGAACTAATTGCGGATACCGGACGCACGTCTAACACCAACATAGCTGTCAAGGCCTGAGTTATCCGCTTTGCAACAGAATGACTGCTGTCATATTTCATCTTCCTCACAAAGGACTGTTGGACAGTCAATTGCTTAGTTGAAGTAGTACAAGTGGTCTTCCGACTTTCCCTCTGGGATGACGATCGACCTCCAGCAGCAACAACAGCAGCGGCAGCAACAGCAGCAGTAGGCGTACCACTCAAGGATCCTCCCGAGAAATCCCGATTAGGAGAGGGCTCCTCAGTCTTGCCAGTGACATGGCCTGCAGGACTACTGACGTTCCTGACTGAGGAGGAAGTTGACGTTGAGGGAGTTGGTGATGTGACTTGCAGGAGCTAGGGTACAAGAGGAAGAAGGGAATTAGGTGTTAGTGGACTGCTTATGCTCTTACCCAAAGTTGCACAACTTGACACTGACTTCTGATGAATGCGCAGCAGGTGACGTATAAGGGAGGATGTTCCTAGGTGAATAACATCCTTACCCCTACTTATTACAGATTGACAGAGGCAACACACGGGCTTGACACCTCTTATCCGGATTTGTGGAGAAATAATTCCACACCAAAGAGGTGGCTTTTTTGGTATTTTTCCCAGGCATCACAATGGGCTTATTCATCCCACGGACAACAGGTGTCTACCCGGTGCCTGATTTAAACAAACCACATCACCATCAGAATCGTCCTCGTCAACTTCCTCCTCAGCGTCAGCAACACCCATATCCTCATCCTGGTGTACTTCAACAGTGACATCTTTAATTTGAATATAAGAAACTGGACTGTGGGTGCTCCTTCCAGCACTTACAGAGGGCATGCAAATGGTGGAAGGAGCCACCACTTCCCGTCCAGTGCTGGGAAGGTCAGGCATCACAACCGCCGACACACATGGACTCTCCTTGGGGATTTGTGATACCATCTTAGAACGCACAGTTCTTTGTTGTGCTTTTGCCAGCTTAACACTTTTCATTTTTCTAGTGGGAGTATGAAGGCTCCCATCGTCAGGTGAAGCTGAACCACTAGTCGTGAACATAGGCCAGCATTCCTTGCCACTCCGTGTCGTAAATGGCATACTGGCAAGTTTACATTTCTCCTCAGATGATTTCAATTTATTTTTTGGGGTCGTTTTACTGAACTTTTGCTTTTTGGATTTGACAAGCCCTCTGCTATCACATTGGGCATGGGCATCGGCCTTGGCAGATGACGTTGATGGCATTTCATTGTCTATGTTATGACTAGTGGCTGCAGCTTCAGCACTAGGAGGAAGTGGTTCTTGATCTTTCCCTATTTTATCCTCCAAATTTTTGTTCTCAATTATTTTTCTGGAGTTATATAACACAATATGCGGCACAGGAGAGCGTACCCCTACACCACACAGGGCAAACCATATAAAAATTATATTTGGATTAAATGTTAATAACCCCTTTATTTGGAGTAAATAATATACAGCACAGGACACTACCACTGGTCTGATGCAGGACAACACAGCGACACTGTAAGGGACTTATACAGCAGCACTGGACATATGGCAGCAGAGGACACCACCACTGTGACTGGTCACTGGACTGACTGATGCACAGGACAATACCACTGGTCTAATGCAGGACAACACAACGACACTGTAAGGGACTTATTATACAGCAGCACTGGATATATGGCAGCAGAGGACACAACCACTGTGACTGATCACTGGACTGACTGATGCACAGGACAATACCACTGGTCTAATGCAGGACAACACAATGACACTGTAAGGGACTTATTTTCTACAGCAGCACTGGACATATGGCAGCAGAGGACACCACCACTGTGACTGATCACTGGACTGACTGATGCACAGGACACTACCACTGGTCTGATGCAAGACAACACAACGACACTGTAAGGGACTTATTATACAGCAGCACTGGACATATGGCAGCAGAGGACACCACCACTGTGACTGGTCACTGGACTGACTGATGCACAGGACAATACCACTGGTCTAATGCAGGACAACACAATGACACTGTAAGGGACTTATTTTCTACAGCAGCACTGGACATATGGCAGCAGAGGACACCACCACTGTGACTGATCACTGGACTGACTGATGCAGAGGACACTACCACTGGTCTGATGCAGGATAACACAGCGACACTGTCACTGTAAGGGACTTATACAGCAGCACTGGACATATGGCAGCAGAGGACACCACCACTGTGACTGATCACTGGACTGACTGATGCAGCTAAGACACTACACTGGACTGAGCAGCACAAGACAGCACTATAATCGACACCCCACTTTCCCTCCCGCACAGATACTAAGGATGGAGACACGTCCTCTCACTACACTCTCCAGGACTGGTGTGAAAATGGTGGCGACGTGCGGCTCCTTATATGGAATCCAAACCCCGCGAGAATCCGACAGCGGGATGATGACGTTTTGCCTCATTCTGGTTTCCGAGTCAGGCAGAAAAACCTGAGCCGGACTCGGACCCGGGATTGAGACGTGAAGTTTGGTAGGGTTCGGTTCTCTGAGAACCAAACCCGCTCATCTCTAGTTTTTAGTGATAGCCATGCTTGAGTGACTAAAGTAGTATCCCAGTTATTTTGATTTATCTATCTGTTCTGAAGCCTGAATATCACTAAAGCATGCACTGTCACTTTGCCTTGAGGACTGAGGTTGGGAATGCCTGGTCTACTGTATGGCCAGCTGGTAAAGTCCAGTCAAATTTCTAACTGATTTAAATGTTTTGACCATCTCTAGACATAGCATAAAACAGTTTTTTATCTGCATTATTTCCACCTACAGTAATAATGAATTTTCACAATCAACTTAATATTATTGCAGAGGCGTCACCAGGAGTGTTGACACCCGGTGCGCACTTAGTATTACTCCCCTTGTGTCATAGGTACGGCCATCTGAAAAGGGGGCATGGACTAATAAATAGGGGGTGTGGCTTTGCGGGGATCCCTGTTACATCACTCCGAAGGGGTGTCCAGCATCTCCGGAGATGCTGGCTGCCCCCGGAGACTGGGCTAAGTGCAGTGCCGGCTCTTCACTCTGCAGCACCCAGCTCCTGTCACTGTAGAAGAGCCAGCACTTTGGTGTCATCCCATCTGTAAGTGACACCCGGGTGCGGGCCGCACCCCCGCACCTGGGTTGTTCTGCCACAGTATTACTGTATGTTGAGGAAATCAATGAAAAGATGAGTGTCAGTTTCTTTTAATGGATTATTTATATACTGTATAACAGCACAACAAGTAACAGCATCACTATACTTTCGCATTTTAAGCTCGAGACACCATATGGACACACATAAAATAGTTGTATCTGCATATTTGCTTCAACTTATTTTGAGTATAATAAATGATACATTTAAGTGGCAAATACAGTCAAGCTGCCTTCGTGGAGTGTGTTTAGACACTATTGACATTATCAGTGATGTCGGTGATTGTGGATGCAGCTGGGAGTCATCATTACCATATTGTGCGAGGTCTGTCGGAGCACTCTCAGATGGTCACAGCTGGAGTGGTTATTTGCATTTGATGTTTATAACCTCTAGTAATTGTCCTGTTTTTTAAGCAGCCACAAAATCAAAAAAAGGTTGGCATTAAGAGAACTAGGAAAAGTGGATAAGCATACCATGCTGATTCATTAATGATAGCACCTTTGTACATAAATCTCAATACGCATTATTAAAATATTGGAAAAAGGAAGCCTTCCCGCATTGAAATTGGATTTCTTTCCCTCCTTTATGCCATCGTCAAGTAGTATGGATTCTATAAATTAAATCAGATTTACAGTGGTGCTTTACATCATAATTTCTGTGACACAGCATATATTATAAACCACGCTGCTTAATGCAAACACTATATAAATTCTAGTTATATGTATTATTCTAAATTCATTGTTTCATGCCTGTCATGTTGGCATGAATATTATAATTTAGAATGCATATCTTTATTTATTTATTTTTGTTACTGCTCTAAGCATTATATTATATATATTACCTATGCTGTTGTCTTGTTCTTTGCTTAAGACTTTGGAGCGCTACTGTATATAAAAAACACTGATTTATATCTTCCCCATAAATGTCTGATTCCAAGAGAAGATACACCCTTTTTAGTCTATTTGAAGTTAATATTTAAAGAACATCAATCATGTTCACCTTTAAAATAAGAATTTACTTACCGATAATTCTATTTCTCGTAGTCCGTAGTGGATGCTGGGGACTCCGTCAGGACCATGGGGATTAGCGGCTCCGCAGGAGACAGGGCACAAAAGTAAAAGCTTTAGGACTAGGTGGTGTGCACTGGCTCCTCCCCCTATGACCCTCCTCCAAGCCTCAGTTAGGATACTGTGCCCGGACGAGCGTACACAATAAGGAAAGATTTTGAATCCCGGGTAAGATTCATACCAGCCACACCAATCACACTGTACAACTTGTGATCTGAACCCAGTTAACAGCATGATAACAGAGGAGCCTCTGAAAGATGGCTCACAACAATAATAACCCGATTTTTGTAACAATAACTATGTACAAGTATTGCAGACAATCCGCACTTGGGATGGGCGCCCAGCATCCACTACGGACTACGAGAAATAGAATTATCGGTAAGTAAATTCTTATTTTCTCTGACGTCCTAAGTGGATGCTGGGGACTCCGTCAGGACCATGGGGATTATACCAAAGCTCCCAAACGGGCGGGAGAGTGCGGATGACTCTGCAGCACCGAATGAGAGAACTCCAGGTCCTCCTCAGCCAGGGTATCAAATTTGTAGAATTTTGCAAACGTGTTTGCCCCTGACCAAGTAGCAGCTCGGCAAAGTTGTAAAGCCGAGACCCCTCGGGCAGCCGCCCAAGATGAGCCCACCTTCCTTGTGGAATGGGCATTTACAGATTTTGGCTGTGGCAGGCCTGCCACAGAATGTGCAAGCTGAATTGTACTACAAATCCAACGAGCAATCGTCTGCTTAGAAGCAGGAGCACCCAGCTTGTTGGGTGCATACAGGATAAACAGCGAGTCAGTTTTCCTGACTCCAGCCGTCCTGGAAATATATATTTTCAGGGCCCTGACAACGTCTAGCAACTTGGAGTCCTCCAAGTCCCTAGTAGCCGCAGGCACCACAATAGGTTGGTTCAGGTGAAACGCTGACACCACCTTAGGGAGAAACTGGGGACGAGTCCGCAGTTCTGCCCTGTCCGAATGGAAAATCAGATATGGGCTTTTGTGAGACAAAGCCGCCAATTCTGACACTCGCCTGGCCGAGGCCAGGGCCAACAGCATGGTCACTTTCCATGTGAGATATTTCAAATCCACAGATTTGAGCGGTTCAAACCAATGTGATTTGAGGAATCCCAGAACTACGTTGAGATCCCACGGTGCCACTGGAGGCACAAAAGGGGGTTGTATATGCAGTACTCCCTTGACGAATGTCTGGACTTCAGGAACTGAAGCCAATTCTTTTTGGAAGAAAATCGACAGGGCCGAAATTTGAACCTTAATGGACCCCAATTTGAGGCCCATAGACACTCCTGTTTGCAGGAAATGCAGGAATCGACCGAGTTGAAATTCCTCCGTGGGGGCCTTCCTGGTCTCACACCACGCAACATATTTTCGCCAAATGCGGTGATAATGTTGTGCGGTCACCTCCTTCCTGGCTTTGACCAGGGTAGGTATGACCTCTTCCGGAATGCCTTTTTCCCTTAGGATCCGGCGTTCAACCGCCATGCCGTCAAACGCAGCCGCGGTAAGTCTTGGAACAGACAGGGTCCTTGCTGAAGCAAGTCCCTTCTTAGCGGCAGAGGCCATGGGTCCTCTGTGAGCATCTCTTGAAGTTCCAGGTACCAAGTCCTCCTTGGCCAATCCGGAGCCACGAGTATAGTTCTTACTCCTCTCCGTCTTATAATTCTCAGTACCTTGGGTATGAGAGGAAGAGGAGGGAACACATACACTGACTGGTACACCCACGGTGTTACCAGAGCGTCCACAGCTATTGCCTGAGGGTCCCTTGACCTGGCGCAATACCTGTCCAGTTTTTTGTTGAGGCGGGACGCCATCATGTCCACCTTTGGTTTTTCCCAATGGTTCACAATCATGTGGAAGACTTCCGTGTGAAGTCCCCACTCTCCCGGGTGGAGGTCGTGCCTGCTGAGGAAGTCTGCTTCCCAGTTGTCCACTCCCAGAATGAACACTGCTGACAGTGCTATCACATGATTTTCCGCCCAGCGAAGAATCCTTGCAGCTTCTGCCATTGCCCTCCTGCTTCTTGTGCCGCCCTGTCTGTTTACGTGGGCGACTGCCGTGATGTTGTCCGACTGGATCAGCACCGGCTGACCTTGAAGCAGAGGTCTTGCTAGGCATAGAGCATTGTAAATTGCCCTTAGCTCCAGTATATTTATGTGGAGAGAAGTCTCTAGACTTGACCACGTTCCCTGGAAATTTCTTCCCTGTGTGACTGCTCCCCAGCCTCTCAGGCTGGCATCCGTGGTCACCAGGATCCAATCCTGAATGCCGAATCTGCGGCCCTCTAGTAGATGAGCACTCTGCAGCCACCACAGAAGAGACACCCTTGTCCTCGGAGACAGGGTTATCCGCTGATGCATCTGAAGATGCGATCCGGACCATTTGTCCAGCAGATCCCACTGAAAAGTTCTTGCGTGAAATCTGCCGAATGGAATCGCTTCGTAAGAAGCCACCATTTTTCCCAGGACCCTTGTGCAATGATGCACTGACACTTTTCCTGGTTTTAGGAGGTTCCTGACTAGCTCGGATAACTCCCTGGCTTTCTCCTCCGGGAGAAACACCTTTTTCTGGACTGTGTCCAGAATCATCCCTAGGAACAGCAGACGTGTCGTCGGAATCAGCTGCGATTTTGGAATATTTAGAATCCACCCGTGCTGTTGTAGCAGTACCCGATATAGTGCTACTCCGACCTCCAACTGTTCCCTGGACTTTGCCCTTATCAGGAGATCGTCCAAGTAAGGGATAATTAAGACGCCTTTTCTTCGAAGAAGAATCATCATTTCGGCCATTACCTTGGTAAAGACCCCGGGTGCCGTGGACAATCCAAACGGCAGCGTCTGAAACTGATAATGACAGTTCTGTACTACGAACCTGCGGTACCCTTGGTGAGAAGGGCAAATTGGGACATGAAGGTAAGCATCCTTGATGTCCAGGGACACCATATAGTCCCCTTCTTCCAGGTTCGCTATCACTGCTCTGAGTGACTCCATCTTGAATTTGAACCTTTGTATGTAAGTGTTCAAAGATTTCAGATTTAGAATAGGTCTCACCGAGCCGTCCGGCTTCGGTACCACAAATAGAGTGGAATAATACCCCTTTCCCTGTTGTAGGAGGGGTACTTTGATTATCACCTGCTGGGAATACAGCTTGTGAATTGCTTCCAATACTGCCTCCCTGTCGGAGGGAGACGTTGGTAAAGCAGACTTCAGGAACCTGCGAGGGGGAGACGTCTCGAATTCCAATCTGTACCCCTGGGATACTACCTGTAGGATCCAGGGGTCCACTTGCGAGTGAGCCCACTGCGCGCTGAAACTCTTGAGACGACCCCCCACCGCATCTGAGTCCGCTTGTAAGGCCCCAGCGTCATGCTGAGGACTTGGCAGAAGCGGTGGAGGGCTTCTGTTCCTGGGAAGAGGCTGTCTGCTGCAGTCTTTTTCCCTTTCCTCTACCCCGGGGCAGATATGACTGGCCTTTTGCCCGCTTGCCCTTATGGGGACGAAAGGACTGAGGCTGAAAAGACGGTGTCTTTTTCTGCTGAGAGGTGAGTTGGGGTAAAAAGGTGGATTTTCCAGCTGTTGCCGTGGCCACCAGGTCCGAAAGACCGACCCCAAATAACTCCTCCCCTTTATACGGCAATACTTCCATGTGCCGTTTGGAATCCGCATCACCTGACCACTGTCGTGTCCATAAACATCTTCTGGCAGAAATGAACATCGCACTTACTCTTGATGCCAGGGTGCAAATATCCCTCTGTGCATCACGCATATATAGAAACGCATCTTTTAAACGCTCTATAGTCAATAAAATACTGTCCCTGTCAAGGGTATCAATATTTTCAGTCAGGGACTCCGACCACGCCACCCCAGCGCTGCACATCCAGGCTGAGGCAATCGCTGGTCGCAGTATAACACCAGTATGTGTGTATATACTTTTTAGGACATTTTCCAGCTTCCTATCAACTGGCTCCTTGAGGGCGGCCGTATCAGGAGACGGTAACGCCACTTGTTTTGATAAGCGTGTGAGTGCCTTATCCACCCTAGGGGGTGTTTCCCAACGCGCCCTAACTTCTGGCGGGAAAGGGTATAATGCCAATAATTTCTTCGATATCAGCAATTTTTTATCGGGGGAGACCCACGCATCATCACACACTTCATTTAATTCTTCTGATTCAGGAAAAACTACGGGTAGTTTTTTCACACCCCACATAATACCCTTTTTTGTGGTACTTGTAGTATCAGAAATATGCAAAGCCTCCTTCATTGCCGTGATCATGTAACGTGTGGCCCTACTGGAAAATACGTTTGTTTCTTCACCGTCGACACTGGAGTCAGTGTCTGTGTCTGTGTCGACCGACTGAGGTAATGGGCGCTTTAGAGCCCCTGACGGTGTTTGAGACGCCTGGACAGGCACTAACTGACTTGCCGGCTGTCTCATGTCGTCAACAGTTTTTTGTAAAGTGCTGACACTATCATGTAATTCCTTAAATAAGACCATCCAGTCAGGTGTCGACTCCCTAGGGGGTGACATCACTAATACAGGCAATTGCTCCGCCTCCACACCATTTTCCTCCTCATACATGTCGACACACGCGTACCGACACACAGCACACACACAGGGAATGCTCTGATAGAGGACAGGACCCCACTAGCCCTTTGGGGAGACAGAGGGAGAGTTTGCCAGCACACACCAGAGCGCTATATATGTATAGGGACAACCTTATAAATAAGTGTTTCTCCCTTATAGCTGCTATATATGTTTTTATATGCCAAATTAGTGCCCCCCCCTCTCTTTTTTACCCTGTTTCTGTAGTGCAGGACTGCAGGGGAGAGTCAGGGAGACGTCCTTCCAGCGGAGCTGTGAGGGAAAATGGCGCTTGTGTGCTGAGGAGATAGGCTCCGCCCCCTTCACGGCGGCCTTTCTCCCGCTTTTTATGAGGTAAAATGGCAGGGGTTAAATACATCCATATAGCCCAGGAGCTATATGTGATGTATTTTTTACCATAAATAGTGTTTTCATTGCGTCTCAGGGCCCCCCCCCCCCCCAGCGCCCTGCACCCTCAGTGACCGGAGTGTGAAGTGTGCTGAGAGCAATGGCGCACAGCTGCAGTGCTGTGCGCTACCTTTCTTGAAGACAAGATGCCTTCTGCCGCCGATTTCTGGACCTCTTCACTCTTCTGGCTCTGTAAGGGGGCCGGCGGCGCGGCTCCGGGATCCATCCATGGCTGGGCCTGTGATCGTCCCTCTGGAGCTAATGTCCAGTAGCCAAGAAGCCCAATCCACTCTGCACGCAGGTGAGTTCGCTTCTTCTCCCCTTAGTCCCTCGATGCAGTGAGCCTGTTGCCAGCAGGACTCACTGAAAATAAAAAAACCTAAGTCTATACTTTTATTCTAAGCAGCTCAGGAGCGCTACCTAGATTGCACCCTTCTCGGCCGGGCACAAAAACCTAACTGAGGCTTGGAGGAGGGTCATAGGGGGAGGAGCCAGTGCACACCACCTAGTCCTAAAGCTTTTACTTTTGTGCCCTGTCTCCTGCGGAGCCGCTAATCCCCATGGTCCTGACGGAGTCCCCAGCATCCACTTAGGACGTCAGAGAAATAAAGTTATTCAATATCTCAGAATCATGGGTGTAGCTCTAGTGGGTTGCTATGAGTCCCAGAGGCATTAGGGGCTCCAGGCCCAGGTCGTATAGTTCTCTACCAAGTTACCGTAATGCCTATTAAGCAACTGGGTCTGACCTATGGCCTACATTGAAAAGGTGGACCTATAAGCACTAGAGATGAGCGCCTGAAATTTTTCGGGTTTTGTGTTTTGGTTTTGGGTTCGGTTCCGCGGCCGTGTTTTGGGTTCGACCGCGTTTTGGCAAAACCTCACCGAATTTTTTTTGTCGGATTCGGGTGTGTTTTGGATTCGGGTGTTTTTTTTCAAAAAACCCTAAAAAACAGCTTAAATCATAGAATTTGGGGGTCATTTTGATCCCAAAGTATTATTAACCTCAAAAACCATAATTTACACTCATTTTCAGTCTATTCTGAATACCTCACACCTCACAATATTATTTTTAGTCCTAAAATTTGCACCGAGGTCGCTGTGTGAGTAAGATAAGCGACCCTAGTGGCCGACACAAACACCGGGCCCATCTAGGAGTGGCACTGCAGTGTCACGCAGGATGTCCCTTCCAAAAAACCCTCCCCAAACAGCACATGACGCAAAGAAAAAAAGAGGCGCAATGAGGTAGCTGACTGTGTGAGTAAGATAAGCGACCCTAGTGGCCGACACAAACACCAGGCCCATCTAGGAGTGGCACTGCAGTGTCACGCAGGATGTCCCTTCCAAAAAACCCTCCCCAAACAGCACATGACGCAAAGAAAAAGAAAAGAAAAAAGAGGTGCAAGATGGAATTGTCCTTGGGCCCTCCCACCCACCCTTATGTTGTATAAACAGGACATGCACACTTTAACCAACCCATCATTTCAGTGACAGGGTCTGCCACACGACTGTGACTGATATGACGGGTTGGTTTGGACCCCCCCAAAAAAGAAGCAATTAATCTCTCCTTGCACAAACTGGCTCTACAGAGGCAAGATGTCCACCTCATCATCATCCTCCGATATATCACCGTGTACATCCCCCTCCTCACAGATTATCAATTCGTCCCCACTGGAATCCACCATCTCAGCACCCTGTGTACTTTGTGGAGGCAATTGCTGCTGGTGAATGTCTCCACGGAGGAATTGATTATAATTCATTTTAATGAACATCATCTTCTCCACATTTTCTGGATGTAACCTCGTACGCCGATTGCTGACAAGGTGAGCGGCGGCACTAAACACTCTTTCGGAGTACACACTTGTGGGAGGGCAACTTAGGTAGAATAAAGCCAGTTTGTGCAAGGGCCTCCAAATTGCCTCTTTTTCCTGCCAGTATAAGTACGGACTGTGTGACGTGCCTACTTGGATGCGGTCACTCATATAATCCTCCACCATTCTTTCAATGGTGAGAGAATCATATGCAGTGACAGTAGACGACATGTCCGTAATCGTTGTCAGGTCCTTCAGTCCGGACCAGATGTCAGCATCAGCAGTCGCTCCAGACTGCCCTGCATCACCGCCAGCGGGTGGGCTCGAAATTCTGAGCCTTTTCCTCGCACCCCCAGTTGCGGGAGAATGTGAAGGAGGAGATGTTGTTGACAGGTCGCGTTCCGCTTGACTTGACAATTTTCTCACCAGCAGGTCTTTCAACCCCAGCAGACTTGTGTCTGCCGGAAAGAGAGATCCAAGGTAGGCTTTAAATCTAGGATCGAGCACGGTGGCCAAAATGTAGTGCTCTGATTTCAACAGATTGACCACCCGTGAATTCTTGTTAAGCGAATTAAGGGCTCCATCCACAAGTCCTACATGCCTAGCGGAATCGCTCCGTGTTAGCTCCTCCTTCAATGTCTCCAGCTTCTTCTGCAAAAGCCTGATGAGGGGAATGACCTGACTCAGGCTGGCAGTGTCTGAACTGACTTCACGTGTGGCAAGTTCAAAGGGCATCAGAACCTTGCACAACGTTGAAATCATTCTCCACTGCGCTTGAGACAGGTGCATTCCACCTCCTATATCGTGCTCAATTGTATAGGCTTGAATGGGCTTTTGCTGCTCCTCCAACCTCTGAAGCATATAGAGGGTTGAATTCCACCTCGTTACCACTTCTTGCTTCAGATGATGGCAGGGCAGGATCAGTAGTTTTTGGTGGTGCTCCAGTTTTCTGTACGTGGTGCCTGTACGCCGAAAGTGTCCCGCAATTCTTCTGGCCACCGACAGCATCTCTTGCACGCCCCTGTCGTTTTTTTAAAAATTCTGCACCACCAAATTCAAGGTATGTGCAAAACATGGGACGTGCTGGAATTTGCCCAGATTTAATGCACACACAATATTGCTGGCGTTGTCCGATGCCACAAATCCACAGGAGAGTCCAATTGGGGTAAGCCATTCCGCGATGATCTTCCTCAGTTGCCGTAAGAGGTTTTCAGCTGTGTGCGTATTCTGGAAACCGGTGATACAAAGCGTAGCCTGCCTAGGAAAGAGTTGGCGTTTGCGAGATGCTGCTACTGGTGCCGCCGCTGCTGTTGTTGCGGCGGGAGTCCATACATCTACCCAGTGGGCTGTCACAGTCATATAGTCCTGACCCTGCCCTGCTCCACTTGTCCACATGTCCGTGGATAAGTGGACATTGGGTACAGCTGCATTTTTTAGGACACTGGTGACTCTTTTTCTGAGGTCTGTGTACATTTTCGGTATCGCCTGCCTAGAGAAATGGAACCTAGATGGTATTTGGTACCGGGGACACAGTACCTCCAACAAGTCTCTAGTTGGCTCTGCAGTAATGATGGATACCGGAACCACGTTTCTCACCACCCAGGATGTCAAGGCCTCAGTTATCCGCTTTGCAGTAGGATGACTGCTGTGATATTTCATCTTCCTCGCAAAGGACTGTTGGACAGTCAATTGCTTGGTGGAAGTAGTACAAGTGGTCTTACGACTTCCCCTCTGGGATGACCATCGACTCCCAGCAGCAACAACAGCAGCGCCAGCAGCAGTAGGCGTTACACGCAAGGATGCATCGGAGGAATCCCAGGCAGGAGAGGAATCATCAGAATTGCCAGTGACATGGCCTGCAGGACTATTGGCATTCCTGGGGAAGGAGGAAATTGACACTGAGGGAGTTGGTGGGGTGGTTTGCGTGAGCTTGGTTACAAGAGGAAGGGATTTACTGGTCAGTGGACTGCTTCCGCTGTCGGCCCAAGTTTTTGAACTTGTCACTGACTTATTATGAATGCGCTGCAGGTGACGTATAAGGGAGGATGTTCCGAGGTGGTTAACGTCCTTACCCCTACTTATTACAGCTTGACAAAGGGAACACACGGCTTGACACCTGTTGTCCGCATTTCTGGTGAAATACTTCCACACCGAAGAGCTGATTTTTTTGGTATTTTCACCAGGCATGTCAACGGCCATATTCCTCCCACGGACAACAGGTGTCTCCCCGGGTGCCTGACTTAAACAAACCACCTCACCATCAGAATCCTCCTGGTCAATTTCCTCCCCAGCGCCAGCAACACCCATATCCTCCTCATCCTGGTGTACTTCAACACTGACATCTTCAATCTGACTATCAGGAACTGGACTGCGGGTGCTCCTTCCATCACTTGCAGGGGGCGTGCAAATGGTGGAAGGCGCATGCTCTTCACGTCCAGTGTTGGGAAGGTCAGGCATCGCAACCGACACAATTGGAGTCGGACTCTCCTTGTGGATTTGGGATTTCGAAGAACGCACAGTTCTTTGCGGTGCTACTGCTTTTGCCAGCTTGAGTCTTTTCATTTTTCTAGCGAGAGGCTGAGTGCTTCCATCCTCATGTGAAGCTGAACCACTAGCCATGAACATAGGCCAGGGCCTCAGCCGTTCCGTGCCACTCCGTGTGGTAAATGGCATATTGGCAAGTTTACGCTTCTCCTCCGACAATTTTATTTTAGGTTTTGGAGTCCTTTTTTTACTGATATTTGGTGTTTTGGATTTGACATGCTCTGTACTATGACATTGGGCATCGGCCTTGGCAGACGACGTTGCTGGCATTTCATCGTCTCGGCCATGACTAGTGGCAGCAGCTTCAGCACGAGGTGGAAGTGGATCTTTATCTTTCCCTAATTTTGGAACCTCAACATTTTTGTTCTCCATATTTTAATAGGCACAACTAAAAGGCACCTCAGGTAAACAATGGAGATGGATGGATACTAGTATACAATTATGGATGGACTGCCGAGTGCCGACACAGAGGTAGCTACAGCCGTGGACTACTGTACTGTGTCTGCTGCTAATATAGACTGGTTAATAAAGAGATGTAGTATGTATGTATAAAGAAGAAAGAAAAAAAAACCACGGGTAGTTGGTATACAATTATGGACGGACTGCCGAGTGCCGACACAGAGGTAGCTACAGCCGTGGACTACCGTACTGTACTGTGTCTGCTGCTAATATAGACTGGTTGATAAAGAGATGTAGTATGTATGTATAAAGAAGAAAGAAAAAAAAAACACGGGTAGGTGGTATACAATTATGGACGGACTGCCGAGTGCCGACACAGAGGTAGCTACAGCCGTGGACTACCGTACTGTACTGTGTCTGCTGCTAATATAGACTGGTTGATAAAGAGATGTAGTATGTATGTATAAAGAAGAAAGAAAAAAAAACCACGGGTAGGTGGTATACAATTATGGATGGACTGCCGAGTGCCGACACAGAGGTAGCTACAGCCGTGGACTACTGTACTGTGTCTGCTGCTAATATAGACTGGTTGATAAAGAGATGTAGTATGTATGTATAAAGAAGAAAGAAAAAAAAACCACGGGTAGGTGGTATACAATTATGGATGGACTGCCGAGTGCCGACACAGAGGTAGCTACAGCCGTGGACTACTGTACTGTGTCTGCTGCTAATATAGACTGGTTGATAAAGAGATGTAGTATGTATGTATAAAGAAGAAAGAAAAAAAAACCACGGGTAGGTGGTATACAATTATGGATGGACTGCCGAGTGCCGACACAGAGGTAGCTACAGCCGTGTACTACTGTACTGTGTCTGCTGCTAATATAGACTGGTTGATAAAGAGATGTAGTATGTATGTATAAAGAAGAAAGAAAAAAAAACCACGGGTAGGTGGTATACAATTATGGATGGACTGCCGAGTGCCGACACAGAGGTAGCTACAGCCGTGGACTACTGTACTGTGTCTGCTGCTAATATAGACTGGTTGATAAAGAGATGTAGTATGTATGTATAAAGAAGAAAGAAAAAAAAACCACGGGTAGGTGGTATACAATTATGGACGGACTGCCGAGTGCCGACACAGAGGTAGCTACAGCCGTGGACTACCGTACTGTACTGTGTCTGCTGCTAATATAGACTGGTTGATAATGAGATGGAGTATGTATGTATAAAGAAGAAAGAAAAAAAAACCACGGGTAGGTGGTATACAATTATGGATGGACTGCCGAGTGCCGACACAGAGGTAGCTACAGCCGTGGACTACTGTACTGTGTCTGCTGCTAATATAGACTGGTTGATAAAGAGATGTAGTATGTATGTATAAAGAAGAAAGAAAAAAAAACCACGGGTAGGTGGTATACAATTATGGACGGACTGCCGAGTGCCGACACAGAGGTAGCTACAGCCGTGGACTACTGTACTGTGTCTGCTGCTAATATAGACTGGTTGATAATGAGATGTAGTATGTATGTATAAAGAAGAAAGAAAAAAAAACCACGGGTAGGTGGTATACAATTATGGATGGACTGCCGAGTGCCGACACAGAGGTAGCTACAGCCGTGAACTACCGTACTGTGTCTGCTGCGACTGGATGATAAATAATGATATAAAAAATATATATATATCACTACTGCAGCCGGACAGGTATATATTATATAATGACGGACCTGCTGGACACTGTCTGTCAGCAGAATGAGTTTTTTATAGAATAAAAAAAAAAACACCACACAAGTCACACGATGAGTGTTTAACTTTTTCAGGCAATCACAATATAGTATACTACTAACTATACTGGTGGTCAGTGTGGTCAGGTCACTGGTCAGTCACACTGGCAGTGGCACTCCTGCAGCAAAAGTGTGCACTGTTTAATTTTAATAATATGTACTCCTGGCTCCTGCTATAACCTATAACTGGCACTGCTCCCCAGTCTCCCCCACAATTATAAGCTGTGTGAGCACAGTCAGATATATACATAGATGATGCAGCACACTGGGCTGAGCAGTCACACAGATATGGTATGTGACTGAGTCACTGTGTATCGTTTTTTTCAGGCAGAGAACGGATTATATTAAATAAAACTGCACTGTCTGGTGGTCACTGTGGTCAGTCACTACTAAACTCTGCACTCTCTACAGTACTCCTAAGCTCCAGTAAATCAAGTGTCTCTGTCTCAAATCAATCTCACTCTCTCTCTTCTAATCTAAATGGAGAGGACGCCAGCCACGTCCTCTCCCTATCAATCTCAATGCACGTGTGAAAATGGCGGCGACGCGCGGCTCCTTATATAGAATCCGAGTCTCGCGATAGAATCCGAGCCTCGCGAGAATCCGACAGCGTCATGATGACGTTCGGGCGCGCTCGGGTTAACCGAGCAAGGCGGGAAGATCCGAGTCGCTCGGACCCGTGAAAAAAAACATGAAGTTTGTTCGGGCGGGTTCGGATTCCGAGGAACCGAACCCGCTCATCTCTAATAAGCACCTATATAGGTGGTGGGCTCTGTCTCTCCCACTCAGTAAAGCTCCACACTGATTTGATCCATCTCCCATACTCATGTTCCTCCCTCACAGGCTCCGCAGAGCTAATCAGTGAGCTTGGTACTGTCGGAGAGTCAGCTTGGATATAACCTTTGAGAATAGAGCTGTCCCAGAAGGTGATAGTGAGCTGAAAATAAGATCTCTCAGAATTGCAGTCTCCTGCATTAGGAAGAGCCCCCTTTAGGTAGGAGATGGTTAGTTCCCGCCCCGCCACCGCTATCTTTACACTCACTGTAAACTGCCCTTAAGTATTGTACCTGCAGACGTGGGTCTGACGTGTAAGATTTAATAGCTAGCAATACGGAAGAAGCACATGAAGTATGAACAAATAATGTGAGATACTGTAACAGGTCAATGATATATGAGATCTCACCAGACTTTTATGTAGGATAAGGCTGCCTATCGAGGTGACATCCCATTATTAGTGCATTTTAATGGTAATGGAGGTGTGTGTAGTGGATAATATAACGGTGAGGTCACTACTATGGGACATTAAATGAACCGGAGCACTACCATGGGGCATAAAATGAACTAGGGCATTACTATGGAACATACAATGAGCGGCTGGTGTGGAGAGTGGTGTCTCACTTGAAACATTGGGGCAGGGGCCCCTTCAAAGTGTTGCTATAGGGCCCACAGAGTTCTGGTTACCCCTCTGCTCAGAATGATCAAACAATGGGGGTCATTCCGAGTTGTTCGCTCGGTAAAAATCTTCGCATCGCAGCGATTTTCCGCTTAATGCGCATGCGCAATGTCCGCACTGCGACTGCGCCAAGTAAATTTGCTATGCACTTAGGAATTTTACTCACGGCATTTTCATCGTTCTGGCGATCGTAATGTGATTGACAGGAAATGGGTGTTACTGGGCGGAAACAGGCCGTTTTATGGGCGTGTGGGAAAAAACGCTACCGTTTCCGGAAAAAACGCAGGAGTGGCCGGAGAAACGGGGGAGTGTCTGTGCGAACGCTGGGTGTGTTTGTGACGTCAAACCAGGAACGACAAGCAGTGAACTGATCGCAGATGCCGAGTAAGTGTGGAGCTGCTCAGAAACTGCTACGAGGTGTGTAATCGCAATATTGCGAATACATCGTTCGCAATTTTAAGATGCTAAGATTCACTCCCAGTAGGCGGCGGCTTAGCATGAGCAAATCTGCTAAAATCCGCTTGCGAGCGAACAACTCGGAATGACCCCCAATGTATAAATAAATGAGTTACCTCTGGTGGAAATTATACAAATGGAAGTCTACTGTCTATGTTTTTTGGTTAATCAGTACACATGTTGTGCAAGAAACCACTAAAGCACTTGGGCCACAAAACTCTCTTTCTTCTTCTTCTTCTGTACACATTCAGCTTGCCTATGACAACTCATGATACCTTTAGGATATTAATATTGGGGAAACGTGTGCCAAATGATTTCTTTCTCTGAGTGTTCCCTCCTAAGATTGTGCATTCAACCAATCTATTACTAACGGACTTATCAGCATCAGGCCCGGCGCTACCCGCTCAGCGAAGGGATGCAGTGCAGGGAGGCGCTGGGACGGAGAGGCGCTCCCCCTGCTCTGCATTCCTTCCCTGCTGCGCCGTCCTGTCCCCACTGCTGCTGCTGCGCCTGTATGACAGGCACTGGCAGCGGCGCTTGTAGCATTAAAATCCTCCTCCCTCCGCTCCCCTCCCCTCACCTGTGTGACAGGACAGCGCTGTGTATGGGACAAAAGGGGCGGAGCTACACGGGACGGAAGGGGCGGAGCTAAACGGGACCGAAGGGGGCGGAGCTACACGGACCAGGCTGCTATAGTGTACAGACTCAGAGGGAGACTGGCTTAGGTAAGTGAAGGGTGAGAGGGAAGTGTGTGTGTATTGTGTCTGTGTGTGTGGTATGTCTGTGTGCGTTTATGTGTGCTTTAAGGACGCTACTACTACAGGGGGGGCATTACGTGTAACGTCGCTACTAATGGGGGGCCATTACGTGTAACGTCGCTACTAATGGGGGGGCCATTACGTGTAACGTCGCTACTAATGGGGGGGCCATTACGTGTAACAACGCTACTAATGGGGGGGGGGGCCATTACGTGTAACAATGCTACTAATGGGGGGGCCATTACGTGTAACAACGCTACTACTAGGGGGGTCATTACGTGTAACAACGCTACTAATGGGGGGGCCATTACGTGTAACAACGCTACTAATGGGGTGGGCCATTACGTGTAACAACGCTACTAATGGGGGCCATTATGTGTAACAACGCTACTACTAGGGGGGTCATTACGTATGAGGACAATACTACTACTTGGGGGGGGGGCATTATGTATAGGATGCTACTATTACTTGGGGGGCATTACATATAACAATACTACTACTACTTGGGGCAGGGCCGTAACTACGTGTGTGCCAAGTGGGCTTGGCACACAGCGCAGTTGCCCTGAGGGCGCACGGCCAGCGGCATGTAATGAGTCAAATTTACTCATTACATGCCGCCTCTGAAGTCTGCGCCGTGCGCCGCAGCCGCGCTGGAGGAGAGAGAAGCGCCGGAGGCAGCTGAGAAGGAGGAGGGGGGAGGGGGACTGGAGCCGCAGCAGCGCTATTTCATTGGTAGTAAGCGCCGCTGCAGCATCCCCCTCTCCTTCCGTATAGGCTGCCCGGCGCTGCTGTGGATGCTGGGATGCGGTTCCTCCATCCCAGCATCCACAGCAGCGCCAGGCAGCCTATACGGAAGGAAAGGGGGATGCTGCAGCGGCGCTTACTACCAATGACATAGCGCTGCTGTGGCTCCAGTCCCGCTCCCTCCTCCTCCTTGTCCGATGCCTGCACAGAGGGATATGCCAGCACGAGGAGCCTGTCAGCGGGGAGAAGGTAAGTATATCCCTGTCTCTCTCTTTCTTTCTTTCTTTCTCTCTCTCTCTCTCTCTCTCTCTGGGGGACACCATCTGCCATAATGTGTAAAAAGGGAGCCTGGCTGCTGCAATGTGTAAAAAGGGGGCCTGGCTGCTGCAATGTGTAAAAAGGGGGCCTGGCTGCCGCAATGTGTAAAAAGGGGGCCTGGCTGCTGCAATGTGTAAAAAGGGGGCCTGGCTGCTGCAATGTGTAAAAAGGGGGACTAGCTGCCGCAATGTGTAAAAAGGGGTCCTGGCTGCCGCAATGTGTAAAAAGGGGGCCTGGCTGCTGCAATGTGTAAAAAGGGGGACTGGCTGCCGCAATGTGTAAAAAGGGGTCCTGGCTGCCGCATTGTGTAAAAAGGGGGCCTGGCTGCCGCAATGTGTAAAAAGGGGGCCTGGCTGCCGCAATGTGTAAAAAGGGGGACTGGCTGCCGCAATGTGTAAAAAGGGGTCCTGGCTGCCGCAATGTGTAAAAAGGGGGTCTGGCTGCTGCAATGTGTAAAAAGGGGTCCTGGCTGCCGCAATGTGTAAAAAGGGGGACTGGCTGCCGCAATGTGTAAAAAGGGGTCCTGGCTGCCGCAATGTGTAAAAAGGGGTCCTGGCTGCCGCAATGTGTAAAAAGGGGGACTGGCTGCCGCAATGTGTAAAAAGGGGGCCTGGCTGCCGCAATGTGTAAAAAGGGGGACTGGCTGCCGCAATGTGTAAAAAGGGGGACTGGCTGCCGCAATGTGTAAAAAGGGGGCCTGGCTGCCGCAATGTGTAAAAAGGGGTCCTGGCTGCCGCAATGTGTAAAAAGGGGGCCTGGCTGCCGCAATGTGTAAAAAGGGGGACTGGCTGCCGCAATGTGTAAAAAGGGGGACTGGCTGCCGCAATGTGTAAAAAGGGGGACTGGCTGCCGCAATGTGTAAAAAGGGGGCCTGGCTGCTGCAATGTGTAAAAAGGGGGACTGGCTGCCGCAATGTGTAAAAAGGGGGACTGGCTGCTGTAATGTGTAAAAAGGGGACGCTGTCTGCTGTAATGTATAAAAGGGGCTCTACCTGGTGTAGTGGCGCTACTGTGCAGCGTAATTTGAATAATGGAGACTACTGTGCACCGTAGTATGAATTGCTATTATTTTGTGGCCACGCCCCTTCCCCATGAAGCCACGTCCCTATATATTTTTTGCGCGCCTACGGCGCGCACTACCCCTATCTTGCATGGGGGGCGCCAATGTCGTTTCTTGCACACAGCGCTAAAATGCCTAGTTACGGCACTGACTTGGGGGGGCCTTACGTATAAGGACACTACTACTACTGGGGGTGCACTATGTATAAGGATGCTACTACTACTGGGGGGGCATTATGCATAGGGATACTACTACTACTGGGGTGCATTACATATAAGGACGCTACTACTACTTGTGGGGCATTACGTATAAGATGAATAAGATTGTGCTACATTGTGGCGTAATTTTTAATGGGGGTACTATTGTGTGGCTATGCCCCTTACTTGTGAGACCACATCCCTTTTCCCGGTGCGCGCCAAAGGAATATGGGAGGGCGCAAATTTATAGTTTGCAGGGGGCGCCGAACACCCTAGCACCGGCCCTGATCAGCATGCTGACATGTAAAGAAGAGAAGGTGATTTGTAAACGAGGCAAAGTATAATAGCTTCAGGTCACAAGAGCGATGTCACCTAAAGCAGTTTCTAACATCATAAGTGGATGCTTGCAGCAAATAAAACTAACAGTAAAATATCATTCTTCAATGTTATATATTTTCACTGTAAAATATGTTTCATGTACATGTTAATGAAATGGTTAACAATTGCTACTATTTGTGATGAATTGTGGCTCTTCCTGTTTGTGTTTAGTGCATTTGCTATCGCTTGTGTGCTTGTACGTGGACATTTCCGTTAGAGATGAGCGGGTTCGGTTCTCAGAGAACCGAACCCTACTGGACTTCACACTCCGAGCCCGGATCTGAGTCAGGCTCGGGTTTTCCCGCCTGACTCGGAAACCAGAATGAGGCAAAACGTCATCACCCCGCTGTCGGATTCTCGCAGGGTTTGGATTCCATATAAGGAGCCACACGTCGCCGCCATTTTCACTCTGACATTGGAGAGTGTAGAGAGAGGACGTGTCTCCGTTCTCTCAGTGTCCGCAGTGTCCGTGTCTTGTGCTGAATCTGTCCAGTCACAGTGGTGGTGTCCTCTGCTGCCATATGTTCAGTGCTGCTGTATAAGTCCAGTCCATTGCAGTGTCGTTGTGTTGTCCTGCATCAGTCCAGTGGTGGTGTCCCTGTGCTGCCGTATATGTCCAGTGGTACTGCCGTATATATGTCCAGTGATCCTGCCGTATATGTCCAGCGGTTCTACCATATAAATCCAGTGATCCTGTCGTATAATTCCAGTGATCCTGCCGTATAATTTCAGTGATCCTGCCGTACAAGTCCAGTGATCCTGCCGTATATGTCCATTCATACTGCCGTATATGTCCAGTGATCTGGCTGTATATGTCCAGTGATCCGGCCGTATATGTCCAGTGATCCTGCCGTATATATGTCTATTGATCCTGCCGTATATGTCCAGTGATACTGCCGTATGTGTCCATTGATCCTGCCGTATATGTCCATTCATACTGCCATATATGTCCAGTGACCCTGCCGTATATGTCCAGTGATCCTGCTGTATATGTCCATTGATCCTGCCATATATGTCCATTGATCCTGCCGTATATGTCCAGTGATACTGCCGTATATGTCCAGTGACCCTTCCGTATATGTCCAGTGATACTGCCGTATATGTCCAGTGATACTGCCGTATATGTTCAGTGATACTGCCGTATATGTCCAGTGATACTGCCGTATAAGTCCAGTCCAGTGGTGCTGTCTTGTGCTGCATCAGTCCAGTGGTGGTGTCCTGTGCTGTATATTATTTACTCCAAACAAAAGGGTAATATACATTACTTATATTATTATCCAAATAATTTTTACAGGGTTTGCCCTGTGTGGTGTAGGGGTACGCTCACCTGTGCTGCATATTATAATAGCTTCAAATAAAAGGGTTATTATTATCCAAATACATTTTACAGGCTTTGCCGTGTGTGTGTGTGTGTTTGCTTTAGGGGTATGCTATCCTGTGCCACCAATATTGTGCATGTATTACATCTGGGCAAATTCCAGCACGTCCCATGTTGTTTGTGCCACACATTTGTGTCGCTTAGCTTAGTCATACAGCTACCTCATTGCACCTCTTTTCTTCTTTGCATCATGTGCTGTTTGGGGACTATTTTTTTAAGTGCCATCCCGTCTGCCACTGCAGTGCCACTCCTAGATGGGCCAGGTGCTGCACACTTGTGTCGCTTAGCTTAGTCATACAGCCACCTCGGTGCAACCGTTTGGCCTAAAAACAATATTGTGAGGTGTGAGGTGTTCAGAATAGACTGGAAATGAGTGGAAATTAATGTTGTTGAGGTTAATAATACCATATGATCAAAATCACCCCAAAATTCTGGGATTTTAGCTGTTTTTATGTTTTTTCAAAAATCATCCAGATCCAAAACCCGAAAGGGTGGTTTTGGCAAAACCAAGCCAAAACCAAAACACGAGCGGGGAATTAGAACCAAAACCAAAACACAAAATACAAAAAGTGCCCTCCGCACATCTCTAATTTCCGTCTAGTTCTGTATGCAACTCTTCCAATAAAGGTGGTCATTCCGAGTTGTTTGCTCGCTAGCAGTTTTTAGCAGCCGTACAAACGACGCTATGCCGCCGCCCACTGGGAGTGTATTTTAGCTTAGCAGAAGTGCGAACAAAAGGATCGCAGAGCGGCTACAAAGTTTCTTTGTGCAGTTTCAGAGTAGCTCAAAACCTACTCAGCGCTTGCGATCACTACAGACCATTCAGTTTCTGTTTTGACCACACAAACACGCCCTGCGTTTGCCCAGCCACGCCTGTGTTTTTTCTGGCATGCCTGCGTTTTTCCGAACACTCCCTGAAAACGGTCAGTTGACACCCAGAAACGCCCTCTTCCTGTCAATCACTCTGCAGCTGCCAGTGCGACTGAAAAGCATCACTAGACCCTGTGTGAAACTACAACGTTCGTTGTAATAGTACGTCGCGCGTGCGCATTATGCCGCATAAGCATGCGCAGAAGTGCCTTTTTTTGCCTCATCGCTGCACAGCGAACGAATGCAGCTAGCGATCAACTCGGAATGACCCCCAAAAGTGTGTCCACTGTGTCTTTATGTGCAAGTATACAGTATAACAATGTGGGGGGACTGTTTGGTTGGCACTTTATCTACAATATATCTCTCTCCAAGCTTTGGTCTCCCCCCGTGTGTAAGCATGAAAGTGATTAGTCTTGTATATGTGCAATGCTGTTTCATTTTGTATTATTGTGAGCATATTATTACTGTATTCATGTGACTGCAAAGCTAGCCATACACTAGAGTGATCTTGCATATGAATATACGATTTTGCCACATCGAACGATGCGATGTATGCACATCATACATGTTTTGCATACGATTACTATGCGATGCGTGGCCCCATGGGTCAAATGTTGCATCCTCGGATCATATGTGCAGCCTATATTATCTCTCGTAATCGTATGCACATATGTTGCATTGTGCGATGGTGCATATGATCAGCGTCCTTTTAAATTACATATTTTTTTTTAGAGATCACGTGTTTAGGTGAGGCATACGATCGTATGATAGATCCTCGTCGTATGTAAAAGAAAAACCAAATCGTGTGCCAGGGGCTCTCAGGGGGATTGAAGGGAAATTAGCTGGGGAATTGGATTTTATGCTGGTCGTACTAATGTATGGCCAGCATAAGCCATATTGCTTGGACTTGCACAGACCATACCACAGTCACAAAATTATACTCCATTGTTCAGTGCACAAACCACATTGCACAAACCACAGTGCACAAACCACATTGTACAAACCACATTGCACAGAACAATGGGGGTAATTCAGACCTGATTGCTAGGGTGCGTTTTTAGTCGCCGCCTACAGGGAGAGGGGGAAATCGCTGTGTATGTGTTCATTCGGATGTGTTGGAGAGCGGCACAAACTAATTTTTCTTACGTCCTAGAGGATACTGGGGTCCATTTAGTAACATGGGGTATAGACGGGTCCACTAGGAGCCATGAGTACTTTAAGGATTTGATAGTGTGGGCTGGCTCCTCCCTCTATGCTCCTCCTAGGCAGTGGCAGTGGACACTCTGACGACTCCAAAGGTCTATCAGATGGTGCACATGTTTCAGCCACTTCCTCTGATCCTAAGAATTCTTAAGCAAATAAAAAGGGAAAAGGTTCAAGCAAAACTCATTGCTCCTGACTGGCCACAAATGGCATGATAAGCGGACCTTCTGGAGATGCTCCTCGAAGATCCGTTGCCTATACCTCTTCACGAGGATCTTCTGCAACAGGGCCCATTCGTCTATCAGGACTTACCGCGGCTACGTTTAACGGCATAGATGTTGAATGGCTGATTCTAGCCAGGAGAGGGATCCCTAACAAGGTTATCCCGACTATGATCCAAGCCAGGAAGGGGGTAACGTCTAAGCATTACCATCGTATTTGGAAGAAATACGTCTCTTGGTGTGAGAGCAGAAATTATTCTGTGGTGGAATTTCATCTGGGACGTTTCCTGCTTTTTCTGCAGTCAGGTGTGGATGTGGGCCTGCGTCTGAGCTCCATAAAAGTCCAGATTTCGACCTTGTCCATTTTCTTTCAGAAACAATTGGCTTCTCTCCCTGAGGTCCCAACGTTCTTGAAAGGCGTTCTGCACATCCAACCTCCCTTTGTGCCTCCCACGGCACCTTTGGATCTCAATTTGGTGCTGCAGTTCCTCCAAATCGGACTTGTTTGAACCGTTACAGGAGGTGGACGTAAAATATCTTTCCATGAGGACAGAGCTGAACTCAGAACTCGTCAGCAATTTCTTCCTAAAGTGGTGTCTGCATTTCACATCAACCAACCTATTGTGGTTCCGGTTGTCACCGACACCTCTGCTACTTCAAAGTCTTTGGATATTGTGAGGGCTTTGAAGGTGTATGTCAAACGAACAGCTCATCACAGAAAATCGGACTTGCTGTTTGTTCTTTATGATCCCAATAAAATTGTGTGTCCTGCATCAAAGCAGTCCATTGCACGCTGGATCAGGCTTACTATCCAGCATGCTTATTCCACGGCACGTTTGCCATGTCCAAAATCTGTACAGGCCCACTCTACTAGGTCAGTGGGTTCTTCTTGGGTGGCTGCCTAGAGTGTCTCGGCTTTACAGCTCTGCCGAGCAGCTACTTGGTCAGGTTCGAATACTTTTGCTAAGTTCTACAAGTTCAATACTTTAGCCTCTGAGGACCTTCAGTTTGGTCAATCAGTTCTGCAGGAACCTCAGCACTCTCCCACCCAGTTTCGGAGCTTTGGTACATCCCCATGATACTAAATGGATCCCAGTATCCTCTAGGACGTAAGAGAAAATAGGATTTTAATTATCTACCGGTACATCCTTTTCTCATAATCCATAGAGGATACTGGGTGCCCTCCCAGTGCTTCGTTCTTCCTGCACTGTTACTTGGTTAAGTAATGTTGGTTCAGCCATTGCTGTTCCTTATTCAAGTTTGGCTAGCTTGGCTTTCCTCTTGTTGTGTGTGCTGGTTCGGAATCTCACCACTATCCTTATCTATCCTTCTCTTGTCCGTCTCCTTGGGCACAGGGTACTAAACTGAGTTTGGTAGGAGGGGCATTGAGGGAGGAGCCAGACCACACTATCAAATTCTTAAAGTGCCCATGGCTCGTAGTGGATCCGTCTATACCCATGGTACTAAATGGACCCCAGTATCCTCTATGGACTATGAGAAAAGGATTTACCGGTAGGTAATTAAAATCCTATTTTTGTGCAGTATCTGCGCAGCCAAGGACTTACTCTTCCAGTGTGATGATCGGGGCCGGAGCTGACATCAGAAACCCTCCCTCCAAACGCCTGGTCCCTCCTGCGTTTTTCCAGACACTCCTCAAAAACAGACAGTTGTCACCCACAAATGCCCTCTCCCTGTCAATCTCCTTGTGTTCGCCGGTGCGATGGAATTTTTCGCACCATCCCGTCGCTGCGCACCATTGCGCCTGTGCACCGTTGTGCCTGCACACCATTGCGCCTGCGCACCATTGCGCCTGCGCATTGCAATGCATACGCATGTGCAGTTCAGAGTTAATCGCCCGCTGTGCAAAAACGCACAGCAGTGATCAGGTCTGAGTCAGCCCCAATGTGCTCTAGCCCCATAGTGAACAAGCTTGATGCATGTTGCCATTTACTCTGAATAATTTAAAGAAATACTTCAATTATAGGGTTACTAGTCTAAAATACACACCTCCCAACTGTCACGATTTTTTGGGACAGTCCCATTTTTTTGGGACTGTCCCGCTGTCCTACCTGCAGGCTGCAGTGTCCCACGGTGGTGGTGGGGCAGTTGGGAGGCTCCTGCATACCTCTCAACTGTCCTGACTTCAGCGGGACAGTCCCGCTATTCGGACACTGTCCTGCTGTCCCTCCCGTAGGTTGCAGTGTCCCACGGGCATGGGTGAAGTTGGGGGAGGTTTCTATCACCCGCTGCTCTGCTCTGCAAAGCAGCAAATAACTTTCTTAATATATGCCGTGCACACGCGCCTGTCATCTATTCAATGCTGGGAGGGGAACAGGGTGCTGCCCAGCTGGGAGCGGAGCACTGGGCACACCCCCAAAATGCTGAAGAAACGGGTCCGTGACGCTCGGTCACCCAGCCAAGGCCACAACCCTCTCAGGCGACCAGTCGCTGCATTGCCTTGAAGCCACATGCCTTTTAATGAGGCCATACCTCCTTTCGGACAGGCCCGGCTAAGCCGAGCAGAACAGTCCCGGATCTCCAGATCTCAAAGTTGGGAGGTATGAAAATGTATAAACTACACTGCTCAAAAAAATAAAGGGAACACTTAAACAACAAATCCTAGATCTGAATGAATGAAATATTCTTATTAAATACTTTGTTCTTTACATAGTTGAATGTGCTGACAACAAAATCACACAAAAAATATCAATGGAAATCAAATTTATTAACCCATGGAGGTCTGGATTTGGATTCACACTCAAAATGAAAGTGGAAAAACACACTACAGGCTGATCCAACTTTGATGTAATGTCCTTAAAACAAGTCAAAATGAGGCTCAGTAGTGTGTGTGGCCTCCACGTGCCTGTATGACCTCCCTACAACGCCTGGGCATGCTCCTGATGAGGTGGCAGGATGGTTTCCTGAGGGATCTCCACCCAGACCTGGACTAAAGCATCCGCCAACTCCTAGACAGTCTGTGGTGCAACGTGGCGTTGGTGGATGGAGCGAGACATGATGTCCCAGATGTGCTCAATTGGATTCAGGTCTGGAGAATGGGCGGGCCAGTCTATAGCATCAATGCCTTCATCTTGCAGGAACTGCTGACACACTCCACCCACATGAGGTCTAGCATTGTCTTGCATTAGGAGGAACCCAGGGCCAACCGCACCAGCATATGGTCTAACAAGGGGTCTGAGGATCTCATCTCGGTACCTAATGACAGCCAGGCTACCTCTGGCGATCACATGGAGGGCTGTGCGGCCCCCCAAAGAAATGCCACCCCACACCATTACTGACCCACTGCCAAACCGGTCATGCTGGAGGATGTTGCAGGCAACAGAACGTTCTCCTTGGCGTCTCCAGACTCGTCTGTCACATGTGCTCAGTGAGAACCTGCTTTCATCTGTGAAGAGCACAGGGCGCCAGTGGCGAATTTGCCAATCTTGGTGTTCTCTGGCAAATGCCAAACATCCTGCACGGTGTTGGGCTGTAAGCACAACCCCCACCTGTGGACGTCGGGCCCTCATACCACCCTCATGGAGCCTATTTATGATCGTTTGAGTAGACACATGCACATTTGCTGGAGGTCATTTTGCAGGGCTTTGGCAGTGTTCCTCCTGTTCCTCCTTGCACAAAGGCGGAGGTAGCGGTCCTGCTGCTGGGTTGTTGCCCTCCTACGGTCTCCTCCACGTCTCCTGATGTACTGGCCTGTCTCCTGGTAGCGCCTCCATGCTCTGGACACTACGCTGACAGACACAGCAAACCTTCTTGCCACAGCTCGCATTGATGTGCCATCCTGGATGAACTGCACTACCTGAGCCACTTGTGTGGGTTGTAGACTCCGTCTCATGCTAATTGCTACCACTAGAGTGAAAGCACCGCCAGCTTTCAAAAGTGACCAAAACATCAGCCAGAAAGCATAGGAGCTGAGAAATGGTCTGTGGTCACCACTTGCAGAACTCCTCCTTTATTGGGGGTGTCTTGCTAATTGCCTATAATTTCCACCTGTTGTCTATCCCATTTGCACAACAGCATGTGAAATTGATTGTCAATCAGTGTTGCTTCCTAAGTGGACAGTTTGATTTCACAGAAGTGTGATTGACTTGGAGTTACATTGTGTTGTTTAAGTGTTCCCTTTATTTTTTTGAGCAGTGTACTATATGAGCAAAGAAAGCCGCAGTTATTTAACAAGGGAGGGTTTTGCAGGAAAATAGTGCATGGCCAAATTGCAGGACCCAAAAAGGGGACATGGCCAAATAGGAACCATCATTAAAGGCGGAGTGTAACATTAGTCTATGACAGGGAGAGGTTTTCCCACCTACACACTACAAGACATGACCAATGTGAAAGATAAACAAAGTGGAAGATGAGCAATTTCCCTTGAATTTCCCAGAGCCCTGACAGACGAAATTGAGTGTACACACCAAGCAATTTTTCAAACCATTTGAAAGACGAAAGATATCTTTGGAATTTGCACCTTTTTTACATATTTTAACATTGGAGAGGCATTTCTGGGTGTGTGGA